>NC_088405.1:78913204-79533204 GCF_034236695.1 Oncorhynchus nerka
TATATTATATACAGCTGTCAGCATTCTACAAGGAAGAGACACTTAATCAGTTATATAATTATTAATCAGATTACCCCAAACACCAGATTTACATGAGTGATAACTCAGTTCTAGAATGTTGTCATTGATGAGAAGAAATCAAAAAATCTATTGACATTCAGAATTGACATGAGGCAAATCTTCAGCGCACAGTATTTATTTATTCTGATTGGTACCTGCATTCACATAGTTTTGATTTATAGGATCCTTCCAACTGTATGATTGATATGTCAGGTGATAAAATCCCAAATTGCAAATGTCCTCATGAAAATGAGTTTATTAAATATTCTACAGCTGTAATGTCATCAATCAAATCAAACTTGATTTATATAGCACATTTCTTGCAATAAATGCTTTTCAAGGTGTTCAAAGTCATGTATTGAAAGGCATATGGTACTTAACGTCTCTATAGGTGACCAGGGGATTCTCTCTACCACATGTGAATGCCTCCATGGAGCTCAAAAGTGTAACCATGCAGCCTATTTTGACGGTTCACAATATTGGCCCTATGAAGCCAGCCATGCGCAACCAGGTGCAGTCAGTGGAGGACCTGTAACCGGCCAAAGACTACAGCCCTCTGTCTTGAGAGTCCACACATGAGGATCTTCAGTGGCTAAGGAACCGTCTCCAGGGCAGGTTCAGTGGAATGGCATGTCTCTTTGAACCTGAGCCAGAAAAACCACTACCCTTTCTGTCATCCCTGTATGTACCTGACATTGTTTTAAAAAAACAAGGGCACATGGGGCATGCAGGCATCCTGGCTGGCATGGCGCTGTCGGTGGAGCAGCAGGAGGCTATGGTAGGCAACAGTTGGACAAAATATTTTTTATACCTAAACCAAGATAGACCCCAGCCTGTCGTTTCCAATGGGGACAGATGAGTCATAGTGGGCAGAACAAGCAAGGAGGTGGGCAGAGCCAAGCACGAGCTAGCGAGATCCTATTGGTCCGTTCTAGCATATATCTGCATATTTCTGTTAGGGAACGCCTAATATGTTAAATGCGCGTGTGCAAGGCTAAAGTCTACAAAACTTAGTCCACTCTGTACATAATACATTCTATTTTTGGGAACAGAAAACTGTATTACGATCAAATGTTTAATCGATGACAACATTTGCAGAATGTAGGCCAAAATCCATCTCGTTCCATCTTCTCCCATTGCGCGTCAGTGGGCTTTCTCTCACTACCGTAGAAACGCCAAGCGGATGCTTCACATCCATGTTCTATCTGTGGTTGGATAAGGCGCGTTTGTGTTGCCCAACTCTGCGCGAATACACTGTGCCAATTGAATCTCAGTTTAGGTTGCAGCCCAGACAGCAGTACATGACGGGCGTTACATCTCCAGTTTAGCAACACAAATTACGAAAAAGTCGGCGGTTGAATTCGATTCAAGTTTTTATTAAAAGTATGAATTTCACCACCACGCGGAAGCACCGCGGTTGTACAGTACTAGCATAGGTAAAGGTAAAGCATTTTCAGAATTTACATTTTTACAAGTATTGAGTGATGGTGACACAGTGTTGTAGCTATGAAATCGACCGTTTTTTAAGCTATCAAAACCAATTCCGCCTCCGTGTCGGTGTAAGAGAACAACGTTGGGGGTATCTCAGCTAGGCAGGCCTAGGCCGCGGCTTGTGTATGAAAATATGGCAGTTTGGTGACAATCTTCAAAACAACCAACACCGCATCACACAATCTGGGAAAGTGGTAAAAGAAAGCTAAAAAAAAAAAATATTCATATGGCATAACATTACAGCGAGGCTATAGGCTAATGGTCTGAGTGTCATTAAGGCCTATAAAGTTATTTCTGTCGATTTGGGACCCCTTTTGGCACAAGAGCACGCCAGAAGCAAAAGTTCCATATAGCCTCTTTAATTCATGGGTTGTTTTCATTAATTTAAACCTTAATAATATTGTAATCCATGTAGAGAAACATCTCAGTATATCCTACCATGGAATCTTTGAAACCATAATTGGATGCCAATTGATCGTCAACAGGGAATATCAACGATTATTTAAGGTGCAAAATCAAGGGTTTTGTTTAGTCATGATTTGAGAGCTTCGTTGAAAAAAAGACTAAATATGTAATCTTATCATTTAGAGATTAAGTCATTTATATAGTGCATCATTTCGCTTACTGTAGCCCTACTTTACAGCCTTCCCATTATTATTAGTTTGAATAACAGTGTTACTACGGAGAATGTCATTTCAAACAACAAAAAACAACCCTTGGTTTTGTAGGATGGTTTATTTTTTTTATGGTGAGAACTGGGAAGGCATGGATGTGGAAGGGTCAGACTCAGATTCTTGGTTTATGAATCAACGCTAAAAACAACATGAACATTTTTAAAATGATTTTTAATCCCTCTGTGTCAGTGTGAATTAATTTTTAAAGAAATGTTTAGATGTTAAAATGAGTTTAATTTGGGAATTCAGTTCCCAGTCATTCCCCATCAATTTCACCCCTGAATATAGGCTAACTGTGAGTTGGTAGGAGATGGGTTAGTTTCATGAGCTCTGTCTCTAATGGTGTGCTTCTCTGAAGTTCACCATCATGTGAATATTGTTTTGGAGAAAAATGACATCAATGTAGATCTATCTATTATATTATAGAAAGAAAGTGTGGCTGCTCCAAAGAGACATGTAGGTGAACAGTGGAGACGGATATGAAGGACTGTGGTCTGTCATGGAACACCATCTCCAGACAGAAGCCTTATGTCCGAAATAGGAATTAAGCAAGGAAGTATTCTGTCATCGAATATTCATTCTCATATCCATGGCTTTGAAAACTTTTATTAAATTTGACAACAACAGCAGCATTGTACTCAGTGAATTACATTACATACATTCTGTACGGATCAGGACGTTGCTGTTTTTCATACACCCTGTATGTTGCATACGTTTCATATGCATTTCTACTAAATAGGTTGAGTTCACACAGCTTATGTTATAAAGGACATATTTATGTTACCATCAACCTGTTCTGTAAACCAATTTGTCAACACACACGTTCAATCACACATGCATGCACGCTCACACAAACACAATGACCCTGATATAGTATGCTTACTTACTTTATCGTGTTCTTATTATTTTTATATCTTCTGTGTTTTTGTTCTACCTTGTTATTTTTAGTATTACATCATTATTGATTACTGCATTGTTGTGGTTAGAGCTAGCAAGAAAGGCATTTCACTGTACGTGTGCATGTGACATTAAAACTTAAAACACACACACATTCGTGCACTATTATTCTGCAACAGGAAATAAAATGTGTGTGAAATACAATAATAAGACTTGTAGGAATGAGGCCTACAGCAGCCTGGGCATTTCCCAACCGTGCCTCCCTGCTCATGGAGCTAGCGCACTGGGGGAGGGCGCCCAAGCAAGCATCTTGGTCCAGATCAAAGACCTCTATCAGCAGAAGAACAAGGGCATCCAGAGGAAGGAGCGCATGGCAGCGCCCGCCGCCATGCCCGCCAGTAGCCCCAGTGCCACCTGCTCTCCTATGCCGTCGTATGGGTCTCTCTGGATCAGTATGTGGTGGGTACCTGAGAGGGAGAGACAGGATGCTGAGTATAAGATGTACTACAGTATTTACGGGAGCATAAGTGAATATACGAGTGTGTTTTATTAGACTTTTCTGATTTGATGTAACCAGGATAGTTATGTCAACAACTGATTTTAGGGAGTTTTGGAAAGGAGTGCTAGAGACCCTGTTGACTTGCTTAAATCAGAGTCGTATTCACTAGGCACCTAACAGTAGAAAATGGACTTAAACAAGGAGGGACTACCTGAACTTGTCCAATAAGAAACGCTTGTTTTCATTTTTCATTGCAAAACATTTTGCCACAATGTGCAATAATGAATACGACTCAGCTTGGGTGTTGTGTTGTCTTTACCTGATCCAGGGGTGAGGTAGATGGTGTTGTTGCCGTCCATTGGGACGGACTGGTACGAGTCGTCGTATGGGTCATATGGGAACTAAGTGGGAAAGACAAGACGATAAGACAAGAATGTCCTCTAAGAATCCGAGTTTGGGAAACCCTGGTTTACCGGTTTACTTACTGGGTTTCGTCTCGCCTCTAGAATTGTCAACTTCCATGCTCTGCAAAAACAGAATGACAAAAGGAGAAAGAGAGGAAGTGGATTGAGAGAGAGTGTGTGCAATGTAAGAGTGTGTGTGTGTGAGAGAGAAATAATATAGACTCACAGTGCCTCGTCCTCACTGTTGGCACACAGGATCACAGTGGAGCCATCTCTAAGCTGCACCACCACCATGTTCTCACTTGGCTGGTTCTCTGGAGGAGAGAGACCTGTACAACAACATAGACAGCTAGGGTTGCACACACATAAGTCCACAGCAAAGGCCAAAATCTTTTGGAGGTCAATACAGATATTTGGACTCCTCAGTCCACTTTATTTCTGTAATAAAGCATACAGCATGTCTCATGGGGCTCTGGTCAAAAGTAGTGCACTATAGGCCTAGGGAATAGATTGCCATTTCGGAAGCATCCATTGCCATGTTGAACATCCCCATCTTTCCAGAAACTCCCTCCTCACCTGCACTCTCCAGGCCAGACTTGACGCTCACACAGCTGGTCTTGAGACCCACTCGGTGCTCAAATTCTCGCCTGCTGTCCGTCTTGTAGAAGACCAGGCTCCCATCGATCCACAGGTCACACCAATTCAGCTTCCACCGCTTTAAGATGGATGCTGACGGAAGAAAGGAGGCAGGAAGAGCGTGGGGGGAGATGGAGGGTGAAGTGGAGTAGATTTCGGGTTAGGTTAAGATGTCCACTTTCCTAACGATCAGTTTGGACTTTTTGTATACTTTTATTTATCCACAATAACTGAAATGCACTGCCAGTCATATATGATTCTGTCTCAGTTCAGCATATAATAATAGTAGTAATAACAATAATCAATTACATTTATATAGCAATTTTTATTAGAAGAAGAATCTCAAAGACGCATTCTAGTCAGTGGGTTTATAATGGGTAAACCTACAGCCATTTTGAGTGTTTTTTGTATTTATATTGTCAAAGCTGTAAATCTGTATATGTTTTTCCCCAGCAGGTGAATCCCCAGTAGTTGGCTTGTGGCCTTTCTGATTGAGTCACTGATTTGCTAACACAGACAGAAAGCTAATTAGATTATGGCCAGGCTGGACAAACAGAGTAAGGGTTGGAATTTCATAACAGTTGTAACATTCACCTTCTAGAACGATTCTGATCTTAGTTAAAAATCCAATAGTTTTCACAAGCAACCGCGTACTGTAGGTTAATCTGTTAGCGATCTTGATGACATCAACAGAGTCCTCCATTTTGTTTTCAGTGGAGTCAGTTTTAAGAACATGGGAGAACTGTTTTTGGAGAGAGTGGCATGGACTGGGGACTTGAGCAAAGATTGCTACAGACCTCACACACCACTTAAGGCCAGGCATAATCATATCTCAATACATTTTTACCAGTTGAATTTAGACATAAATATAATACTTTAAAAAACAAAAAACAATCTGAAATATTGTATTAAAATATGCTAAATTGTTTGTGACATTCTCTATTACATGGGCTTTTAAATGATGTTTAATACAATGTAGTGAGCTTTGAAATGATGGATGTATGGCCATTTTAAAGTGGTTCAATTCATGACATTTTGATGATAGTATGATAAAATAAAGAAAATCAACATTTTCATTAAGATTTGAGCATGTTTATGTTTAGTTTTTGAAAATATTAATATTAACGGACCAAAATGCAAACAGATCTCAAAATTGATAGGTAGATGCAAACATGTAATTTCAGCCTGTGGTGCCTGGCCTTAACCTGTGTTTCAAAGTGTTCTATACAGTGCTGATATTTCTCTCATACTAGTGCCCCACACAACTTCTTATGCTATGTTTAGCTGTTGAAGTCTACACTTGGTAAAGATAGTACCTGCAATGGCTAAGGCTTTATCTGAGACCAGAGGTTAGACTACAACATGGCATTATTTGAGAAACATTGAATCTATAGTACTCACTCTGTCTCCAGAGCCAGCCTGCCTTCAGCAGAGCTATGTGTATGGTCGGAGATCTGTCCATGTTACAATTCCTCACCCCAAATAATCCAGAGAGGAAACCCAAAAGCGTGTTTGTGCCAGGGGTGTATGTTTTATGTTTTTCAAGTGTTTGTTCTTGTTTGAGGAGTCGTCTGCAGAGAGACAGAGAGATGCCTTTACGGTGCCTTTATTTTTATTCTGGCCCACACTTCTAATCTGAGAGCGAGAGGCGGAGAATAGGGCTGAACTAGATAATTTGGGATTAGTGGGCCTGGATTGGCCACACCTTCTCTCCTGATTCGTCTTCTGCTTCCCTCTCTGGCTGGAATGTTTTCACTTCCCGTCTCCAACTCCTCTTATTCCTCCACTATTTAGTAAATTGTCTCTGCTTTGCACGTGTTGTCATCTGTCTTTAAGAATTGGGCTTTTTGGACTACTGCATGTGTTGATAGCACGTAGTGAAAGAGGCATAACACACTCAAACACCGTAATCCCTGAATTAAAATAACACCATGATAATTAGCTAACTGTTATAGTTTTCTTTGGGTAATTCAGGAGAACCTTCCTGTCAGGGACAGACTGATACCAGAAATCGGTTGGGGCATTTCTAACACACTGCCACATTTTTTTCCTTTAGACACCCATTATTATCCAAATAATGGTAATTCTAGGTCAACTTTTTTTTAACCAATCCACTGGGCTAAAGATGGACCAGCCCATCTGCCATTTGCCCAAAATGCCATATGGCCTGTCCGTTTCTGATTCCTGTTTTAACTCAGGTGCACCTTTGACCTGAGCATGCTGTTACTGTTGTAACATCATTATGAAAGTTGCCCAAGCACTTTTATAAGCACAAATGTGGGTCTGCTGAGAAAGAAGTCAATTATTTGAAGTGAACCCAGCAGAAATGTCAAGGTGTATTAGATTGATTCACTAAGGAATCACCCTGGCTCTATTTTAAGCCTTACTAGAAGACTCTGTTCCCTCCAAGTGAGCGAATCCCATGGAGGTATAATGATGACCTCATTTCTGGTGCCTGTATCATGGTCACTGCCTCAGGTCAGTGTATTAAATAGAGAGTTTGAGATGGTTAGAATGATCTGGATATAGCCAGTGAGGATATAATTGTTTTCAAGGTCAGAGAAACAATATCAGTAACTGTATTTATAGAAGTATATATATATACACATTAGCTGTTTATAGATTCATTATTACTAATCACACTGTAATATTTTACAATTAATGCATCTATAATGTGGTCCATCCCTGCCACTGTGGACCCAAGATTCGAACCCACGCCACAACACCACAACGTCCTCCAGAAGGACCAGTGATACCACTGACTCAGAAAAGCCAATGCAGTGCTGAGTCTGTGTCTAACAATAGCCCTACTTCAGGTTTCAGGAAGACAGTAGCGATGCTTACTTAGCCACAGGGTTCTTATTATACATTGACTCTTAGGGAGCCTAAAATGTCATGGGGGTGCCTGATGTCGATATCTTTGGCAATTGTGGGGTTGGGCCTCACATTGATATTTACATTTGTTTTGTTTTTTTTTTTTTTTTGGGGGGGGGGGGGGCTTCTGATCTGTTATGGGGGGGGGGGGTCCAGGGGCGTCTGAATTGACTGGAATTTAAATGGAATTGACCCCAACCCTGCTTGGTGATGATCCGTTTCTATTTTCACCATGTGTGAGTCATGAAGCGTATCCTAGTGGGGAAAAACTGCCAGCCAGATGTTCTGATGACATACTGCTGCCTGGGACTGAATGTTGGCCATTGTATTGTGACTGTGGGAACGCTGGATTCCTCTCAGGGTTTGACCTTCAACATAAGGGACTCTATTTATACTCTCTGAACTCTTACACTCCGTTGCCACTAGATGGCCCTATTCCTACCCCTATCAGTACCACACGCTGTGTATTTTTATTGGAGATCATGGTCAGAAAAGTCAGCAGTGACCCACTGCGTTCTATGACATCACATGACAGTCCCTCAACATTCACCATAGCCCAGCAAACCTGAGGACCTCTGAAATCTGAACTTGTAGCCATTCTGAAATACACACATTTCTCTACTAGTGTGCTCTGTAGGATACTGGGACTGGTACTCAATCGGAGGTCAATGGTACTTGGTTGTGACTGACACAGTATCACAATGTTTAGAGTGTACGTGTTTTTAGACTTACTCCACCTTTCCAGAAGAACAGACCTTCTTTAACCCTATCCACTGGCCTGCCCTGCCTGAAAAGCTTGGTGGTAGCACTTATTTTGAGTCCTATGTCATTAAGGGGCTACATAACATATATCATATGTTAATAACATTCATGACATCTAGTGTCTCAACAGTTATCTCAACAATCACGATGACACAAACCAATGTGTGGTTCAGCTAAATTGCTTGGTAAAACACCAGCCAACTTGCAAAATAACTAGATGTGACATTATGCCACATCAGCTCTCACCTGTAAGGACATTATTATGACAGCAAGCAATTATTTGGCTTCTAGGAAAGCGTGCTCAAGTAAAGTAATTCTGTGAACAGCACAGGCCTATCCCTTTACTTATGGTGATACAAGTGGAATTAGACTGCAGGGTCTGCAAATGTCGTTAATTTCAGAAGACTGCTCTCCACTTACCTGCTGCTAGCTCACCTCACATCACTACCTTACACCAAACCAGCTAAGATAAATCAAAGTTATCCGATTCAGTGTAAACATGCACATCATCAGGCCCAGTAATAGTACATTTCCATAATCTGTAATATGTTGTAAAAGCCTAACAGAGAGTTATAACATGTTATAATATTGTATTAGTATTTCTGTTTGAATATGTTTGTGCTTTGTTGGCACTCAGCATTTGGTTGGCCCTAAGATAATCTTTTTTTATTTCACCTTTATTTAACCAGGTAAGCCAGTTGAGAACAAGTTCTCATTTATAACTGCGACCTGGCCAAGATAAAGCAAAGTAGTGTGACAAAAACAACAACACAGAGTTACACATAAACAATAACACAATAGAAAAATATATGTAATGTAGAAGAGTAGAGAGGTAAGGCAATAAATAGACCATAGAGGCAAAATAATTACAATTTAGCATTAACACTGGAGTGATAGATGTGCAGATGATGATGTGCAAGTAGAGATACTGTTGTGCAAAAGAGCAAGAGGCTAAATAACAGTATTGGGATGAGGTAGTTGGGTGTGCTATTTACAGATGGGCTGTGTACAGGTACAGTGATCGGTAAGCTGCTCTGACAGCTGGTGCTTAAAGTTAGAGAGGGAAATATTAGACTCCAGCTTCAAATGATTTTTGCAATTCGTTCCAGTCATTGGCAGCAGAGAACTGGAAGGAAAGGCGGCCAAAGGAAGTGTTGGCTTTGGGGATGACCAGTGAAATATACCTGCTGGAGCGCGTGCTACAGGTGGGTGTTGCTATGGTGACCAGTGAGTTGACATAAGGCGGGGCTTTGCTGAGCAATGACCTGAAGCCAGTGGGTTTGGCGACGAATATGTAGTGAGTGCCAGCCAACGAGAACATACAGGTCGCAGAGGTGGGTAGTATATGGGGCTTTGGTTACAAGACGGATGGCACTGTGATAGACTACATCCAGTTTGCTGAGTAGAGTGATGGAGGCTATTTTGTAAATGGCATCGCCGAAGTCAAGGATCGGTAGGATAGTCAGTTTTACGAGGGTATGTTTGGCAGCATGAGTGAAGGAGGCTTTGTTGTGAAATAGGAAGCCGATTCTAGATTTAATTTTGGATTGGAGATTCTTTGTTTGGAGTGTTTTTCTTCAGGACAATTGAGTACAGGCTTAACTGAAAGAACAACAAAGACGGAATGCAATATGACATTTTATTAAATAGTTTGGGGAATGGTCAGATGATGTGACAGAGGGTCTGCTGTCCTTTGGGAAAAGGAGTTCCAATGACTGGCCTTAAGGGTATTATAGTTGGTGGTGGGGAGGTGGATGGTTGTTGAAAACTGTTGCTGAAAAAGAGCAACTGAGAGAACATGGAAGAGTTGACATAAATACATCCCACGATTTACTGCCATTGGTCGAGAGCGAGGAAAGTGATAGTTGCAAGCGTGAGCCCATAGGGTAAACAGCAAGTGTGAGGAATGTGCATTATTATGCCATGCTTATAGGCTATAAGGTAAATATATGTACAACATTCCTCACTTGGCTTATAGGAAAGAGGAGAAGAAACAAGACGCCATGCTGATCATATTTTTGTATTCATTCCCACTAAGCCCGAAGAATAGGAAACAAAGTGAATGATGGTATGCTTACTGGATGAAGTTAAACGAGTATTCAGGTTAGCCTTCCTGATTGAACTTTTGTAAAATACATTTACCTCTGACTCTTGCCCCTAAATTCTGTTGCATATTTTGGCCCTTTAAAACCTATTGATAACTTTTTGGGGCTGCGTTCAGGTTTTTGGAGCAACATGGTTAAGGCTATCATTGGAATCTTTATTTAGTTGAGATAAGCAAGTACTGTAGCATAATTTTGTTTACATTGACTTGCAATGTTAATCTGATTCTATACAACTCCGTCAAACTATCATATAAAAGAAGTTGCTGCTATTTAGTGGTGATTTTAGCATGTAAATCTTGGTGGGGCAACAACAAAAAAACAAGTGGGAATCATGCCTGTGAAGCCACTACACAACACTAAACAATACATTAATTACACTATAACAGTGACAAACTGTGCCCAAAAACTGTTAGGGCCTACATAAAGCTCTCTCAACAGTGTCTAGCAGCGAAACAGTTAATTCAGCCTAATTTACTGCCTTTAAAAAAACATAGCTGATATGGCTGATTTGCTTAAACAAATGTGGTTTCTAATGACAATTGAGATGTACAAACTATGGCATAAGGAGACGACAAGCAGATGAGGCAATCTGTAATTTTGATTAAGACATTAATGGGCGAGCTAGAATGGAAATAGTCCATATAACTATTTGTTTAGCACTTTTGAAATGTACAGCGACTGAATTCAGTTCATGGGCTATTCTTACAGTATTCTCCCTGTACACCAAGTCAGAACCATAGGATAAATAAAGGGGGATTATAATTTGTATTTAACTAGGCAAGTCAGTTAAGAACAAATTGTTATTTACAAACCCAGATGACGCTGGGCCAATTGTGTGCCACCCTATAAGATTCCCAATCACAGTGGGATGTGATACAGCCTGGATTGGAACCAGGGACTGTAGTGAAGCCTCTTGCACTGAGATGCAGTACCTTAGACCACTGCGTCATTCGGGAGCCCGAAGATCAATGATGTATGATAGTTTGACTAAGCAGACAATGAAAGCTCTTACAATATTCTATGATTACATTTCTCTAAAATCAAATAAAATGTATTTATATAGCCCTTCGTACATCAGCTGATATCTCAAAGTGCTGTACAGAAACCCAGCCTAAAATCCCAAACAGCAAGCAATGCAGGTGTAGAAGCACGGTGGCTATGAAAAACTCCCTAGAAAGGCCAAAACCTAGGAAGAAACCTAGAGAGGAACCAGGCTATGTGGGGTGGCCAGTCCTCTTCTGGCTGTGCCGGGTGGAGAATATAACAGAACATGGCCAAGATGTTCAAATGTTCATAAATGACCAGCATGGTCAAATAATAATAATCACAGGCAGAACAGTTGAAACTGGAGCAGCAGCACGGCCAGGTGGACTGGGGACAGCAAGGAGTCATCATGCCAGGTAGTCCTGAGGCATGGTCCTAGGGCTCAGGTCCTCCGAGAGAAAGAAAGAAAGAGAGAAAGAGAGAATTAGAGAGAGCATACTTAAATTCACACAGGACACCGGATAGGACAGGAGAAGTACTCCAGATATAACAAACTGACCCTAGCCCCCCGACACATAAACTACTGCAGCATAAATACTGGAGGCTGAGATAGGAGGGGTCAGGAGACACTGTGGCCCCATCCAATGACACCCCCGGACAGGGCCAAACAGGAAGGATATAACCCCACCCACTTTGCCAAAGCACAGCCCCCACACCACTAGAGGGATATCTTCAACCACCAACTTACCATCCTGAGACAAGACCGAGTATAGCCCACAAACATCTCCGCCACGGCACAACCCAAGGGGGGGCGCCAACTCAGACAGGAAGATCACATCAGTGACTCAACCCACTCAAGTGACGCACCCCTCCTAGGGACGGCATGAAATAGCACCAGTAAGCCAGTGACTCAGCCCCTGTAATACGGTTAGAGGCAGAGAATCCCAGTGGAAAGAGGGGAACCGGCCAGGCAGAGACAGTAAGGGCGGTTCTTTGCTCCAGAGCCATTCCGTTCACCTTCACACTCCTGGGCCAGACTACACTCAATCATATGACCCACTGAAGAGATGAGTCTTCAGTAAAGACTTAAAGGTTGAGACTGAGTTTGCGTCTCTCACATGGGTAGGCAGACCATTCCATAAAAATGGAGCTCTATAGGAGAAAGCCCTGCCTCCAGCTGTTTACTTAGAAATTCTAGGGACAATTAGGAGGCCTGCGTCTTGTGACCGTAGCGTACGTGTAGGTATGTACGGCAGGACCAAATCAGAGAGATAGGTAGGAGCAAGCCCATGTAATGCTTGTAGGTTAGCAGTAAAACCTTGAAATCAGCCCTTGCCTTGACAGGAAGCCAGTGTAGGGAAGCTAGCACTGGAGTAATATGATCAAATCTGTTGGATCTAGTCAGGATTCTAGCAGCCGTATTTAGCACCAACTGAAGTTTATTTAGTGCTTTATCCGGGTAGCCGGAAAGTAGAGCATTGCAGTAGTCTAACCTAGAAGTAACAAAAGCATGGATTAATTTTTATGCATCATTTTTGGACAGAAAGTTTCTGATTTTTGCAATGTTACGTAGATGGGAAAAAAGCTGTCCTTGAAACAGTCTGGATATGTTCGTCAAAAGAGAGATCAGGGTCCAGAGTAACGCCGAGGTCCTTCACAGTTTTATTTGAGATGACTGTACAACCATTAAGATTAATTGTCAGATTCAACAGAAGATCTTTTTTTTTCTTGGGACCTAGAACAAGCATCTCTGTTTTGTCCGAGTTTAAAAGTAGAAAGTTTGCAGCCATCCACTTCCTTATGTCTGAAACACAAGCTTCTAGCGAGGGAAATTTTGGGGCTTCACCATGTTTCATTGAAATGTACAGCTGTGTGTCATCCGCATAGCAGTGAAAGTTAACATTATGTTATTGAATGACATCCCCAAGAGGTAAAATATATAGTGAAAACAATAGTGGTCCTAAAACGAAACCTTGAGGAACACCGAAATTTACAGTTGATTTGTCAGAGGACAAACCATTCACGGAGACAAACTGATATCTTTCCGACAGATAAGATCTAAACCGGGCCAGAACTTGTCCCTGTGGCCTATAAAACAGGTTATAGGCTACATGTGCATGACCAAGTCTGAAGAGTAGGCAAAATTAAGAGGGGTAAATAGACCAAATTATTAGGGTGGGCTACTAACATCTTACTACACAGCATACACAGTATTACTTTCTTAGCTACAGTATACATATCTCCAAGTCAAGTTTTCGCAGTTCTGAGTTAACAGTTGTTTTGAGCGCGACACAAAGCATGCTTCATTGACAGCATGGCCAATGTTGAATGTTTATCATTTTAAACTTGGAAAAGAGCCCCTTAATCCCAGATTTGGGACCACACAGCCGCTCCACTGAACAGCAGGCTAATGATTGCTTTGCAATGCATGCAGTTAACGTTAGCCACTGTGACTGATTCCTTCTAAACCACTCATTGTTGATTTTGCGATTTCCAACTTGTTGTGTAATGTTTATTTCCAATGGTCGATGAGCACCGATATGTTTTATAATTTCTCGTCATTATTTCTCTTCATATGATAAGGATTAAAAAGGATTTGCCAGTAGATTGTCGACTTGATTATTGATGACTGCTAGTGAAGATTTTGAAAGTATGATGTTGACATGATCAGTCCAATCAAAGCTACTGTACATATAACGTGATTTGACGTAATTTTATCTGTGGCTAATGACCTTGAGCCTTCTTGGATGCAAACTTCTAATATAACTCTATGGCAGCAACCAAGTGGCTAGAATTTTCTATCTCTACCCTTACACTTGGTGGTGACGTAGTGTCCCCATGAGTGACAGAACACTGAGCCAATCACGGCGCAACACTCCGTATTTTCTGCTGGCTTGCCTCACCACCACAGAAAGCACTGAGCTAGGCTGAAACACCTATATTTTGGAGCTGCCTTACCCAAGAGAACAAAAAAGAGACTGTTTGTATGCAGCTTTATCAACTCAATTATATACTCTACCGTTCAAAAGTTCGGGGTGCCTTAGAATTGTCCTTGTTTTTGAAAGAAAAGCTATTTTTTTGAGGGTACTATTTAATGAAGCTGCCAGTTGAGGACTTGTGCGGCGTCTGTTTCTCAAACTAGACACTAATGTACTTGTCCTCTTGCTCAGTTGTGTATCGGGGCCTCCTACTCCTCTTTCTATTCTGGTTAGAGAGAGTTTGCTGTTCTGTTCGCTGAGTAGTACACAGCGTTGTATGAGATCTTCAGTTTTTTGGCATTTTCTCAGATTGAATAGCCTTCATTTCTCAGAACAAGAATAGACTGACGAGATTCAGAAGAAAGTTATTTGTTTCTGGCCATTTTGAGCCTGTAATCAAACCCACAAATGCTGATGCTCCAGATACTCAACTAGTTTAAAGAAGGCCAGTTTTATTTCTTCTTCAATCAGTACAACCGTTTTCAGCTGTGCTAACATAATTGCAAAAGGGTTTTCTAATGATCAATTAGCCTTTTTAAAACAATAAACTTGGATTAACTAACAACGTGCCATTGGAACACAGGAGTGATGGTTGCTGATAATGGGCCTCTGTACACCTTTGTAGATATTCCATAAAAATCAGCATTTTAATGGACCAAAAATGTGCTTTCTTTCAAAAACATGGACATTTCTACATGACCCTGAACTTTTGAAAGGTAGTGTATATATCTTTTTTTAACATTGTTTGCAAACTGATGTGACATGTATTAATGCCAAAATAACATGCAAAACAGGCATGCCCACCCCCAAAAAAACAATATATATTTTTTGTTGCTAAAAAAGCCCCATCTTTCCTGAATGACAGATAATGCTGCTATTATATACATACATCATGATTGACATGGCAATAGCAAAAACACAACAGAAATAAGAAGGCAGGGATGCCTAGTACGTTTTACAAAGCAAAAATATTCTATTCTATTCTGTCATTTGCCATAAATCTCCCATTTGATTTTCATTTTTTCTTATATGAAAAACTCCCTGCTGTCATGATAATTCTATAAGGGATTCAAGGTCCTCTGTAAAAATGTATATTTTCCACTACTGCACACACATTTAAATAGGACCAACATACAGAGATGTGAGAACACATAAATCAGAAAGTTTAATCAAGGATCATGTCATCATTTTTCTTAATAAATGTAGCCTATATTTCCAACTCCAGTGCACTTGATGATAGATGGATCGATGTGTGAGGTCGTGAGACTTCTGAATTGGTCCCTGTTTGACAGTCACGCAGGAGAAAAAGGTCCTCCCCTTGTGTTTGCAAGGTTTTACTGCCCCCCTCCGTTACCCCTCGTTCACTCTCGATATTCCCATCCCCCCACTTTGTGTGGATGTCGATGTTACCAACGCCGCTTATGAGAAACCACCGAAGCAAACCTTGGAGAAAACTGCCAGCATTGAACAAGGGAAATCAGTGACTCCGGACTCAGCATATAATTAAAGACGAGGTGCTCCACGATAATAAATTCCCTTGGACGTTTGGTGAGTCTGATATCATAACGTGTTCATAGTCTTGGAGACAGACGTGTCCTGCCTGATAATGTAAATATATATATATATTTGCTATGCATACATAAAAAAATGTAATGGACATGAATGTTGTAAAATATTACAAATGGGTAAGACTAGGCTACACGTTCCAAGCCATAGGTCGCTGTGGTCCATTGGCAAATAAAACCAGACATAAGTGTGTAACAATGTAATCGCCGGAGCAACGGCCTTGGATCTCAAGGATGCATTATAAAATGTGACATGGGCTGAGAGCGAGTGCAGAGGAAACGCAGCCGACCCCTTGTCCTGGCTATACATTTTTTCTACTCATGTAGCAGCAGATCAGATTTTGGTAAAGATATGTGCGGCTCAAAATGGTGTCGGGAGTTTGACTGTGTGACCATTTTAAAAGGCCAAGTGAATTTCTGAGCGCAGCAATTATTTCAGGAGTCCACACGATAGAGAGGGCCCATAGGGAAAACTATTAATTTTTACTTTTTCATATCAGCTGGACGCAAGTATTTTTTTCAGTGTGATATAGAACAAGACCTGACAGTATTGTATGCGTACAATAGCTGCTGGGAAATGTTTTTGTTATGACTCACAATTGGCGGTGGTTATGATGCGTTTGGGAAGTAGGCTGATACGATGGCAAAATAGCCAGAAGCTATGAAGTTACAATAGGAGGTGGACTAATTGCGCAAGGTAACAAATATGGTCACATCTAAGCTGTTTAATAATATAAGCATGCACAATACAAATTATACTGTAAACACTACAATATAACAAAAATAATAAGAATGCTTCATTATGAAAATATTGTACATGTTTTTCATTTCATTTTGAAGGAACCGATCACTAGCCAATCGCCTATTGCATGTCCAAACATTTTACATCTTGGAAAATGTAGTTGACAATTGCTGCTGCTTTAGAAAGTATGGACGTTCAATAGGCAAAACGTTGTGGAACCTTGCAGATAGAAACGTCATGAATATATAAAGCTGACATGATTCCAGGTAAACACTGGACTGTGATGTCGGGGCGCCGAATCTGCTGCTCACGGTCTGTGTGAGTGTGAGTGCCGCTATGTGCTCTGCTGGGCTCCAGGGGGCAGTGAGACAAAACACACCCCAGAGATGTGGAGGCGCTCCATTATCTGTGGAGATGCACTTGTTCCAGTGTTAATGTTTTAATGTGTCTAAATGGCTCATTTCTTTGTTATTGATACATTGTTTCTCATGGGGCGGCAGGTAGCCTAGTGGTTAGAGCGTTGGGCCAGTAACAGAAAGGTTACTAGATCGAATCCCCAAGCTGACAAGGTAAAAAATCTGTCTTCCTGCCCCCACTGTTCCTAGGTCGTCATTGTAAATAATAATTTGTTCTTAACTGACTTGCCTAGTTAAATAAATAAATTATTTAATGATTAGCTAGGCCGTGTTTAAACTCAGAATGTTGTTTCTTTATCGGATGTTGTTTCTTTATTCTTTATCACCAGTGGTGGTCAGTGCAGTTTAACATCAATAGGTTTAGGCTACTACATGATACAAAAATGTTCCCTATACCCATCATGAGGTTGCTACAACCTAGCCTATGAATTCAACGTAGGTGCACACAGGTCAAGAGAATAATTTTAGGTCACAGACAGTGACACTTCGACAGACAGTGACACATTCAATATCGCCTTGCACACTCCTGCCTGCATCTAGCTGACCTAGGGTGTAATCATTAGTCCAACAGTTGCAAACAACTGTTTCTTTTCGACAAATTCAGATATGTTTATCCCCGTTTTGTTCAGCTTGCTTCCGTTTAAGAAATGTTTTTCAACAGAATCGGCGGAATGAATGCACCTCTGATGACACGCAAACAGTTCAATTTCATAGCCACATACAAACAGCTTGTTGTATTCCTTCTCGCATCTACGCACCCTCTTCTCACCCTTTCCCTTTGTTTGTGGACATCAATGTACAACACCAGCTGTCTGTGACCAGGCAGAAAAACCTTTCCAAGCCAAACCTTCATATCATCCCCACAGCTAGCTCACCATATTAGCGAAAGTAAAGTCAACGTCACCCACTACAATCATGCAGTACAGTGTAGTAAGCAGTTTAGCAGTTACACCGACAGTTCCCAGTGGCAATAAATTAGTAAAACCAAAAGCTTACCTTGACTCGGAAGAGTTCCAGTGTTGGATAGTCATAGCCAGCTAGCTAATATAGCACCAATTTGTAAGTCGCTCTGGATAAGAGCGTCTGCTAAATGACTTAAATGTAAATGTATAGCATCCCTCTGTTTGAGTAGGCTAAACTAGCTAGCTGCATTTGCTAGCTAAGTAAGTGAAAGTGAAAAATGTTTACAAAATATCTCTCTCTCTCTCTCTGTTTTACTACTCCATTTTTTAAGAAATTAATTTGTTCTAAACTGTTCAACTATTGTCTCTCTCTCTCTCTTTCTCTCGTCAACTACTCACCACATTTTATGCACTGCAGTGTTTGCTAGTTGTAGCTTATGCTTTCAGTAATAGATTCAATCTCTGATCCTTTGATTGGGCGGAAATGTCAGTTCATGCTGCAAGAGCTCTGATATGTTGGAGGATGTCCTCCGGAATTTGTCATGATTGCTGTGTAAGTCTATGGAAGGGGTGAGAACCATGAGTTTCCTAGATCTTGTATTGAAGTCAATGTACCTAGAGGAAGAAAGAAGTTAGCTGTCCTCCAGCGACACAATGCTGCTACCCTACAGATTGCTGTTGAGGCTACTGTAGACATGGATTAAAACTCACTTTTTTGCAATCAATTGTTTGGTGAGGTGAATACATTCTGTATAATTTTATCTAAAAAGTATAACTTTTTACATGTTTTACTATTTTTATAAAATTCACTGAGGATGGTCCTCCCCTTCCTTCTCTGAGGTGCCTCCACTGATACGTACAAAGTATAGTGTAATCAATGTGTTTTTTGGCAGCTGCCAGGCTGTTTGTAGTAGGGATGGACAATTTTGCAATTTTTTAAAACTGAAAGTTTGTTTTTCTGTTAAAACGATTCACAATGCAGAATAATGGTCCTGTTATGTATGTATGACTGCTAGGGCCTGGCAATGAAATTACAGTGGCTTGCGAAAGTATTCACCCCCTTGGCATTTTTCCTATTTTGTTTCCTTACAACCTGGAATTAAAATAGATTTTTTGGGGGGTTGTATCATTTCATTAACACAATATGCCTACTGCTTTGAAGATGCAAAATATTGTTTATTGTGAAACAAACAAGAAATAAACCCAATAAAACAGAACTTGAGCATGCATAACTATTCACCCCCCAAAGTCAATACTTAGTAGAGACACCTTTTGCAGCAATTACAGCTGCAAGTCTCTTGGGGTATGTCTCGATAAGCTTGGCACATCTAGCCACTGGGAATTTTGCCCATTCTTCAAGGCAAAACTACTCCAGCTCCTTCAAGTTGGATGGGTTCCTGCTGGTGTACAGCAATCTTTAAGTTATACCACAGATTCTCAATTGGATTGAGGTCTGGGCTTTGACTAGGCCATTCCAAGACATGTAAATGTTTCCCCTTAAGCCGCTCGAGTTGCTTTAGCAGTATGCGTAAAGCTCCTTTAGGGTTATCTTTGGTCTCTGTTGCCTCTGATTAATGCCCTCTTTGCCTGGCCCGTGAGTTTTGGTGGGCGGCCCTCTCGTGGCAGGTTTGTTATGGTGCCATATTCTTTCCATTTTTTAATAATGGATTTAAATGGTGCTCTGTGGGATGTTCAAAGTTTCAGATATTTTTTTATAACCCAACTCTGATCTGTACTTCTCCACAATTTTGTCGCTGACCTGTTTGGCGAGCTCCTTGGTCTTCATGGTGCCCCTTGATTAGTGGTGTTGCAGACTCTGGGGCCTTTCAGAACAGGTGTATATATACTGAGATCACGTGACTGATCATGTGACACTTAGATTGCACACAGGTGAACATTATTTAACTAATTATGTGACTTATGAAGGTAGTTGGTTGCACCAGATCTTATTTAGAGAATTCGTAGCAAAGGGGGTGAATACATATGAACGTACCACTTTTCCGTTTTTATTTTTTGTTGTTGTTGTTGACATTTTTTAAACAAGTTATTTTTTTTTATTTCACTTCACCAATTTGGACTATTTTGTGTATGTCCATTGCAAGAAATCCAAATAAAAATCAATTTAAATGACAGGTTGAAATGCATTAAAATAGGAAAATCGCCAAGGGGGGTGAATACAAGGCACTCTATATCTACCGCAGTCATATACCCTTGAAAGCGCCTCAGCTATGGTATGTTTGTTTAATGCTGACACAAAGCCTTGTCTGGAGATAGTTTCGAAGCGCAACAAATGGGTATTTGACTTGTCTGTAAAGGAATGCTGCTTCTGAAGCTGGACTAACGTCCATCACTAGGTGACCAGAACTGTCAATCAAATAATATCGAGCTGCTGTGCGCAGCCTGCCTGCTCGCAGACCACTCTCTCCAAAAAAGTACACTAAAGTTAAATACTGTGACTTACCAGGACATTTAGTAGAAAGAAAATACATCTTCCACTACGAATCGACTTCTACGATTCACCATTTTTTAACAGATGAAACTGATTTGTGTCCATACTTCCGTGAACACAACCACTTGCATATGTCATAGCGAGCGAGGGACGGAGAGGGAAGAGGGGAACAGTATAGGCAGGTCAACAACCTGGCAGACGGAGTCAGAACCGTGTACTAGGCCATCTATCGGCAATCAAAAGCTGAATGTAAAATGCTGTATTTCACATACTGAAGACTGAACACACACTCGCATCATTAGCGAAGAGAAAAAGCAGGTGAGCCAGCTGCACTGTGATTTTAGTTTTGTGGGAAAAACAAACAAACACTTTTTCCGTTAGGGATTTTTCTTAACGTTAAGGATCCCAATTTCGTTTAAACGTTCACGCCCATAGTTTGTAGTGAAAGCCGCAGTGCTGTGAAGTTGTATCTACTAATGATTAAGGTCAGTATTGGGAGAGGAGAAGCTGATCCTAGATCTGTAACTAGGGGAAACTTGTGTGAGGGGGAGGGGTCAGGTCAGTGGGAGGATCGGACCAAGAAGTAGGAAGCTGATTGGCGCGTTGCTCTGTCCTTAGGGGCAGTCATGTCTGATGGAATCTGAACTGGCCCTGGACCGCCCTCATTCTCTCTGTCAGAGGCAGGCGACGCTAAAACAAATCTCTACACACACATACTGGTGAACACGCACATCCCAAACACACTTGCAGTAACAACTCATTCCCACATTCCCTCGGACACACTTTCTCTCTTACACACACACATAACAGGGTTTCTGTTACAAAAATGTGGCGTCGGACATTTGACCGGTAGCATTTTAAATTTACCTGACATTTGAGAAATTTACCGGACGCATATGCTTTGGTTGTGTAAGTGTGTCCACTCACAGTGCTCAGAATGACAGACATCACATTTAGATTATGGTCATTCATTTTAACAGAACATGCAACGGGGTGCGTCCTTTCCGAATTCCGATGCACACTTTGAAGATGTTAGAATAACTGTCCACATTTGCTTTTCCTCAGCCAACAAAACGAGTAACGGACAGAAAAATCACTAGTCTATGTCAATCTATTATACCCCATAATAGTAAAGTTGACCTATACTATTGGTCAGCGTGTCATTCTGTGCAAAAAAAAAAAAATAGCCTATTCCAAACTAACTTTTGGAGAGTTGTGGGATGATAGATCCCAAATTTATACAACCAGTACATCAAAATAACTTTAAAAGACATTGAGGTTGATGCAACAGATCAAAATGTTTATCTTAAAATGTTGATAAACTATTGTTTCTTCACATTATAAGGGCAGCAATGCACACACGATAGTAGGCTACGCGCGAATGTTTGTGGGAAAATACCTTTGTCAAATGTTGCACTGTACATTCGGATGAAAATATCAGTTAGAAATGTTTAACAACTAGCATGGGTTGCTAATATGACTAGGATTGTGCCTTTGGCTACTGGACAATGAAAGAAAGTTAATTTGAAAACCAATAGAACATGAGAGAAATGGGCTACTTGTTTCAATGGCATATAGAAGTCTTTATAAAATATTTGCTTCCATGTTTATAGAAACTGATTTTGGCTCGGCTACTTTGAAGCAAGGTAAAATGTTCAGGTTTCACACAATTAAGTTTATGTTTTCAAAATGCATACTAACTCCAATTCACATTGCAAAGTGGTTTGTCACTATGAAGCCTGCCTACCATTGCTTAAGCACTTCAATGGCGAATGGGAAGCACGCTTCAATTACCAGTTGAAAAATACAAATAGTAGCTCTTTTTAATCATGACCATCAAAACTGTTTTTAACACACGATTGCATTTAGAATTGTTGTACAATGATTGAGCTTATAAAAGCGCATGTTTGACTCCATTCAAACTAGGCTCTGTATCTGTAAGAATAATTATGCAAATTAACCTATAGACCAATAAGCATGACCTGTGAAATGTATTTGCAGTGGCTGATATTTCCATCAATGAATAGGCAAAAAAGCATTATTTTGCAATGGGATTTTTTTCTTCTCCTGGACAATTGGCCGGTGAAAATTGTATTTACCGACTTAAAAAATAAATGCATCTAAAAGCCGGCTATTACCTAACAGAAACCCTGACACACACACACACACCCAGTGAGGCATGCAGGCTCACAGTGAAAATAGTGGTAATTTAATCTCTTGGCTGACTGCTGGCTGACAAATAATGTTCTATCTCAGGGAGGAGAGGAGTGCGATCTTGAAATGGTTTCTGTTCTCAAAATTGAGGAGAGAGAGAGAGAAAAGTCCTTGGCGGGCTCTATGCAAGCTCTAGTCAAAAGTATTGCACTATATAGTCAAAAGTAGTGCACTAAATAGGGAATAGGATGCCATTTTGGATGCATCCCATCTCATTCTCCAGTCCTGCAGCTTCTGTAACTGCTCTGTTTTGCTGTAGTAAAGGAGGCACAAAAAACTCATCCCTTCTTTCTCTACCTCCTCTGACGTCATAGGTTCATTCCTTTCCTCTCTTCCTCTAACCTCCATATGTTCTCTTGAGCCCTTCCCTCTCCTTCATTTGTGGGATTTGATGAAGAGCTGAATAGCTGACAGACACAGGGTTTTTCTATGGGTTAGCTCAGGGCTGGAATGTGTGTACAAAATGATCTTCTGCCATTCCATAGGCCTCCTCTATGTACTGTGGAATGATGGAATGTCGGAGTTGTTTTTTTGGAACGTTGTACCTCTGAACCCTCCCCAGGAGGCTGCCAAAGGTGGTGTGTTTGAGTCTACAATGACTGGTAACAACCTTAGGATGCCTATCGGCTCTTAACCTGTAGGGTCATAGCTTTGTCTCACTTTATTTATCTCAATAGGTACAGCCGGGTATGTAAAAAAAAAATACAACAAATCTCCACTCCAGTCCTTTCTCATCGCTTATAGTTGAGGATGAGGATTCAGCACTGGACTTGAAAAAGGAGATCTATGGAATAAGCTTCAAAGATGTTGTTTGCTTTGACTCGATCCTAAGTCACTCTCTCTCGTGCTGCCATTTTGTTTACCTTGATCCGAGTGTCTGCGTCTGAGAAGACTATAATAGCCGCCGTGTCATGCCGCCTGTGGGTGGCAAGAATGTAAACACTTGCTTGCCGTCTGGGAGCAAAATGCGAAAAAATGTATCTCCTTCTTGGAGACACTCGGTTCTCGATATACGGGGCCTGGCAACAGACAGCCCTCCACAATCAGGAGTGGAGTAGTCCTGGCTGCAATGCATTCCAATGATGCGTGGCTAAGCCACAACGCTCCTGCAAAGCTCCTGAAAAGTTCTGGAGCTTGGCGAGCCAAAGCGTTGTACTATCTAGTCAACTCTCCTCTCCATCTATCAGAGTAGCCTGCAGTGGTGTGTGCTACTACATAGCTCTTTAACTCTGTATCAGTCAGTTTTTCATTTGAAAAAGGAAGGATAAAATAGGAAGGAAGAGAAAATAGAAAATAGGTGATTAAAGGCAATAGATGGTGCTGGGTGATAGGATAAGGAATTAGTGATTCTGGGAAGTTCTTTTGAAGGTAGCCTATCAGAGGTGTGCAAGTCAACACATTGACCTTCTAACCTGGCTGTGCTAAATATCAAGGCAATATCATGGATCAGATCTACAGATGTCAGATCTTAACTTGCAGAGAATTTTCCTGATGCATCAGGAAAATGAACCTTGTGATTGGCTAAAAATTAGCCGTTCTCTTTCTTTCCACTCGGGGGCAGTCGAGTCATTGGGATCAGGACTCAGTATCTTAAAATAATGTTCTCTCTATAGGCTTAGGTCCTATTACTGCAACATTGAAATGTACACATACACATCAATAATCATTGTTTTATATAGCTTAATAACACAAGATAGTTATTGGTCTCCACTAGGCTATGACATACAAGTGTCTAGTGTGGGGCCTCCCGAGTGGTGCAGCGGTCTAAGGCTTGAGGTGTCACTACAGGCCCGGGTTCAATCCCAGACTGTGCCACAGCCAGCATTGACCGGGAGACCCATGAGGCGGCGCACAATTGACCCAGCGTCGTCCGGGTTAGGGGAAGATTTGGCCGGCTGGGATGTCCTTGTCCCATCGCACTCATACTGTCTTCAGTTGCCAGCTTGATGGTGTTCCCTCCGACACATTGGCGTGGCTGGCTTCTGGGTTAAATGAGCAGTGTGTCAAGAAGCAGTGCGGCTTGGTAGGGTTGTGGTTCAGAGGACACATGGCTCTCGACCGAGTCTGGACGGGAGTTTCAGTGATGGGATAATACTGTAACTACCAATTGGGGAGAAAAAGGGGTGAAGATAAAACAATATATATTTTTTTATAATAAGAAGAATCTAGTTTATCTGAAGGTTACGAATGAGCTGTCAAAATTGAGTTAAATCGTGGCCTGGGGTGGGGTAGCAGTTAGGGCCACTGCCTTCAGCATATGTATAGGCCTACCGTGTTGGTGTGGGTTTGATTCTGCCCCAAGCTCTTCTGATACAAATAATGCAATCTACTGATTGACTTGATGTAGTTAGACATTTGAAATATGAACAGTCCAGGGGCATACCTTCTTTTTCCTGCTAAGAAATGACCATACCAGACACTTTTGGATAACATAAATAGTAAGCAAATAAAATAACAGTACACCAACATTCATTTCCATTCATAAAAAGTGTTGGGTAAATTGTCACAGTCGATTGACATGGAAAATTAGGAAATACTTTATTTCTAATGTACAGAATGCTTGTCAAATAGATAAATCGACCTTATTCTGCTCAAAAGGGACTAAATTGTTCCGATGACAATACCAACCAGAGGGCAAACATATCTTTGGTAATTTTTGCACCTTATGGTAAACTGTGACAACAAACCAAAAAGACAACAATTGATTTGACATTAATTTTATTGTTAAAGCCTGTCAGCACCATCTTGCAAATGTCAGCACAGGTATTCTTCAAAGAAGACTGACGTCAAACAAAGTCCGTAGGCTGTACAGTTTCAATTTCGGTCATTCAATGTTGATTGAATATCTAACAATATGCACAATTTCATAAAAAGGTATATGGAACTCGAGACATTGGAATAATTTTACAATTTCAATAGCATTAATAAAAATGTATTTTACATTATCGTTTCAATTACATGTGATGGTGAATGCATACAAAAACTATTTACACCAAGTGTGATGTTTAATTTTTCACTCAGAATGAGCAGGTAAGTGTTACAATGGTTAAACAATCAATACCGAAATGTCAATATCAATCATGTTACTAGTATGCAAATCAGATACATTTCAACATGGAATTAAATTGACGTAAAATGTTTTTTGTTGTTGCATTTTAGCTAACCCTATCCCTTTTCCTAACCTTAACCTACTCCTACCCTGCTATGAAAAGTACATTTTTGACAAATGCTGTAACCCTTCTAGACAAAACCGGATTTACACTACATCCTCTTCCGAACCTCTCCTTTCCACATTGAAGGGTATTTTCTTTTTTGGCTGGTCCATTCTCCCCCCCCCCCAGTTGTGCTGCTACAAGCGGTAAATAAAATGACACACACAAACCAATCTTGATTTATATATGGCACAAAAATATTACTGGGATGATACACTGACTGTATTACAGAGGTGCTTATAGGTCTTGTCATAAAAACAGAATGACATTTAGACATACACACAGAGAGAGCAATGTGTGGGAGGATGCTGTGGGGAACTGACCTGTAGATCTAGCTAATGTTAGCGAGCTACATGGTTGACACTGCAGCTAGCTAGCTAGCTTAGACAGTTTATCTAGTTGTAACCTAATGTGATAGCTAGTTAGCTATTGCCACACACATCTGATTCATCTAGTCACTCTTTATACCAATGACAAGTAGACTAGTTAGGCAACCAAAAATAGATCATATGGGGAGCTAAAAACAGGAGATTAAACTTTTTCTGTCAGATTCTGGGATAGCCAAAGCTAGCTAACTAGATAGCTAGTTAGCTAGCTACACCATATATACAAAAGTATGTGGACATCCCTTCAAATTAGTGGATTTGGCTATTTCAGCCACACTCGTTGCTGACAGGTGTATAAAATCGAGCACACAGCCATGTAATCTCCATAGACAAACAGTGGCAGTAGAATGGCATTACTGAAGAGCTCATTTACTTTTAACATGGCACCGTCATAGGATGCCATCTTTCCAACAAGTCAGTTTTCTGCCCCGCTAGAGCTGCCCCGGTCAACTCTAAGTGGTGTTATTGTGAAGTGGAAACGTCTAGGAGCAACAATGGCTCAGTCCCGTAGCTGTAGGCCACACAAGCTCACAGAACGGGACCACAGAGTGCTGAAGCATATAGCGTGTAAATATGATCTGTCCTTGGTTGCAACACTCACTACCGAGTGCCAAACTGCCTCTGGAAGCAATATCAGCACAAGAACTGTTCATCAGGAGCTTCATGAAATGGGTTTCCATGACCGAGCAGCTACACAACAAGCCTAAGATCACCATGTGCAATGCCAAGCGTTGGCTGAAGTGGTGTAAAGCCCCCATTTGAATCTGGAGCAGCGGAAACATGTTCTCTGGAGTAATGAATCGCACATCACCATCTGGTAGTCTAACGAACAAATCTGGGTTTGGAGGATGCCAGGAGAACGCTACCTGCCCGAATGCATAGGGAACACTGTAAAGTTTGGTGGAGGAGGAATAATGGTCTGGGTCTGTTTTTCATGGGTCGTGCTTGTCGTGGGTCGTGCTAGATTTCCCATAGTTCCAGTGAAGGAGAAGGCCCTTTCCTGTTTCAGCATGACAATGCCCCCATGTACAAAGCGAGGTCCATACAGAAATGCTTTGTCGAGAACAGATTGGCTCAAACATTAAGAATTAAAGAAATTCCACAAATGAACTTTTAACAAGGCACACCTGTTAATTGAAATGCATTCCAGGTGACTACCTCATGAATCTGGTTGAGAGAATGCGAAGAGTGTGCAAAGCTCTCATCAAGGCATAGGGTGGCTACTATAAATCTAAAAATAATCTCAAAAATAAAATGTTGATGTGTTTAACACTTTTTGGGTTACTAAATGATTCCATATGTGTCATTTCATAGTTTTGATGTCTTTGTTATTATTCTACAATGTAGAAAATAGTACAAAAATAAAGAAAAACCCTGGAATGAGTAGGGTCCAAACGTTTGACTGGTACTGTATATCTTAGAAATACTTATCTTACTCCAGAAATATATCATATTCCAAAGGCAGAAGGTAATTAAAGTGCAACTTACCTCTTACCGCATCTGGCTAAGAACCCAAGAACAAAAATAATAAGAAGTGCGCTTCACTGCAAGTGCCGTGGTGGAGATAATACTGGGTTTGACTGACAACTTTGAGAGCCAATCAACTTAACCCTTTGACACTTATGAACATACGGGTGTTGTCATTCTACAGCGGACCCTGCAGCGTGCACTCAAACCGGTGTGATTAGAACACTTATTTAGAACGTCAAGTTATGATTGACGCAACAGTCAGCATTTGAGCTGGCCACAGTTTTTTCACAAACATTCTGCACAAACACAGTTTTATCATGTCAACCTAAGATAAGATGTTACAAGATGAGTTGGGTCTGTTTGCAGTATGCATGCTGAAGGGGGTGTGTCGTCTACCATCATTCACTTCTGGAAGTACTGGAAAGACGAGTGAACCATCCCTTCACCTCATTTTGTTATATCATCTTTGGTCTGACAGACGTTTACGTTACAACCAGAATGCATTGTATGATGTCAACAAACATGGTGCCACATATAGCTTGTAATTAGCTTAGCATTAGCTCATCATAATCAGTACAACCTTCAAAAAAGTATTTTACAGACATATGCGTCCATTACATTCTATGAAAGAATCGGGAATGCGTGATTTGTCATTATTTTACATGAAAAAGCATGACCCTCCTCAATTTTCCTCCTGGTAACAATTGTATACATTTTGACCACTCCCTAACAGAACACTGAGATAGAAATAGATTGTGTAGAATAGGGAATCGTGTCGGTGGTATCCATTACATTTATATCTGCAACATTCTGAAATGTTTCACCTCACTGAATAGGCTATACAGGTGTGAGGTTGAGGTTCATGTCTTGCCAACCTCTAAACATGTCACCAAATGAATATGTTTGAATGTGATGAATGCAAAATTATGCAAAGTGGATACCACACCGTAAGGCCTTGCCAGTATTTATATATTATAGTGTACTAGCTTGATATAATTCAACATTTTACCTTTTTTTCTCTGCAGTATATGCAAAAAGGAGTTGGTACCGAGAACTGGATAAATTGTTGTTTTATTTCTGCACTTTCCATGTCACAGGTTTGGGTGGAATGCGGAGGTCTTGACTTGTTCTCTATTTGTGTACTTTTTCCCTATGATATTATTGTCTTTCCCAACCTTTATGCACAATATATTGCTTTATGTGTTGTCTCCACTCTATACTATACTATATTACAGTGAATGCTTGCGTCGTAAACATTTGTATGGTTGAATGAGAGGTTTGTGTTGGTGCCTCAGACTGGCTGTGTTAACACCTACTGAAGGATCCATGATTAGCCAGACAGTGACAGGAGTGCTTGAATCTATCCACTAAAGCACAGAAAGGGAGAGGAGGATTTGCTTACTCACTGTCCTCCTACTTCACTCTCTCCTCTGCATTTTCCGTGTCTACCAGTCCGTGGTTTACAATCCCCTCCCATATCTGCTGCTCAGTGACAGTCATATCAGAGTATAGGCCTTGTGTTAAAGGCTAAATTATAAAACCCTACTTGGACATATCAAACATGTGTTTTGGGTGAAAACATATGATTGATTTCAAGTGTACACTCTCCTCTATATCTCTAACTGCTACTCAGTGACAGAGTATAGGCCTTATGTTATACAGTGAATTATTATATTATATATGTAGGAAGCATACAGGGTTGAGGAGATTACATGGAATATGAGTTTTTTTTAAACTAACTGTAATCAGTTACGTTACCAACTACAGTATTGTAATCAGATTACAGATACTTTTGAAAAAATAGGTGATTGCTTTTGGATTACTTTTAAATTCATCATTAAAAAAAGGGCACAAGTTTAAGTTTGTTCCACCTGAGTGAGTCTGACCACATATCAGAGACCACTATTACGTTACTGATTTACAATTTTGGACGGGTAACTAGTAACTAACTGATTACATTTAGAATGTAACCTACCCAACCCTGAAAGCATACATGTTTTGCATGAAAACATACAAGTGATTTCAAGTGTCTCAGTGCTATTTTTTGTGTGTATATTTAGACAGCCCTTTGCTGGCATTCTGCTGTCATGAATCCTCTGAGCCCACAGAGTCTTGATGCTTTGTTTGTTGCAGAGCAGCAGGTTTTTCTCCCAACAACCCACCAGTTTATTTTGGGAAGGCTGAGGTAGGTAGGTAGGTAGGTGTTGGTCTTACTGCAGTGAGTGGGTAGCAGCTCGGAAACCCTGCAGTCCTGTACTTACTTGGGTAGCGCTGTATGCTATATGTACAGTATAAGGACAATTTATGTGTAGTACACAATATAGCCAATATATGTGTGGTATATGGCCAATATATTTGTAATTGGCCAATATATATGTGCAGTATTGTATATGGCCAATGTAGTATATACACTGAGTGTACAAATCATTAAGAACATGATTTGACAGACTGACCAGGTGAAAGCTATGATCCCTTATTGATGTCACTTAAATCAGTATAGATGAAGGGGAGGAGACTGGTAAACAAACATTTTTAAGTCTTGAGATAATTGAGACATGAATTGTGTATGTGTGCCACAAAATATGTAAGTGCCTTTGAACGGGGTATGGTGGTAGGTGCTAAAAGCACTGGTGTTTCCCTTGTGTGTCAAGAATGGTCAACCACCCAATGGACATCTATTTTATTTGATTTAACCTGTATTTAACTAGGCAAGTCAGTTAAGAACAAATTCTTATTTACAATGACGGCCAAACCCAAACAACTCAACATTAGGAAGGTGTTTTTAATGTTTTGTACACTCAGTGTAGATATGTCTGCTTTCATAAACACTCTTTATTATACTGCTCCATCAGTTCCTCTTCCCTTCTTCTCACCACCTCCATGCATCCCATCTAATCTATCCATTGTCACCTCTCTTCCTACACCATCTGTCCATGTAACCTTCATTTAACAAGGCAAGTCAGTTAAGAACAAATTCTTATTTACAATGATGGCCTACCAGGGAACAGTGGGTTAACTGCCATGTTCAGGGGCAGAACAACATATTTTTACCTTGTCAGCTCGGGGAATTGATCCAGCAACCTTTCGGTTACTGGTCCAACGCTCTAACCACTAGGCTACCTGCCGCCATCATGTGATCATGTCTTTTTATTCTGTCGTTTGTCAGTCATCTTCTTGTATCTGACGCTCTCTTCGTTTATTTTTTGTTTATCATTCTTATACTCCTCTCTCACACACACACACACACATACACACACACACACACACACAACACACACACACACACAAAACCCATCCATCTGTCCATTCCTTTTACTCTTCTTTTCTTTAAGCTCTATCTCTCCATCTGCAGCTGTTTCTTGGCTATTCCAGTTTTCCCTCAATCACATTTCTGGAGTCTAATATATCTACAGCAGAACAACAATTATCAAATGCCTTAATGCACTCGCCATACTTCTGATCACTTTCTTGCCTCATCAGTCAATACAAAATTCACTGTGAACTGTTTTGTTCCCAGAATATTAAAACATTGTTTTCATCAGAAGAGAAATGTGTGCAAATGTGTGTACTGTCTCCAGCAATCAATAAATAAATACATATAGTAATATACAATATAAGGAAAGGTCTAGGCGATGGGGACTGTCTAATTTTTATGATTTCTGACAGCATTGCATGCACAGATGCAGACAATGAAGTTGGGTTACTTCTAAGTAAGTTCAGGTTACTCCTAAGTTGTCATCTCCAACATTGTGACCTTCCATTTTAGAGGTTTGCTTTGGTGTGGATTCAGGCCTATCCATTCAAATCAGTTGTGTTCCTCCATTGTATTCACCATTCTGTATTTCTATTGTGCATTGTTTTTCTGTTTGGTGATGGAAAATCTACAAACCAGCCTATGTAATAAACTCAGCAAAAAAGAAACGTCTCTCACTGTCAACTGCTTTTAATTTCAGCAAATTTAACATGTGTAAATATTTGTATGAACATAACAAGATTCAACAACTGAGACATAAACTGAACAAGTTCCACAGACATGTGACTAACAGAACTGGAAGAATGTGTCCCTGAACAAAGGGGGGTCAAAATCAAAAGTCAGTATCTGGTGTGACCACCACCTACATTAAGTACTGCAGTGCATCTCCTCCTCATGGACTGAACCATATTTGCCAGTTCTTGCTGTGAGATGTTACCCCACTCTTCCACCAAGGCACCTGCAAGTTCCCGGACATTTCTAGGGGGAATGGCCCTAGCCCTCACCCTCCGATCCAACAGGTCCCAGACGTGAGATCCGGGCCCTTCGCTGGCTATGGCAGAACACTGACATTCCTGTCTTGCAAGAAATCATGCACAGAATGAGTGGCAATGTGATGCTGGAGGGTCATGTCAGAATGAGCCTTCAGGAAGTTTACCACATAAGAGAGGAGGATGTCTTCCCTGTAATGCATAGAGTTGAGATTGCCTGCAATGACAACAAGCTCAGTCCGATGATGCTGTGACACACTGCCCCAGACTATGACGGATCCTCCACCTCCAAATCGCTCCAGAGTACAGACCTCGGTGTAACGCTCATTCCTTCGATGATAAACGCGAATTCGGCCATCACCCCTGGTGAGACAAAACCGCGACTTGTCAGTGAAGAGCACTTTTTGCCAGTCCTGTCTGGTCCAGCGACCGTGGGTTTGTGCCCATAGGCGACGTTGTTGCCGGTGATGTCTGGTGAGGACCTGCCTTACAACAGCCCTCAGTCCAGCCTCTCTCAGCCTTTTTTTGCGGACGGTCTGAGCACTGATGGAGGGATTGTGCGTCCCTGGTGTAAGTTGGCCAGTTGTTGTCATCCTGTATCTGTCCCACAGGTGTGATGTTCGGATGTACCAATACTGTGCAGGTGTTGATACACATGGTCTGCCACTGCGAGGATTATCAGCTGTCCGACATTATAATTTATTGCCCTGGCCACATCTGCAGGCACGTTCACGCAGATGAGCAGGGACCCTGGGCATCTTTCTTTTGGTGTTTTTCAGAGTCAGTAGACGGGTGCATGCTCATTAATTGTTTATGGTTCATTGAACAAGCATGGGAAACAGTGTTTTATTTATTATTATTTTTTCTTTTTTGATTCTGTCTTGCCACTCTACCATAAAGGCCTGATTGGTGTAGTGCTGCAGAGATGGTTGTCCTTCTGGAAAGTTCTCACATCTCCACATAGGAACTCTGAAGCTCTGTCAGAGTGACCATCGGGTTCTTGGTCACCTCCCTGCCCAAGGCCCTTCTCCCCCTATTGCTCGGTTTGGCTGGGCGGCCAGCTCGAGGAAGAGTTTTGGTGGTTCCAAACTTCTTCCATTTAAGAATGATGGAGGCCACTGTGTTCTTGGGGTCCTTCAATGCTGCAGACATGTTTTGGTACCCTTCCCCAGATCTGTGCCTCGACACAATCCTGTCTCTGAGCTCTACAGAGAATACTTTTAACCTCAGGCTTGGTTTTTGCTCTGACATGCATTGTCAACTGTGGGACCGTTATATAGCCAGTTGTGTGCCTTTTAGCTGTAGGGGCACTATTGAGTAGCTTGGGTGAAAGGTGCCCAGAGTAAACGGCCTGCTCCTCAGTCTCATTTGCTAATATATGCATATCAGTATTAGTATGGGATAGAAAACACTCTGAAGTTTCTGAAACTGTTTGAATTATGTCTGTGAGTATAACATAACTCATATGGCAGGCAAGAACCTGAGAAGAAATCCAAACAGCAAGTGAGAAATCTGAGGTTGGTATATTTTCAAACCATTCCCTATTGAAATCCCATTGCGATATGAATGAAGATTCACTTCCTACTGCTTCCACTAGATGTCAACCGTCTATAAAAGGCAACTACGTTAAAAAAATGCATTTACTGTTTTGCAAAAGGTCTCAGTCCTGTGTCTTGTGTGTACTGTTTCAAAAATCGACAACATTGTTTGAATATGTTTTGTATGTCATAAACTGTAATACACCCTGCTGATATGTCCTCCGGTTGGCTACTCCTCCTTCTCCTCTCTTTTTTTCAATTAAAACCTCTGTGTTTCAATGTATCATTTTGACCACTGAGCTGAAAGGACTGGATAGGTGGGCAACATGGCGGGAAACCCCTGTGTGTATTTTTCCTTTTATCATAATGCTTTCATCTAGTTTAGTTTATTATTATAACCCCCTTTTTCCCCCAATTTTGTGATATCCATGGTAGTTACGATCTTGTCTCATCGCTGCAACTCCCTATGGGGCCCCCGGTCACCGCTGGTTGGATCAAACCCCAGACTTTAGTGGCACCGTGATGCAGTGTCTAAGACCGCTGTGCCACTCAGGAGGCCACTTTCATCTAGTTTGACTGATCAATGGTCACACAGCTGATGAGGAAACCAGGCTCGTGTTATGGTTCATTAGGGAAAATAGACTGAAACAGGGAGGGCCTGCCTGATCTTGTCCAATATGAAACTTGCATTTTTGTGAAAGAGATTGGTGGTGGAAACAGTTTGATAAAAAGGTAGAGGTGGAGAGAAGTTGTGGATAGGAGAAAAAAGGATGGAGAACAAAAGTGCTCAGGCCGAAGAATTTCCTTGTATGTCATGTTTGTACTTTGTGTGTTCTTACTGTTTACCCATGTCCCAAACAGTCAAAACTACCGTAATGCTCATCATACCATAAACCTTTTCTTTTCTGATTTGTATTGTGTGCCTGGCATTTTCTCACGGATTACTTTTAACCAGTGAAAATAAATTGCTGCCTTCTCACTGACATTGGAAAAAACGTATTACAAGATCATACCTGCTACAATGTTATGAGTTACTGTAGTTTTTGTGGAGTACAGTTTAGTTTTGCAGACGTCAAATGTCTTCAAGCTGGCTCTGGAACACTTTCAAGATGGGGACCTCTGAGCTAATGCATATCCTCAATTAATAACTATTGAAAGCCATGTTTTTCATTTCACTTTGTGTTCATGTCTCTCTCTCTTTTACTCTCTCTCACTCTCACTCTCTCTCAATTCTTTTCAATTCAATTTGCTTTATTGGCATGACGTAACTGGTCTGTGAACTCAGCCCCATGACCATCTGGATGAGGGACTATTTTCTTTGCTCAGTTCTTGGCATTGCAGGGCTTGGTAATGATATGAGAGGGGGTCACTGTATTGTAGATGTTTCCCAAACTTAATTGCAAATTAATTTTAATTTTTGTCTCTCTGTCTCTTTCTCTCTGTATGTCTGTTCTCCCTGCAGTAAGAGTAGACTGTCTTCCGACATGAATCCTGTGTATAGTCCTGTCCAGCCCGGGACACCGTACGGGAACCCCAAGAATATGGCATACGCAGGTGAGTGCCAAGACAACAACAACAAAAGCAACCAGCAATACAGTGGTCAGGTACTCCCTTAACATTTCTTGGCCCATTCGGCAAGGCCTATGTATAGCTTTAGATGCATTCTATCATGTTCTTACACTGATTAGTTACGTCATAGAGATATGTAATTTACTAGAGGGGATAATGCTCTATTTAATTATATGCGTTAGATCACCTACATATTTCCTCCACATCCTTTCACTGCTCTCCTTGTCTCACATCTGCAATAAACTGAAATGACTTGGCAACAACTAAAATTACTTTGATTCTCTTTTGTGCTTTAGTTCATTTCAGTTGCTTTGCAGTTTCATTTCTGTCATCATTTCTGACTGTGTTTATGATGGAGATTATTTTTTTGTGTTTGTTTTACAAGGGCAGTGCAGCATTTGAGGTGTCCCCGCTGAAATAAACATTTTTTTTCACAAAAGTAGTGCACTGGGCCTTAACTAGTATTAGCGGACAATATAAAAGCTGGTCATCTAGGTTTGTATCTGTAGACTTACCATCACCATGAAGAAAACTATGCAAAATACAGTAATTGAGACTAAAGGTTGACCGATTAATCGGAATGGCCGATTAATTAGGGCCGATTTCAAGTTTTCATAACAATCGGAAATCTGTATTTTTGGACACCGATTTGGCCGATAAAAAAATATATATATATCGTTACCCATCGCTCCACAAAAGCCGCCGCGGCGATATGACAACAGCCAGTCAAAGTGTAGGGCGCCAATATCAAAACATCAAAAATCTCATAATTAAAATTCCTCAAACATACATGTCTCATACAATTTTAAAACTATGCTCGTTGTTAATCCCACCACAGTGTCCGATTTCAAATATGCTTCACAGCAAAAGCACCACAAACGATTATGTTAGGTCACCACATAGCCACAGAAAAACACAGCCATTTTTTAAAAAGTTTTAAAAAGCACAAATAGAGATAAAATGAATCACTAACCTTTGATGATCTTCATCAGATGACACTAATAGGACTTCATGTTACACAATATATGTATGTTTTGTTTGATAAAGTTCATATTTATCAAAATATGAGTTTACATTGGCGCGTTACATTCACTAGTTCCAAAAACATCCAGTGATTTTGCATAGCCACATCATTCAACAGAAATACTCATCATAAATGTAGATGATAATAGAAGTTATACACATGGAATTATAGATATGCCTCTCCTTAATGCAACCGCTGTGTCTGATTTCAAAAAAACTTTACGGAAAAAGAAACCCATGCAATAATCTGAGACGGCGCTCAGAAGTAAAAAATCACAATAGCTGCAATGATGGCGTCAACATAAACAAGAAATTATATGATAAATATTCCCTTACCTTTGATGATCTACATCAGAAAGCACTCCAGGAATCCCAGGTCCACAATAAATGTTTGATTTGTTCGATAATATCCGTTATTTATGTCCAAATACCTTCTTATGTTAGCGCGTTTGGTACACATATCCAAACGCTCATTCTGGTCAGCGTTACATCGGACAAAAACTTTAAAAAGTTATATTACAGGTCGAAGAAACATTTCAAACTAAGTACAGAATCAATCATTAGGTTGTTTTAAACATATAGCTTCAATAAAGTTCCAACCGGAGTAATCCTTGTCTTCATGAGCAATGGAACGCAACATCACACAGACATCATTCAAACAGTTTTAGAAACGTTAGTGTTTTCTATCCAATACTAATAATAATATGCATATATTAGTAACTGAGACGGAGGAGCAGGCTGTATACTTTGGGCAACTTATTCATCCAAGCTACTCAATACGGCCCCCCAGCCATAAGAAGTTATCTAGCGTGTCCTGCGTTGCATAATCGATGTGGTGCGTATTTGCAAAAAAGGACTGTCGTTGCTCCAACGTGTACCTAACCGTAAACATCAATGCCTTTCTTAAAATCAATACACAAGTATATATTTTTAAACCTGCATATTTAGTTAATATTGCCTGCTAACATGAATTTCTTTTAACTAGGTAAGTTCTGTCACTTCTCTTGCAACAGAGTCAGAGTATATGCAGCAGTTTGGGCCGCCTGGCTCGTTGCGAACTGTGTGAAGACTCTTTCTTCCTAACAAAGACAGCCAACTTCGCCAAACGGGGGATGATTTAACAAAAGTGCATTAGCGAAAAAAGCACGACTACCTAACTATAAACACCAATGCCTTCCTTAAAATCAATACACAGAAGTATATATTTTTAAACCTGCATATGTAGCTAAAAGAAATCCAGGTTAGCAGACAATATTAACCAGGTGAAATTGTGTCACTTCTCTTGCGTTCATTGCATGCAGAGTCAGGGTATATGCAACAGTTTGGGCCACCTGGCTCGTTGCGAACTAATTTGCCAGAATTTTACGTAATTATGACATAACATTGAAGGTTACAATGTAACAGCAATATTTAGACTTAGGGATGCCACCCGTTAGATAAAATACGGAACGGTTCCGTATTTCACTGAAATAATAAACGTTTTGTTTTCGAAATGATAGTTTCCGGATTCGACCATATTAATGACCAAAGGCTCGTATTTCTGTATGTTGTTATGTTATAATTAAGTCTATGATTTGATATTTGATAGAGCAGTCTGAATGAGCTGTGGTAGGCACCAGCAGGCTCGTAAGCATTCATTCAAACAGCACTATCATGCGTTTTGCCAGCAGCTCTTCGCTGTGCTTCAAGCATTGAGCTGTTTATGACTTCAAGCCTATCAACTCCCGAGATTAGGCTGGTGTAACCGATGTGAAATGTCTAGCTAGTTAGCGGGGTGCGTGCTAATAGCGTTTCAAACGTCACTCGCTCTGAGACATGGAGTAGTTGTTCCCCTTACTCTGCAAGGGCTGCGGATTTTGTGGAGCGATGGGAAACGATGCTTCGAGAGTGGCTGTTGTCGATTTGTTCCTGGTTTGAGCCCAGATAGGGGCGAGGAGAGGGACGGAAGCTATACTTTTACACTGGCAATACTAAAGTGCCTATAAGAACATCCAATTGTCAAAGGTATATGAAATACAAATGGTATAGAGAGAAATAGTCCTATAAATACTACAACCTATAACCTCTTATCTTGGAATATTGAAGTCTCATGTTAAAAGGAACCACCAGCTTTCATATGTTCTCATGTTCTGAGCAAGGAACTTAAACGTTAGCTTTTTTAAAATTGAACATGTTTCATTATTTTTTTAGGCTAAATTGATTTTTATCGATGTATTATATTAAGTTAAAATAAGTGTTCATTCAGTATTGTTGTAATTATCATTATTACAAAAAATAAAAAATTGTCCGATCTAATCGGTATCGGCTTTTTTGGTCCTCCAATAATCGGTATCGGCGTTGAAAAATCATAATCGGTCGACCTCTAATTGAGATTTCAAGTGGTTTGTGCTGATGTGGTGTGATGATGTGGTTCAGTTGGTGGAGCATGGCACTTGTAATGCTAGGGTTGTCGGTTTGATTCCCACAGGGGACAAGTATGAAAATGTATATACTCACTACGGTAAGATGCTCTGGATAAAATGGAAAAGGAATGAATAGATGATTTCAGCTTTTACATAGAAATAAGTTGCATTTGTCAAGTATTTCAAGAAACTGGAAAACATATTGTATACCAAGCAAGTATTTTTATATTCCACAAGTATTATCAGATTCACTGTTGTACAGATAATTATCAGACTCAAATGCTGGTAAGCACTCAAATACATTTTGTTTACATTTTATTCCCAAAAGTAGTGCACTGGGCCTTTACTAGTCCTGTATTAGGGGACCAATATAGATGATACACCCCCACCCCCAACCTACTTCCCGCAGCTATGAGTGCAGTCATCGCTGGATGAGTCTATGCATTGAATGATCTGTCTGTGTGAAAATGTAGTATTCACATGGCGTGTACAAAGACCGGCGGGAAAAAAAGAAATGCAGGAAGACAAGAAAAGGGAAGAGAGTGTGGAAATAGAAATGTGATTACACTGGTGGTGCTTTCCTCCACTGGCTCGAGGGGGCAGGGCCCGTTACTGCCACTCGGTTAGTGATTCATTGGCCAAGCTGTTACAACAGCACCGGCTTTGATAACAGGGAGTTTATTTTAAAGGTGCTCTCAGCTCTCAATGGTCTCTCTCTTTCTCTCTTGTCGCTTATTTGTACCCATAATGCATTGCTGTTCAACCTTAGGCTGCAGCTGATCAGCGAGTTAAGAGAAAGGACAGACACCTGCAGTGGTTGCAGTAGCCTTTTGTGATGGAGTCTGTGTGGCGGGAGGCCGGGGGATACACACGCAGGAGCATACACACACAAACACACACACATCCTGGGGACAGGGGACCAAGGGAGTGCGTTTGGGGCCCCCTCTATGTCATCTCAGATACTGATAATTAAAAGAGGACTATCGCGCTCACCCAAAATGGTGTTTGTGGCGTAAAACCTATAAATTCAAATAAGCAAAAAAGTGGGATGGGTCTGCACTCCAAAAGATATTGCATAAAGCTTTACTTAATTTTTTTTTTTAAAAATTCACTGCATCAGGGATGGCTTACACAGATGTTTCGGCTTTGCAGCTTTCTTCAGTGTGTTGGTACAAATATTTTTAATTCTAAACAGCATTTCTAGGGAACACAGGTGAGCTACCGGTGAGCAGCAGGTGCATCTCAGATACTGCTGACAGTAGGAATCCCTCCACTCCCTCCGTCTGTTCCTCCCTCCCTCTTTCCCTCCATTCCTCTGTCCCTCCCTCCATCCTCCGTCCACTCCCTCCGTTCTTCCCTCTGTTATACCCTCCTTTCCTCCATCCCTCCATTCCTCCCTCCGTTCCTCCTTCCCTCCATTCCTCTTTCCCTCTATTCCTCCCTCCCTTTGTCCCTCCCTCCATTCCTCCCTTCCTCTGTTCCTCACTCCATCCCTCCCTCCCTACATTCTTCCTTCCCTCTGTTCCTCTGTTTTTCCCTCCCTCTTCTCTCTCCCTAATTGTCTTAGGCTGCTTCTCTTTTGCTCACATTTAGTCCACAGTCACACTGTTCCATAAATACAGAGGCTAATTAGTAAGGTGTGGGGTCTGGCTCTGGCTCTGGCTCTGGCTCTGGCTCTGGCTCTGGCTCTGGCTCTGGCTCTGACTGTGTGTGTGTGTGTGTGTGTGTGTGTGTGTGTGTGTGTGTGTGTGTGTGTGTGTGTGTGTGTGTGTGTGGGTCGGTCGATCGATCGGTGAGTGTGTGCGGTCGGTCGGTCGGCCAGATCTGGCTGTGTGGGTGGTGTGTAGCCTTAGGAAGGAGACACACACACACACACACAATGGCTGCTCCTGCGTGCTTTGTTATTTCCAATAATAGGCTACTTTGTTTTAGTGTGATTGCTATGTGATCAGTACAATTCATAGTCATACCAATTATGTAATTCATCTTTTTTTTCTCCTTTAAATGGAATACCAATACCACCTGACATTAGAGAATAGATAACGCATACATTTATAATATATACAGTAGGCCTATCCTAACTGTCACGTTCTGACCTTAGTTCCTTTGTTACGTCTTTGTTTTAGTTTGGTCAGGGCGTGAGTTGGGGTGGGTAGTCTATGTTGTGTTTATGTGTTTGGCCTGGTATGGTTCTCAATCAGAGGTAGGTGTTGTTCGTTGTCTCTGATTGAGAATCATACTTAGGTAGCCTTTTCCCACCTGTGTTTTGTGGGTGATTATTTTTCCGTGTCAGTGTTTGTTCCACACGGGACTGTGTCGGTTTTCATTTATTTCTCTTGTTCCTTTTGTTTTCTGTGTCCAGTGATATTTCATTAAAATATATCATGAACACATACGACACTGCGCTTTGGTCCTCCTCTCCTTCCACCTACGAAACCCGTTATACTAACCTTCGTTTTCCGCGACGCGGATCCTGTGTTCTGCCTTACAAACAGGACAACGGAATGGATCGCATGCAGTGCATGCAGCGACCCAAGAAAACGACTCCGAAAAAGAGGGAAACGTAGCGGTCTTCTGGTCAGACTCCGGACAAGGGCACATCGCGCACCACTCCCCAGCATTCTTCTTGCCAATGTCCAGTCTCTTGACAACAAGGTTGATGAAATCCGAGCAAGGGTAGCATTCCAGAGGGACATCAGAGACTGCAACGTTCTCTGCTTCACGGAAACATGGCTTACTGGGAAGACGCTATCCGATGCGGTGCAGCCAACGGGTTTCTCCACGCATCGCGCCGACAGAAACAAACATCTTTCTGGTAAGAAGAGTGGCGGGGGCGTATGCCTCATGACTAACGAGACATGGTGTGATGAAGGAAACATACAGGAACTCAAATCCTTCTGTTCACCTGATTTAGAATTCCTCACAATCAAATGTAGACCGCATTATCTTCCAAGAGAATTCTCTTCGATTATAATCACAGCCTTATATATCCACCCCCAAGCAGACACATCGACGGCTCTGAACAAACTTTATTTAACTCTTTGCAAACTGGAAACCATTTATCCGCTGCATTCATTGTAGCTGGGGATTTTAACAAAGCTAATCTGAAAACAAGACTCCCTAAATTTTATCAGCATATCGATTGCGCAACCAGGGGTGGTAAAACCTTGGATCATTGTTACTCTAACTTCCGCGACGCATATAAGGCCCTGCCCCGCCCCCCTTTCGGAAAAGCTGACCACGACTCCATTTTGTTGATCCCTGCCTACAGGCAGAAACTTAAACAAGAGGCTCCCACGCTGAGGTCTGTCCAACGCTGGTCAGACCAAGCTGACTCCACACTCCAAGACTGCTTCCATCACGTGGACTGGGACATGTTTCGTATTGCGTCAGATAAAAATATTGACGAATACGCTGATTCGGTGTGCGAGTTCATTAGAACGTGCGTTGAAGATGTCGTTCCCATAGCAACGATAAAAACATTCCCTAACCAGAAACCGTGGATTGATGGCAGCATTCGCGTGAAACTGAAAGCGCGAACCACTGCTTTTAATCAGGGCAAGGTGTCTGGCAACATGACCGAATACAAACAGTGCAGCTATTCCCTCCGCAAGGCTATTAAACAAGCTAAGCGTCAGTACAGAGACAAAGTAGAATCTCAATTCAACGGCTCAGACACAAGAGGCATGTGGCAGGGTCTACAGTCAATCACGGACTACAAGAAGAAACCCAGCCCAGTCACGGACCAGGATGTCTTGCTCCCAGGCAGACTAAATAACTTTTTTGCCCGCTTTGAGGACAATACAGTGCCACTGACACGGCCTGCAACGAAAACATGCGGTCTCTCCTTCACTGCAGCCGAGGTGAGTAAGACATTTAAACGTGTTAACCCTCGCAAGGCTGCAGGCCCAGACGGCATCCCCAGCCGCGCCCTCAGAGCATGCGCAGACCAGCTGGCCGGTGTGTTTACGGACATATTCAATCAATCCCTATACCAGTCTGCTGTTCCCACATGCTTCAAGAGGGCCACCATTGTTCCTGTTCCCAAGAAAGCTAAGGTAACTGAGCTAAACGACTACCGCCCGTAGCACTCACTTCCGTCATCATGAAGTGCTTTGAGAGACTAGTCAAGGACCATATCACCTCCACCCTACCTGACACCCTAGACCCACTCCAATTTGCTTACCGCCCAAATAGGTCCACAGACGATGCAATCTCAACCACACTGCACACTGCCCTAACCCACCTGGACAAGAGGAATACCTATGTGAGAATGCTGTTCATCGACTACAGCTCGGCATTCAACACCATAGTACCCTCCAAGCTCGTCATCAAGCTCGAGACCCTGGGTCTCGACCCCGCCCTGTGCAACTGGGTACTGGACTTCCTGACCGGTCGCCCCCAGGTGGTGAGGGTAGGCAACAACATCTCCTCCCCGCTGATCCTCAACACGGGGGCCCCACAAGGGTGCGTTCTGAGCCCTCTCCTGTACTCCCTGTTCACCCACGATTGCGTGGCCACGCACGCCTCCAACTCAATCATCAAGTTCGCGGACGACACAACAGTGGTAGGCTTGATTACCAACAACGACGAGACGGCCTACAGGGAGGAGGTGAGGGCCCTCGGAGTGTGGTGTCAGGAAAATAACCTCACACTCAACGTCAACAAAACTAAGGAGATGATTGTGGACTTCAGGAAACAGCAGAGGGAACACCCCCCTATCCACATATGGAACAGTAGTGGAGAGGGTAGCAAGTTTTAAGTTCCTCGGCATACACATCACAGACAAACTGAATTGGTCCACTCACACTGACAGCGTCGTGAAGAAGGCGCAGCAGCGCCTCTTCAACCTCAGGAGGCTGAAGAAATTCGGCTTGTCACCAAAAGCACTCACAAACTTCTACAGATGCACAATCGAGAGCATCCTGGCGGGCTGTATCACCGCCTGGTACGGCAACTGCTCCGCCCTCAACCGTAAGGCTCTCCAGAGGGTAGTGAGGTCTGCACAACGCATCACCGGGGGCAAACTACCTGCCCTCCAGGACACCTACACCACCCGATGTTACAGGAAGGCCATAAAGATCATCAAGGACATCAACCACCCGAACCACTGCCTGTTCACCCCGCTATCATCCAGAAGGCGAGGTCAGTACAGGTGCATCAAAGCTGGGACCGAGAGACTGAAAAACAGCTTCTATCTCAAGGCCATCAGACTGTTAAACAGCCACCACTAACATTGAGTGGCTGCTGCCAACACACTGTCATTGACACTGACCCAACTCCAGCCACTTTAATAATGGGAATTGATGGGAAATGATGTAAATATATCACTAGCCACTTTAAACAATGCTACCTTATATAATGTTACTTACCCTACATTATTCATCTCATATGCATACGTATATACTGTACTCTACATCATCGACTGCATCCTTATGTAATACATGTATCACTAGCCACTTTAATTATGCCACTTTGTTTACTTTGTCTACATACTCATCTCATATGTATATACTGTACTCGATACCATCTACTGTATGCTGCTCTGTACCATCACTCATTCATATATCCTTATGTACATATTCTTTATCCCCTTACACTGTGTATAGTTTTGGAATTGTTAGATAGATTACTTGTTGGTTATCACTGCATTGTCGGAACTAGAAGCACAAGCATTTCGCTACACTCGCATTAACATCTGCTAACCATGTGTATGTGACAAATAAAATTTGATTTGATTTGATTTTCAGTAAATATTTTCTCATTCGCTACATCTTCCCAACCCCTTATTTTCCATTTAGGCTGCCTAACATAAAGTAAATGTTTCTCTTCTATATTATTTTAAGGTGCAATATAAAGAAATCGCTTAGCCATTTCCTGGGTGCAAAAAAAAAAATCCTCTCGATGTCAACTGCTTTTACAGTGGGGCAAAAAAGTATTTAGTCAGCCACCAATTGGGCAAGTTCTCCCACTTAAAAAGATGAGAGAGGCCTGTAATTTTCATCATAGGTACACTTAAACTATGACAGATAAAATGAGAAAAAAAATCCAGAAAATCACATTGTAGGATTTATAATGAATTTATTTGCAAATTATGGTGGAAAATATTTTTTTTGTCACCTACAAACAAGCAAGATTTCTGGCTCTCACAGACCTACCAACCGCTTATTTTCAATTTCCAGGAAAATGCTGTGTGCCTTTAAGTTTCCATCTGATTTCCACCCTATGGGCCCTGGTCAATATAAGTTCACTACTGTTTATAGGGATAGGGTACCATTTGGGACTCAGTCTTTCTCTAGGGTGACAAGTGGTCATGAATACTTACGAGGACAGGCCTTGTTCTATGCCCATTAAGTATTATTGAGAACATTCCCTTTAGGTGGATCTGATCACTCTGTGTGACCTAACTGAGACATACAGTGCCTTCAGAAAGTGACTCTCTATTGGTTACACAGACTGTTGGCCTACCATCCTATTCTAACCACCTCTCACCGGCTTTGTATTCATGTTACCTGATGAAATTGCTCTACAGTAGGATCTTGTTGCCATCTAATGCACATTCAAATGTCATAAATCAGCACTGCAGAGCTCTCCCTGTCCTCTGCCATGCCCTGATTGTATTACTGCTGATGATATCTAGAAATGTGCATGTACACCCTGATGGCTACTGTTGCTAGCCCCAATTCTGACTTGTACTCTGATATGTGCTTCACTGATTTCTGCTCTCGTAAAAGCCTGGGTTTTCTGCACGTTAATATCTAGAAGTTTATTACCTAAAATGGATAAATTCAAAGTGTAGATTCACAGCTCCAATCCAGATGTGTTGGTCATTACTGAGACGTGGTTAAGAAAGAGTGTTTTTTTCGGCAAGACAGGTCTTTCAAAGGTGTGGGAGTGGCAATCTTTACCAAGGATCACCTTCAGTGCGCGGTTGTCTCCAGCAAGTCTGTCCCTAAACATTTTGATTTGCTGGTTTTGTGCACTAAACTTTCAAATAGCTATTTTTTGACTGTTGCTGTGTGCTATCGTCCTCCATCAGTACCGGCCTGTACCCTACCTGCCCTAAGCTTTCTCCTGGCCCCTTACACTAAGTCTGAAATTGTCCTGCTAGTTGGCCTAAACGGGGACGTACATAAACCACCTGACCAAGTCCAAAAGCAATGGGACTCCCTAAATATTTCTCGGATTATTACCAATCCCACAAGGTATGACTCCAAACATCCAGAAAAGGCTACTCTCCTCTGTTATCCTCAGAAATAATCCTCATTGGTATCAGTCTGGTGTTTTCTGTAATGACCTTTGTGATCACTGTTTCACAGCCTGTGTTCGTAATGGCTGATCAGTGAAACGACCTGTCCTGATTTGTCATAAACGCTTGCAAAAAAACTTCAATGATCAAGACTTCCTTCATGAACTGGCCTCTGTAAAATGGTATAGAATCAGCTTGAGCCCCTCTGTTGAAGAAGCTTGGACCTTCTTTTTTATATTTTCAATGGTATTGTTAACAAACACGCCCCCATAAAGAAATGTTGAATTAAAAACAGGTTCAGCCCCTGGTTCGACCGTGATCATGCAGAGTTACTCCACCTCAAGAATTTAATTTGGCGAAAGGCTCAGCACACTCATACTCAGGCTGACTGGGTCTCGTTCAGGCAAATGAGAAATAAGTGTGCTTAGGCTATCCGGAAGGCCAAATTTAGTTACTTTAAGGAGCAGTTCTCTCTCTGTGGGTCAAACCCCAAGATGTTCTGGAAAACGGTTAAAGATCTGGAGAATAAACCCTCCTCCTCACAGCTGCCTATGTCCCTTAATGTTGATGATGTGGTTGTTACTGACAAGAAGCACATGGCTAAGCTCTTTAGTCACCACATCATGAAGTCAGGATTCCTATTTGACTCAGCCATGCCTCCTTGCCGGTCCAATATTTCCTCTTCTCCTACCGCTTCTAATGCGACTATCCCCGATGCTCCTCCCTTTTTTTCCTCTGCCACGCTACAAAGTTTCTCCCTGCAGGCGGTCACTGAATCCGAGGTGCTAAAGGAGCTCCTGAAACTTGACCCCAAAAAAACATCTGGGTCATATGGTTTAGACCCTTTCTTCTTCAAGGTTGTTTCCCCTATATCGTCGCCAAGCCTATCTCTGACCTTTTTTAACCTGTCTCTCCTTTCTGGGGAGGTTCCCATTGCTTGGAAGGCAGCCACGGTTCATCCTTTAATTAAAGGGGAGATCAAGCTGATCCCGTTATAGGCCTACTTCTATTTTGCCCTGTTTATCAAAAGTGTTGGAAAATAATGTAAATAATCAACTGACTGGCTTTCTTGATGTCTACAGTATTCTTTCTGGTATGGAATCTGGTTTCCGCTCAGGTTATGGATGTGTCACTGCGACCTTAAAGGTCCTCAATGATGTCCCCATTGCCCTTGATTCTAAGTAATGTTGTGCATCTATTTTTATTGACTTGGCCAAAGCTTTTGATATGGTAGACCATTCCATTCTTGTGGGCTGGCTAAGGAGTATTGGTGTCTCTAAGGGGTCTTTGGCCTGGTTTGCTAACTACCTCTCTCAAAGAGTGCAGTGTTTAAAGTCAGAACATCTGCTGTCTCAGCCACTGCCTGTCACCAAGGGAGTACCCCAAGGCCTGATCCTAGGCCCCACGCTCTTTTCAATTTATATCAACAACATAGCTCAGGAAGTAGGAAGTTCTCACATCCATTTATATGCAGATGATAGCCTTATACTCAGCTGGCCCCTCCTCGGATTTTGTGTTAAACACTCTACAACAAAGCTTTCTTAGTGTCCAACAAGATTTCTCTACCCTTTAACCTTGTTCTGAACACCTCCGAAACAAAGGTCATGTGGTTTGGTAAGAATAATGCCCCTCTCCCCGCAGGTGTGATTACTACCTCTGAGGGTTTAGAGTTTGAGGTAGTCACCTCATGCAAGTATTTGGGAGTATGGTTAGACGGTACACTGTCCTTCTCAGCACATATCAAAACTGCAGGCTAAAGTTAAATCTAGACTTGGTTTCCTATATTGTAATCACTCCTCTTTTACCCCAGCTGCCAAACTAACCCTGATTCAGATGACCATTTTACCCATGCTAGATTACGGAGATGTAATTTATAGATCGGCAGGTAAGGGTGCTCTCGAGCGGCTAGATGTTATTTACCATTCGGCCATCAGATTTGCCATCAATGCTCCTTATAGGACACATCACTGCGCTCTATACTCCTCTGTAAACTGGTCATCTCTGTATACCCGTCGCAAGACCCACTGGTTGATGCTTATTTATAAAACCCTCTTAGGCCTCACTCCCCCTATCTGAGATATCTACTGCAGCCCTCATCCTCCACATACAACACCCGTTCTGCCAGTCACATTCTGTTAAAGGTTCCAAAGCGCACACATCACTTGGTCGCTCGTCTTTTCAGTTCGCTGCAGCTAGCGACTGGAACGAGCTGCAGCAAACACTCAAAGTGGACAGATTTATTTCAATCTCTTCATAGCACCTGTATTATTCAGAGATAATAGCTTAAAAGATTATAGTTACCGTTCCTGGATGGCACGTTTCCTCTTCTAAAGCACTTCCTTCCTATTTCCTTTGATATAAGATCACCTATGAGTCACCAAGTACCTCAATACGTCCCATTGAAACTGAACCAGTGTCATATTCATTAATTAAGACAAAACTAAATGTTTTGCAACGTAAAACGAAAGCAAGCATTTCTTATATTGAACAAGTTCAGGTAGTCGCTCCCTGTTTCAGTCTGTTTTCTTTCAGTCGGTACCCTAATGAATACAACCCAGGAGACTTCAACCTTATCTTATCTGAACTGTCAGCAACTCCACGCAATCACTGACATCCAACCTATATGGATGGGCTGCATCCACTGCAGTGTCCTGGCCAATTGTTTTATGAACCAGGCGCAGGAGGGTGGGCTGCGCTGTAAATCACTGTGATGTGGATGTGGAGAGATGGAGGCTCCATAGAGTAATAACATGTGATTATACCATCCACACAGGCACTCTGGACCAACACTGTCTCTGTGCTGTCCTACCTTTGACCTTTCATCTTACAACACATACACATCCACTCATATGTTAACTTGCATGTACTTACATACACACACACACACACACAGCCATGCTGCACACACACACACACACACACACACACACACACACACACACACACACACACACACACACACACACACACACACACACACACACACACACACACACACACCCAGGCAATGATGTTCTGAAAGGCCTCTGTTCTCTGTCCTCAGGCTATCCTGCAGGTTATGCTCAGACTCCTACCTATACACCCAACCTCTACCAGACTGGCAGTCCAGGCTATCCCCCAGGTAAGAACACACACAAGCAAAAATGCATGCACGCACAAACAAGCACACACAAACTTGCACGCATGCACACACAAATATGCCACGCAATCACACAGACATGCACACAAGCGCACACGCATTTTGATCAAACCAGCAGTCCACTCTATCCCCCAAGGTAAGAATATATATACGTGATACAACACACACTATATGAATCAGATTGGCGGTGCAATCTACTCAAAGGTAAAAAAAATACCCACATGCGCACACACACACACACACACTCAAACATATTCTCTCTCTCTGTGTCTTATCCACATGTATGTCATGAGAAGTTTCCCCTAGACTCTGGGTCAGTTTAACATTTTCACCAGTCAAGGTTAAGATTGGGGGAGGGAAAGCTGATCCTAGATCTGTACCTACAGGAAACTTCACCCCAGAGCCTTCACAGTGCCTTGAGAACTCTTATGTAGAGCTGCTAGAGAGGCTTTGTTCATATTGTATCCACACAGTGCTCTAGAACGTTCTGTACAGAAATGTGTCTGTGTGTAATGTTGTGTTTTGGTGTGAACTTGAGAATGACTTTAGAATTACTGTTAATAAGATGATTCCTGATTTATTTTCTGATTTATTGTGATAAACAATTCTTCGTATGGCTGTGGTTACATTGCCCTTTGTTGTTAGAGGATGGCTTGAGATGTCTGTCAGTTAGTGAAAGTGATATAACCTGGGGTTGTTTGGCATTTTATTACCGTAAATACGGTAATACTGTTTGTCGTTGAGATGGCTAGAAGAAGTGTTGGTCTCTCTAGCATCTCCTTGTGCTAGCTAGAATGAAATAATGTAGTTTCAATAGAATGCATCTCTCCACCTCTGTGCACGGAGAGGCAAAGGTTGGGTAGGTACTAGGGTTGGGGTCGATTCCTTTTCAATTCAGTAAGTATTCAATTCAAATTTTCCTCAATGCTTCTCTGTGAGAAAAAATGGAGCTGGAATTACAGTTTACTTTCTGAATTGACTGAGCTGAAATGGAATTGACCCTAGCTCTGGTAGCTAGTAGTTTGTGTTGTGGTTTGTGGTGATCCATATTTCTTATGCGCAGTCTGGTTTTACTGCATTTCTCCTGGAGCTCCAGAGGGTTTGATCATTAGAGAGTGGAGTGAAGTAGGGCAGTAAGAGCTGTCATGTTGTCGCTCTACAGTGCCCTGCAGCACTGCCGTTATTGGGCTGGGTCATGTTGTCGCTCTACAGTGCCCTGCAGCACTGCCGTTACTGGGCTGGGTCATGTTGTCGCTCTACAGTGCCCTGCAGCACTGCCGTTACTGGGCTGGGTCATGTTGTCGCTCTACAGTGCCCTGCAGCACTGCCGTTACTGGGCTGGGTCATGTTGTCACCCTACAGTGCCCTGCAGCACTGCCTTTACTGGGCTGGGTCATGTTGTCGCTCTACAGTGTCCTGCAGCACTGCCGTTACTGGGCTGGGTCATGTTGTCGCTCTACAGTGCCCTGCAGCACTGCCGTTACTGGGCTGGGTCATGTTGTCGCTCTACAGTGCCCTGCAGCCCTGCCGTTACTGGGCTGGGTCATGTTGTCACCCTACAGTGCCCTGCAGCACTGCCGTTACTGGGCTGGGTCATGTTGTCACCCTACAGTGCCCTGCAGCACTGCCGTTACTGGGCTGGGTCATGTTGTCACTCTACAGTGCCCTGCAGCACTGCCGTTACTGGGCTGGGTCATGTTGTCGCCCTACAGTGCCCTGCAGCCCTGCCGTTACTGGGCTGGGTCATGTTGTCGCCCTACAGTGCCCTGCAGCACTGCCGTTACTGGGCTGGGTCATGTTGTCGCCCTACAGTGCCCTGCAGCACTGCCGTTACTGGGCTGGGTCATGTTGTCGCCCTACAGTGCCCCTGCAGCACTGCCGTTACTGGGCTGGGTCATGTGTCGCTCTACAGTGCCCTGCAGCACTGCCGTTACTGGGCTGGGTCATGTTGTCGCTCTACAGTGCCCTGCAGCCCTGCCGTTACTGGGCTGGGTCATGTTCTCGCCCTACAGTGCCCTGCAGCACTGCCGTTACTGGGCTGGGTCATGTTGTCGCTCTACAGTGCCCTGCAGCACTGCCGTTACTGGGCTGGGTCATGTTGTCGCTCTACAGTGCCCTGCAGCACTGCCTTTACTGGGCTGGGTCATGTTGTCGCTCTACAGTGCCCTGCAGCACTGCCGTTACTGGGTTGGGTCATGTGTCGCTCTACAGTGCCCTGCAACACTGCCGTTACTGGGCTGGGTCATGTTGTCGTGCCCTGCAGCACTGCTTACTGGGCTGGGTCACAGTGCCCTGCAGCACTGCCGTTACTGGGCTGGGTCATGTTGTCGCCCTACAGTGCCCTGCAACACTGCCGTTACTGGGCTGGGTCATGTTGTCCCCCTACAGTGCCCTGCAACACTGCCGTTACTGGGCTGGGTCATGTTGTCGCCCTACAGTGCCCTGCAACACTGCCGTTACTGGGCTGGGTCATGTTGTCGCTCTACAGTGCCCTGCAGCACTGCCGTTACTGGGCTGGGTCATGTTGTCGCTCTACAGTGCCCTGCAGCACTGCCGTTACTGGGCTGGGTCATGTTGTCGCTCTACAGTGCCCTGCAACACTGCCGTTACTGGGCTGGGTCATGTTGTCGCCCTACAGTGCCCTGCAACACTGCCGTTACTGGGCTGGGTCATGTTGTCGCTCTACAGTGCCCTGCAGCACTGCCGTTACTGGGCTGGGTCATGTTGTCGCTCTACAGTGCCCTGCAGCACTGCCGTTACTGGGCTGGGTCATGTTGTTGCTCTACAGTGCCCTGCAGCACTGCCGTTACTGGGCTGGGTCATGTTGTCGCCCTACAGTGCCCTGCAGCACTGCCGTTACTGGGCTGGGTCATGTTCACTAGGCATGAAACATAAGATAATGTGTCCGAAATTAAGCCCAAGTTAGACAATTGAATGGATGGAAGGTGTGTGTGTGTTTATGCTTGTATGTCAGTGTGTTGAATGTGTGAAATGTTATGTATTGTGTGTGTGTGTGTGTGTGTGTGTGTGTGTGTGTGTGTGTGTGTGTGTGTGTGTGTGTGTGTGTGTGTGTGTGTGTGTGTGTGTGTGTGTGTGTGTGTGTGTGTGTGTGTGTGTGCACTCTGTTTTTGTGTACAGTACCAGTCAAAAGTTTGGACACACCTACTCATTCCAGGGTTTGTCTTTATTTGGACTATTTTCTATATTGTAGAATAATAGTGAAGACATCAAAACTATGAAATAACACACATGGAATCATGTAGTAACCAAAAAGTTATTAAACAAATCACAATATACTTGAGATTCTTCAGAGTAGCAACCCTTTGTCTTGATGACAGCTTTGTACACTCTTGGCATTCTCTCAACCAGCTTCATGAGGTAGTCACCTGGAATGCAGTTCAATTAACAGGTGTGCCTTGTTAAAAGTTAATTTGTGGAATTTCTTTCCTTAATGTGTTTGAGCCCATCAGTTGTGTTGTGACAAGGTAATGGTGGTATACAGAAGATAGCCCTATTTGGTAAAAGACCAAGTCCATATTATGGCAAGAACAGCTCCAATAAGCAAATACAAATGACAGTCCATCATTACTTTAAGTCATGAAGGTCAGTCAATCCGGAACATTTCAAGAACTTTGAAAGTTTCTTCGAGTGTAGTCGCAAAAACCATCAAGCACTATGATGAAACTGGCTCTCATGAGAACATCCACATGAAGGGAAGACCCAGAGTTATCTCTGCTGTAGAGGATAAGTTCATTGGAGTTACCAGCCTCTGAGGAGGAGACTGCATGAATCAGGCCTTCATGGTCAAATTGCTGCAAAGAAACCACTACTAAAAGACACCGATAAGAAGAAGAGACTTGCTTGGGCCAACCAGCAATGGACATTAGACCGGTGGAAATCTGAGTCCAAATTTGAGATTTTTGGTTCCAACTGCCGTGTCTTTGTGAGACACAGAGTAGGTGAACGGATGATCTCTGCATGTGTGGTTCCCACCATGAAGCATGGAAGAGGATGGTGTGGGGGTCCTTTGCTGGTGACAATGTCTGTGATTTATTTAGAATTCAAGGCACACTTAACCAGCATGGCTACCACAGCATTCTGCAGCGATACGCCATCCCATCTTGTGCTTAGTGGGACTATCATTTGTTTTTCAACAGGACAATGACCCAAAACAAACCTCCAGGCTATGTAAGGGCTATTTGAACAAGAAGGAGAGTGATGGAGTATTGCATCAGATGACCTGGCCTCCACAATCACCCGACCTCGACCCAATTAAGATTGTTTGGAATGAGTTAGACCGCAGAGTGAAGGAAAAGCAGCCATCAAGTGCTCAGTATATGTGGAAACTCCTTCAAGACTGTTGGAAAAGCATTCCAGAGAATGTCATCAAGGCAAAGGGTGGATACTTTGAAGAATCAATCTCAAATGTTTTTATTTGTTTAACACTTTTTTGGTTAATACATGATTTCATATGTGTTATTTCATAGTTCAGATGTCTAAACTATTTTTCTACAATGCAGAAAATAGTTTAAAAAAAACAAAAAAAAACTTGAATGTGCAAACTTTTGACTGATACTGTATGTACTCTATTTCTGTTCTCTGTGTGTGTGTGTACTCTGTTTGTGCGTATGTATACAGTGTCTGGTGAAAGTCTACAAACCCCTTGCCCAGCATTCACATTTTGCTGCCTTTAAATTAAATACAAAAAATGTATAACATTTTATGTACACCACCTACACCATTTTCAAAGTACATTTTTTCCAAATGAATAACAAAAATGTAAATGTCTTGATTGCCTATGTCTTCACCCCCCAGAGTTAATACTTGGTGGACCTTTTGGCAGCCATTACAGATGTGAATCATTTGGAACAAGATTCTACCAACTTTGTACAACTCTTAGTGCAACATATATCCATTGTCTTTGTCAAAATTGCTCAAGTTAAGTACATTTGGTTGGGAATCATTGATGGACAGCAATATTCATACCTTGTCTCTGATTTTCAAGCACATTTAAGACAGGACTTAGAATTGACCACTTAGGAACACCAATTGGAAAGACATTCTGGTGTGTCTTTGACATTAACATTTTTAATTGTTCTGCTGAAAAATAAAAGGTTTTCAGAAGACTGAGGCAGGGTTTCCTCCCATTTAAATCTGGTCTTTGCTCCCTTCATATTTCTTTTGATCGTGACCGACTCCCAATCTCTGCCGGTGATAAGTATACCCATAACATGATGCTGCCACAACAATAAGAGAACATTTCATATAGTTTTCTTTCACATTGAACATGTGGAGGAGGTTATGTAGATCGGTAGAAAAAAACTCTTTAAGTTATTCCCTTTTTAGATTTAATTTTAAGGCAACAAAATATAAAGACTGTGCAAGAGGTGTGTAGACTTTCACTAGCAACCAGGTGTGTACTGTAAACTCTGTCTACTCTGTGTGTATTCTCTATGTGCGTGCTTGCGTGAGTTCATTTGCATGCTGTGTGTGTTTTATTACTATCTATCCTTGTCTATCTTCTATATCTGTCTCTGTGTTCTACGTGTGTGAGGGTGTGTGTGTGTGTGTGTGTGTGTGTAATCTCTCTGTGTTTGTGTCTGGGACAGTGCTGCTGGTGAAGCAGGGCTGGCCCCAGGCCTCCGGTGCTGCAGTGGGCCCAGAGGGCTCCTATGACCTGGCCATGGACGCAGGCTCAGAGGGCCGCCAGTACCAGGCCTCAGCCGCAGCTTTCAGTAAATATGACCCTATGTACTCTACACACACAGATATGTATTTACACAGACATACTCACACACACGTTTGCACTCATGCACTCTCACACATACATACACAGTATGCACGCAGCAGGGTTTCTGTTAGCCGGTAAATGCTGCCCCCCCCCCCTCAAAAAAAATGCCACACTGATAAATAAAATAGTTGCCGACCAAATTGTCCAGGAAAGAAAAAATCCATTGCAAAATTATGCATTTTATTAATTGAAGGAAATACCAGTCGATGTTCTCCAATTTCAAAGGCAAATATCCTTCATATGCTAATAAAACCATTAAGCTGCTTGGAAATTAGTGTAGGGTATTTTTAGTCACACAAAAGACGCAAGGTCCTCAAAAGAGTCTTCAGCTAAGTGTACTCTGACTAGGTCCTCATTAGAGACTTCAGCTAAGTGTACCCGACTAGGTCCTCATAAGAGACTTCAGCTAAGTGACCCGACTAGGTCCTCATAAGAGACTTCAGCTAAGTGTACCCGACTAGGTCCTCAAGAGACTTCAGCTAAGTGTACCCGACTAGGTCCTCATAAGAGACTTCAGCTAAGTGTACCCCGACTAGGTCCTCAAAAAATACTTCAGCTAAGTGTACCCGACTAGGTCCTCATAAGAGACTTCAGCTAAGTGTACCCGACTAGGTCCTCATAAGAGACTTCAGCTAAGTGTACTCTGACTAGGTCCTCAAAAGAGACTTCAGCTAAGTGTACTCTGACTAGGTCCTCAAAAGAGACTTCAGCTAAGTGTACCTGACTAGGTCCTCATAAGAGACTTCAGCTAAGTGTACTCTGACTAGGTCCTCATAAGAGACTTCAGCTAAGTGTACCCGACTAGGTCCTCATAAGAGACTTCAGCTAAGTGTACCCCGACTAGGTCCTCATAAGAGACTTCAGCTAAGTGTACCCTGACTAGGTCCTCATAAGAGACTTCAGCTAAGTGTACCCGACTAGGTCCTCATAAGAGACTTCAGCTAAGTGTACCCCGACTAGGTCCTCAAAAGAGACTTCAGCTAAGTGTACCCGACTAGGTCCTCATAAGAGACTTCAGCTAAGTGTACCCCGACTAGGTCCTCATAAGAGACTTCAGCTAAGTGTACCCCGACTAGGTCCTCGAAAGAGACTTCAGCTAAGTGTACCCGACTAGGTCCTCATAAGAGACTTCAGCTAAGTGTACCCTGACTAGGTCCTCATAAGAGACTTCAGCTAAGTGTACCCCGACTAAGTCCTCATAAGAGACTTCAGCTAAGTGTACCCCGACTAGGTCCTCATAAGAGACTTCAGCTAAGTGTACCCCGACTAGGTCCTCATAAGAGACTTCAGCTAAGTGTACCCGACTAGGTCCTCATAAGAGACTTCAGCTAAGTGTACCCCGACTAGGTCCTCAAAAGAGTCTTCAGCTAAGTGTACTCTGACTAGGTCCTCATTAGAGACTTCAGCTAAGTGTACCCGACTAGGTCCTCATAAGAGACTTCAGCTAAGTGTACCCGACTAGGTCCTCAAAAGAGACTTCAGCTAAGTGTACTCTGACTAGGTCCTCATAAGAGACTTCAGCTAAGTGTACCCGACTAGGTCCTCATAAGAGACTTCAGCTAAGTGTACCCGACTAGGTCCTCAAGAGACTTCAGCTAAGTGTACCCGACTAGGTCCTCATAAGAGACTTCAGCTAAGTGTACCCCGACTAGGTCCTCAAAAGAGACTTCAGCTAAGTGTACCCGACTAGGTCCTCATAAGAGACTTCAGCTAAGTGTACCCGACTAGGTCCTCATAAGAGACTTCAGCTAAGTGTACCCCGACTAGGTCCTCAAAAAATACTTCAGCTAAGTGTACCCGACTAGGTCCTCATAAGAGACTTCAGCTAAGTGTACCCGACTAGGTCCTCATAAGAGACTTCAGCTAAGTGTACTCTGACTAGGTCCTCAAAAGAGACTTCAGCTAAGTGTACTCTGACTAGGTCCTCAAAAGAGACTTCAGCTAAGTGTACCTGACTAGGTCCTCATAAGAGACTTCAGCTAAGTGTACTCTGACTAGGTCCTCATAAGAGACTTCAGCTAAGTGTACCCGACTAGGTCCTCAAGAGACTTCAGCTAAGTGTACCCGACTAGGTCCTCATAAGAGACTTCAGCTAAGTGTACCCCGACTAGGTCCTCAAAAATACTTCAGCTAAGTGTACCCGACTAGGTCCTCATAAGAGACTTCAGCTAAGTGTACCCGACTAGGTCCTCATAAGAGACTTCAGCTAAGTGTGTACTCTGACTAGGTCCTCAAAAGAGACTTCAGCTAAGTGTACTCTGACTAGGTCCTCAAAAGAGACTTCAGCTAAGTGTACCTGACTAGGTCCTCATAGAGCTTCAGCTAAGTGTACTCTGACTAGGTCCTCATAAGAGACTTCAGCTAAGTGTACCCGACTAGGTCCTCATAAGAGACTTCAGCTAAGTGTACCCCGACTAGGTCCTCATGAGACTTCAGCTAAGTGTACTCTGACTAGGTCCTCATAAGGACTTCAGCTAAGTGTACCCGACTAGGTCCTCATAAGAGACTTCAGCTAAGTGTACCCCGTTAGGTCCTCAAAAGAGACTTCAGCTAAGTGTACCCGACTAGGTCCTCATAAGAGACTTCAGCTAAGTGCCCTTAGGTCCTCATAAGAGACTTCAGCTAAGTGTACCCCGACTAGGTCCTCGAAAGAGACTTCAGCTAAGTGTACCCGACTAGGTCCTCATTCAGACTTCAGCTAAGTGTACCCTGACTAGGTCCTCATAAGAGACTTCAGCTAAGTGTAAACTAAGTCCTCATAAGAGACTTCAGTTTCCTCACCCCCACTAGGTCCTCATAAGAGACTTCAGCTAAGTGTTCTTTCCTAGGTCCTCATAAGAGACTTCAGCTAAGTGTACCCGACTAGGTCCTCATAAGAGACTTCAAAAGTGTACCCCGACTAGGTCCTCAAAAGAGTCTTCAGCTAAGTGTACTCTGACTAGGTCCTCATTAGAGACTTCAGCTAAGTGTACCCGACTAGGTCCTCATAAGAGACTTCAGCTAAGTGTACCCGACTAGGTCCTCAAAAGAGACTTCAGCTAAGTGTACTCTGACTAGGTCCTCATAAGAGACTTCAGCTAAGTGTACCCGACTAGGTCCTCATAAGAGACTTCAGCTAAGTGTACCCGACTAGGTCCTCAAGAGACTTCAGCTAAGTGTACCCGACTAGGTCCTCATAAGAGACTTCAGCTAAGTGTACCCGACTAGGTCCTCAAAAGAGACTTCAGCTAAGTGTCCCCGACTGGTCCTCATAAGAGACTTCAGCTAAGTGTACCCGACTAGGTCCTCATAAGAGACTTCAGCTAAGTTACTGACTAGGTCCTCAAAAGAGACTTCAGCTAAGTGTACTCTGACTAGGTCCTCAAAAGAGACTTCAGCTAAGTGTACCTGACTAGGTCCTCATAAGAGACTTCAGCTAAGTGTACTCTGACTAGGTCCTCATAAGAGACTTCAGCTAAGTGTACCCGACTAGGTCCTCATAAGAGACTTCAGCTAAGTGTACCCCTAGGTCCTCATAAGAGACTTCAGCTAAGTGTACTTGACTAGGTTCCTTTGATAAGAGACTTCAGCTAAGTGTACCCGATTTCCTCATAAGAGACTTCAGCTAAGTGTACCCCGACTAGGTCCTCAAAAGAGACTTCAGCTAAGTGTACCCGACTAGGTCCTCATAAGAGACTTCAGCTAAGTGTACCCCGACTAGGTACTCTTTCAGCTAAGTGTACCCCGACTAGGTCCTCGAAAGAGACTTCAGCTAAGTGTACCCGACTAGGTCCTCATAAGAGACTTCAGCTAAGTGTACCCTGACTAGGTCCTCATAAGAAGACTTCTGCTAAGTGTAATGACTAAGTCCTCATAAGAGACTTCAGCTAATGTACCCCGACTAGGTCCTCATAAGAGACTTCAGCTAAGTGTAGACTAGGTCCTCAAAGAGACTTCAGCTAAGTGTACCCGAAGGTCCTCATAAGAGACTTCAGCTAAGTGTACCCGATTAGGTCCTCATAAGAGACTTCAGCTAAGTGTACCCCGACTAGGTCCTCATAAGAGACTTCAGCATGTACACTAGGTCCTCATAAGAGACTTCAGCTAAGTGTACCCCGACTAGGTCCTCAAAAGAGACTTCAGCTAAGTGTACCCGACTAGGTCCTCATAAGAGACTTCAGCTAAGTTTACCTTTGAAGAACCGACTAGGTCCTCATAAGAGACTTCAGCAAATGTTCCCCGTTTTTCCAAAGAGACTTCAGCTTGTGACTAGGTCCTCATAAGAGACTTCAGCTAAGTGTACCCTGACTAGGTCCTCATAAGAGACTTCAGCTAAGTGTACCCGACTAAGTCCTCATAAGAGACTTCAGCTAATGTACTCTGACTTTTCCTCATAAGAGACTTCAGCTAAGTGTACCCGACTAGGTCCTCATAAGAGACTTCAGCTAAGTGTTTACCCGACTAGGTCCTCAAGAGACTGCTTTTCACTAGGTCCTCATAAGAGACTTCAGCTAAGTGTACTCTGACTAGGTCCTCAAAAGAGATTTCAGCTAAGTGTACCCGACTAGGTTTATCTCAATACTTTGTTATATACCTTTTGTTGGCAATGACAGAGGTCAAACGGTTTTCTGTACGTCTTCACAAGGTTTTCACACACTGTTGCTGGTATTTTGGCCTATTCCTCCATGCAGATCTCCTCTAGAGCAGTGATGTTTTGGGGCTGTTGCTGGGCAACACGGACTTTCAACTCCCTCCAAAGATTTTTTTTGGGGTTGAGATCTGGAGACTGGCTAGGCCACTCCAGGACCTTGAAATGCTTCTTACGAAGCCACTCATTTGTTGCCCGGGCGGTGTGTTTGGGATCATTGTCATGCTGAAAGACCCAGCCACGTTTCATCTTCAATGCCCTTGCTGATGGAAGGATGTTTTCACTCAAAATCTCACGATACATGGCCCCATTCATTCTTTCCTGTACACGGATCAGTCGTCCTGGTCCCTTTGCAGAAAAACAGCCCCAAAGCATGATGTTTCCACCCCCATGCTTCACAGTAGGCATGGTGTTCTTTGGATGCAACTCAGCATTCTTTGTCCTCCAAACACAATGAGTTGAGTTTTTACCAAAAAGTTATATTTTGGTTTCATCTGACCATATGACATTCTCCCAATCTTCTTCTGGATCATCCAAATGCTCTCTAGCAAACTTCAGACAGGCCTGGACATGTACTGGCTTAAGCAGGGGGACACGTCTGGCACTGCAGGATTTGAGTCCCTGGCGGCGTAGTGTGTTACTGATGGTTGGCTTTGTTACTTTGGTCCCAGCTCTCTGCAGGTCATTCACTAGGTCCCCCCGTGTGGTTCTGGGATTTTTGCTCACTGTTCTTGTGATCATTTTGACCCCACAACTGAGATCTTGCGTGGAGCCCCAGATCGAGGGAGATTGTCAGTGGTCTTGTATGTCTTCCATTTCCTAATAATTGCTCCCACAGTTGATTTCTTCAAACCAAGCTGCTTACCTATTGCAGATTCAGTCTTCCCAGCCTGGTGCAGGTCTACAATTTTGTTTCTGGTGTCCTTTGACAGCTCTTTGGTCTTGGCCATAGTGGAGTTTGGAGTGTGACTGTTTGAGGTTGTGGACAGGTGTCTTTTATACTGATAACAAGTTCAAACAGGTGCCATTAACTTCTTGCGTCGAGCAATCCTGTATCCGGGAGCGTAATCATAGCCTCAAGCTCATTAGCATAACGCAACGTTAACTATTCATGAAAATCGCAAATGAAATGAAATAAATATATTGGCTCACAAGCTTAGCCTTTTGTTAACAACACTGTCATCTTAGATTTTCAAAATATGCTTTTCAACTATAGCTACACAAGCATTTGTGTAAGAGTATTGATAGCTAGCATAGCATTAAGCCTAGCATTCAGCAGGCAACATTTTCACAAAAACAAGAAAAGCATTCAAATAAAATAATTTACCTTTGAAGAACTTCGGATATTTTCAATGAGGAGACTCTCAGTTAGATAGCAAATGTTCAGTTTTTCCAAAAAGATTATTTGTGTAGGAGAAATCGCTCCGTTTTGTTCATCACGTTTGGCTAAGGAAACCCCCAGAAAATTCAGTCATTACAACGCCAAACTTTTTTCCAAATTAACTCCATAATATCGACAGAAACATGGCAAACGTAGTTTAGAATCAATCCTCAAGGTGTTTTTCACATATCTATTCGATGATAAGTCATTCGTGGCAGTTGGGTTTCTCCTCTGAAGCAAATGGGAAAATGCACGCAGCTGGAGATTACGCAATAATTGCAACGGAGGACACCAAGCGAGCACCTGGTAAATGTAGTCTCTTATGGTCAATCTTCCAATGATATGCCTACAAATACGTCACAATGCTGCAGGCACCTTGGGGAAACGACAGAAAGTGTAGGCTCATTCCTTGCGCATTCACAGCCATATAAGGAGACATTGGAACACAGCGCCTTCAAAATCTGGGGCATTTCCTGTTGGAAATTTCATCTTGGTTTCGCCTGTAGCATCAGTTCTGTGGCACTCACAGATAATATCTTAGCAGTTTCGGAAACGTCAGAGTGTTTTCTTTCCAAAGCTGTCAATTATATGCATAGTCGAACATCTTTTCGTGACAAAATATCTTGTTTAAAACGGGAATGTTTTTTTATCCAAAAATTAAAAGAGCGCCCCCTATATCGAAGAAGTTAATACAGGTAACGAGTGGAGGACAGAGGAGCCTCTTATAGAAGAAGTTACAGGTCTGTGAGAGCCAGATATCTTGCTTGTTAGTAGGTGACCAAATACTTATTTTCCACCATAATTTGCAAATAAATTCATTAAAAATCCTACAATGTGATTTTCTGGATTTTTTTTCTCATTTTGTCTGTCATAGTTATAGTACCTATGATGAAAATTACAGGCCTCTCTCATCTTGTTAAGTGGGAGAACTTGCACAAGTTGTGGCTGACTAAATAATTTTTTGCCCCACAGTATCTTGGAGGCTACATGTATTTTGTAAAGGAGCACTGTCAGTCCTAACTGTTCTCCTCCACCAATGAGACATTCTGAATGTCATGACAACTGAAAATGATCTGGAAACTGAAACTAGGTCTCACTCACCACATGTTCTCTCTCTCTTTCTGTCTCCCTCTCTTTTGCTTTCTCTTTCTCCATCTTTCCCTCTGCCGGCTTGATCTCTCTCTTACTCTCTCTCTTGCTTTTTTCTCCATGACTTTCCCTCTCTTGCTTTCTCTCTTTCTCTCCCTCTCTCTTGCTTTCTCTCTTTCCATCCTTCCCTCTCCCTATCTCTCTTATCTTATCCAGGATACACTGCTGGGACGCCCTACAAGGTCCCCCCTGGTCAGTCCAATGGGGCGCCCCCTCCCTATTCCCCGTCCCCTAACCCCTACCAGACGGCCATGTACCCCATCAGAAGTGCCTATCCCCAACAGAACCTCTACGCTCAGGTAAGGACCTGCTTTCTACTCACTGGGGTTGGCTGTCTGTTTGACAATATCACCTACTGTACCTGCTTATAAGATGATTGATGACCATTCTCTACTTTTTTGGGGATTATTAGGCAGCTAGCTTGCTGTGTAAAATTAGCTCTGCTACAAAAGTAAGAGAAGCCAAATTCTACATTTTTCCATATTTAATATTGCCAAAGCATTCCAAAAACATTCCTCTCTTTTCTTCTCTTTCTCTCAGGGTGCGTACTACACACAGCCGATGTATGCGGCTCAGCCTCACGTCATCCACCACACCACGGTGGTGCAGCCCAACAGCCTCCCCAACGCCCTCTACCCTGCCCCTGTCCAACAGCCCCGCTCCAACGGCCATATGGCCATGGGCATGGTGGCTGGCACAACCATGGCCATGTCTGCTGGTAAGAAGTCAACACTCAACTACTAGGGTTGCAAAATTCCCAGGTTTTCCAGAAATGTATTAATTTTTTATTTTACATTTATTTAACTAGGAAAGTCAGTTAAGAACAAATTCTTATTTTCAATGACGGCCTAGGAACAGTGGGTTAACTGCCTGTTCAGGGGCAGAACGTCAGATTTGTACCTTGTCAGCTCGGGGATTTGAACTTTCAACCTTTCGGTAACTAGTCCAACTCTCTAACCACTAGGCTACCCTGCCGCCCCACACATCGGCTATGTGTAGTACGCACCCTGAGAGAAAGAGAAGAAATTAGAGAATACTGGTTAGAAGATTTGTGGAATCAGGAGAGAATAACCAGGAAATCTGGGAATCCTACAACCAAGATCTCTGGAAAAACTTTACAAAAATGCTCAGATAAGGGAATTTTGTGACCCTATCAACAACTCAAACAAATAGTTTACACAACTATTACTTACAGTAATGTTTCTGTTTGGAGTAAAGGCTTTATTTATAACACGTTTATAACAGTAATCGATCGATTATTTCTCAAGAAGTTTGGCCACTGACATGTTTCCATGGTGATGACAACTGTCTGTCTGATTCTCTTTGCCCAGGTACTCTGCTGACCACGCCTCAGCACGCCACTCAGCACATTGGTGGACATCCGGTCACCGTGCCAACCTACCGGCCCCAGGGGACACCTGGGTACAGCTATGTGCCTCCTCACTGGTAGACCCTCCTCACTGGGCCCCATTCATGTAAGTTACTGGTGCTAGATCAGTTTTAACCTAACACAATGTTAGGAGAGTTAAGGTCTGATCTATTGACAGTGCTTTGATATATAAGTGCTTAGATTTGTTATTATTATAAAACAATATATGTGACTAACTGTAATTCTGAGTTATTGTCACTTAGAAAATGAATTGATAGTACAAATGTGATATTTTCTTTGTAAATTACATATATAATACATATTTCTTCTCCCTCCCCTCTCCATCTCTCTACTCCCCCCCTCTCTCTCACTCTTTCTCAGGAGTCAAACATTGCTCACAACTCAAGTCTTACATTGGTGCAGGAGGTCTGGCATACAAGCACCAAGTCTGTCAGCAAGAAAAAAAACTAAAGTGCAAGGGTCACTATGCATTATTTTGTGATTTGGAAAAGCTGCTTTTTCATGTTTTTATTATTTTTTACCAGCCTCAGATTTTTTTTAAATGTATTTTATTTTATTTTGACTCTCTTATAATCCAGACACACACTGACCAGCAGTATAGTACATTTATAGTACATTTGTGCTAAACAATTGTGTGTGTGTGTGTGTGTGTATTTTTCTGTTCTGAACACTGGTTACGACGCAAAGCCAGTCCCTTCAGCCGTGAGAATGTACACCTCTTTGTATGCTGCCAAATGCTCTCATGTTTCAAAAAGCATTGGGGGGAAAGCGCCGTACGAGTGTCGCGCCTTGTTTCTTTTGTGTTGCGCCTAGATTATTTTCCACTTTTCTTGATTTGCATTCCCATTTCGGTTTACGTTCAAACACAACCATCTTCCAGCACAAGATAACAAGGGTCGTCTTCCAGCTTGTAGCAACAGTGCATTAACTTGGCTTCGTAAGATTATTCCCACTGTATATCAGTCATGTGGTAGAAGAAAGACTAATACCGGAAGTACCGTAATAGTTACACACCATGTAGAGTACATTTTCAGTAAGTTCAGTGGACATAATTAGCTTTTACGTCTACTAGAGTATTGTAAGCAATTGAAATATCTATACATGAATATATATTATATATAGGAATACTGACGTGTGAGCGAGCGCCTGTACGCGTTTGTGGTTCTTTTGGACAAGTAAAAGCTCGGCAAACTTAAAAACACACTCACATTTAGGTTTTTCAGTTGGTGTGAGTAGTGGCACATGTACACAATACATATACAGATTTATAGGACATCACACACACAGACGCAAAAGTGTAGACATCATAGGACGTGATGGATAGATTGCTGGATAGGGTCTCCCTATTGCAGGCTATGTTGTGAATTGAATCCAACTCTAATCTAGTGTCAACTGAAGTGCATGGAGTTTGAAGGGTGAGGCAAATTGTCAGTTGGACCAGGGATAACTAAGTTGAAGGATTCAAGGGATTTACGTTCAATAGAGAGGGGAGAAAGGAATACAAGGGGAGTAGTGAGTGGAAAAAGGAAGAAAAGCATCTAAATTGTGTTGTGGTCAAGCATCTATGCCCATAGGCTTGTGCTGCATGCCTCCCATTGATCTCACAGGCTGGAGATAAGTGTTATTCGCAATAAAGATCCCATGTGATGTCATGTTTACATGTTTAATAGATCTAATCTAGGCCCTAAACTGCACCATTTACCTGGGTTGTGTTCAGCAAGGCACGCCAGAGCAAAACGTTTTGCATTGGAAAACGAAAATTGGTGTTCTTATTGGACAGATTCAGGTAGTACCGCCCTGTTTTAGTCCTTTTCAAAACGTTTTCTCGGGAACTTAACATGGCCCTGATCAATGTCACTCGTTTTTCAGGTGACCAGTAGAGGGCAGTAGTGAGGGGTGAAGGGCAGACAGCAGAGTTGAGGCTTCCCGCATGCTTCAGTTTGGGTAGCCGAACCGAACGAGTGGGCTCGCATACCTTACCTTCGCTTGAAAAAAGAGAAAAAATACGCAATAGTACTGTTTGTCCGTTTTGGGACTACGTAGCCAAAATAGTCCAAATTAATCTAGAAATCTGTGATTCATTTTGATGTTTTTGCAAAGGAGATCTTAGTTGTGCAATTTTACATCTAACCATGATGTTTGGTGGAGTATTTCTCAATTGAAAACATTTGCATGAAAATGAGTCGTCTATCATTGAATGACAGCAAACACTTCATTGAGGAATTCCTACTGTTGACCAATCGCCCATGAAAGGGTGTTAACTTCGGTTTGCCTCGCAATAAAAAAATAGTGTGCAACGAACAGTCGAAGACCAAAACTAATAAAAACTCCACCAAATGTAGTCATAATATATACACATACTGTTCCAAACTGCTTGGTTGGCTCAGGATTTTAGACGGGCCCCCTATTCCCTTCCTATTTAGGGCTCTGGTCAAAAGTAGGGCACTATATAGGGAATTGAGTGCTATTTGGAACAGAAACAAGGTTTTAGAAGCCAGACTGACCTCAACAGTTATGTGTTTCAGTTCAGAGAATTGTGTCATCTGGTCTCAATGTGTATATTACTCTGTAGTCCATGCAATTGATACTAGTTCACCTGTCTTGTGAAATCTTCTAAACAATGGCAGGTGTAAAAATGCTCTAAAACACATTATTTTGGACTTAGATTAGTGAAAGGAAACATTTAGTTGTCAGGTTGGCCAACCTGTTAGGGCCTCCCTCCTAGGCCCTCCCTCCCTTCAGAGTAGCCAATAGAACAGGTTCAAGACATTGTTTCCAGGGCATCCAATAGCAGACACAATGGAAGGGAGTTAGGATCGTGAAGGGAATCATGTGTATGAGAGGAAGAATTTGTGTTCTAACAGGAAACTGGGAACATTTAAAAAAGGTTTCAATCATGTCCCTTTAGTCGGGGCCAAAAACCCTTTGACAGGGGCACTGAGTTGGGAGAGGTCCGTGTGCAGCATGTGTTGACTCCAAATCAACCCCTAACCTAGACCTAGCCTCTACTCCTCTCAGGTCTTCTGAGAGGATTGGGATAGGTGGAATCAATATGGCTGACATTTCCACCCAGCCAATCAGAATGCAAGATTTTACCATAATGCTTACAGTGTATTGATCCAGTCTGCCTACATCCACAGGAGTGACTAGGGTGTAGGGGCTAGGGATCCATTTGGAATTCAGAAATAGAGTTGGCAAGGAAGCAGGGTTCAGCTTGGGTAGAGTTTAAAGGTTGTGAGGAGGAGTTCCATACTAGGTTATTATGGTTCAGTACTAGGTTACCGTATCATGACCACATATCAGAGTTATCATGTGAGTGTGTCAAAATTGTATTGCACAAACATCTAAAAGTAATAATCTATACTAAATACCAGGTACTTAGCTCATATTTTAAGAGATTTCTTAAGAGTTCATTTAGTTCCGTGCATTTGACTCTTTGGTCTCAATAAACAACTGTAAATTTAAGAGAATATCTGTTGTGAATAATTGCTACTGCTTTTTTCAATCTGTTACAATCAGTTAACTACTATGTAAAATGCTAAATGCCATTTTTTTGCCACAGTGTTACATCGCCAATGGAAATAAAACATTTATTTAAAGGAGAGGCATCCTGCACCCAACATATGACAATTGATACAGTAGCATTCGCTAGTGAACGAGGTATAGATGTGTAGATGAGTGAGGCATGTATACAGTCCTGTGTGAGAGTTTTTTCCCAACATGGCACTGGTCAGACTGTGTAGAGCTAACGTTATCCAACCGCTACTCTCCCCTGTCAGTAGCCTATCACAGAGCCAAACAGAACAAGAACATTGAAAACAAGTCTCAAAAGTAAATGTATTGTGCCACATTTTTTGGGAATATTAGAGGGAAGACCATCGAAAAAATATAGTTTTGTAGTGCTATTCACTAGAACATGTAATGTGATGCAAGAGCTGAACAATGCATATGACTAGTTGCACAGGCCCAAGTCTGTGAATGCTATGTTGAGTGCTAAATCTTTGGCGGTTCAAAACCTCAATAATAATTCAACCATGTGTACTATGAGTATAACTGCAGTGTTTTAAAAAAAGGCAAAAAAAAAAAGATAAACTTTTAATTTCTTGTATGTAATTTAAGAGCTTTTTACCATAAGTGTTATTTAAGGTTTTGTTTATTGATTGATGTTTATTATTCTTAAGATAGAAGATCTTTATTGTCAATCTCAAGTGGGTTGCCTTTTGGTGCTTCAGAGGGCATTTCAGAACACAAGTCTGTAGGATGAGTGGAGCAGATGTGCGGAGGGACACAATCTGGCAACCCGGTCAGAAGCGACTGGCATACAGGTCCCTCCTACTCGCTGGCCTTTTCCCCTCAAAGACCCAAGGCATTGAAACACGAGAGGAATGTTCCGAGAACCAAACTGACACCATAAACAGACGTTCCCAGAACATCCAGGGAACCTAATGTGCTAACTGGGCATTATCTGAAAGTTACCCCAGAGTCAAGTCCTTACACTACAATTGATGTTTATTGAAACATGCTAAAGTGTATGAGTCCACAGTTTGCGGACTGAAGCATGAGAGCTGTAGCCTGGGATTGAAACTTATTTTGTTACGTTTCACCATTGTTTCACTTCATGTTATGTAACAACCATGCAATGTAGCAAACTCAGTTTGAATTCTAGGCTATGGGAACTGCTCCTGAGTGTCTCAATGCCTGGGGTTTGAGAAGCAAGCAGCTCCACCAAGGTTGAACACACAATCTCTTTGGTTTGTCTGTTTTCTTTGGTCACAATTAACTTTGGCCTTGTCAAACCTTTGATTTGAACACTAATTTAGAGAGAGTGAAGTATACCCTTGTGTCTTCCCCCAAAAATAATCAAAGAAATTGTTTAAAAGAGTCAGCACCTTGAGATTAAAATGATTTCCCAACTAATGGCCCCCGGGGCTCTTGCAACGTTCTGTCACATGGTTGCAGCAACACTGGCGGAATGTTTTTGTAACATAAGATTGGGACGTTTGTAAAGCAGAGTCCCACATCAGACTTGTGTATATGAAGTGTAAATCTGTTTTTGTTTTCATGTCATTCTAATGAGGATCAGTCAGTGATTCTGGTGACAGAAGTAAGGCAAGTTTGTAATTGTATAATACTTACTGTACGATGTAGAACATTCAATAACTATTAAAATCTTTCCCAAAAAGCCTAGCTTTTACTTGTGTTACATTTGTGTCCTCCGCCAATTCATCTTAAAGGAACATTGTGGCCTCTATAAATTGCAACAAAGCAATCAGTCAAAGGATAAGACGTAGACTACACTTCAGATTTCCAACATCAGCTATGCATCAGTGGAGAAATGTAATTGAAAGGGGGTGACCCTTTCTAAAGACAACCAGTATGCCAGTATGTTTTAAATTGCCCAAATCAGCTGTTTTAAGTAATTTCTCAACCTTTAAGTCATAACACCTTTTGTGTAAGGGTGACAGCCACCTCTTCCACAGAGATTTTATCAATTAAGGCCAGAGACGGCCATCAGACCTGGGTTCAAATATGTGCATTTGACTATTTGTTATTTAAATAATTATTTTCTGTGTATCTGAGTATTTTCAAATGATGTGGCCCGAATCAACTACTCCTATTGGATGTACAGTGTATGTGAAAGTATTTTCAAATAATTTCCTATAAATAGCCTACTATTTGAAAGTATTTGAAAATACTTATTTCTATTTCAAATACATTATTTCAAATACCAAACAAACATGGTTCAAATGCATGGGAGTATTTATGTATTTGTATAATTACTGTGTGTTTGAGTATTTCAAATACATGCCAATACTTTTCAATACTTAATTAACATATTCAAACACTTAATTCCAAATTACTTTGAAAGTAATTCAAATACCTTAAATAGTATTTAAAGGGACCATATCCACAAGTGTCTCAGAGTAGGAATGCAGATCTAGGATCAATTTAGTATTTTAGATCATAATGATTACGATTATATGGACAGATGGGGAGCTGATCCTAGTTCAGCACTCCTACGCTGAGATGCTTTATGGATACGGGCCCAGGTCTTCTGGCCATAGGACAATTTGGGGAAATTAGCTGGTTTATCTTTAGCCCAGTGGGCCTGTCTAAATTAGGGTTTTAGCGCCGAAATATCATTATTTTGCTAAGAATGGGCTGGTGTGGGGGCCTTGAGGAAAAAATTGTCTGGTGTGTTTTTCCTCAGCGTGAAATGCCTGTGCGGAAGTTCTGGTCCCAGTCTAGTTTCAGTTTCAAGTTTTAATTTGAATGTCATATGCACAAGAACAGTGAAATGTCTTTCTTGCTAACTCAAAACCCCAAAATGCAATAATCAATAACAATGTAATACTAGAAAAAAACATGAGAAATATGAAGATTACAATATGTAAGCAAGTAAGCATGCTATATACAGGGTCAATTCCAACACCATATTTATAATGTGCAAGGATACTGGAGTGATTGAGGTATATATGTACTGTATAGGGGTAAGGTGACTAGGCAACAGGATATGTGATAAGAGTAGCAGCAGCTTGTTTGTGAGTGGTGTGTGTGTGTAGTGTGCGTGCATGCTATGTGTGAGTGAGCAGATGATGGAGTGAATGTGTGTGAATGTGTAGGGCCCTGTGAGTGTGTGTGTGTGTAGGGCCCTGTGAGTGTGTGTGTGTGTTGTGTGCGTGCATGCTATGTGTGAGTGAGCAGATGATGGAGTGAATGTGTGTGAATGTGTAGGGCCCTGTGAGTGTGTGTGTGTGTAGGGCCCTGTGAGTGTGTGTAGTGTGCGTGCATGCTATGTGTGAGTGAGCAGATGATGGAGTGAATGTGTGTGAATATGTAGGGCCCTGTGAGTGTGTGTGTGTAGGGCCCTGTGAGTGTGTAGGGCCCTAAGAATGTGTAGGGCCCTGTGAGTGTGTAGGGCCCTGTGAGTGTGTAGGGGCCTGTGAGTGTGTAGGGCCCTGTGAGTGTGTGAATGTGTAGGGCCCTGTGAATGTGTAGGGCCCTGTGAGTGTGTAGGGCCCTGTGAGTGTGTAGGGCCCTGTGAATGTGTAGGGCCCTGTGAGTGTGTAGGGCCCTGTGAGTGTGTAGGGCCCTGTGAGTGTGTAGGGCCCTGTGAATGTGTAGGGCCCTGTGAGTGTGCAAAAATAAAGGTTAACTCAGATAGTCGGGTAGATATTTTGTTAGCTATTTATCAGCCTTATTGCATGGGGATATAAGCTGTTCAAGAGCTGGTCCCTGTTAAATGCCCAGTTAACAAATGTAATTGCATTCTCCCATGAATCTCTTATATTATAAACACGTCAAACTCAGTGCACTGCTAACGACCAATAGCCTACTTTAATCACAAAAGTAGGCCTACAACACAAGACAACCTGGACATTGTTTTAGTCAACCATGTTGAATGATAGGCTACTAGAAATATGTATAATTTCGCCTTTACGTGTCATTTATCCGTGGTAGGGATACATCTCTATATTCATCTGAGACAATTGAGAGAGAATGAATAATAAAATAGGTGTATTTCTGAGGGCCACGGCATAGGCCTAAACGCACAGATGTGCAGGGGTTAGAGAGATGTACTGTATCACCTAATCCCCAACTAATCCCAATGTTTATGAAGAGGACATTGCCACTAGAGAGATATAGCCCACGGCGAGTCTTCATCCCAACCCAGAGCAATTCAATCCCAATGAAAAATCCCGTGCATTTCCTCAGCATGTCGCCATTCTTCTCTCCTCCACCGGAAACCCCACTGAATCGCAAACTTCACTTTTATGTTCGCGGAGGCAGTCCATTTTTAACAGGACTTCGTCGGTGTGTTGAGTTTGGTCGTTATGGCCGCCTAAATCAGACTAGCTAAATTCTCACAGTGCATGGTTGTCTTTCGATTGTATCTAAATTACAGAAAGTTTTGCACGGGATTTCCGGATTAACGCAAATATTTGTTAGGATTTTTCTTGGGGGTTAAATTTCAAACATGCAGCCTCCGCCGAGAAAGGTGAGTTGTCTAGTTTTTACTTTCCTCTGCAAATGTTTTGACGAATGTTGGAAGATGCACGCTTTGTTGCAGTCCAACTTTAAGATATGTGCCCACTACGTCGGAACAAAGTTGTATAGTTTTTATCAAACGCAAATACGACCTTTTTTGTTATAGAAGACTACTTCTTGAAACGGTTATATTTTTTTCAATGTTCCAAAGTAGCCTAAGAAATGTCCTAGTATTCAATTCAAGGAAAACACATTTTCTCACTGTTCCAAATAGGTTGTAGCTTTTGCCTGGCTCACAAACTGACAAAGATACATTGTAACAGTCTTGCTTTTGGTGGAGATAATTTGTAGTAAACTATAGTGGTGATGGATGACTGAATTTGGACCCGTGTAAATAAAATAGCAACACAACTGTAGCTAGAACAGCAAAAACAATTATTGTAATGGGAATCCTGTTACGGTCTCATGTTGCAGAAACATTACACACCATCGGACAAGTCGCCGAAGTCTGTTGCGGGTTGGATAAGAAATTATACTGTGATAAAATTCCATCAGTTGAAGTTGAACTTGGACTGGATATCAAATTCTGTCAAATCCAGATTTGTTATTTTTAACAATGATGTTCTTAATGGGTTAATGGGGAAAAAACAATTATCACTATGATACGTATGCCATTTTTGTTATATTCATGATTAGCTAGTTGATGGATTAATGTCTCTCTCAAACCGGGTTCGTTTAGCCTACTAATTGCTGAGGAATATTCAAATGTCAGTGGTAACACTACAGATTAGTCAATTCCTGAAATAGAAACACCTTGGCCTATTAGATCAACCACTTGACTTGTTGTAGTTGCCTGAATATAGCCTTCTAATTTTAACCTTAGTATATTTCCCCTAATGATCAGCTGTGTTATGATAATAGTATAATACACTACAGTAGGCTGTGGTTCACCATTTCTCTTCAGAAATAGGAGTCAAATCACCACTACAAAATACTGTATTATAATTTACAGTGCAACACAGCAACCAATGCATGGTCCAGATCAACTTGAGATCGAATGACAAGTGAGGATCAACACCATGCATGATGACAGAATGATCTTCTCAGGGTAGCCTATAAGGTCAGTGAGTGTAGTTTGAGCCCTAATGGTTTCCCAGTTGAACACACACACCCAATTACTAGCCCCGAGACTGGGTTACCTAACCCAGGGGCCAATTAGAAGTCTACAGAGGCAACTCTGCTTTCCTCCACCCAGCCCCAGAGAGAAGCATTTTACCCAGCTTCACCTGCCTCTGGATTAGTACATAGTTGACTTCTGGGCCTTGTTCATTAGAAAATAAAATGCTCTGAAACAGGGAGGGGAATTGTCATTTTCCAGTAAGATATGCTCAATTTTGTTTTGCGGTGCCCTAATGAACACGACCTAGATCAATTTAATGGCTTGGTATTGTTGTGAATCTGTCAACCGGGAACACGCAGATATCCAAAGACTGTTAAACATAATGTTTGCACTTGGGAGCAATTTCCGTATGCCTGAAGGTACCACGTTCTTCTGTACAAACAATAGTACGCAAGTATAAACACCATGGAACCACGCAGCCGTCATACCACTCAGGAAGGAGAAGCGTTCTGTCTCCTAGAGATTAATGTACTTTGGTACGAAAAGTGCAAATCAATCCCAGAACAACAGAAAAGGACCTTGTGAAGATGCTGGAGGAAACGGGTACAAAAGGATCTATATCCACAGTAAAACTAGTCCTATATCTACATAACCTGAAAGGCAGCTCAGCCAGGAAGAAGCCATTGCTCCAAAACCGCCATACAAAAGCCAGAATACGGTTTGCAACTGCACATGGGGACAAAGATTGTACTTTTTGGAGAAATGTCCCCTGGTCTGATGAAACAAAAATAGAACTGTTTGGCTATAATGACCATCGTTATGTTTGGAGGAAATATGGAGAGGCTTGCAAGCCAAAGAACACCATCCCAACCGTAAAGCCCAGGGGTGGCAGCATCATGTTGTGGGGGTGCTTTGCTGCAGGAGGAACTGGTGCACCTCACAAAATAGATGGCATCATGAGGTAGGAAAATTATGTGGATATATGGAAGCAACATCTCAAGACATCAGTCAGGAAGTTAAAGCGTGGTCGCAAATGGGTCTTCCAAATCGACAATGGCCCCAAGCATACTTCCAAAGTTGTGGCAAAATGGCTTAAGGACAACAAAGTCAAGGTATTGGAGTGGCCATCACAAAGCCCTGATCTCAATCCAATAGAAAATGTGTGGGCAGAACTGAAAAAGCATGTGTGAGCCAGGAGGCCTACAAACCTGACTCAGTTACACCAGTGCTGTCAGGAGGAATGGGCCAAAATTCCCCCAATTTATTGTGGGAAGCTTGTGGAAGGCTACCTGAAACATTTGACCCAAGTTAAACAATTTAAAGGCAATGCTACCAAAACACTAATTGAGTGTATGTAAACTTCTGACCCACTGGGAATGTGATGAAATAAATAAAAGCTGAAATAAATCATTCTCTCTACTATTATTTTGACATTTCACATTCTTAAAATAAAGTGGTGATTCTAACTGACCTAAGACAAGGAATTTTTACCAGGATTAAATGTCAGGAATTGTGAAAAACTGAGTAAGTGTATTTGGCTAAGGTGTATGTCAACTTCTGACTTCATCTGTATATGACATGCGGTGCTCTTATCAGGAGTTGACTGTATTCTGCTCCATATACAAGAGCTGGATTTGGATGTTTTGCCCACTTCTTCTGATATAACTGTTTTGCCTCTCTCAGGTCAAGGTTACCCAGGAGCTGAAACACACTCACTCTGAGCAGATAAGCAGACTACACATCAAACATCAGACAGAGTGTGACCTACTGGAGGACCTGAGGTAAGGGGAGGAGAGTGGAAGGAGCCGGTGGATGCCAGTGGAGGCTGCTTCTCTATACCCAGTTCCAAATCAACCCCTATCCCCTACTACCTAGGTAGTTGTGAAAGGCTTGGATATGTATAATCAATAATTCCACCTAGCCTGTCAGAGGGCCTAGCCCCTATTACCATATTGGTAAAACCTACCCAACCTTAGTAAATGTCTATGATATGAAGTGCCGTTGTGAGGTAGGGGTTTATTTGGAAGGGGACAGTACTCTTGGGTCTGGCTTCCTGTCATTTGGCTTGGGTGACAAAGAGATGAAAAATCACTAAAGATCAAACGAACCAGAGCTGTTCAGCCAGTCGCTCTTGGAGGAAAATTGGTTTTGGATAATAAATTAACTTTGGAATCTTCCTGGTTGGAAGATTCCTGGAATCAGGATGGAATAGTAAGGAAATCTTGGAATCATCCAAATGTGAATTTTGGTTACCAGAATAAAAGAATATTGATAGTTGGAGAGGGAGAATGATAGGGTCAGGCAGTGATATAGTATAGGGAAGAAGAGGGAGAGCAGGGCAAAGTTCAGTTGTCAAACGTTGCAGATAGAAATTCCAATAATAGAGCCGATGTGATTCCTAAGGGAGCAGACACACAGCACCAAATGTCAATCTGCCGTTCATTCAGCGTGGTGTGTTTTTTAGGGACCACATTCTTGCTGGTGGGTGTCAGACTGATGACATTTTCGAGCGATTCTACATGTAGAATCGGTTTGCATATTACAGTTGGCACTCTGTTCAGAGGTGCTAAGTCAGGGTTTCCCAAAATTGGTTTTTGGGACCCCAAGGGATGCACATTTAGTTTTTTGCCATAGCACTACACAGCTGATTCAAATAATCAGCTAATCATCAAGCTTTAACATTTTGAATCAGCTGTGTAGGGCAAACTACATGTGCACCCCGTGAGATCCTGAGGACTGAGTTTGGGCAAAGCTGTGTTAAGTATGCTCTGCCGGCAAACGCTATTGGTGTGTCTGATTTTTCAGTGTTTCCCAACTCCGGTCCTCCAGTATCCCCCAACAGTACATATTTTTGTTGTGGCCCCAGACAAGCACACCTGATTTTACTTGTCAACTAATCATCAAGCCCTTAAAGTTGAATCATGTGTTTTTTTCTGGGGCTACAACAAAGGTGTGCTGTTGGGAGTACTGGAGTTGGAAAACACTGCTCTACATGACTGGCATGTTTGTTCTACATAGAAGTATGCTATCTGAATGTTCCAAAGCGTTGGTCCTATTGAATGCGACCCAGGGTTGTGTTCCCTAGGGACGGCGGTAGCCTAGCGTTTAAGACTGTTGGGCCAGTAAACCAAAAGGTCGCTGGTTCAAATCCCTAAGCAGATAAGATGGAAAAATCTGCGCCAATGAAGTGGATGTCGATTTTAAGGCAGCCCCCTGTACCTCTGATTCAGAGGGGCTAGGTTAAATGCGGAAGACACATTTCGGTTTAATGCATTCAGTTCTGCAACTGACTAGGTATCCCCTTTCCCTTCATTAGGCACCAAACAAACTAAAATTGGATGGACTACTTCGGGGTTTCCCAATCTCGGTCCTGGGACCCCGCCTGGGTGCACATTTAGTGTTTTGCCATAGTGCTACACAGCTGATTCAAATAATCAACTAATCATCAAGCTTTGAATCAGCTGTGTAGTGTTAGGGCAAAAAAACACCCCTTGGGGTCCCGGGGATCGAGTTTGGGAAACGCTGGCCTTCTTGGACTTCAATAAGAAACACTCAGTTTGCAATGGAAAACTAAAACTTAGGCTCGAATGAACATGACCCATGCAGAGGGAAAGGAAGAAGAGGCCAAGAGGAGATGCAAATCACCAGAGGGGAAGCCAGATCTGTTGTCAGTTTGGATTTGCTGAATACTGGAGCACTCAGACCAGTAATGTCTTGTTTTAGCCTGAAGTGACCCATGTGGAATTTTGGCTATTCATAAGTACAAAAATGGATGTAGCAACTAAGGATTCTAGCTTTAATTTCCAATTAAATGCCCAGTGTACATGACCAGTCTAGTCAAAGCCAATTTGCCTACTTCACCCATCAATCAAAAGGAACTGACTGTGGCCCTGGGGTGTCTGACTGTGTGTCTGACGCGTCAAGGAGGCTGGGTTGTGTTCAATTGCCACTTAAAACCTATTGTAATGGAAAACAAATATCCATTTTTCTTATTGGACAGGTCCAGGTAGTCCTTCCCAGTTTCAGTACATTTTTCTACATTTGGTGCCTAATGTGGGAAAGAGGAAAAAGATATTGATCCTGTGGTTCTCGTACTGTTTACACATGAGAGAGACAAGATGTGCCATACTCTGCTCACTCCTGGAACTGTAAAGACTCCAAACAACACAACCTGGGTCATATTCATTAGACATCAAACATAATAAAACGGACTGAAACAGAGAGGGACTATTTGGACATGTCAACTTTTCCCTCAATGTTAGTAAGACTAAGGAGCTGATCGTGGACTATAGGAGAAAGAGGGACGAGCATGCCCCCATCCACATCAACAGGGCTGTTGTGGAGCGGGTCGAGAGCTTCAAGTTCCTTGGCGTCCACATCACTAAGGACTTGGTCGACACACCCGTACAATCGTGAAGAGGGCATGGCAGCGACTCTTTTCCCTCAGAAGGCTGAAAAGATTTGGCATGGGTCCTCGGATCCTCAGTTATACAGCTGCACCATCAAGGGCATCTTGACTGGCTGCATTGCCACTTGGTATAGCAAATTAACCGCCCTTGATCGCAGCCCAGTATATCACTGGGGCCGAGCTCCCTGTCATCCAGGACCTGTACGGTGCATTCGGAAAGTATTCAGACCCCTTGACTTTTTCCACGTTTTATGTTACAGCCTTATTCTAAAATTGATTAAATGTTTCCTCATCAATCTACACACAATACCCTATAATGACAAAGCAAAAACAGGTGTTTAGGAATTTTCAAATGTATTCAAAATAAAAAAACTATTACATTTACATAAGTATTCAGACCCTTTACTCAGTACTTTGTTGAATCACCTTTGGCAGCAATTACAGCCTTGAGTCTTCTTGGGTATGACGCTACAAGCTTGGCACACCTGTATTTGGGGAGTTTATCCCATTCCTCTCTGTAGATCCTCTCAAGCTCTGTCAGGTTGGAAGGGGGAACGCCGCTGCACAGCTATTTTCAGGTCTCTCCAGAGATGTACAATTGGGTTTCATGTCCGGGCTCTGGCTGGGCCACACAATGACATTCAGAAACTTGTCCCAAAGCAACTCCTGCGTTGTCTTGGCTGTGTGCTTAGGGTCATTGTCCTGTTGGAAGGTGAACCTCTGGAGCATGTTTTCGTCAAGGAGCTCTCTGTACTTTGCTCCGTTCATCTTTCCCTCGATCCTGATTAGTCTTCCAGTACCTGCCGCTGTAAAACATTCCCACAGCATCATGATGCTGCCACCTCCATGCTTCACCGTAGGGATGGTGCCAGGTTTCCTCCAGACGTGACACTTGGCATTCAAGCCAAAGAGTTCAATATTGGTTTCATCAGACCAGAGAATCTTGTTTCTCATGTTATGAGAGTCCTTTAGGTGCCTTGTGGCAAACTCCAAGGGGGCTGTTATGTGCCTTTTACCGAGGAGTGGCTTCCGTCTGGCCACTCTACCATAAAGGCCTGATTGGTGGAGAGCTGCGGAGATGGTTGTCCTTCTGGGAGAACCTTCCATCTCCACAGAGGAACTGTCAGTGACCATCGGGTTCTTGGTCACCTCCTTGACTTAGGCCCTCCTCCCCCTTTTGGCCAGGCAGCCAGCTCTAGGAAGAGTCTTGGTGGTTCTAAACTTCTTCCATTTAAGAATGATGGAGGCCTTTTTTGGTACCCTGCCCCAATCTGTGCCTCGACACAATCCTCTCTCCGGGCTCTACGGACAATTCCTTCCACCTCATGGCTTGGTTTTTGCTCAAACATGCACTTTCAACAGTGGGAACTAATATAGACAGGTGTGTGCCTTTCCAAATAATGTCCAATCAATTGAATTTACCACAGGTGGACTCCCAAGTTGTAGAAACATCTCAAAGATGATCAATGGAAACAGGATGCATGTGAGCTCAAATACTACAGCGTGTCTATGCTGCTTATTCGCACCACTACTACTATTTTGATCTCAATCAAACAATTTGTCAGGTTTATAATCTGACATGCTATTCAACAACTCTCTAGATATCAGTCTGATACATCATTTATGATGCCTAGCATATCATTGGCTGTTGAATCTTAGGGCTGTCCCCAACAAAAAAATATTGGTTGACTGAGTCCTGTTAACCTTATTTTTCCTTATATAGACAGAATAAAATCAACTTCATATGCGCTGAGCTTTGTCTGATGCTTTAAGCATACTGTTTGATTACATAATTAAGACACAGAAATGACTCAAGAAAGAACCCGATGGTCAAACTGTTATAAAAAGGAGTGTGTGTGACTGGGGCACGTTGTCTCGTTCTGTTTAAACACATAGCAGTGTTTATTGCACTGTCCATGCTGAAGCTGTAACATTACAGCCATTTACTTTCTGACTGTAAAGTTTTGTTCTGTTACCGAAATCCCTCATTTGTTTGACAAACATTCCCTATTCCTTCAACCCTAGCTCTCTTTACATGAAATGCGCGAGCATCACATGCATATGAACAATAGGACCTCACCTATAGCCTATCATAATCACATCATTGGTTATAACAGCAAAATGAATGTGGAAGGCATGAAAAATAAACTTGAAATGGGTGAATGTTTACTGGCTACTCCGGAAGGAAAGAGGAAGTCAGATCTGTGGAGGTCATTTGACTTAGTTGTGGAAACTACTGGGGATCTAGAAAAAGGAGGGTATAGGAGCAAGTGTTGCGTGAGTATCGTCTGTGTCAAACAGTCGTTATATTACAATATTTTTTTTTCTGGCAATTTGCAACAGTGTAAACAATACTCTCTCCTCTCTCAATTTTCTTAGACAACAAGGCTCAGGCAAAGGCAGTTGTCTTAGACAACAAGGCTCAGGCAAAGGCAGTTGTCTTAGACAACAAGGCTCAGGCAAAGGCAGTTGTCTTAGACAACAAGGCTCAGGCAAAGGCAGTTTTTTTTGTCTCTGCTGCCTCCACCGCATTGTTCTCAATCCCACTATACTGATTAACTTTGCTATTATGCACATAGCAACATAGGGATAGGTGCCAATTCTACGGCGCACTAAGATTGAGCATTTGTTATAAAATAATGAGATTGATTAGTGTTGCATCATTATTTTTACATAATATAACCATATACAATTTCATGATCAAATGCCTTAGGAGTGATGGGTTGTGCCATCCCTGTGGCGTCCGCAATGGATTAGTCCACTGAGACAGGCGTGAATCAGACTGGTGTCTTGTGCGCCATGAAAATAATACAAATAATAGTTTTAATCATATGCGCTGAATACAACAGTTGTAGACCTTACATTGAAATGCTTACTTACAAGCCCATAACCAACAATGCAGTTTAAAAAATACGAATAAGAAATAAAAGTAACAAGTAGTTAAAGAGCAGCAGTAAAATAACAATAGAGAGACCATATATAGGGGGTACCGGTACAGCGTCAATGTGCGGGGCACCGGTTAGTTGAGGTAATTGAGGTAATATGTACATGTAGGTAGAGTTAAAGTGACAGAGATAATAAGAGTAGCAGCGGTGTAAAGGGGGGGGGGGGGGCAATGCAAAAAATCTGGGTTGCCATTTGATTAGCTTTTCAGGAGTCTTATGACTTGGGGTAGAAGCTGTTTAGAAGCCTCTTGGACCTAGACATGGTGCTCTGGTACTGCTTGCCGTGCTGTAGCAGAGAGAACAGTCTATAACTAGGGTGGCTGGAATCTTCTTCTGACACCGCCTGGTATAGAGGACCTGGATGGGAGGAAGCTTGGCCCAGTGATGTACTGGGCCGTACGCACTACCCTCTGTAGTGCCTTGAGGTCGGAGGCCAAGATGTTCCCATACCAGGCAGTGATGCAACCACTCAATGGTGCAGCTGTAGAACCTTTTGAGGATCTGAGGACCCATGCCAAATCTTTTCAGTGTCCTGAGGGGGAATAAGTTTTGTCGTGCCCTCTTCACAACTGTCTTGGTGTGCTTGGACCATGTTAGTTTGTTGGTGATGTGGACACCAAGGAACTTGAAGCTCTCAACCTGCTCCACTACAGCCCCGTCAATGAGAATGGGGGCGTGCTCGGTCCACCTTTTCCTGTAGTCCACAATTAACTCCTTTGTGTTGATCATGTTGAGGGAGAGGTTGTTGTCCTGACCCCACACGGCCAGTTCTCTGACCACCTCCCTATAGGCTGTCTCGTCATTGTTGGTGATCAGGCCTACCGCTGTTGTCATCAGCAAACTTAATGATGATGTTTGAGTCGTGCCTGGCCTTGCAGTCATGAGTGAACAGGGAGTACAGGAGGGGACTGAGCACGCACCCCTGAGGGGCCCCTGTGTTGAGGATCAGCGTGGCGAATGTGTTGTTACCTACCTTTACCACCTGGGGTCGGCCCGTCGGGAAGTCCAGGATCCAGTTGCAGATGGAGGCGTTTAGTCCCAGGATCCTTAGCTTATTGATGAGCTTTGAGGACACTGTGATGTTGAATGCTGAGGTGTAGTCAATGAATACCTTTCTCACTTAGGTGTTCCTTTTGTCCAGGTGGGAAAGGGCAGTGTGGAGTGCAGTAGAGATTGCATCATCTGTGGATCTTTTAGGGCAGTATGCAAATTGGAGTAGGTCTAGGGTTTCTGGGATAATGGTGTTGTGAGCCATGACCAGCCTTTCAAAGCACTGGCTACAAACGGGAGTGCTATGGGTCAGTGTTAATTTAGACGGGTTACCCTAGTGTTCTTGGGCACAGGGACTATGGTGGTCTGCTTGAAACATGTTGGTATTACAGACTCTGACAGGGAGAAGTTGAAAATGTCAGTGAAGACACTTTCCAGTTGGTCAGCGCATGTTTGCAGTACACGTCCTGGTAATCCGTCTGGCTCTGCGGCCCTGTGAATGTTGACCTGTTTAAAGGTCTTACTCACATCGGCTGTGGAGAGCTTGATCTCACAGTCGTCCAGAACAGTTGGTGCTCTCATGCATGTTTCAGTGTTAAATCAGGAACATATTCCACTCTGTGCTAGCCGAACAGTCCTGTAGCTTAGCATCTGCTTCATCTGACCACTTTTTAAAAATGATCTAGTCACTGGTGCTTCCAGCTTTATTTTTTGCTTGTGGTCAGGAGGATAGAATTAAGGTAAGATTTGCCAAATGGAGGGCGAGGGGGAGCTTTGTACATGTCTCTGTGTGGAGTATCCCCCCCCCAACAGCACGAGCTGTTGTTTACATATTTGCATTGTCCGCCGCTGTTCTATCCTGCCAGCTGTATGTTGATAATGTCATCATTCAGCCACGACTCCATGAAGCATAAGATGTTACATTTACATTACATTACATTTAAGTCATTTAGCAGACGCTCTTATCCAGAGCGACTTACAAATTGGTGCATTCACCTTATGACATCCAGTGGAACAGTAGTGCATCTAAATCTTTTAAGGGGGGGTGAGAGGGATTACTTTATCCTATCCTAGGTATTCCTTAAAGAGGTGGGGTTTCAGGTGTCTCCGGAAGGTGGTGATTGACTCCACTGTCCTGGCGTCGTGAGGGAGTTTGTTCCACCATTGGGGGGCCAGAGCAGCGAACAGTTTTGACTGGGCTGAGCGGGAACTGTACTTCCTCAGTGGTAGGGAGGCGAGCAGGCCAGAGGTGGATGAACGCAGTGCCCTTGTTTGGGTGTAGGGCCTGATCAGAGCCTGGAGGTACTGAGGTGCCGTTCCCCTCACAGCTCCGTAGGCAAGCACCATGGTCTTGTAGCGGATGCGAGCTTCAACTGGAAGCCAGTGGAGAGAGCGGAGGAGCGGGGTGACGTGAGAGAACTTGGGAAGGTTGAGGCGTTCTGGATGAGTTGTAGGGGTTTAATGGCACAGGCAGGGAGCCCAGCTCCCAGTTACAGTTTTTAATGTCTAGTTGGTAACATAAAAAATTGTAACTGCTCGACTAAAGATATCCCGGTCGACCAACAGCCTATCGACCAAACAATCGACCAGTTGATGAAATAGGGTCAGCCCTACTAAATGTTTCATGCGTTGTCTAATTTATATAGTCCTGTAGTGTCCATTCAGTATCTTTTCCCAGTTTATTAATTATGTTGTATATCATTCTGTGGTTCTACCTTTCCTCCTTGTAGGACATTCAGTCAGAAGAAAGCTGCCATAGAAAGGGACTATGCCCAGGTGAGTATCTCTCTCTCCGTCCTTCCTTCTCTCTATATATATCCCTCTGGAGGTGTGTTCATTTCTGCATGCGGAAGCCAGTTCATTGTGGCGTTGCTGTCTTCAGCTTTGGGGCACCCAAAAAATAACTTGCCTCCCACAAAGGCACCAATTGCTTCCCCATACGAGGTTCGGGTAAGGTTGCGGTTGTTGGGTGGATCTGGGCTCAATTGTGGTCTGATGCATTTCTCATCTATCACAGAGGACCACTTTAAAGGTTTTTGTCTCAGTTGTGGTGTTTTGTGTAGCCCACTTCCTTGTCGTCGAGTTGTTTATGCCACAGCTTCCTGTGGATGTCAATTTACTGTCTGATAATCCCCCCTCTGCTTTGGTCTTTTCCGGCTTTGCATCCCTGTGTGGAATGTAAACCATTACTGTGAGAAAAGAGGGCCCTGACTTGGGAGTTCCCCCAACCAGGCAGTACCCAGCCACTTCATTGTGTGTAATATAGTGTGTGAGAGGGCGAGAGAGATTGCTGGTGTGTGTGTTTTTGTTTGAGGATTTCATTCACACCCTGCTGATATACCATTCATACAGTGCCTTCAGGAAGTATTCATACCCCTTGACTTATTCCACATTTTGTTGTGTAACAGCCTGAATTCAAAATGGATTTAAAAAAATCTCGCACATCTACTCACAACATCCCATAATGACAAAGTGAAAGCATGTTTTAAAATTTTTCCCAAATGTATTGAAAATGAAATGCATATCTTATTTACAGCGGTATTCCACCCCCTAATTCAGTACTTTGTTGAAACACCTTTGGCAGGGATTACAGATGTGAGTCTTTCTGGGTAAGTCTCTTAGAGCTTTGCACACCTGGGTTGTACAATATTCACACATTATTATTATTTTCAAAATTCTTCAAGCTCTGTCAAATTGGTTGTTGATCATTGCGAGACAGCCATTTTCAGGTCTTGGCTATAGATTTTCAAGTATATTGAACTGAACTTTAACTAGGCCAGTTTATTGTCCTGCTGAATGGGGAATTAATCTGTGTCTGGTAGAAAGCAGACTGAACCTTCTTAGGATTTTGCCTGTACTTAGGTCCATTCTGTTTCTTTTTGATCCTGGAAAAACTCCCTAGTCCCTAACGATTACAAAGATACCCATAACACGATGCTTGAAAATATGGAACGTTTTTCAACAGAATCAGTGGAATGCAAACACAGTTTACTTTCATAGCAGCCACATACAAACAGAATGATCACTTTGCTCGTTGTAATTCCTTTTTGCATCTACGCGCTCTCCTCCTCCTCACCTTTCCCTCTGCCTGTGGACTTCAGTGCACAACACATCAGCTGTCTGTGACCAGGTCCAAAAAAAACTTCATATCATAACCGCAACACACGGCCTACATCATTGTCACCATATTATCTAACGTCATAGTCTACTTAGCTAATAGAACTAACACATTAGTAAACTCTCTACAATCATGCAGTACAGTCAGAAGGCAGTTTAGCAGTTACACCCGTGGCAATAAATTAATAAAACCGAAAGCTTAACTTGACTTGGAAAAGTTCTAGTGTTAGACAGCCAGCTAGCTAACATAGCATGCCTCCGGGTGTTTTGTTTGAGTAGGCGGAAGTGAAAAGTAAAAAAATAATAGCATGAAATATAGCTAGCTCTCTCTCTTGCTACTCCTTCATTTAAGAAATTCATTTGTTCAAGACAATAGCTGAACATTTTATCTCTCTTTGAGTCAACTACTCACCACATTTTATGCACTGCAGTGTTAGCTAGTTGTAGCTTATGCTTTCAGTAATAGATTCAATCTCTGATCCTTTGATTGAGCGGGCAACATGTCAGTTCATGCTGCAAGAGCTCTGACAGGTTGGAGGATGTCCTCCGGAAGTTGTCATAATTACTGTGTAAGTCAATGGAAGGGGCTGAGAACCATGAGCCTCCTAGGTTTTGTATTGAAGTAAATGCACCCAGAGGAGGACGGAAACTAGCTGTCCTCCAGCTACACCATGGTACTACCCCTTGAAAGTGCTGTTGAGGATGCTGTAGACCTTCATTGCAAAAGTGTGTTTAATCAATCATTTGGTAATATATGAATATATTTAGAATAGTTTTATCTAAAAATGTTTTTTTTAACGTTTCACTTAAGAAATTTGACAAAATTCGCCTTCCTCTTTCCTCTTTCACTCTGCCAATTAGGTTAGTATTGTGGAGTAACTACAATGTTTATTTTTACCCATCTACCAATTGGTGCATTGGAAAACCTTCCCTGGTATTTGTGGTTAAATCTGTGTTTGAAATTCACTGTTCGACTGAGGGACAATTATCTTTATGTGTGGAGTATAGTGTGGAGTATCCCCCCCAAGCAGACACATCGATGGCTCTGAACAAACTTTATTTAACTCTTTGCAAACTGGAAACCATTTATCCGGAGGCTGCATTCATTGTAGCTGGGGATTTTAACAAAGCTAATCTGAAAACAAGACTCCCTAAATTTTACCAGCATATCGATTGCGCAACCAGGGGTGGTAAAACCTTGGATCATTGTTACTCTAACTTCCGCGACGCATATAAGGCCCTGCCCCGCCCCCCTTTCGGAAAAGCTGACCACGACTCCATTTTGCTGATCCCTGCCTACAGGCAGAAACTAAAACAAGAGGCTCCCACGCTGAGGTCTGTCCAACGCTGGTCAGACCAAGCTGACTCCACACTCCAAGACTGCTTCCATCACGTGGACTGGGACATGTTTCGTATTGCGTCAGATGGAAATATTGACGAATACGCTGATTCGGTGTGCGAGTTCATTAGAACGTGCGTCGAAGATGTCGTTCCCATAGCAACGATAAAAACATTCCCAAACCAGAAACCGTGGATTGATGGCAGCATTCGCGTGAAACTGAAAGCGCGAACCACTGCTTTTAATCAGGGCAAGGTGTCTGGTAATATGTCCGAATATAAACAATGCAGCTATTCCCTCCGCAAGGCTATTAAACAAGCTAAGCGTCAGTACAGAGACAAAGTGGAATCTCAATTCAATGGCTCAGACACAAGAGGCATGTGGCAGGGTCTACAGTCAATCACGGACTACAAGAAGAAACCCAGCCCAGTCACGGACCAGGATGTCTTGCTCCCAGGCAGACTAAATAACTTTTTGCCCGCTTTGAGGACAATACAGTGCCACTGACACGGCCTGCAACGAAAACATGCGGTCTCTCCTTCACTGCAGCCGAGGTGAGTAAGACATTTAAACGTGTTAACCCTCGCAAGGCTGCAGGCCCAGACGGCATCCCCAGCCGCGCCCTCAGAGCATGCGCAGACCAGCTGGCCGGTGTGTTTACGGACATATTCAATCAATCCCTATACCAGTCTGCTGTTCCCACATGCTTCAAGAGGGCCACCATTGTTCCTGTTCCCAAGAAAGCTAAGGTAACTGAGCTAAATGACTACCGCCCGTAGCACTCACTTCCGTCATCATGAAGTGCTTTGAGAGACTAGTCAAGGACCATATCACCTCCACCCTACCTGACACCCTAGACCCACTCCAATTTGCTTACCGCCCAAATAGGTCCACAGACGATGCAATCTCAACCACACTGCACACTGCCCTAACCCACCTGGACAAGAGGAATACCTATGTGAGAATGCTGTTCATCGACTACAGCTCGGCATTCAATACCATAGTACCCTCCAAGCTCGTCATCAAGCTCGAGACCCTGGGTCTCGACCCCGCCCTGTGCAACTGGGTACTGGACTTCCTGACGGGCCGCCCACAGGTGGTGAGGGTAGGCAACAACATCTCCTCCCCGCTGATCCTCAACACGGGGCCCCACAAGGGTGCGTTCTGAGCCCTCTCCTGTACTCCCTGTTCACCCACGACTGCGTGGCCATGCACGCCTCAACTCAATCATCAAGTTTGCGGACGACACAACAGTGGTAGGCTTGATTACCAACAACGACGAGACGGCCTACAGGGAGGAGGTGAGGGCCCTCGGAGTGTGGTGTCAGGAAAATAACCTCACACTCAACGTCAACAAAACTAAGGAGATGATTGTGGACTTCAGGAAACAGCAGAGGGAACACGCCCCTATCCACATCGATGGATCAGTAGTGGAGAGGGTAGCAAGTTTTAAGTTCCTCGGCATACACATCACAGACAAACTGAATTGGTCCACTCACACTGACAGCGTCGTGAAGAAGGCGCAGCAGCGCCTCTTCAACCTCAGGAGGCTGAAGAAATTCGGCTCGTCACCAAAAGCACTCACAAACTTCTACAGATGCACAATCGAGAGCATCCTGGCGGGCTGTATCACCGCCTGGTACGGCAACTGCTCCGCCCTCAACCGTAAGGCTCTCAGAGGGTAGTGAGGTCTGCACAACGCATCACCGGGGGCAAACTACCTGCCCTCCAGGACACCTACACCACCCGATGTTACAGGAAGGCCATAAAGATCATCAAGGACATCAACCACCCGAACCACTGCCTGTTCACCCCGCTATCATCCAGAAGGCGAGGTCAGTACAGGTGCATCAAAGCTGGGACCGAGAGACTGAAAAACAGCTTCTATCTCAAGGCCATCAGACTGTTAAACAGCAATCACTAACATTGAGTGGCTGCTGCCAACACACTGTCATTGACACTGACCCAACTCCAGCCACTTTAATAATGGGAAAATGATGTAAATATATCACTAGCCACTTTAAACAATGCTACCTTATACAATGTTACTTACCCTACATTATTCATCTCATATGCATATGTATATACTGTACTCTAGATCATCGACTGCATTCTTATGTCACTAGCCACTTTAACTATGCCACTTTGTTTACTTTGTCTACATACTCATCTCATATGTATATACTGTACTCGATACCATCTACTGTATGCTGCTCTGTACCATCACTCATTCATATATCCTTATGTACATATTCCTTATCCCCTTACACTGTGTATAAGACAGTAGTTTTGGAATTGTTAGTTAGATTACTTGTTGGTTATCACTGCATTGTCGGAACTAGAAGCACAAGCATTTCGCTACACTCGCATTAACATCTGCTAACCATGTGTATGTGACAAATAAAATTTGATTTGATTTAGTGATGAGGTAGTCATTCAAAAATCACGTTAAACACTTATTGCACACAGAGTAAGTCCATCCAACCTCTTATGTAACTGGTTAAGCACACTTTTGCAACTGAACTTATTTAGGCTTGCCATAACAAAGGGGTTGATACTTATTGACTCGAGACATTTCATCTTTTCCACTTTAACATTATGGGGTATTATATTGTGTGTATGCAAATGACCAAACATCTCAATGTAATAAATGTTTAAATCAGGCTGTAACACAATGACATTTGGAAAAATTAAAGGGGTGTGAATACTTGCTGAAAGCACTCTATGTACCACATTCTATATATGAAGTCACCCTCAAGACAGAGCGCTTCCAAGACCCTTTCTCACACCCACTCTAAACCAACACTTTTATCCGGCTGAAGATTCAGGGTGCAACGCAACAAAACCATAAATAGCATGCAAGTCTTCCGTGCACAATACACAAACATGTTCACACACACACACACTATAAACAAGGACATTGTATAATTCTCATCACCACACGATCTATTCACTAATTGCGTCTTTGTGCTACTTCCTGTGTCGTTGTGTCATGCCCTGAAGCCATCCTGTAAACAATGTATTACTGATGCTTGTCTAGGGTAATTGGATATGCAACTGCATAAAAACAATACACAATATGCCATACATGAATGGCGATATGTTCCTACTACTTTGCGCTCCAGGGAATTATTTCCGTGGTGCACCATAACAAATACTTTTCTGCCTCGATTTGGAGCCAGCCTCCTAGTCGTGTGACTAGCTCAGAATTGGAATTGATTATCATGTCACTCAGTGATCCACACACCCTAAGTCCCAAAGTCCCACACTATTACCTCTAAGCGCCAGCATTTTGAGCCTGGGGGCAAGATTATGTAAACACACACACACACACTCTCACTCTCACTCTCCAAACAACCCCCACTCAGTAATATATTGTCTCTGTCTCATGGAGATGTCAATCTGAGCGAGAGTGCATTAGGAAAGTATTCAGACCCCTTGACTTTTTCCACATTTTGTTAGGTTAGCCTTTTTTCTAAAATGTATTCAATAATTTTTTCCCCTCATCAATCTACACACAATATCCCATAATGACCAAGCAAAAACAGCTTTTGAGAATCTTTTTCAAATGTATTAAAAATAAATGTAAATATCACATTTACGTAAGTATTCAGACCCTTTACTCAGTACTTTGTTGAAGCACCTTTGGCAGAGATTACAGCCTCAAGTCTTCTTGGGCATGATGCTACAAGCTTGGCACATGTGTTTGGGGAGTTTCTCCCATTCTTTGTAGATCCTCTCAAGCTCTGTCAGGTTGGATGGGGAGCGTCGCTGCACAGTTATTTTCAGGTCTCCAGAGATGTTTGATTGGGTTGAAGTCCGGGCTCTGGCTGGGCCACTCAAGGACATTCGGAGACTTATCCCAAAGCCACTCCTGCATTGTCTTGGCTGTGTACTTGGGGTTGTTGTCCTGTTGGAAGGTGAACCTTCGTCCCAGTCTGAGGTCCTGAGTGCTCTGAGCAGGTTTTCATCAAGGATCCTGAGTAGTCTCCCAGTCCCTGCCACTGAAAAACATCCCACAGCATGATGCTGCCAACACTATGCTTCACCATAGGGATGGTGCCAGGTTTCCTCCAGATGTGACGCTTGGCATTCAAGCCAAAGAGTTCAATATTGGTTTCATCAGACCAGAGAATCTTGTTTCTCATGTTATGAGAGTCCTTTAGGTGCCTCGTGGCAAACTCCAAGGGGGCTGTTATGTGCCTTTTACCGAGGAGTGGCTTCCGTCTGGCCACTCTACCATAAAGGCCTGATTGGTGGAGTGCTGTATAGATGGGAGAATCTTCCAGAAAGACAATGATCTCCACAGAGGAATCCTAGAGCTCTGTCAGAGTGACCATTGGGTTCTTGGTCACCTCCCCGACCAATGCCCTTCTCCCCCAATTGCTTAGTTTGGCTGGGCGGCCAGCTCTAGGAAGAATCTTGTTCTAGGAAGAATCTTCTTCCAATTAAGAATGATGGAGGCCACTGTGTTCTTGGGGACCTTCAATGCTGCAGAAATGTTTTAGTACCCTTCCCCAGATATGTGCCTCGACACAATCCTGTCCCTGAGCTCACGGGACAATTCCTTCAACCTTGTGGCTTTGTTTTTGCTCTGACATGCACTGTCAACTGTGGAACCTTTTATATAGACAGGTGTGTGCGTTTCCAAATCATGTCCAATTAATTAAATTTACCACAGGTGGACTCCAATCAAGTTGTAGAAACATCTCAAGGATGATCAGTAGAAACAGGATGCACCAGAGCTCAATTTCATGTCTCATTGCAAAGGGTCTGAACACATGTAAATAAGGTATTTGTTTTTAAAATGTCTAAAACCCTGTTTTTGCTTTGTCATGGTGTATTATGTGTAGCTTGATGAGGGGGAAAAAAGTAATATAATCCATTTTAGAATAAGGCTTTAACGTAACATTTGGAGAAGGGGTCTGAATACTTTCCGAATGCACTGTATGCTCCCTGGGTTGTATACATTGGGGCACACCTTAGCTGAGCATGTCTTATAGGACAAGTTTAGGTAGTCCCCTCCTATTTTCTTTTGTTTGGGGCTTAGTGAATACACCACCTGGCTACCTGTCTCGTGTTTGTGCCTATTTATTCCAGTGACTCATACTAGGTCATTTGATTATGGCCATTTTGATTTCCCTGAAGAACACACACTCCGGGGTGATATTTCCCCTAGGTACAGATCTAGGATCAGCTTCCTCATCCCATTCCTCAATTCTCACCTTATCCATTAGCTGTGAAAAATGATAAACTGGCCCAAGATCAGCGTCTTGGGTTTACCTTCACCTTACACCAAGCGCGCACTGTAGATGCCAAGCATGAGGATTGTCAGTACATGCAATCAATATGACTTTCCCAACATGTGTTTCAATAACATAGTTGTTTGCTTGTGATGATGCAACAGGATACTTTTTCTCACTCAGCTTGCAGCTTTTGTCTCTGAACTGTCTATTGGGTTGTGTTCATTAGGCACCAAATGTAAGAAAACAGTCTGAAACTGGGAGGGACTACCTGGACTTGTCCAATAAGAAGCACTTGTAGTCATTTTCCATTGCAAAACATTTCTAAACGTTTGCCCTAATGAACTGGTAGAAGAAGCAGAAGGCTTTTTTGGGCGCCAAATTAGAGATGAGCGTTAGACTGTTGAATCAAAGCAGGTCACAGTGGACTCTGAAATGCTTGTTTTTCTCTAACTTACCCTCTTCCCTTTTGCCTCTTCTCTATCCCTCTCTTTTTCCTCTCTGTCTTAACACCTGCATGCTGCCATGACCTGATTGATATTCAAATCACAGTAAGTGATAAAATGACCCCCTCTGTCCCTCGTCCTTAACCCGTCCTACCATTCCCTCCTCCCTCCGTCCATCCCTCCCTCGCCCCCCGCCACACAATTCAGACACGTCCGCTCTGCTGGCTACACTCTCTGTGACTCCCACAATGGCTGGGTTTGTGGCGGTGGGTTCAGCCATTTGGAACTTTGGCACCAGAACCCAGTGACACCAAAGCGTTCAGAGACTGGGCCTAAAGTGTGTCAGGATGGGAGTGTGTCCCTTGTGGATTGAATTTAGCCTGGTCCCAGATTGGTTTGTGCTTTATAGCCAATTCCTATAGTTATTGGGCATGCCAATGACCATCGAAGTTGGCAAGACGGCACAAACCAATTTGGGACCAGGCCAGATTGACTTGAACTCACCTCCCTGCATGAACTCTATAGCAGTCAGTCAGTCAGTGTTTGAGATGGACAGTTAGCAACTGCAGACTGACTGATCTATAAATCATAATGAATAGTCATTTTGGATGCCAGATAGTAGTTGATCTCAAACACGCTTGGTCGGTTGGTAGGCCTTTAGGATGTTAGTAGGTGCTAGCTAGCCTGCATTCTATGTTTAGGTCAGACATTTGCCCAAGTTGCCATTTCGATCACCTGTCTCTCTGTTCACCTAAGAATGTGGTCCATATAGCAGTGTGTGTGCGTCTGCATGACTTTGCACCCTCGCATACCAAAGGCCCCACTGCGGGGGAAAAGCCTGAAATATTTCAGTTGGTCTTTGTGTTTACTCTGCAATGCTATTCCAGTTCCTCAAAGCTAAACCTCACTGCCGGCAAGCGGTATTTCCAGGGGATGCTACTGTGGTTTAAAATAAGTGAATTACATTACAAAATAAAAATGAGCCCAACTGAGCATAAATGTGCTGCAGGCCTGCAGCAGCCACCACTTAACTATACCCATGCTCTAGGTGAGTGAGTCCATGGCTGCATCTCAAATGTCATTCTTTTCTTTTGACCAGGGCCCGTAGGGTCATGAGGTGGAGCCCTTAAGTTAACCTGTCCAATCATTTCTAATCAGTGATTACTTCAAAGAAGGAAGTCTCCACACCCCTTGTTCTTTCACATCCAACGTTCTAAAATGTAGACATACTGGAACTTTGACCTGTGGTTTTCTAGGGTTGTTCATTATGGCACACCATAACAAAACGTTTTGCAACAGAAAGCGAAATTGAGTTTCTTATTGGAAACTTTCAGCTGAAGAACATACACACATCAAGGTACTTTTCACAGGTGCTGGAGTTATAGGCAAAGTCATGGAAAACAGAAAGGAAAATGCTGCACACTGCTGCTCATGTTCACAGGTGATTTTTATTTATAATGTTTCGACCCTTTGGTCTTCATCAGGCATCCACATCCCAGGAGGGGGCGTGGAAGGTCCTATATATAGTCAGTACTCAGCAAAACATTTATAACATAAGTTCACAATATTAAACATTCAATGTATCAGAATCTATGATCACACACAAGGAATGTGATATATACAGTTGATGTCGGAAGTTTACATACATTTAGGTTGGAGTCATTGAAACTCTCCTAGAGATGAATGCACTTTGGTGTGAAAAGTGCAAATTAATCCCAGAACAACAGCAAAGGACATTGTGAAGATGCTAGAGAAAACAGGTAGAAAAGTATCTATATCCACAGTACAACGAGTCGACATAACCTGAAAGGCCGCTCAGCAAGGAAGAAGCCACTGCTCCAAAACCGCCATAAAAAAGCCAGACTACGGTTTGCAACTGCACATGGGGAAGAAGATTGTACTTTTTGGAGAAATGTCCTCTTGTCTGATGAAACAAAAATAGAACTGTTTGACCATAATGACCATCGTTATGTTTGGAGGAAAAAGGGGGAAGCTTGCAAGCCGAAGAACACCATTCCAACCGTGAAGCACGGGGGTGGCAGCAGCATGTTGTGGGGGTGCTTTGCTGCAGGAGGGACTGGTGCACTTCGCAAATAGATGGCATCATGAGGGAGTAAAATTATGTGGATATATGGAAGCAACATCTCAAGACATCAGTCAGGAAGTTAAAATCTTGGTCACAAATGGGTCTTCGAAATGGACAATGACACCAAGCATACAGTGGGGCAAAAAAGTATTTAGTCAGCCACCAATTGTGCAAGTTCTCCCACTTAAAAATATGAGAGGCCTGTAATTTTCATCATAGGTACACTTCAACTATGACAGACAAAATGAGGAAAGAAATCCAGAAAATCACATTGTATTTTTAATAAATGTATTTGCAAATTATGGTGGAAAATAAGTATTTGGTCACCTATAAACAAGCAAGATTTCTGGCTCTCACAGACCTGTAACTTCTTCTTTAAGAGGCTCCTCTGTCCTCCACTCGTTACCTGTATTAATGGCACCTGTTTGAACTTGTTATCAGTATAAAAGACACCTGTCCATAACCTCAAACAGTCACACTCCAAACTCCACTATGGCCAAGACCAAAGAGATGTCAAAGGACACCAGAAGCAAAATTGTAGACCTGCACCAGGCTGAGAAGACTGAATCTGCAATAGGTAAGCAGCTTGGTTTGAAGAAATCAACTGTGGGAGCAATTATTAGGAAATGGAAGACATACAAGACCACTGATAATCTCCCTTGATCTGGGGCTCCACGCAAGATCTCACCCCGTGGGGTCAAAATGATCACAAGAACAGTGAGCAAAAATCCCAGAACCACACGGGGGGACCTAGTGAATGACCTGCAGAGAGCTGGGACCAAAGTAACAAAGCCTACCATCAATAACACACTACGCTGCCAAGGACTCAAATCCTGCAGTGCCAGATGTGTCCCCCTGCTTAAGCCAGTACATGTCCAGGCCCGTCTGAAGTTTGCTCGAGAGCATTTGGATGATCCAGAAGAAGATTGGGAGAATGTCATATGGTCAGATGAAACCAAAATAGAACTTTTTGTTAAACTCAACTCGTTGTGTTTGGAGGACAAAGAATGCTGAGTTACATCCAAAGAACACCATACCTACTGTGAAGCATGGGGGTGGAAACATCATGCTTTGGGGCTGTTTTTCTGCAAAGGGACCAGGATGACTGATCCGTGTAAAGGAAAGAATGAATGGGGCCATGTATCGTGAGATTTTGAGTGAAAACCTCTTTCCGTCAGCAAGGGCATTGAAGATGAAACGTGGCTGGGTCTTTCAGCATGACAATGATCCCAAACACACCGCCCGGGCAACGAAGGAGTGGCTTCGCAAGAAGCATTTCAAGGTCCTGGAGTGGCCTAGCCAGTCTCCAGATCTCAACCTCATAGAAAATCTTTGGAGGGAGTTGAAAGTCCGTGTTGCCCAGCAACAGCCCCAAAACATCACCGGTCTAGAGGAGATCTGCATGGAGGAATGGGCCAAAATACCAGCAACAGTGTGTGAAAACATTGTGAAGACTTGCAGAAAACGTTTGACCTCTGTCATTGCCAACAAAGTATTGAGAAACTTTTTTTATTGACCAAATACTTATTTTCCACCATAATTTGCAAATAAATTCATAAGAAATCCTACAATGTGATTTTCTGGATTTTTTTTTTCTTATTTTGTCTACGTGTACCTATGATGAAAATTACAGGCCTCTCTCACCTTTTTAAGTGGGAGAATTTCCACAATTGGTGGCTGACTAAATACTTTCTTGCCCCACTGTATGTGTATGCACAGTACCAGTCAAAATTTTGTGTCCAAACATATGAGTGTGTGTGTGTGTGTAGATTATATTCAATTAGGATAAAAACAATAATTTGGACAATTTTTATACTATAAAAACAGTTTCAAGTCGAACTCCTCGTTAAGACCAAGAGGAGACACTGTTGAGCCTGTGGATCCAGAAAGATTACCTTTGAAGAAGTTTCCTCTCAATGTCCCCCATTTTTTTTTTGTCTCCTGTCCGTATATTGCAGCGGTGCTCTCTGTTCCGGGTCTTAAGGCTTCTACTGGCTTTCCCTATGTAAGACAGACCACAAGGACATTTCAACATGTAAATAACATTGGTGGACATGCAGGCAATCAGGCCTTTGATGTTAAATCTTTGTCCTGTGTGGGGGTGGGTAAATTGGTTACATTTTTATGTGAAGCTGCATTGAGCCCATTGGCCACATTTGTAATTAGCCTTTGGAACCTTGTCCAAGAAAGTTTCCTTTTTCTCTGGTGGATAATCAGATTTCACCACAATGGCTCTCACATTTGGGGGTCTTTTAAAGACCATACGTGGGGGATATTTAAAGATGGGTTTCAATTGTGGGTCAGTATCAATAATGTACCAATGCTTCGTGATTAATGTCCTTGAATGCCTTCCCCAATGGTGAATATTGGGTGAAGCATCAGGGAACGTTCAGAATTTTCATAAACTTTTGTTTTGAATGCTTTCCAATAGAGGTCTACCGATTTATTTGAGGGCCAAAAAAAGCAGATACCGATTAATCGGCCGATTTATTTTACATTTTTTAAACGTATTTGTTATAATGACAAATACAACAATACTGAATGAACACTTATTTTAATAGAATACATCAATAAAAATCTATTTAACCTCAAATAAATAATGAAACATGTTCAATTTGTTTTAAATAATGAAAAAACAATGTGTTGGAGAAGTAAAAGTGCAAAATGTGCCATGTAAAAAAAGCTAACGTTTCAGTTCCTTGCTCAGAACATGAGAACATATGAAAGTTGTTGGTTCCTTTTAACACGAGACTTCAACATTCCAGGGTAAGAGGTTTTAGGTTGTAGTTAATGTAGTATTTATAGGACTATTTCTCTCTCTACCATTTGTATTTCATATACAGTGGGGAGAACAAGTATTTGATACACTGCCGATTTTGCAGGTTTTCCTACTTACAAAGCATGTAGAGGTCTGTAATTTTTATCATAGGTACACTTTAACTGTGAGAGATGGAATCTAAAACAAAAATCCAGAAAATCACATTGTATGATTTTTAAGTAATTCATTTGCATTTTATTGCAAGACATACGTATTTGACCAACCAGTTAGAATTATGGCTCTCACAGACCTGTTTGTTTTTCTTTAAGAAGCCCTCCTGTTCTCCACTCATTACCTGTATTAACTGCACCTGTATCAACTCATTACCCGTATAAAAGACACCTGTCCACACACTCATTCAAATAGACTCCAACCTCTCCACAATGGCCAAGACCAGAGATCTGTCGAAGGACATCAGGGATAAAATTGTAGACCTGCACAAGGCTGGGATGGGCTACAGGACAATAGGGAAGCAGCTTGGTGAGAAGGCAACAACTGTTGGCACAATTATTAGAAAAGGGAAGAAGTTCAAGATGACGGTCAATCACCCTCGGTCTGAGGCTCCATGCAAGATCTCACCTCGTGGGGCATCAATGATCATGAGGAAGGTGAGGGATCAGCCCAGAACTACACGGCAGGACCTTGTCAATGACCTGAAGAGAGCTGGGACCACAGTCCCAAAGAAAACCATTAGTAACACACAATGCCATCATGGATTAAAATCCTGCAGCGCACGCAAGGACCCCCTGCTCAAGCCAGCACATGTCCAGGCCCATCTGAAGTTTGCCAGTGACCAGCTGGATGGTCCAGAGGAGGAATGGGAGAAGGTCATGTGGTCTGAGACAAAAATATTGCTTTTTGGTCTGAACTCCACTCGCCGTGATTGGAAGAAGAAGGATGAGTACAACCCCAAGAACACCATCCCAACCGTGAAGCATGGAGGTGGAAACATCATTCTTTGGGGATGCTTTTCTGCAAAGGGGACAGGACGACTGCACCGTATTGAGGGGAGGATGGATGGGGCGATACATGTATCGCGAGATCTTGGCCAACAACCTCCTTCCCTCAGTAAGAGAATTGAAGATGGGTCATGGCTGGGTCTTCCAGCATGACAACGACCCGAAATACACAGCCAGGGCAACTAAGGAGTGGCTCCGTAAGAAGCATCTCAAGGTCCTGGAGTGGCCTAGCCAGTCTCCAGACCTGAACCCAATAGAAAATCTTTGGAGGGAGCTGAAAGTCGTATTGTCCAGCAACAGCCCCGGAACCTGAAGGATCTGGAGAAGGTCTGTATGGAGGATTGGGCCAAAATCCCTGCTGCAGTGTGTGCAAATCTGGTCAATAACTACAGGAAACATATGATCTCTGTAATTGCAAACAAAGGTTTCTGTACCAAATATTAAGTTCTACTTTTCTGATGTATCAAATACTTATGTCATGCAATAAAATGCAAATTAATTACTTAAAAATCAATACAATGTGATTTTCTGGATTTAAAAAAAAATATTCCGTCTCACAGTTGAAGTGTACCTATGATAAATATTGAAGACCTCTATATGCTTTGGAAGTAGGAAACACTGCCGATTTTGCAGGTTATCAAATACTTGTTCTCCCCACTGTACCTTTGACTATTGGATGTTCTTATAGGCACTTTAGTATTGCCAGTGTAACAGCATAGCTTCCGTCCCTCTCCTCGCCCCTACCTGGGCTCGAACCAGGAACACATCGACAACAGCCACCTTCGAAGCATCGTTACCCATCGCTCCACAAAAGCCGCGGCCCTTGCAGAGCAAGGGGAATATTTACTCCAAGTCTCAGAGTGACATTTGAAACGCTTTTAGCGCGCACCCCGCTAACTAGCTAGACATTTCACATCGGTTACACCAGCCATTAGGCTGATAGGCTTGAAGTCATAAACAGCGCTGTTTTTGCGAAGAGCTGCTGGCAAAACACATGAAAGTGCTGTTTGAATGAATGCTTACGAGCCTGCTGGTGCCTACCACAGCTCATTCAGACTGCTCTATCAAATATCAAATCATAGACTTAATTATAACATAACACACAGAAATACGAGTCTTTGGTCATTAATATGGTCGAATCCTGAAACAATCATCTCGAAAACAAAACGTTTATTTCAGTGAAATACGGAAACGTTCCGTATTTTATCTAACGGGTGGCATCCCTAAGTCTAAATATTCTTGTTACATTGCACAACCTTCAATGTTATGTCATAATTATATACAATTCTTGCAAATTAGTTCGCAATGAGCCAGGCTGCCCAAACTGTTGCATATACCCTGTCTCAGCGTGCAATGAACGCAAGAGAAGTGACACGATTTCACCTGGTTAATATTGCCTGCTAACCTGGATTTCTTTTAGCTAATTATGCAGGTTTTGAAAATATATACTTGTGTATTGATTTTAAGAAATGCATTGGTGTTTATGGTTAGGTACAGTTGTCCAACGATTGTGCTTTTTTCGCAAATGCGCTTTTGTTAAATCATCCTCCAGCATTGCATCGATTTATATGCAACGCAGGACACGCTAGATAAACTAGTGATATCATCAACCATGTGTAGTTATAACTAGTGATTATGATTGATTGACTGTTTTTTTATAAGATAAGTTTAATGCTAGCTAGCAACTTACCTTGGCTTCGACTGCATTCGCGTAACAAGCAGGCTCCTTGTGGAGTGCAACGAGAGGGCAGGTGGTTATAGCATTGGACTAGTTAACTGTAAGGTTGCAAGATTGGGTCCCCCGACTGTACAAGGCAGTTAACCCACCGTTCCTAGGCCGTCATTGAAAATAAGAATGTGTTAACTGACTTGCCTAGTTTAGATTAGGCATGGAATTCCAAGAGTTCTTCCTGGGTCCCTGTATAGATTCATCCAAATATCTCAGAATTGGGAGAATAATGGAGAGAAAGGGGTTAAGGTCTGGATTCAGCACCACCAGTTTATCAAACATTCCTAGATATACGGTGCCTTCGGAAAGTATTCAGACCACTTGACCCTTTTACACATTTTGTTACGTTACAGCCTTATTCTAAAATTTCTTAAATCATGTTTTCCTCATCAATCAACACACAATACCCCATCTGTTTCGTGCCTATTGAACACGACCCAGGCCAAGGTAATCATGGAAATCCTTGGAAGCAGCAGTATCGGAAGGTAGAAAGTGGGTCAGGATTTCAAGGGTTAAAGGTCTCTCTTCTTCCTCCCCCGTAGGCTCTACAGAAGCTGTCCAATCAGTACCTGAAAAGGGAATGGCCAGCCAGCCTACCAGAGGAGCCCACAGACCACAGGTAAGACTTCTCGTCACCGTGGCATCGTCAGAAATCGTATTGTCTCACACTCTCCCTCAAGTGAAATGGACAGATGTTAGTGTTATTTTTCCATAATAATGCTTACCAGTGTGTATACAATTATGCCCAATTGTAACCATATTAACAACACAGTAGAACATATAAAATGTATTTGTCTCCATAAGTATAATGTTTGTGTGTGTGCATGTCGTCATAGGAACATGTATATGGTTTGGAAGGCCTACTTGGAGGGCACGGTGCATGTGACCCAGTCCAGGATCACGGCCTGTGAGAACTACAGGAACCAGGTGTCGGACCCAGCCAAGACTGCCAGGCTGCAGAAGGAGCATCAGCTCAGGAAGGTATGGAGGCCAAACCACCACAACATGGCTTAGCTTTGCATAGTTTGCAGACTCTCTCCTGCTCTCTCATGTCTTACATTGGATGTATGTCTCCATTTATACAGCTGGTGAGTTGAAACCACTGAAACAATTCAGGATGTGTTTTTTTCTGCCTTAAGGGGAAGTACGCTGTTCTTGATACCAACCAGTGTATTTACAGTGCCTTCAGAAAGTATTCACACCCCTGGACTTTTGCCACATTTTGTTATGTTACAGCCTGAATTAAACATTTATTCAATTTAGAGTTTTTTTTAAATTAAAAATTAAAAGCTGAAATATCTTGAGTCAATAAGTATTCAACCCCTTTGTTATGGCAAGCCTAAATAAATGCAGGAGTAGAAATGTGCTTAACAATTCACATAATAAGTTGCATGGACTCACTGTGTGCAATAATAATGTTTAACATTATTTTTGAATGACTACCTCATCTCTATACCACACACAAACAATTTATCTGTAAGTCGAGAAGTCGAAGTGAATTTCAAACACAGATTCAACCACAAAGATCAGCGACCAGGTTTTCCAATGCTTCGCCAAGAAGGGCAGCTATTGGTAGATGGGTAAAAAAATATACATGTTTATATATCCCTTTGAGCATTGTGAAGTTATTAATCACACTTTGGATGGTGTATCAATACACCCAGTAACTACAAAGGTAACGCAGTTGCCAGAGAGGAACGAAACCATTTCATAACAGTTAGGCTTTCGACTCTGTCAACCACCACATCCTCATCGGCAGACTCGACAGCCTTGGTTTCTCAAATGATTGCCTCGCCTGGTTCACCAACTACTTCTCTGATAGAGTTCAGTGTGTCAAATCGGAGGGTCTGCTGTCCGGACCTCTGGCAGTCTCTATGGGGGTGCCACAGGGTTCAATTCTTGGACCGACTCTCTTCTCTGTATACATCAATGAGGTCGCTCTTGCTGCTGGTGAGTCTCTGATCCACCTCTACGCAGACGACACCATTCTGTATACTTCCGGCCCTTCTTTGGACACTGTGTTAACAACCCTCCAGGCAAGCTTCAATGCCATACAACTCTCCTTCCGTGGCCTCCAATTGCTCTTAAATACAAGTAAAACTAAATGCATGCTCTTCAACCGATCGCTACCTGCACCTACCCGCCTGTCCAACATCACTACTCTGGACGGCTCTGACTTAGAATGCGTGGACTACAAATACTTAGGTGTCTGGTTAGACTGTAAACTCTCCTTCCAGACCCATATCAAACATCTCAATCCAAAGTTAAATCTAGAATTGGCTTCCTATTTCGCAACAAAGCATCCTTCACTCATGCTGCCAAACATACCCTTGTAAAATTGACCATCCTACCAATCCTCGACTTTGGCGATGTCATTTACAAAATAGCCTCCAATACCCTACTCAACAAATTGAATGCAGTCTATCACAGTGCAATCTGTTTTGTCACCAAAGCCCCATATACTACCCACCTTTGCGACCTGTACGCTCTCGTTGGCTGGCCCTCGCTTCATACTGTCGCCAAACCCACTGGCTCCATGTCATCTACAAGACCCTGCTAGGTAAAGTCCCCCTTATCTCAGCTCGCTGGTCACCATAGCATCTCCCACCTGTAGCACACGCTCCAGCAGGTATATCTCTCTAGTCACCCCCAAAACCAATTCTTTCTTTGGCCGCCTCTCCTTCCAGTTCTCTGCTGCCAATGACTGGAACGAACTACAAAAATCTCTTAAATTGGAAACACTTATCTCCCTCACTAGCTTTAAGCACCAACTGTCAGAGCATCTTACAGATTACTGCACCTGTACATAGCCCACCTATAATTTAGCCCAAACAACTACCTCTTTCCCAACTGTATTTAATTTATTTATTTATTTTGCTCCTTTGCACCCCATTATTTTTATTTCTACTTTGCACATTCTTCCATTGCAAAACTACCATTCCAGTGTTTTACTTGCTATATTGTATTTACTTTGCCACCATGGCCTTTTTTGCCTTTACCTCCCTTCTCACCTAATTTGCTCACATTGTATATAGACTTGTTTTTTTTACTGTATTATTGACTGTATGTTTGTTTTACTCCCATGTGTAACTCTGTGTCGTTGTATGTGTCGAACTGCTTTGCTTTATCTTGGCCAGGTCACAATTGTAAATGAGAACTTGTTCTCAACTTGCTTACCTGGTTAAATAAAGGTGAAATAATTTTTTTTTTAAAAGATGGCTGTGATAGGAGAGAACTGAAGATGGATCAACATTGTAGTTACTCCACAATACTAACCAAATTGAGAGTGAAAATAAGTAAGTCTACAGAAATATATGCATCCTGTTTCCAACACAGCACTAAAGTAATACTGCAAGAAATGTGGCAACGCAATTAACACTTTGTATTTAGGACAAAAAGTTATGTTGGGGCAAATACAATACAACACACTACTGAGCACCACGCTCCATATTTTCAAGCGTAGTGGTGGCTGCATCATGTTATGGAAGGGGGAGTTTTTCAGGATAAAAAATAAACTCAATGGAGCTAAGGACATGCAAAATCCTGGAGGAAACCTTGCTTTCGACTTCTTTCCACCAGACACTGGTAGATTATTTCACCTAACAGCAGGACAATAAGCTAATACACAAGGCCAAATCTACACAAGTTGCTTACCAAGAAGACCGTTAATGTTCCTGATTGGCTGGGTTAAAGTGTATTTGGAAAATGTTCAGACCCCTTGACTTTTTCTACATTTTGTTGTGTTACAGCCTTATTTAAAAAAAATCCCTCATCAATTTACCCACAATACCCCATAATAAAAAATGGAAATATCACATTTACAAAAGTATTCAGATCCTTTACTCAGTAATTTGTTGAAGCACCTTTGGCAGCGATTGCAGCCTCTAGTCCTCTTGGGTATGACGTTACAAGCTTGTCACAACTGTATTTGTAGTCTATTACAGCCTACAAAGTGAAGCACTGCCGAGAGCTGCCCAGTGACACGAGCCTACCAGATGAGCTAAATAACATCTATGCTCGCTTTGAGACAAGTAACACTGAACATGCACGAGAGCATCAGCTGTTCCGGGTGATTGTGTGATCACGCTCTCTGCAGCCGATGTGAGTAAGACCTTTAAATAGGTCAACATTCACAAGGCCGTAGGGCCAGATGGATTACCAGTACGTGTACGCTGATCAACTGGCAAGTGTCTTCACTGACATTTTCAACCTCTGTCCGAATCTGTAATACCAGCATGTTACAAGCAGACCACCATAGTCCCTGTGCCCAAAACACTAAGTTAACCTGCCTAACTGACTACCGACCCGTAGCACTCATGTCTGTAGCCATGAAGTGCTTTGAAAGGATGGTCATGGCTCACATCAACACCATTATTCCAGAAACCATAGACCCAATTCAATTTGCATAGCGCCCTATAGCGTGTTCTCATTGGACAGTTTCAGGTAGTATCCTCCCCCATTTTACTCCATTCAGAGACATTTTCGCCTTACTGAATACGCCCCTGCTTCCCTATCAGCTAGACGATTCAATACATGGGCTTTGATATGATACAGGAACGATACATTTTAGTTTGTAACGATTCAGTGCAATTTGGTTTGATTAGAGAACGAATTGATTTGATGCATTAACATTTGTTGCATAAATACATACATTTTAAAGTGCCCATTTTAAAGTGTTTAAAACCAAGATAAGGTCACAATGCCAGGGTTCTCCCAAAATAGGAGGGGTGTTCCACATTGCCAGCTTGGCTGCTCCACTATGTAAAGACTTTGCAGCAAGTGAAACTGATATTTAGTAATGATAGAGTAACTTTGATGGCCAATGACGTTGTGAATTGTGAAACGGGCAGTTCTTAAATTCTGAGCTTTATCATGTTGCTTAATTCATTCAGCGCGTTTCAGCAGTAGGCCTAGACTATCTTTCCACAGAATGCGCTGAGGCAGAGAGTGTAACCCTGAAATATAGCATTGTGTAATCATACCAACTTTAACTGTAATCAAATAGAAGTCAAATGACCAAAGTTGCTAAGCTTGCTAGCTAACCTCCAACGAATGACAGAATTTCTCCAATTTGGCGAAATCGAATTGATTTTACAGATAGCAGATCAGCTAATGAATAATGGGGAGATGAAGACAGGAAATTGTTTAAATTAAATATCAAGGTATCTTAACGGGGACCAGCTCTGTAAAAAAAAATATATACATATTTATTACATGATTTATTATTACATTTTTATATATATATATATATATATATATATATATATTACTGTCAGACTGTTTCTTGATCACATTCTCTACCGAAGCTGTCATATGAGCAGCGATATGAGACGGCACAGAGAAGCGGGGGAAATGTTAGAGCTGTATTTTGACAGGCATCGATAGGCGAGACGTGCTTTGATAATGCAACCTATGGATTACAGAATAAAGTTGGTGATTTTCATGCGAGTCAGGATTTTGGGTTTCAGTGGAAAATAGCCTATTGGTTCTATATATGTGAGTCCATAGAGAAATAATACACTTGATTAAGGCTACTGCATGGTAAATGTTTCTGATCAGTGATAGATGAGCAAACGAAGCCAGAGATCAATTAACCAAATATACAGAAAGATTTCGTGAAACAAAATCACGTTGATTATCAGACAAGTCACAGGCTTTTTGTCGGGAGTAGGCCAGGCTGAAGAGCAAAATCAACTTGCATAACATGCTATAAATGTTTCCTAATCAGATAATATATCAGCAAACTAGAATAAAGATGATAATTAGTACGCACCTTAATTTAGCTAACATTTCACTAGCCTAATTACCAAATATTAAACAGAGATTCAGTGAAAACAATCTGACATGAATTGATTAATCAAGACGAGTGCCCCACTCTTGTATCAAAGTAGCACCACGGCGCTGTCCCCATCAAAATAATGCTGAAAAATCATCTTGGTGACCACACACACACACACGTCTATCACTTTGAATTATTAGAACTGTTGGATATGACTTTTTTCATCATTCAATTGATCATATCTAAAGTGCGTTTTCCTCTCTGCGCTTTTTCTAGGCCCAATGGCCATCTCCTCACTTCGCTTCCGCCACATTGTTCTCAACCAGTTCAATATAGTCTACTGTTTTACTGCTGGCTCATTTCTGTGATGTCAGACCTGGGCTCGGGCTTCAGCTCACCGGACTTGGGTCGGACCGGGATCACATTTTCAGTTCTGATGAGAACTCTTAAACTGCATTCGTATCTCGTCAGTCAGGCAGTGTCAATTATGCGTGTGCTTTGAATTTATGGTGTCTTTGTGAAGTAAATACGGTATCCTAAAGGCATCCACGCGACAAGTTTTTTTTTTTTTGCACATTATCCAATCTGCTGCTGCTCATGTGGTGTATTTTGTGGAATTGCAGCAGTGCGACATTGGGGAAAACGTTGTAATATCTAGGGTCTAGTCATTCAAAATAATATATATATATATATATGTTAAGTGTTCCTGGTATCCCGTTACGGTGTTCCTCCCGTGTGTGTGGGGGGGCTTACTTTTATTCTGGTAAAGCATCATTTTCAACAACGCATAGATAACAATAACCTAGCAAATTACAGAGGTTGTCACTCAAATAATAAGGCCTAATATTGCTCAAGATATTTTAGCGTTTGAATAATGAAGATGCTGCATACCTTCCATGAATCATTACATCCCTACCAAGTATATCTCACAATTAATAACTGTACGTCACCACTTGTTTGTCCAGTGTATTGATCAGCTCACATATATACTCTACATGACCAAAAGTATGTGGACACATGCTCATTGAACATCTCAATCCAAAATCATGGGCATTAATATGGAGCTGGTCCCCCCCCCCTTTGCTGCTATAACAGCCTCCTCACTTCTGGAAAGGTTTTCCACTAGATGTTGGAACATTGCTGCAGGGATTTGCTTCCATTAAGCCACGAACATTAGTGAGGTTGAGCACTGATGTTAGGCAATTAGGCCTGGCTCACAGTCAGCGTTCCAATTCATCCCAAAGGTGTTCGATGGGGTTGAGGTCAGGGCTCTGTGCAGGCCAGTCAAGTTTTTCCTCACCAGTCTTGACAAACAATTTCTCTATGGACTTGGTTTGTGCACAGGGGGATTCCCCAAACTGTTTCCTCAGAGTTGGAAGCACAGAATCGTCTAGAATGTAGTGTTAAGATTTCCCTTCACTGGAACTAAGGGGCCTAGCCCGAGCCATGAAAAACAGCCCCAGACTTTTATTCCTCCTCCACCAAACTTTACAGTTGGCACTATGCATTCGGGCAGGTAGCTTTCTCCTGGCATCCGCCAAACCCAGATTCGTCCATCAAACTGCCAGATGGTGAAGCCGGGATTCATCACTACAGAGAACGCATTTCCACGGAGTCCAATGGCTGTGCGCTTTACACCACTCCTGCTGACGCTTGGCATTGCGCATGGTGATCTTAGGGCTTGTGTGTGGCTTCTCGGCCAAGGAAACCCATTTCATGAAGCTCACAATGAAGAATTATTGTGCTGACGTTGCTTCCAGAGGCAGTTTGGAACTCGGTAGTGAGTGTTGCAACCGAGGACGGAAGATTTTTACGCGCTTCAGCCCTTAGTGGTCTCGTTCTGTGAGCTAGTGTGCCTACCACTTTGCGACTGAGCCGTTGTTGTTCTTATACGTTTCCACTTCACAGTAACAGCACTTACAGGGAAAAAATAATAAAGGAAAATATATATAGTTTATTTTAATAATGTGGCATCCTATGATGGTGCCACGTTGAAATTCACTGAGTTCTTCAGTAAGGCCATTCTACTGCCAATGTTTGTCTTGGCTGTGTGCTGGATTTTATACACCTGTCAGCAATGGGTGTGGCTGAAATAGACGAATCCACTAATTGGAAGGGGTGTCCACTTTAAAAAATATATATATATTTGTTTTTTTAACCTTTATTTAACTGGGCAAGTCAGTTAAGAACAAAGTCTTATTTTCAATGACGGCCTAGGAACAGTGGGTTAACTGCCTTGTTCAGGGGCAGAACAGCTCGGGGATTTGATCTTGCAACCTTTCGGTTACAAGTCCAACGCTCTAACCACTAGGCTACCTGCCACCCCACATACTTTAGTGTGTGTGTATATATAGTCAATTTCACCACATGAGATGTTCTGTACCATATATTGATAACTGTTTGTTTAGTGTATATACACATACTGATAACCTCTGGTTGTTGTTTGTTTAGTGTATTGACCAGCTGACGCTGGTGCAGGCAGAGCTGCAGGACTCTGTGAAGGAGCTGGCCAAGACCAGGAAGAAGTACCAGGAGACTGAGACCATGGCCCAGGCTGTCAGAGACAAGGCTGAGCAGGATGCCAAGTATGTACAGTACATGCAGACATACACAATGTCTGTCCAATCCCAAATCCCCCCCTACAGCCTTATAGAGATCTGAGAGCATCAGATGGGTAAGAAATCTGGGTACAATTCCACCAAGCCTATCGGAGGGAAAGGGGGAGCTATTACCGTAATGCTACCTATCCAATACTCCGATGTACAGGAGTGAAAATGTAAGACTTATGGTTGGAACCACTGGTCTTGTGTGAATCGGTTCACATACATGATCCTTCTCTCCTTCTGTTCTGTCCAGGTCCAAACTGAGTCTGTTCCAGTCCAGGTCCAGTCTGCAGCGGGCCAGTGTAAAGGTGAGAGCATTACATTAATACATTGTGTGTATGGCCAATTGGCCATGCCCACAAACTCAGCTGCATAGGGGCCCAAAATAAATTCTGTTGTAGCATCAACCTATCAAACTAAAGATTACCTGGAATGACCCCATGAGTGTTTTATTTTTTTTTCACCAGCTAAAAGCCAAAAGGAGTGAGTGTAACTCCAAAGCCAACCACGCCAGGAACGACTATCTGCTCACGCTAGCAGCGGCTAATGCTCACCAGCAGCGTTACTACGGCACGGACCTGATTGACTGCATCAAGGTGAGGCGTCAGCACACACATGTACGGGCATTCCAGGTCATCTTTTTGTTTGCAGTCATGCTGCATATCTCAGACGATTGCTTTGTCATAGTTTGCATGACTGCAGAAACAGACAACTTGGAACACCACCACTAATGTGCGAGTGAGAGATGCTGGCTTATTGCTGCATTACTGGTCAATTACAAGTTACGTTCCTAACGTATTACCTTGTTGCCCTGTGCTCCTCAGGTTCTGGATGGGGGCATCTATGAGCAGGTGAAGGACTACCTGGTCTCTCTGAGCCAGACTGAGTTGGAGGCCTACCAGGCTGTATACAACACCTTCAATGTCGTCCTGGAGAGCTCCAACGGGGTGAGTGCATGGAAACTAGCCCACAATTTAGCTTTAATTGAACTAGCCTGCTATCAGATCTGTTTGTGCCATCTTGCAGACTCCTAATGTCCTAATGAGGAAAATGAGCAGAAATTGGAGTAACAGCGCTGGTTCAGTCAGTGGCCTTGCTTAAGACCTGAAAACTCACATTCCCCAGAGCTTATGCCTAGGCTTTAGCTCAGATGGCTAACAGTCTTGTGGGGTGTAGAAGACCCGAGTTTGAAACCTAGTCGGTCATATTCACATTGATACCATGGTTTAGGTCCTCATTTTTCCATCAAAGATTTAGAGATTACCATTTACCTATCTCAATACTCTATTGTCTTACTAGCTATTCAGTTACCCCTCAGCCATTGGCCTCTCTTAGTCCTGATCTCTTGGTCTTCTTGCGTTTCTGGAACCTGACCTTGGTTTGCAGTTCATTTCCTGTCAGCCCAGCGTGACCGTATATTTGTGGCGAAACAGCGACCTCTGGGTGCTCTGTTTAACAGTGGTCATATTTCGACCCGTTGACCCATATGGTTATTTTTCACTGTGACACCACACAGCAGCCTGTGTGTGTGTGCATAGTTTGGAACCTCTCTCAGGTCATCTTCCTGTGAACCTTGAGGTGACCATGAATGCTCCCCCATGACTTTGGGTTATACTGTGCTCTGCTCTGACCGTCAGTGGTCCTTCCATGACTTAAGTAAGATCAGTGTGGTTGCCCTTCAATGACATAATAAACACTCAAAGGATTGAGTAAATCCTCTTCTGTCATGATAATGATATTTTATCTATTCAAATCCCTTCATGCCTCTGTCAGATTATTAGATGCCTCTATTGTGGCCTTATCAGGTTACCTAAACAAGTGTGTACGTGTCTGTGTTCTCTCCAGGTGACGCAGGACTTCCAACAGCAGCAGTTTGTACAGCACAACCCAGTGTTCCACAGCGCCCCAGCCATCCTCTTCCAACCCAGCGACACTGACAAGGTGGGGAGTAGTGCTATGCTAACGCTACTGTTCTCATGGTACGTGGTGGCTAGTGCTACGCTACACACTAGCTATGCTATAGCTTCCCGCTCATAGAACCACTGATCATTCCTCACCGCTAGGTGAGCTAAATTGCTCTACCGTACAGGCTTCTGTGTCTGTGTAACACAAATGAATAGGTAAGCTCACTTTTCTGCTTGAATTGCCTCCACCTGCGCCATCGAATTGCTAGCTTTTTGGTGATAAAGCTGGCTAAGGCATTGCGAAACTGAGGGCGACTAGATCAATCTCAGTAGTGAATTTGTGAGGGAGGAAACAATGCTATTAAACGACACTGACGTCTATTGCATGTTGTGCATGTGTGTTGGTGAGTGTTTGTTGCACGCAGCTTTGTGTGTATTTATAGTGTGTGGGTAGTGCGTCTGTGTATATGGTGTGCCTGTGTGCCTTAGGAACCTGTTCTCAGCTGACCCAGTCTGTCCGTCTGCCCGCCAGTGCACTCGTCCACACCCTCCTCCACCCGCACCCCTCCTCCCATCCCATCCGCCCCTCCGCTACACTGGACAAATTGTTAGAAACCTCCAAGGCCCTCGTTGTTGTTTTCGTTGGAAGTCAAACAAGCGGTGGCCTGTTCCTAAAGAAAACATTTAGTGATGCAGTTTCCCCCTCAAACCTCCCCTTCCCTGTGCGAGACGACGGAGGGATCCGGAAAAGAACTGCACTGAAAGAGGAGCCGGGGGGGAGTGGGGGCGTTTTGCAGGCAGGCAGGACCATGGACGGCCTAGGCATCTGTGAAAAGGGTGCATTGTAAGGGGGCCTCGTCAGTATGCTCACTCCAACCCCCTGCCTTCCTCATCCCTCCTCCACTCTTCTACACCTGGCTGCCCCAGCCTCTAACATGAACTAGGTGTGGCTCTCCTCTCATTCACTGATTTATGGGCCTTGCGTAGTCCACGTTGTTTCTCTCTCTCACACACACACACATACACAAACGCAGAAAACTCGGCGCTCCACCTGTGGTGCTATTTTTCCATCTTCAACCTGTAGTTGGGAAAAAAATATTTTTTAGCTGAGTGCACATTCAGTTAATCTGCCATTTGGACTGTGTTCATTCTTGTGTCAAGGGTCAGCTCTGCACATGAAGCATGCCAGGGATCATCAGTCATGGGGGTTGACCTATACACCTCCTGAGTAGAGGTGAGACCAAACCTCCTGGTCCTGTTGTGTGTCCATCATCCCAACCAGCCAGGGCTCTGTTCATTAGTGTGCGATGGAAAACATTTTAAATATTTTTTATCCGGAAACAAGAATGAGTGCTTCTTATTAGCCAAGTATAGGGTTGTCCCTCCCCATTTCAGGACGTTTTCTTCCATTTGGTGGATATTGAGCAAATAGCTTTACAGGTTACAGGTTCTGATAGAAATGTACTAGAACATACAGTCGGGCAAAAAAGTATTTAGACAGCCACCAATTGTACAAGTTCTCCCACTTAAAAAGATGAGAGGCCTGTAATTTTCATTATAGGTACACTTCAACTATGACAGACAAAATGAGGAAAGAAATTCCAGAAAAGCACATTGTATATTAGGAAATGGAAGACATATAAGACCACTGATAATCTCCCTCGATCTGGGGCTCCACGCAAGATCTCACCAGGTGGGGTCAAAATGATCACAAGAACGGTGAGTAAAAATCCCAGAACCACATGGGGGGACATAGTGAATGACCTGCAGAGAGCTGGGATCAAAATAACAAAGCCTACCATCAGTAACACACTACGCCGCCAGGGACTCAAATCCTGCAGTGCCAGACGTGTCCCCCTGCTTAAGCCAGTACATGTCCAGGCCCGTCTGAAGTTTGCTAGAGAGCATTTGGATGATCCAGAAGAAGATTGGGAGAATGTCATATGGTCAGATGAAACCAAAATATAACTTTTTGGTCAAAACTCAACTCATCGTGTTTGGAGGACAAGTAATGCTGAGTTGCATCCAAAGAACACCATACCTACTGTGAAGCATGGGGGTGGAAACATCATGCTTTGGGGCTGTTTTTCTGCAAAGGGACCAGGACGACTGATCCGTGTAAAGGAAAGAATGAATGGAGCCATGTATCGTGAGATTTCAAGTGAAAACATCCTTCCATCAGCAAGGGCATTGAAGATGAAACGTGGATGCGGCTTTCAGCATGACAATGATCCCAAACACACCGCCCGGGCAACGAAGGAGTGGCTTCGAAAGAAGCATTTCAAGGTCCTGGAGTGGCCTAGCCAGTCTCCAGATCTCAACCATAGGAAATCTTTGGAGGGAGTTGAAAGTCTGTGTTGCCCAGCAACAGCCCCAAAACATCACTGCTCTAGAGGAGATCTGCATGGAGGAATGGGCCAAAATACCAGCAACAGTGTGTGAAAACCTTGTGAAGACTTACAGAAAACGTTTGACCTCTGTCATTGCCAACAAAGGGTATATAACAAAGTATTGAGAAACTTTTGTTATTGACCAAATACTTATTTTCCACCATAATTTGCAAATAAATTAATTAAAAATCCTACAGTGTGATTTTCTGGATTTTTTTCTTCTCATTTTGTCTGTCATAGTTGAAGTGTACCTATGATGAAAATTACAGGCCTCATCTTTTTAAGTGGGAGAACTTGCACAATTGGTGGCTGACTAAATACTTTTTTGCCCCACTGTATATGATTGTCTGTCATGTAGACTAAAGAACTGTGTCAGCTCTATTCATTCCATTTCTATTTTGCAATGTTCAGAACATATCAAATATATTTATATAGCCCTTCTTACATCAGCTGATATATCAAAGTGCTCTACAGAAACCCAGCCTAAAACCCCAACAGCAAGCATTGCAGGTGTAGAAACACGGTGGCTAGGAAAAACTCCCTAGAAAGGCCAAAATCTAGGAAGAAACCTAGATAGGAACCAGGCTATGTGGGGTGGCCAGTCCTCTTCTGGCTGTGCCGGGTGGAGAATATAACAGAACATGGCCAAGATGTTCAAATGTTCATAAATGACCAGCATGGTCGAATAATAATAAGGCAGAACAGTTGAAACTGGAGCAGCAGCACAGCCAGGTGGACTGGGGACAGCAAGGAGTCATCATGTCAGGTAGTCCTGGGGCATGGTCCTAGGGCTCAGGTCCTCCGAGAGAGAGAAAGAAAGAGAGAAGGAGAGAATTAGAGAACGCACACTTAGATTCACACAGGACACCGAATAGGACAGGAGAAGTACTCCAGATATAACAAACTGACCCTAGCCCCCCGACACAAACTACTGCAGCATAAATACTGGAGGCTGAGACAGGAGGGGTCAGGAGACCCTGTGGCCCCATCCGAGGATACCCCCGGACAGGGCCAAACAGGAAGGATATAACCCCACCCACTTTGCCAAAGCACAGCACCCACACCACTAGAGGGATATCTTCAACCATCAACTTACCATCCTGAGACAAGGCTGAGTATAGCCCACAAAGATCTCCGCCACGGCACAACCCAAGGGGGGGGCGCCAACCCAGACAGGATGACCACATCAGTGAATCAACCCACTCAGGTGACACACCCCCCCCCCCTCCCCCCAGGGACGGCATGAGAGAGCCCCAGTAAGCCAGTGACTCAGCCCCTGTAATAGGGTTAGAGGCAGAGAATCCCAGTGGAAAGAGGGGAACCGGCCAGGCAGAGACAGCAAGGGTGGTTCGTTGCTCCAGAGCCTTTCCGTTCACCTTCCCACTCCTGGGCCAGACTACACTCATACCCACTGAAGAGATGAGTCTTCAGTAAAGACTTAAAGATTGAGACTGAGTTTGCGTCTCTCACATGGGTAGGCAGACCGTTCCATAAAAATGGAGCTCTATTTTATTTTTTTTATTTTACCTTTATTTTACTAGGCAAGATCAGTTAAGAACAAATTCTTATTTTCAATGACGCCTAGGAACAGTGGGTTAACTGCCTGTTCAGGGGCAGAACGACAGATTTGTACCTTGTCAGCTCGGGGGTTTGAACTTGCAACCTTCCGGTTACTAGTCCAACGCTCTAACCACTAGGCTACCCTGCCGCCCCTTTCTGCCTCCAGCTGTTTGCTTAGAAATTCTAGGGACAATTAGGAGGCCTGCGTCTTGTGACCGTAGCGTACGTATAGGTATGTACGGCAGGACCAAATCAGAGAGATGGGTAGGAGCAAGCCCATGTAATGCTTTGTAGGTTAGCAGTAAAACCTTGAAATCAGCCCTTGCTTTGACAGGAAGCCAGTGTAGAGAGGCTAGCACTGGAGTAATATGATACATTTTTTTGGTTCTAGTCAGGATTCTAGCAGCCGTATTTAGCACTAACTGAAGTTTATTTTATCTACAAGTCTCTGCTAGGTAAAGCCCCATATCTTATCTCAGCTTACTGATCACCATAGCAGCACCCACTCGTAGCACGCGCTCCAGCAGGTATATCTCACTGGTCACCCCCAAAGCCAATTCCTCCTTTGGTCGTCTTTCCTTCCAGTTCTCTGCTGCCAATGACTGGAACGAACCGCAAAAATCTCTGAAGCTGGAGACTCGTATCTCTCTCACTAGCTTTAAGCACCAGCTGTCAGAGCAGCTCACAGATCACTACACCTGTACATAGCCCATCTGTAAACAGCCCATCTATCTAACTACTTCATCCCCATACTGTATTTATTTATTTATCTTGCTCCTTTGCACCCCAGTATCTCTACTTGCACATTCATCTTCTGCACATCTACCATTCCATTGTTTAATTGCTATATTGTAATTACTTCGCCACCATGGCCTATTTATTGCCTTAACTCCCTTATCTTACCTCATTTGCACTCACTGTTTATAGACTTTTTGTTTTCTTTTGTTCTACTGTATTATTGACTATTTTGTTTATTCGATGTGTAACTGTTGTTGTATGTGTCGAATTGCTATGCTTGATCTTGGCCAGGTCACAGTTGCAAATGAGAACTTATCTCAACTAGCCTACCTGGTTAAATAAATAAATAAAAAGAGCGCCACTCCAGCTAGGATGGAGTCCGTCACTCCTCAGCAGGCCAGGCTTGGTCCTGTTTGTGGGTGAGTCCCAGAAAGAGTGACACTTATCTGCAAATTCTATCTTTTGGTAGTGTCAGGAAACAGTTTTCAACCAGTGATTGAGTTGTGAGACTCTGCTGTAGAGCTCATCACTCCCCCTAACTGGGAGGGGGCCAGAGACAAATACTCGATGTCAACACATCTTTCTAGCAGATTTACACGCTGAAGCTATGTTGCGTGCGCTTGGTGACCTCTGACTGTTTCATCCTAACATCGTTGGTGCCGACGTGGATAACAATATCCCTATACTCTCTACACTCGCCAGTTTTAGCTTTAGATTAGCCTTAATGTCGGTAGCCCTGCCCCCTGATAAACAGTGTATGATCGCTGGATGAGTCGTTTTAAGTCTAATACTGCGGGTAATGGAGTCGCCAATGACTAGGATTTTCAATTTGTCAGAGGTAATGGTGGGAGGCTTAGGCGTCTCAGACCCCATAACGGGAGGAGTAGAGACCAGAGAAGGCTCGGCCTCTGACTCCGACTCGCTGCTTAATGGGGAAAACCGTTGAAAGTTTCTGTCGGCTGAATGAGCGACACCGGTTGAGCATTCCTACAGCATTTCCCTCCAGAAGCCATGAGCAAGTTGTCCGGCTGCGGGGACTGTGTGAGGGGATTTATACTAACGTTACTATCTGTACTTACTGGTGGCACAGACACAGTTTCATCCTTTCTTACACTGAAATTACTCTTGCCTAACGATTGCGTCTGAAGCTGGGCTTGCAGCACAGCTATCCTCGCCGTAAGGCGATCATTCTCCTGTATATTATGAGTATAGCGACTGCAATTAGAAGGCATCATGTTAATATTACTACTTAGCTTCGGCTGTTGGAGGTCCTGACGAACCATGTCCAGATAAAGCGTACGGAGTGAACAAGTTGAGTGAGGGAGAAACTAAAAATATAAACGGTAATTAAAAAGTAAATACCGTAAAGTTGTCAGGTAGCAAAGTAAGGTTAGCAACAAAACGCACAGCAGCACGTAAACAAGTCTGCAAGTTGTGACCCATTACTGAGTACACCACAGAATCCAGTTTGGTCCAGTGGGGCCGAGAATGAGACTTAAGGCCTTGTAGAGAGGTTGTGGAAAGAAATAAGCACAGGATTTTTCCATATTAATCTGGAATTTATGTTTTCTGACGTCCAATCCTATTTTATTGGAATCGACTAACCCCCAAACCAATATCCAACATTTCACTATTTTCTATGTTATACTGATAACATCCCTGATTTTGAGACATTGCCTCTCATCCCAATGGGGTGCATGGATTGGCTGTTTGTCTCTTGTGAGGTCATCCATAGTGGAAGTGTTTTTTTCCTTGGTTGTTTTCCTTTCGACACAAACGTGATTTGTTTGATTGTCTGAATCCCGCTATTGAGGCAATTTTTATTTATTTTTTACTACGCCAACATTTCTCAAATCTCATTTAGTAATATTTGCCAACATTCACCCTCACAGATATTGGTTCCAATATCTTACCGGAAATCATTAGGTGTATATGGCTGTTTTATATGTACCAAAGTACACTGAACAAAAATATAAACGCAACAATTTCAAAGATTGTACTGAGCTACAGTTCATATAAGGAAATCGGTCAATTGAAATAATTGAATTAGGCCCTAATCTATGGATTTCACATATCTGGGAATACAGATGGGCATCTGTTGGTCACAGATACCTTAAAATAAGGTAGGGGTGTGGATCAGAACCAGTCAGTATTTGGTGTGACCACCACTTGCCTCATGCAGCCCGACCCATCTCATTCGCAGAGAGTTGATTGTGGCCTGTGGAATGTTGTCCCACTCCTCTTCAATGGCTGTGCAGAGTTTCTGGATATTGGCGGGAACTGGAACACGATATCGTACATGTCAAACCAGAGCATCCCTGTGATGCTCAATGTTGAGTATGCAGACCATGGAAGAACTGGGACATTTTCAGTTTCCAAGAATTATGTACAGATCCTTGCAATATGAGGCCGTGGTGCATTATCATGCTGAAACATGAGGTGATGGTGGCGGATGGATGGCACGACAATGGGTCTCAGGATCTCGTCACGGTATCTCTACATTCAAATTGCCATCAATAAAAGGCAATTGTGTTTGTTGTCCGTAGCTTATGCCTGCCTGCGTTTTGCTGCCTTATTGTTGTCTTAGGTCTCTCTTTATGTATTGTTGTGTCTCTTGTTGTGATGATGATGTGTTTCGTCCTATATTTATATTGTATTTTATTTATTTTTTTATCCCCGCAGGAGACCGTTTGCATTGTGGCCATCATTGTAAATAACAATTTGTTCTTAACAGACTTGCCTAGTTAAATAAAGGTTAGATAAATAACTAAAAATACCATAACCCACTGTCACCATGGGGCACTCTGTTCAAAACGTTGAGATCAGAAAACCTCTTGTCCACACGACGTCATACTGTGCATTTGGAAAGCCTCTTGACTTTTTCCACATTTTGTTACGTTACAGCCTTATTATAAAATGGATTTAAAAAAAAAAAAATCCTGATCAATCTACACACAATACCCCATGACAAAGCAACAAAAAAAATGCATTTTTCTCAGTACTTTGTTGAAGCACCTTTGGCAGCAATTATAGACTTGTATCTTTGGTATGACGCTACAAGCTTGGCACACCTGTATTTGGGGAGTTTCTCCCATGTGGACACCAATGAGGAGGTCAGAGACCTAACCGTGTGGTGCCAGGACAGCAACCTCTCCTCAACGTGATCAAGACAAAGGAGATGATTGTGTACTACAGGAAAAGGAGGACCAAGCATGCCCCCATTCTCATCGACGGGGCTGTAGTGGAGCAGGTTGGGAGCTTCAAGTTCCTTGGTGTCCACATCACCATCAAACTATCATTGTCCAAACACACCAAGACAGTTGTGAAGAGGGCACAACAAAGCCTATTCCCCCTGAAAACGGAAAAAAAAACGGACTGAAAAGATTTGGCATGGGTCCTCAGATCCTCAAAACGTTCTACAGCTCTACCATCGAGAGCATCCTGACGGGTTGCATCACTGCCTGGTATGGCAACTGCTCGGCTTACGACCGCAAGGCACTACAGAGGGTAGTGCGTACGGCCCAGTACATCACTGGGGCTAAGCTGCCTGCCATTCAGGACCTCTATACCAGGCGGTGTCAGAAGAAGGCCCTAAAAATGTTCAAGGACTCCAGCCACCCCAGTCATAGACTGTCCTCTCTGCTTCCGCACGGCAGGTAGTACCAGAGCGCTAAGTCTAGGTCCAAGAGGCTTCTAAACAGCTTCTATCCCCAAGCCATAAGACTCCTGAACAGCTAATCAAATGGCTACCCAGGCTATTTGCATTGACCCCCCCCCCCCCCCCTCTTCTACGCTGCTGCTACTCTCTGTTATTATCTATGCATACAGTAGTCACTAACTCTACCTACATGTACATCTTACCTCAGTTACCTCGACTAACCGGTGCCCCCGCACATTGACTCTGTACGGGTATATAGCCTCACTATTGTTATTTTACTGCTGCTCTTTAATTATTTGTTACTTTTCATTTCATTTTTTTTATTTTTTACTTAACACTTATTTTTCTTAACTGCATTGGGGCTTGTAAGTAAGCATTTCACTGTAAGGTCTACTACCCCTGTTGTATTCGGCGCCTGTGACAAATACAATTTGATTTGTGTGCCTTTCCAAATCATGTCCAATCAATTATATTTACCACCGGTGGACTCCAAGTTGTAGAAAAATCTCAAACAAGATCAATGGAAACAGGATGCACCTGAGCTCAATTTCGAGTCTCATAGCAAAGGGTCTGAATACTTATATGTAAATAAGGTATTGCTGTTTTTCATTTGTAATACATTTGCAAAAATTTCAAGAAACCTGCTTATGCTTTGTCATTATGGGGTATTGTGTGTAGATTGATGAGCAAAAAATATTTCATCCATTTTAGATTAAGGCTGTAAGATAACCAAATGTGGAAAAAGTCAAGGGGTCTGAATACTTTACGAATGCGTTGTACACGCGGTCTGCCATCTGCCCGGTACAGTTAAAACTGGGATTCATCCGTGAAATCACAGTTCTCCAGCATGCCAGTAGCCATTGAAGGTGAGCATTTGCCTACTGAAGTCTGTCACGGCGAGAAACTGCAGTCAGGTCAAGACCCTTGTGATGATGACAAGCATGCAGATGCTCTTCCCTGAGATGGTTTCTGACAGTTTGTGCAAACCCTCAGTTTCATCAGCTGACTGGGTGGCTGGTCTCAGAAGATGCTGGATGTGGATGTCCTGGGCTGGTGTGGTTACAAGTGGTCTGCGGTTGTGAGGCCGGTTGGACGTACTGCCAAATACTCTAAAACGACATTGGAGGCAGTTTATGCTAGAGAAATTAACATTCAATTCTCTGACAACAGCTCTGGTGGACATTCCTGCAGTCAGCTTGCCAATTGCACGCTCCCTCAAAGTTGGCATCTGTGGCATTGTGTTGTGTGACACAAGGTGCACCTGATGGATTATCTTGACAAAGAGAAATGCTCACTAACAGGGATGTAAACACATTTGTACCCAACATATTAGAGAAATAAGGTTTTTGTGCATATAGAACATTTCTGCTATGTTTTATTTCAGCTCATGAAACATGGGACCAACACTTTACATGTTGCGTTTTATATTTTTGTTCAGTATATTGTTGACCTATTGCGATACACACACACCACACACACACACAGAGATTATGTTTAGCTGAATATTATCAGACTATTAAACTCTCTCTCTACCCCATCCATCATCCCTGGTCACTAGGTGGGGCAGCTGCATAAGCAGAGTGGCACAGCGGAGGAGCACAATCTGGATAAGGAGGCACGGAAGTGGGCGACACGAGTGGCACGAGAACACAAGAGCATCATCCACAGCCAGCGGGTGAGAGAGGAAGGGATAGATGAAGGGTAGGGAAGGGTGAGAAAGGGGATAGTCTAAATTCTAGCGAGGGGATAGTCTATATTCTAGCAGATATATGCATCTTTCCCTGATTAACATTTTTTAAATTTTATTTTATTTTTAATGTAAGATACGACTGCATCGGTCCGCAACTGCCAACCGATCCAAATGTAGCATGCATCGGTCAGAAAATCCATTAAAACATTAGAAATCGCTGATTCCATTTTTTTTGCTTATACTGCTTTCGAAAACGATTCATTTTGTGCCAACTAATGCTTCCTCTCCTTCAGTGTCGAACAAAGCATGTAACTGTTGACAATCATTGATCTCTACAAGGTATTTTGCATGCCGAGCAACACTGGGGAATATCAGTAGCCTAGTCAAACTGCGCACTGTGCTCAGCTTCGCACTCTAACCAGCGCGAGGTACAACAATATTAGTCTTTATTAGTTGATTGACCATGTAATTTGCTGGGTTATTGTTCTATCAAAAATGTGCTTTACCAAAATAAAAGTAAGCTACAGGAGACACAACTCCTCTGGCTGTAGGCTACATGCCTAACAGTGCTTATTTTATTTAAATTTGTTCAGGTCCACCGTCAGCTGTAGTTTTTGTATATTTGATTTAAAGATCCTGTGTATATTGTACTTTTTTGATATAGAGGGTCTGTGGTGGGAAAAAGTACCTAATTGTTACACTTGAGTAAAAGTAAAGATGCCTTAATAGAAAATTTAAGTGAGTAAGTAAAAGTGAGTCACCCAGTAAAACACTACTTGATTAAAAGTATTTGGTTTTAAATATATTTAAGTATCAAAAGTAAATGTAATTGCTAAAATATATTTAAGTATCGAAAGTTGGTGTAAATCATTTCATATTTCTTATATTAAGCAAACCAGATGGCAAAAATGTTTATTTTCTTTGTATTTGCAGACAGCCAGGGGCACACTCTGACACTCAGACATCGTTTACAAATGAAAGGATGTGTGTTTAGTGAGTCCGCCAGATCAGAGGCAGTTGGGATGACCAGGGATGTTCTCTTGATAAATTTGTGAATTGGACAATTTTCCTGTCTTGCTAAGCATTAAAAATGTATGAAGTAAAAGGTACATTATTTTCTTTATTGTGGTGTAAAAGTGGTGGTGGTGATGTGAAGTTTGCCACAAATATAAATGTTAAAGTTAAGTACAGATACAAAAAAAAGACTTAAGTAGTACTTTAAAGTATTTTTACTTCAGTTTATAATTTCATAACGAGGACAGCAATCACTTTGCGAGGCACACTGCATGGCCAAAGTGGGCGGAGAAAAGAAGCTCACTTAAAATTCCAAACGGTCAAAACCATTCGATTTTGAAATGGAGACTAAATCCAAAGTTGTGCTATCTATTCATAGCTAATTTGTAAACAATAAATATGTTACTATCTCTAACACTTAATCTGCGAAAATGACAAGTTAATTAGAGGGTGATGGAGATTTTCAGAACCTAAGTGGGGGGACAAAAACATTATGGGGGGCTACAATCTGGTAGTGGGGTGGTAGATTCCTAGTCTCACTTATGGCTCAGGTCAGGTGCCTACATTGTACATACATAATTTACACACACACACGAACACTCACAAATTCAGCTCAGAGAGGCCCAGCTTATGAGCTCCATCAACAGCCCTCATAGGGCGCTGGTCAAAAGTAGTGTACTATATAGGGTTACATTTCAGACAGTCATTGAGATTGGTTTGTTTACTACATGTTATCTGTGACCTTTTAGGCCCTGGAGGACTATAGGACACAGCAGGGGCCATCTGAGCAGAACTGCAGTGAACTGGAACTCAAAATGGAGGCGGCCAAGGAGAACCTGCGGAGAGCTGAGGTAAACGTGTGTGTGTGTGGCGATGGTGAGTAGGGCTCACACTCGTGATAATGTAACCCTGCCTGTGACTTAAAATTTGGCCAAAAGGGAATGTTTAAGATGTAGGTGTCCCGAGCCAGAGACCGGAGTTCAGATCCCACTAGTTACATGCTTGTGTGTGTGATCCCTCTCTGAGGTTGGTATATCATTGGGCCAGTAGGTTGTCTCACCTCAGCCTCTCTTGCCTCTGATTCCCCCTGCTGGTTGATGCGGCAGACTACATCCAACATACAGTAGTTCTGATAAAGCTTCTTATGAAAGCCTATTATGACATGATGGCTGACTGGTCATGACTAGAGTTGCGAAATCCCAGTGGGAACATTGCTGGAATTGGGAGGGAATAAACATTACATTTGTAATATGACAAAACATATGATTGTCACTAACTCCAGACGGTGAAGCTGAAGGCGGAGGCTCGCCTGGCCCTGCTGAGAGAGGCAGGCATCACTGTGGAGACGTGGCTGAAGAGCGCCATGAACCAGGTGATGGAGGAGCTGGAGAACGAGCGGTGGGCTAACCTGAACACCCATGACCCTTCACTCTCCGTGAGTCACAAAACACACATTGAAAGATGAGACAAAAATGCATTTTTTTCACATCTTTGTGCATACACGTAAACCCATCAACAATTTCCATTTTGTCCCCTGTACCTGCCTACTGAAACTTCCCGGGCTCAGGTAAATCACATGATAAGGAAGCTGGGGTGTTTCTTTAAAGTACTGTTTCTCAACTTTAAAGGAAAGGTTCACCCAATTTGAATGTTATTTTGTTTTTGTGCATCTCTGAGTGATCTATTGATTCCCTGGGTCATTTCATGTTTTCATGTGTATCTGAGTTTTTGGCATTCAAGCAGGCAGAAATCTGGGCGGTATGTTATAGCACTGTGATAAAATCACTCTCAATACACTGGAAGTTAATAGGAATCTGACATTTACATCGCGAAAAAGTCTTATCGTACATGTCAGATTTCAATACTTGCCAATGTCATAACTCCGGGAGGATGTCTTCTCTCGAATGAGCCATTGATCGGCATTTTTTTTTTAGATATTCCTACCTCGAGAAATGTTCCTACCTCGAGAAATGTGTAATTTAACAGTCTAGAACATTTTTCCTATTTGTCTGCTTCATTAATCCAGGGTGCACTGCATGGTGCCTTTGCCAGAGATATTATAGAAAGGAGATAGGAATCCAATGAAAGAAGGAATGTGTAAGGCCCCACCCAGCAGACTTTCAACCAATCGCGTACACGTTGCTTAACTAATCATAACGCAATCCCTTCTCAAAGTTTGTGTATATGTCGAGAAACTTGGCTATTTTCCTCAAGTACGTAATGTCACGATTCCAAAGCTATATGATATTACAGATAGCAAGTTAATTATCGCACATCTCAAAAATATGTTTAATGTTGTACTTGTTGTTGACAAAATTCATTCCTTGGAGAGTGCTCCTTGTCGTAGAATCGCCAAGAATGAACCGCACTGCCCATCAATGTAACATGGGCAACGTTTCCAATCTCCTCAAATGTAAACTCAGCAAAAAAAGAAACGTCCTCTCACTGTCAACTGCGTTTATTTTCAGCTGAGACATAAACTGAACATGTTCCACAGACATGTGACTAACAGAAATGGAATAATGTGTCCCTGAACAAAGGGGGGGTCAAAATCAAGACAGTCAGTATCTGGTGTGGCCACCGGCTGCATTAAGTACTGCAGTGCATCTCCTCCTCATGGGCTGCACCAGAGTTGCCAGTTCTTGCTGTGAGATGTTACCCCACTCGTCCACCAAGGCACCTGCAAGTTCCCGGACATTTCTGGGGGGAATGGCCCTAGCCCTCGCTCTCCAATCTAACAGGTCCCAGACGTGCTCAATGGGATTGAGATCCGGGCTCTTTGCTGGCCATGGCAGAACACTGACATTCCTGTCTTGCAGGAAATCACGCACAGAATGAGCAGTATGGCTGGTGGCATTGTGATGCTGTAGGGACATGTCAGGGTGAGCCTACAGGAAGGGTACCACATGAGGGAGGAGGATTTCTTCCCTGTAAGGCACAGCGTTGAGATTGCCTGCAATGACAACAAGCTCAGTCCGATGATGCTGTGACACACCGCCCCAGACCATGACGAACCCTCCACCTCCAAATCGATCCTGAGTACAGGCCTCTGTGTAACGCTCATTCCTTCAACGATAAACACGAATCCGACCATCACCCCGGGTGAGACAAAACCGCGACTCGTCAGTGAAGAGCACTTTTTGCCAGTCCTGTCTGATTAGGAAGTGCAATATGACCCCATAGACACTGTGTATTCGATAGGGAATGAGTTGAAAAACTACAAACCTCAGATTTCCGCCTACCATATGAGTTCTGTTACACTCACAGACATCATTCAAGCAGTTTTAGAAACTTCAGGGTGTTTTCTATCCAAATCTACTAATTATATGCATATTCTAGCTTTTATGGCTGAGTAGCAGGCAGTTTAATTTGGGCATGCTTTTCATCCAAAATTCCCAATGCTGCTCCCTACCCTAGAGAAGTTAAAATAGGCCTACAAGCCCTCAGTCCAGCCTCTCTCAGCCTATTGCTGACAGTCTGAGCACTGATGGAGGGATTTTGCGTTCCTGGTGTAACTCGGGCAGTTGTTGTTGCCATCATGTTCCTGTCCCGCAGGTGTGATGTTCGGATGTACCGATCCTGTGCAGGTGTTGTTACACGTGGTCTGCCACTGCGAGGACGATCAGCTCTCCGTCCTGTCTCCCTGTCTTAGGTGTCTCACAGTACAGACATTACAATTTATTGCCCTGGCCACATCGGCAGTCCTCATGTCTCCTTGCAGCATGCCTAAGGCATGTTCACACAGATGAGCAGGGACCCTGGGCATCTTACTTTTGGTGTTTTTCAGAGTCAGTAGAATGGCCTCTGTAGTTTCCTAAGTTTTCATAACTGTGACCTTAATTTCCTACTGTCTGTAAGATGTTAGTGTCTTAACGACCGTTCCACAGGTGCATGTTCATTAATTGTTTATGGTTCATTGAAAAAGCATGGGAAACACTGTTTAAACCGTTTACAATGAAGATCTGCTAAGTTATTTGTATTTTTACTAATTATCTTTGAAAGACAGGGTCCTGAAAATTGGACGTTTCTTTTTTTGCTGCGTTTATCTGCCGTTGTGAACGTTAGACTCCATTTTGTGAGGCTTATCGATCTGCATGTTGAAAATGATGAGCTTCATGACTCCTAAATTGATAGTGCAGTTTTAGGCAATTTAACCGCTAACTAGCTACTTTACATGCTGATATTGTCTTTGGTATTATGTTTTAGCTACATTTGCTAGCTACGTAGCTAGCCAGCAAGCCCATAGAGAGAGAGCATTGCATTTGATTTTGTAGTCGATTTGAGCTGCAACAGATTTCCACAACAATTTTCCATGTTGCTACCAACCCTATTATATGGCCAAAATGAAACATTTGTTCTCACACAATGTTATTTAACAATGTAAATTAAAGGAATTAGTGGTTTTGGGTGGATTTTTCTTTTTAAGGTGCTAGTTTATCTTGTGCTGTGTTTGTGTGTTGAGATTAACTAGCCTTATGAAACCAGACTGACTGATGACTGCATGTGAGCTTGAGATCAGGCTGGTTTAACAAGGCTACTGATTTTGCCGTTAGATTGTGCGGTATTACTGATTTTACAAATCACCGTGATCTACAAATCACCTTGCATCCCAAATAACGTCTCGCTATGTGATCAAAAGTATCGATACGGGGGCTTGCCTTGCTCAAAGTGATCCCATCCAACCTGCTGTGTGTGTGTGTGTGTGTGTGTGTGTGTGTGTGTGTGTGTGTGTGTGTTTAGGGTACAGCTGACCTGGAGAGGGAGGATGAGGAGCTGGAGGATAGTGGAGAGGTGTTGGACGACAGCAGCTCTATCCCCTCCTGTACTCTCAGGAACTACCCCCTCACCTGCAAAGTGCTCTACTCATACAAGGTATACATGCACACAGAGTGCTCTACAACAGTAGTCCTATTCTCACCTTTGAGCTGGCAATCAACCCATCACCTTGGATGCGATGCAATATGGTACCATATAATTCTTTGAGCACTGCAGCATGCATTATAATAAAAAAATTCAGACTTCACAAATACAGCTCAAACATACAATATATGCACAGAATTCACTGGGGCAGTCTAGCAGTAATGAAACATGATCTCCTTCCTCTCCCAGGCGTCACAGCCAGACGAGCTGACCATCGAGGAACAGGAGGTGCTGGAGGTTATTGATGATGGGGACATGGAGGACTGGGTCAAGGTACAGAGTGCTTTCCAAAAGTGGCAATACTTCACTGTTTGCGCTTTAAACTTGAATAAAGCAAGTGGTACTCTAAAGTCATCATATGCCTACACACCAGGGGTCATGTTCAATAGGGATTTTATTTTTTAATGGGGTGAAATGGGGAGGTTTTAGTTCTGTTGTCCATTGCAAAACATTTTGCTGCGGTGTGCCCTACTATCACTGACTGGTAACCCTATGTGTGTGTTCCAACATTGTCTCTAGGCCAGGAACCGGACGAGCCAGGTGGGTTACGTCCCGGAGAAGTACCTGCAGCTGCCCTCGTCTAACAGCCTACTGAGCATGCTCCAGGCTCTGGCCGCCCTGGACGCCCGATCCCACTCCTCCAGCAACTCCACCGAGCCCGAGCTGCTTGAATCAGAGCTGCCCACACCGGGCACGCCCAGCGTCAACGGCGACTCCAGCAGTGGTGAGAGACGCAGTGAATTTGGGTGAAACAATCCGATCAGCCTCGACATTCTCACAGGAGTGAATCCTGAACTTGACTTAAATCAGATTTTCACTTAGTCATGCATTGATGTCAATGCATGATTTGACATGTCACAATGCATGTCAAATCAAATTTTATTTGTCACATACACATGGTTAGCAGATGTTAATGCGAGTGTAGCGAAATGAGAGGAAATTGGACTTAAGTATAAGTTACGATTCGCACCACACAGAATTAACAAGTATTCATATGTAAGACAATGTCATTGAGATCATTCAGATGTGTTGGCACCATTTTTTTATTTTCCCTTTCTTTCCATTTTGATCTCTTCCTCTGTGCTCTTACTCTTCCCCCTCCCCTGTCTCTCCCCCTTTCGCATTTCACCCTGGCTCTCTCCCACTCCCTCCCCCTTCTCTCTGCCTCAGTGTGCTTTGCCAAGGCCCTGTACGACTATGCGGGCCAGACAGACGAGGAGCTCTCGTTCCCTGAGGGCGCCATCATCCGCGTCCTGAGCCGTGAAACCCACGAGGACGATGGCTTCTGGGAGGGCGAGTTTAACGGCGCCGTTGGCGTCTTCCCTGCCGTGCTGGTGGAGGACCTGCTGGCGGAGGGTGGCTCCAGTGCAGACGGCGAGAATGGCGACAGCCTGGGAGAGACCAGCAGCATCACGCCGGTACACACATGCAGCCACCCTTGGCACTGTTTACACACGTGAATGGACACGTGTTTTTTTAAAATTTTATTTTACCCCCTTTTCTCCCCAATTTCGTGGTATCCAATTACTATCCAGTTACTATCTTGTCTCATCGCTACAACTCCCGTACGGGCTCGGGAGAAACTACGGTCGAAAGCCATGCGTCCTCCGAAACACAACACAACCCAACCAAGCCGCACTGCTTCTTAACACAGCGCGCATTCAACCCAGTCGCACCAATGTGTTGGAGGAAACACAGTGCACCTGGCAACCTGGTTAGCGTGCACTGCGCCCGGCCCGCCACAGGAGTCGCTAGTGCGCGATGACACAAGGATATCCCTACCGGCCAAACCCTCCCTAACCCGGACGACGCTAGCCCAATTGTGCGTCGCCCCACGGACCTCCCGGTCGCAGCCGGCTGCGACAGAGCCTGGCCACCCGGGAGGCCCCGTGAATGGACACTTAAACCTGTTTTAAACTTTATTTCCATGGAGATTTTCTGTTGAGAATGTTTTTTTAAAATCCAGGACCAGGCTTAATCTTGGTGCGGGAAACCGGCCTTTAGACGACACACATCCTCATCCAAATAATAGTAATCAGTATATACCTGTTTTATTTAATTCTGTGGTGAACGTTGTCTTTCAGGTGTCACCCTCTCCTCTTTCTGAGTGCTCCCGACGGAGCCCCTTTCAGCTGGGCCCGTTCCACAGCAGCCCCCTCCAGACCCCCACTCTGCCCTCACCCCAGTCCAGCCCCTCCAGTGCCAGTGCCTCCCCCATACCTCGCCCACCCTCCTACATCAACGGTCACCATAGGCCACCGCCTGCACCACTCAAAAGCCCCTTACAGAGTAAGAACCACTCCTCAAAGGCTGACTATTTATTATTTGGAATTCAAATTGTTATCGCATTGAACATAATTCATTGCCTGGTCCCAAATCTGTTTTGTGCTGAATTATAGTCTGTGGCATGACAACAAAAGTAGGAGTTGGCAAGACTGCAAAACCAGATCTGGGACCAGGCTATGTTATTTATCATATTAAATGCACGCAAAATAGACCATGTATAAAAGTAGAGACATAGACAAGTAATAAACAACAGCATGGATTTTTTAAATCCTCATTCTGAGATATATATCTGGGTTTGTTTATTTGAGCACAATGTCACAATCCTACATTTACATTTAAGTCATTTAGCAGACGCTCTTATCCAGAGCGACTTACAAATTGGTGCATTCACCTTATGACATCCAGTGGAACAATAGTGCATCTAAATCTTTTAAAGGGGGGGGTGAGAGGGATTACTTTATCCTATCCTAGGTATTCCTGAAAGAGGTGGGGTTTCAGGTGTCTCTGGAAGGTGGTGATTGACTCCGCTGTCCTGGCGTCGTGAGGGAGTTTGTTCCACCATTGGGGGGCCAGAGCAGCGAACAGTTTTGACTGGGCTGAGCGGGAACTGTACTTCCTCAGTGGTAGGGAGGCGAGCAGGCCAGAGGTGGATGAACGCAGTGCACTTGTTTGGGTGTAGGGCCAGGGTGATCAGAGCCTGGAGGTACTGAGGTGCCGTTCCCCTCACAGCTCCGTAGGCAAGCACCATGGTCTTGTAGCGGATGCGAGCTTCAACTGGAAGCCAGTGGAGAGAGCGGAGGAGCGGGGTGACGTGAGAGAACTTGGGAAGGTTGAACACCAGACGGGCTGCGGCGTTCTGGATGAGTTGTAGGGGTTTAATGGCACAGGCAGGGAGCCCAGCCAACAGCGAGTTGCAGTAATCCAGACGGGAGATGACAAGTACCTGGATTAGGACCTGCGCCGCTTCCTGTGTGAGGCAGGGTCGTACTCTGCGGATGTTGTAGAGCATGAACCTACAGGAACAGGCCACCGCCTTGATGTTAGTTGAGAACGACAGGGTGTTGTCCAGGATCACGCCAAGGTTCTTAGCGCTCTGGGAGGAGGACACAATGGAGTTGTCAACCGTGATGGCGAGATCATGGAACGGGCAGTCCTTCCCGGGAGGAAGAGCAGCTCCGTCTTGCCGAGGTTCAGCTTGAGGTGGTGATCCGTCATCCACACTGATATGTCTGCCAGACATGCAGAGATGCGATTCGCCACCTGGTCATCAGAAGGGGGAAAGGAGAAGATTAATTGTGTGTCGTCTGCATAGCAATGATAGGAGAGACCATGTGAGGTTATGACAGAGCCAAGTGACTTGGTGTATAGCGAGAATAGGAGAGGGCCTAGAACAGAGCCCTGGGGGACACCAGTGGTGAGAGCACGTGGTGTGGAGACGGATTCTCGCCACGCCACCTGGTAGGAGCGACCTGTCAGGTAGGACGCAATCCAAGCGTGGGCCGCGCCGGAGATGCCCAACTCGGAGAGGGTGGAGAGGAGGATCTGATGGTTCACAGTATCGAAGGCAGCCGATAGGTCTAGAAGGATGAGAGCAGAGGAGAGAGAGTTAGCTTTAGCAGTGCGGAGCGCCTCCGTGATACAGAGAAGAGCAGTCTCAGTTGAATGACTAGTCTTGAAACCTGACTGATTTGGATCAAGAAGGTCATTCTGAGAGAGTTAGCGGGAGAGCTGGCCAAGGACGGCACGTTCAAGAGTTTTGGAGAGAAAAGAAAGAAGGGATACTGGTCTGTAGTTGTTTGACATCGGAGGGATCGAGTGTAGGTTTTTTCAGAAGGGGTGCAACTCTCGCTCTCTTGAAGACGGAAGGGACGTAGCCAGCGGTCAGGGATGAGTTGATGAGCGAGGTGAGGTAAGGGAGAAGGTCTCCGGAAATGGTCTGGAGAAGAGAGGAGGGGATAGGGTCAAGCGGGCAGGTTGTTGGGCGGCTGGCCGTCACAAGACGCGAGATTTCATCTGGAGAGAGAGGGGAGAAAGAGGTCAGAGCACAGAGTAGGGCAGTGTGAGCAGAACCAGCGGTGTCGTTTGACTTAGCAAACGAGGATCGGATGTCGTCGACCTTCTTTTCAAAATGGTTGACGAAGTCATCTGCAGAGAGGGAGGAGGGGGAGGAGGATTCAGGAGGGAGGAGAAGGTGGCAAAGAGCTTCCTAGGGTTAGAGGCAGATGCTTGGAATTTAGAGTGGTAGAAAGTGGCTTTAGCAGCAGAGAGAGAAGAGGAAAATGTAGAGAGGAGGGAGTGAAAGGATGCCAGGTCCGCAGGGAGGCGAGTTTTCCTCCATTTCCGCTCGGCTGCCCGGAGCCCTGTTCTGTGAGCTCGCAATGAGTCGTCGAGCCACGGAGCGGGAGGGGAGGACCGAGCCGGCCTGGAGGATAGGGGACATAGAGAGTCAAAGGATGCAGAAAGGGAGGAGAGGAGGGTTGAGGAGGCAGAATCAGGAGATAGGTTGGAGAAGGTTTGAGCAGAGGGAAGAGATGATAGGATGGAAGAGGAGAGAGTAGCGGGGGAGAGAGAGCGAAGGTTGGGACGGCGCGATACCATCCGAGTAGGGGCAGTGTGGGAAGTGTTGGATGAGAGCGAGAGGGAAAAGGATACAAGGTAGTGGTCGGAGACTTGGAGGGGTTGCAATGAGGTTAGTGGAAGAACAGCATCTAGTAAAGATGAGGTCGAGCGTATTTCCTGCCTTGTGAGTAGGGGGGGAGAGTGAGAGGGTGAGGTCAAAAGAGGAGAGGAGTGGAAAGAAGGAGGCAGAGAGGAATGAGTCAAAGGTAGACGTGGGGAGGTTAAAGTCGCCCAGAACTGTGAGAGGTGAGCCGTCCTCAGGAAAGGAGCTTATCAAGGCATCAAGCTCATTGATGAACTCTCCGAGGGAACCTGGAGGGCGATAAATGATAAGGATGTTAAGCTTGAAAGGGCTGGTAACTGTGACAGCATGGAATTCAAAGGAGGCGATAGACAGATGGGTAAGGGGAAAGAGAGAATGACCACTTGGGAGAGATGAGGATCCCGGTGCCACCACCCCGCTGACCAGAAGCTCTCGGGGTGTGCGAGAACACGTGGGCAGACGAAGAGAGAGCAGTAGGAGTAGCGGTGTTGTCTGTGGTGATCCATGTTTCCGTCAGTGCCAAGAAGTCGAGGGACTGGAGGGAGGCATAGGCTGAGATGAACTCTGCCTTGTTGGCCGCAGATCGGCAGTTCCAGAGGCTACCGGAGACCTGGAACTCCATGTGGGTCGTGCGCGCTGGGACCACCAGATTAGGGTGGCCGCGGCCACGCGGTGTGGAGCGTTTGTATGGTCTGTGCAGAGAGGAGAGAACAGGGATAGACAGACACATAGTTGACAGGCTACACAAGAGGCTACGCTAATGCAAAGGAGATTGGAATGACAAGTGGACTACACGTCTCGAGTGTTCAGAAAGTTAAGCTTACGTAGCAAGAATCTTATTGATTAAAATGATACAGTACTGCTGAAGTAGGCTAGCTGGCAGTGGCTGCGTTGTTGACACTACACTAATCAAGTCGTTCCGTTGAGTGTAATAGTTTCTACTGTGCTGCTATTCGGGGCTAGCTGGCTAGCTAGCAGTGTTGATTACGTTACGTTGCGTTAAAAGAACGACAATAGCTGGCTAGCTAACCTAGGAAATCGCTCTAGACTACACAATTATCTTTGATACAAAGACGGCTATGTAGCTAGCTATGTAGCTAGCTACGATCAAACAAATCAAGCCGTTGTACTGTAATGAAATGAAATGAAAAATGTGATACTACCTGTGGAGCGAAGCGAAATGCGACCGGATTGTTGAGTGCGGAAGTTCTGTTCGGTAGACGTTGGCTAGCTGTTGGCTAGCTAGCAGTGTCTCCTACGTTAAGGACGACAAATAGCTGGCTAGCTAACCTCGGTAAATTAAGATAATCACTCTAAAACTACACACTCTAAACTACACAATTATCTTGGATACGAAGACAGCAAAGACAACTATGTAGCTAGCTAACACTACACTAATCAAGTCGTTCAGTTGAGTGTAATAGTTGTGCTGCTAATCGGTAGACGGTGGACGTTAGCTAGCTGGTGTAGACTGCGTTAGGACGACGAAATACGATAATTACGCAATTATCTATGATACAAAGACGGCTATGTAGCTAGCTAAGAAGAAATTGCTAAGATTAGACAAATCAAACCGTTGTACTATAATGAAATGTAGTGCTTTCTAAGCCAAGACGTGATGCTGATGATTCTGTCTGCCCTCCTCACCTTCAGGTCCTTCCCAGAGCTCCACCCAGCCCCCCAGGTACCCAGCAGATCGTGGTGCGGGAGGCACCATTCGACCTGTAAGTTACCACATTAACACACACACACTTTTGTCAACTAATGAAAACCATCATAAATACTGTATGGATACTGACCCTTGTCCTGTTTGATAAGACACACTTGTTGTATTTTGTTGAGGCTCCACTTGGAGCTCAAATGAATAACTAGTTCTATGTTGTGGACAGGTCCGCGCTGCTCCACCACCCCCCAAGCCGCAGCAGCCTCGCGGCCAGGTGAAGAGAAGGGAGGAGGTGGAGATCACTCTGGTGTAATGGCGCCGCCCTGGTGGCGGTGGCTGCTGCCCACAACCACACCAGGTCAGAACGGACCTGATGGATCCAGGTGCCCCGACTGACTGACCCCCCTCTTCCAGGGAGGGACAACAGGCTCCAGAGCCCCTAAAGCAGCCTATCCAGCCAAGGGGTATCCCCACTCCCCACTGGAGAGGCTCCATGAGATGAGATGAGGCCTGAGACTTGGCTCGTCTCAGTCCAAAGCCAGTAGGGCTGAAATGGTGTGTGGTGCGGAGAACCCAAACAATTTTGCCTTTCTGACACGGTTTTCAACCCTACATCCCTCTTTCTATCCTCTCTCGTTCTTTATTATTTTTCTATTACCCATTGTTTTTTTTGGTCTGTCTCTCATTTTTTCTCCCTCCTGTATTTGTGCTGTATCTCTCACAATGTTTTCTCTCTCTCTCTACCTCCCTCTATTTCTCTATCTCACTCACCTTCATAACTGGGCATTGAGCTATGGGGGGGGTGTATTTTCAAGCAAGATATCACCATTTGATTACTATGCATCAAAGTTATGCTAATTTCGTGGGAGGATTGTAGATCTGTCACAGTTTTAAACAGCTAAAGTCCAAGTCAGATCTGTTTGGTTCTTGGTGGGTTGTGTTTTTGTTGTCAACACATTTCATGGAAATTCACGGCAGAGGCTGGTACCTTTCCCGTACCTGAAATACCAACGTCTTCAAAATAAGTGTTCTTAACATTTCATAAACAAGGGAAAAGTGGCAATTTTGGAGGGATGTAACTGATATAGATAGAAATTGCCCCATTGAGAGCAAAATCTGGATCACACTATGTGAAACCAGAACAAAACTGCCCCTGAAACTGTTGATTATTCCTATTCTATAACAAATGTCAAATGTCTTTGTACAATTTCTTTGTATTAAAAGGTGGGACATTTCAAAACAGCCAGGGGTAATCTGTAGTGTATCTATGAGTAAATGTACACTATCTTTGTGCTGTTTTCTGTTGAAAAAACAAAGCTATGTTGTCATCAATACTAATCCAGGCTTAAACTAGCCAAAAATAATGGTCGCTGGTGAGAATAATTCTTCATTCAGGAATGCAGATGGGTCATAGTTCAGGACGGAATGCATCGCAAGGTGATTTGCTGTCGTGGGGAGCGTCATTGGTACTGTGATGTGACCCTGGGTCGGACATGCCTTCATGTTCAGGGAGGAGAATCACCTTAGTTCCTAGCTACCTACAGGAAATGTGAACTGACTAAAATACTGAAGCACTTTTTTGTTATTCTTTTGTTAATGCCCTTTTCAGTATTGCTGGTTGGTCTCTTGTGAATGCTGCATTGTTTCTCCTTTAATTGTTTTTGCTCCAACTATATTGTTATCAGTATTGTTCTACTTGGTTTTTTAAAAGGCATTTGACTTATTTAGTCTTAAATAGCCATTGTAGTGTCTTGTGTTGGAGGTATGCTTTTTCATATAATGTATGTAATATTAGTTTACAGAGAGCTTGGGAGATATCTGTGCAGCAAATGTATGAGGATAAAAACATATGGAAACTTATTGATAAATGTTAGTTGTTGATCAGAGAAATGAGTATCTGTCAGCCATGTTTACTGTGTTTTCTTTGATCTCCTTAAGATCTGAATGTAAAACTTATTTTTGAAGTTTACATTTACCCTGTTTTATTGAACGATTGCATGTTGTGAAATACACACTTTCCCACAATTGTAAAGGTTATTTAGTTCTGTTTCCGATTTATTTTCAGATACAGTAGAAACAAGTGACCCGCTACGAGCGTTTCCCAAACTCAGTCCTGGGGATCCCAAGGTGTGCACGTTTTGTTTTTTGCTCTAACACTACACAACTGATTCAAATAATCATAACTTGGTGATGAGCCAGCCCATTATCTGAATAAGCTGTGTAGTACTAGTGCAAAAAACAAAACGTGCACCCCTTGGGGTCCTCAGGACCAAGTTTGGAGAATGCTACGCTACTCTGATGTAGTCTACAGCAACAGTAGAGAAGCCAAAATATTTCATTGAATATATAAAAAATAAAATGGTGTGAATAAAATTAGCTGAAATCTATTTGTTCTGTTTTATTCAACATTTCACAAAGGATTTAAATTAGGGCAGTAGGCCTACAGGGAGCATATTTAAAAATATATTTTTATTTGATTTATTTAACCTTTATTTAACCAGGTAGGCAAGTTGAGAACAAGTTCTCTTTTACAACTGCGACCTGGCCAAGATGAAGCAAAGCAGTGCGACACAAACAACAGGTACACATGGAATAAACAAATGTACAGTCAGTCAACACAATAGAAAAGGCTATAAACAGTGTGTGCAAATGTAGGAAGATTAGGGAGGTAAGGCAAATAGGCCATAGTGGCGAAATAATTAACATTTTGCAATTTAACACTAGAGTGATAGATGTGCAGAAGATGAATGCGCAAGTAGAATACTGGGGTGCAAAGGAGCAACAACAAAAATAACATGGTGATGAGGTAGTTGGGTGGGCTATTTACAGATGGGCTATGATCTCTGACAGCTGATGCTTAAAGTTAGTGAGGGAGATTTGAGTCTCCAGCTTCTGTGATTTTTGCAATTCGTTCCAGTCATTGGCAGCAGAGAACTGGAAGGAAAGGGGGCTAAAGAAGGAGTTGGCTTTGGGGGTGACCAGTGAAATATAGCTGCTGGAGCGTGTGCTACAGCTGGGTGCTGCTATGGTGACCAGTTTTATTTTACCTTTATTTAACTAGGCAAGTCAGTTAAGAACAAATTCTTATTTTCAATGACTGCCTAGGAACAGTGGGGTAACTGCCTGTTCAGGGGCAGAACGACAGATTTGTACCTTGTCAGCTCGGGGATTTGAACTTGCAACCTTTCGGCTGCTAGTGCAACGCTCTAACCACTAGGCTACCCTGCCGCCCCAAAAGTGACCAGTGAGATAAGGGGGTGCTTTACCAAGCAAAGACTTATAGATGACCTGGAACCAATGGGTTTGGAGACGAATATGAAGCGAGGGCCAGCCAGCGAGTGCATACAGGTCGCAGTGGTGGGTAGTATATGGGGCTTTGGTGATAGAACGGATGGCACTGTGATAGACTGCATCCAATTTGCTGAGTAGAGTGTTCTAACCTATTTTGTAAATGACATTGCCGAAGTCAAGGATCGGTAGGATAGTCAGTTTTACGAGGGTATGTTTGACAGCATGAGTGAAGGAGGATTTGTTGCGAAATAGGAAGCTGATTCTAGATTTAATTTTGGATTAAAGATGCTTAATGTGAGTCTCGAGTGTTTGCAGTCTAACCAGACACCTAGGTATTTGTAGTTGTCCACATATTCTAGGTCAGAACCGTCCAGAGTAGTAATGCTTGACGGGCAGGCAGGTGTGGGCAGCGATCGGTTGAAGAGCATGCATTTAGTTTTACTTGTATTTAAGAGCAGTTGAGGCCACAGGAGGAGAGTTGTATGGCATTGAAGCTAATCTGGAGGTTTGTTAACAGTGTCCAAAGTAGGGCCAGATGTATACAGAAAGGTGTCATCTGTGTAACGGTGGATCAGAGAATCAGCATCAGCAAGAGCGACATCATTGATACAGTGGGAAGAACAAGCATTTGATACACTGCTGATTTTGCAGGTTTTCCTACTTACAAAGCATGTAGAGGTCTGTAATTTTTATCATAGGTACACTTCAACTGTGAGAGACAGATTCTAAAACCAAAATCCAGAAAATCATGTATGATTTTTAAGTAATTCATTTGCATTTTATTGCATGACATAAGTATTTGATACATCAGAAAAGCATAACTTAAACCTTTGTTTGCAATTACAGAGATCATACATTTCCTGTAGTTCTTGATCAGGTTTGCAAACACTGCAGCAGGGATTTTGGCCCACTCCTCCATTACAGACCATCTTCAGGTTCCGGGGCTGTCGCTGGGCAATACGGACTTTCAGCTCCCTCCAAAGATTTTCTATTGGGTTCAGGTCTGGAGACTGGCTAGGCCACTCCAGGACCTTGAGATGCTTCTTACGGAGCCACTCCTTAGTTTCCCTGGCTATGTGTTTCGGGTCGTTGTCATGCTGGAAGACCCAGCCACGACCCATCTTCAATGATCTTACTGAGGGAAGGAGGTTGTTGGCCAAGATCTCGCGATACATGGCCCCATCCATCCTCCCCTCAATACTGTGCAGTCGTCCTTGCCCCTTTGCAGAAAAGCATCCCCAAAGAATGATGTTTCCACCTCGATGCTTCACGGTTGGGATGGTGTTCTTAGGGTTGTACTCATCCTTCTTCTTCCTCCACTGCATTGTCGGAACTAGAAGCACAAGCATTTCGCTACACTCGCATTAACATCTGCTAACCATGTGTATGTGACAAATAAAATTGGATTTGATTTGATTTGAACACGGCGAGTGGAGTTTAGACCTAAAAAGCACTATTTTTGTCTCATCAGACCATATGACCTTCTCCCATTCCTCCTCTGGATCATCCAGATGGTCATTGGCAAACTTCAGACGGTTCTGGACATGCGCTGGCTTAAGCAGGGGGACCTTGCGTGCGCTGCAGGATTTTAATCCATGACGGCGTAGTGTGTTACTAATGGTTTTCTTTGAGACTGTGGTCCCAGCTCTCTTCAGGTCATTGGCCAGATCCTACCATGTAGTTCTGGGCTGATCCCTCACCTCCCTCATGATCATTGATGCCCCACGAGGTGAGATCTTGCATGGAGCCCCAGACCGAGGATGATTGACCGTCATCTTGAACTTCTTCCATTTTCTAATAATTGCGCCAACAGTTGTTGCCTTCTCACCAAGCTGCTTGCCTATTGTCCTGTAGCCCATCCCAGCCTTGTGCAGGTCTACAATTTTATCCATGATGTCCTTACACAGCTCCCTGGTCTTGGTCATTGTGGAGAGGTTGGAGTCTGTTTGATTGAGTGTGTGGACAGGTGTCTTTTATACAGGTAATGAGTGGAGAACAGGAGGTCTGTGAGACCCGGAATTTTAACTGGTTGGTAGATGATCAAATACTTATGTCTTGCAATAAAATGCAAATGAATTACTTAAGAATCATACAATGTGATTTTCTGGATTTTTGTTTTAACTCTACATGCTTTGTAAGTAGGAAAACCTGCAAAATCGGCAGTGTATCAAATATTTGTTCTCCCCACTGTATATACAGAGAAGTGTCGGCCCGAGAATTGAACCTTGTGGCACCACCATAGAGACTGCCAGAGGACCTGGACAACAGGCCCTCTGATTTGACACACTGAACTCTATCAGAGAAGTAGTCGGTGAACCAGGCGAGGCAGTCATTTGAGAAACCAAGGCTGAGTGTGCCGATAAGAATGCCGTGATTGACAGAGTTGAAAGCCTTGGCCAGGTCGAAGAATACAGCTGCACAGTATTATCTTTTATCGATGGCGGTTATGATATCGTTTAGGACCTTGTGGGTGGCTGTGGTGCACCCATGACCAGCTCTGAAACCAGATTGCATAGCGGAGGAGGTACGTTGGGATTCGAAATGGTCTGTGATCTGTTAACTTGGCTTTCGAAGATCTTGGAAAGCCAGGGTAGGATAGATATACAGTTGAAGTCGGAAGTTTACATACACCTTAGCCAAATAAATATAAACTCCGTTTTTCACAATTCCTGACATGTTATCCTAGTAAACATTCCTTGTCTTTTTTTCATTATTTTCCCACCTTTATTTAACCAGGTAGGCTAGTTGAGAACAAGTTCTCATTTACAACTGCGACCTGGCCAAGATAAAGCATAGCAGTGTGAACAGACAACACAGAGTTACACATGGAGTAAACAATTAACAAGTCAATAACACAGTAGAAAAAAAGAAAAAAAAGAGTCTATATACATTGTGTGCAAAAAACATGAAGAGGTAGGTGAATAATTACAATTTAGCAGATTAACACTGGAGTGATAAATGATCAGATGGTCATGTGCAGAAAGATATACTGCTGTGCAAAAGAGCAGAAAAGTAAATAAATAAAAACAGTATGGGGATGAGGTAGGTACATTGGGTGAGCTATTTACCAATAGACTATGTACAGCTGCAGCGATCGGTTAGCTGCTCATATAGCAGATGTTTAAAGTTGGTGAGGGAGATGAAAGTCTCCAACTTCAGCGATTTTTGCAATTCGTTCCAGTCACAGGCAGCAGAGAACTGGAAGGAAAGGCGGCCAAATGAGGTGTTGGCTTTAGGGATGATCAGTGAGATACACCTGCTGGAGCGCGTGCTACGGGTGGGTGTTGCCATCGTGACCAGTGAACTGAGATAAGGCGGAGCTTTACCTAGCATTGACCTGTAGATGACCTGGAGCCAGTGAGTCTGGCAACGAATATGTAGCGAGGACCAGCCGACTAGAGCATACAGGTCGCAGTGGTGGGTGGTATAAGGTGCTTTAGTAACAAAATGGATGGCACTGTGATAATCTGCATCCAGTTTGCTGAGTAGAGTATTGGAAGCTATTTTGTAGATGACATCGCCGAAGTCGAGGATCGGTAGGATAGTCAGTTTTACTAGGGTAAGTTTGGCGGCGTGATTGAAGGAGGCTTTGTTGCGGAATAGAAAGCAGACGCATCCTCACAAGGTCTTAGGTCAGTTAGGATGACCACTTTATTTTAAGAATGTGAAATGTCAGAATAATAGTAGAGAGTTATGTAATATTTTATTTCTTTCATCACATTCCCAGTGGGTCAGAAGTTTATCTACACTCAATTAGTGTTTGGTAGCATTGCCTTTAAATTGTTTATCTTGGGTCAAATGTTTCGGGTAGCCTTCCACAAGCTTCCCACAATAAGTTGAGTGAATTTTGGCCCATTCCTCCTGCCAGAGCTGGTGTAACTGAGTCAGGTTTGTAGGCCTCCTTGCTTGCACATGCTTTTTCAGTTCTACCTACAAATTATCTTTAGGATTGAGGTCAGGGCTTTGTGATGGCCAGTCCAATACCTTGACTTTGTTGTCCTTAGGCCATTTTGCAACAACTTTGGAAGTATGCTTGGGGTCATTGTCCATTTGGAAGACCCATTTGCGACCAAGCGTTAACTTCTTTATGCTATCTATTTTGTGAAGTGCACCAGTCCCTCCTACAGTACAGCACCCACACAAAATGATGCTGCCACCACATGCTTCACGGTTGGGATGGTGTTCTTTGGCTTGCAAGTCTCCCCCTTTTTCCTCCAAAGATAACGGTCATTATGGCCAAACACTTCTATTTTTGTTTCATCAGACCAGAGGACATTTCTCCAAAAAGTATGATCTTTGTCCCCATGTGCAGTTGCAACCCGTAGCCTGGCTCTTTAATGGTGGTTTTGGAGCAGTGGCTTCTATCTTGCTGAGCGGCCTTTCAGGTTATGTCGATGTAGGACTTGTTTTACTGTGGACATAGATACCTGTTTTCTCTAGCATCCTCACAAGGTCCTTTGCTGATATTCTAGGATTGATTTGCACTTTTCGCACCAAAGTATGTTAATTTCTAGGAGACTGAACGCATCTCCTTCCTGAGCGCTATGAAGGCTGCGTGGTCCCATGGAGTTTATACTTGCGTACTATTGTTTGTACAGATGAACGTGGTATCTTCATGCGTTTGGAAATTGCTCCCAAGGATGAACCATACTTGTGGAGGTCAACGATTTTTGTTCTGAGGTCTAGGCTGATTTCTTTTGATATTCCCTTGATGTCAAGCAAATCGGCACTGGGTTTAAAGATAGGCCTTGAAATACACAGATAAACCTCCAATTGACAAAAATTAGAAGCTTCTAAAGCCATGACATCATTTTCTGGAATTTTCCAAGCTGTTTAAAGGCACAGTCAACTTAGTGTATGTAAACTTCTGACCCACTGGAATTGTGATACAGTGAATTATAAGTGAAGTAACCTGTCAAAAATTGTTGGAAAAATTACTTGTGTCATGCACAAAGTAGATGTCCTAAACGACTTGCCAAAACTATAGTTTAACAAGAAATTTGTGGAGTGGTTGAAACACTAGTTTTAATGACTCCAACCTACAGTGGGGAGAACAAGTATTTGACACACTGACGATTTCGCAGGTTTTCCTACTTACAAAGCATGTAGAGCTCTGTAAATTTTATCATAGGTACACTTCAACTGTGAGAGACGGAATCTTAAAACAAATCCAGAAAATCACATTGTATGATTTTTAAGTAATTCATTTGCATTTTATTGCAAGACATAAGTATTTGAACACCTACCAACCAGTTAGAATTACGGCTCTCACAGACCTGTTAGGTTTTCTTTAAGAATCCCTCCTGTTCTCCACTCATTACCTGTATTAACTGCACCTGTTTGAACTCCTTACCTGTATAAAAGACACTTATCCACACACTCAATCAAACAGACTCCAACCTTTCCAGAATGGCCAAGACCAGAGAGCTGTGTAAGGACATCAGGGATACAATTGTAAACCTGCACAAGCCTGGGATGGGCTACAGGACAATAGGCAAGCAGCTTGGTGAGAAGGCAACAACTGTTGGCGCAATTATTAGAAAATGGAAGAAGTTCAAGATGACAGTCAATCACCCTTGGTCTGGGGCTCCATGCAAGATCTCACCTCGTTTGGCATCAATGATCATGAGGAAGGTGAGGTAACAGCCCAGAACTACACGGCAGGACCTGGTCAATGACCTGAAGAGAGCTGGGACCACAGTCTCAAAGAAAACCATTAGTAACACACTACGCCGTCATGGATTAAAATCCTGCAGCGCATGCAAGGTCCCCCTGCTCAAACCAGCGCAAGTCCAGGCCCGTCTGAAGTTTGCCAATGACCGTCTGGATGATCCAGAGGAGGAATGGGAGGTGGTCATGTGGTCTGATGAGACAAAAATGTAGCTTTTTGGTCTAAACTCCACTTGCCGTGTTTGGAGGAGGAAGAAGGATGAGTACAACCCCAAGAACACCATCCCAACCGGAGGTGGCATGGAGGTGGAAACATCATTCTTTGGGGATGCTTTTCTGCAAAGGGGACAGGACGACTGCACCGTATTGAGGGGAGGGTGGATGGGGCCATGCATCGCGAGATCTTGGCCAACAACCTCTTTCCCTCAGTAAGAGCATTGAAGATGGGTCGTGGCTGGGTCTTCCAGCATGACAACGACCCGAAATACACAGCCAGGGCAACTAAGGAGTGGCTCCGTAAGAAGCATCTCAAGGTCCTGGAGTGGCCTAGCCAGTCTCCAGACCTGAACCCAATAGAAAATCTTTGGAGGGAGCTGAAAGTCGTATTGCCCAGCGACAGCCCCGGAACCTGAAGGATCTGGAGATGGTCTGTAATGGAGGAGTGGGCCAAAATCCCTGCTGCAGTGTTTGCAAACCTGATCAAGAACTACAGGAAATGTATGATCTCTGTAATTGCAAACAAAGGTTTAAGTTATGCTTTTCTGATGTATCAAATACTTATGTCATGCAATAAAATGCAAATGAATTACTTAAAAATCATACACTGTGATTTTCTGGATTTCTTTCTTAGATTCCGTCTCTCACAGTTGAAGTGTACCTATGATAAAAATTACAGACCTCTACATGCTTTGTAAGTAGGAAAACCTGCAAAATCGGCAGTGTTTCAAATACTTGTTCTCCCCACTGTAAGTGTATGTAAACTTCCGACTTCAACTGTAGGTCTGTAACAGTTTGGGTCTAGAGTATCTCCCCCTTTGAAGAAGGGTATGACCACGGCAGCTTTCCAATCTTTGGGGATCTCAGACAATACGGAAGAGAGGTTGAACAGGCTAGTAATAGGGGTTGCAACAATTGCGGCGGATAATTTTAGAAAGAGAGGGTCCAGATTGTCCAGCCCAGCTGATTTGTAGGGGTCCAGATTTTGCAGCTCTTTCAGAACATCAGCTATCTAGATTTGGGTGAAGGAGAAATGGGGGAGGCTTGGGCAAGTTGCTGTGGGGGGCACAGAGCAGTTGACCAGGGTAGGTGTAGCCAGGTGGAAAGCATGGCCAGCCGTAGAAAAATGCTTATTGAAATTCTCGATTATCGTAGATTTATCGGTGGTGACAGTGTTTCCTAGCCTCAGTGCAGTGGGCAGCTGGGAGGAGGTGCTCTTATTCTCAATGGACTTTACAGTGTCCCATAACTTTTTGGCCTTTGTGCTACAGGATGCACATTTATGTTAGAAAAAGCTAGCCTTTGCTTTCCTAACTGCCTGTGTATATTGGTTCCTGACTTCCCTGAAAAGTTGCATATCGCAGGGGCTATTCGATGCTTATGCAGTACGCCATAGGATGTTTTTGTGCTGGTCAAGGGCAGTCAAGTCTGGAGTGAACCAAGGGCTATATCTGTTCTTAGTTCTACATTTTTTGAATGGGGCATGCTTATTTAAGATGGTGAGGAGCACTTTTAAAGAATAACCAGGCATTATCTACTTACGGGATGAGGTCAATATCCTTCCAGGATACCTGGACCAGGTCGATTAGAAAGGCCTGCTCGCTGAAGTTTTTTAGGGAGCGTTTGACAGTGATGAGGGGTGGTCGTTTGACCGCGGACCCATTATGCATGCAGGCAATGAGGCAGTGATCGCTGAGATCTTGGTTGAAGACAGCAGAGGTGTATTTAGAGGGCAACTTGGTCAGGATGATATCTAAGAGAGTGCCCATGGTTACGGATTTAGGGTTGTACCTGGTTGGTACAATAGCCGTATATATATATATCTATACATATAACAAGCGGTAACATTATATATATATATATATATATATATATATATATATATATATAATATAAATATATATATATAAAAATCACACACACACGCATATCTCAGACCGAAATAAAATGGTCAGACCTGTATTGAGATGTTTTATGTGTTAATATTTTACTTATTCATGGGTTGCCGACCAGGGGAATGCGCGCGCATGCGTTGATATGAAAACGTTTGCATATTAGCATTTCCGGGAAACAGATCAGTCTTTCCGGTTAACGACAAATCCCAAGATGGCGGTGCAAATTTCCAAGAAGAGAAAGGTTTGTGTCGATTTATCTTTAGGATTACAGTTTTGAGTTCACCTAAATAGAAACCGTTCTTATAGTTAGGCAGTTAATTTCTGCGGCACATGTCACGTGAGTAGAATTTAACATTCTGTAGCTTTGAAGTCATTGCCGGTAGCTAGTTCTTTAGCATGCTAGCCAGCACGCGCACATGATCCCATGCTGAAGCGTGCCGAAATATATTCCTAATTGGCTAGTGTAGCTAACTAGTGAAAGACTAACTACTTTGCTAACCCACCGTTACCTTTTATACGCGCAGCCTCGATTTCACGCAATCCGCGCCTTGATGGGTATGATCCTGGTCATGCATGTTTCTTATAACGTTACAGTATTTTCAGTTTTACATAAAACATCAATGTCACCGCGAGGCCAAAGACCAGGTGCTTTCGAAAAAACGATTAACTTTAGTTAAGCTAGTTAATGTAAATGTTACACCGGATAGAGGGGGGTTCAAGTTTTTTTCTAATATTATTGGCATGTTACATGTAAGTTATATTTCATCCTTTTTTTTTTTTGGCATGTTAGTGTAACAATGATTAGTCTACTGATTGTTGCAACAAGTAGCCATGTTGCTGTCTGTCACACCAGGTTAATATGGCTTACTAAGTTCCCTGCTGATAACCCCTCTCCGCCTGTCCTCATATTTTTACAGTTTGTCTCATATTTTTAGTTTGTCGCTGATGGTATCTTCAAAGCTGAACTGAACGAGTTCCTCACAAGAGAGCTGGCTGAGGATGGCTACTCAGGTGTGGAGGTTCGTGTCACCCCAACTAGAACTGAAATCATCATCTTGGCTACCAGGTGAGACCAAAACCCCAGACACAAAGACCACAGAGGACTAGTGATGGCCATCTACTCTAGACTGACCACTTGATTTATTATATCTTGAAAGCACGTTACACTCCAAAATCAAAGTTTGTTGGATATTTTGACCTCAAAAGTAGTCATGTAAAGATTAATCCATTGGTTGTGCATGACCAGCAATATGCCTAAACTCAAAATTAATAGAATAGTTTAACACACCAAATCTGGAAGATACATGATGCTAATCTGTTCCCTTCATTTTGAATTGTGGCATATAGCTGTATTCGGTGACTATTTTTTTTAAACAAGGGATTGCTGTTTGCAGTGGAAGCTACAATGTTCCCAATATTTCAAATGCATTTTCTGCAACAGCTGGGTAATCTTGACTTTTCTCAACGTATAACCACTTGTGATGTCTGAATATCTGACAAACCCTGTTTGTTTAGGAAATGTGTATTCTGGTAACTACTGCTGAAAGTGAGTCGGTGAGTTGAATCAAACTGATGAGGCACTAACATACCATGTTCTTTCTCCAGGACACAAAACGTGCTTGGTGAGAAGGGGCGTCGTATACGTGAGCTGACTGCAGTGGTCCAGAAGAGGTTTGGCTTCCCCGAGGGCAGTGTGGAGGTAAATTACATTTCAGATCATATCAATGTAGGAAGGGCCGACTGCAGGATAATTTACAGTGACACTTGCGCAGTATTGTTCTTCCCCCCTGCATACAGCAACCTTTTTGAGGTTGGTGGGTGACTATAAAGTTTATATTTGCTTGTTCCTTGTCAAATGATAACAGCAGTTCTACCATTGTCTCATTGTCCCCAAAACATCCCTGGGGGGTGGGTCTCTGTGCTATGAAAGGTTTGCACCATACTGTGGGTATGTTTTGTAACTTTCCATGTCTGTTTCTCTTGCCATCAGCTGTATGCTGAGAAGGTTGCCACTCGTGGTCTTTGCGCCATTGCCCAGGCAGAGTCTCTGCGCTACAAGCTTCTCGGGGGTCTCGCTGTCCGCAGGTGAGGATCTTTTACCTGTTTTTTTTTTTATGCTACCTAGGTATTATACTTGATTCATTATTATTTGATTGCTGATATGTAATACAAGTACTTTGAATGTAGAAATGCAACTCTGTAGCATGTTAAATGTATATGCACTGACATTTAAAACTTCAAGATGTTTGTGGAGTATGTCAAGTGCAGTGAAAATGGTAAGCTTAGTTTTCAGTTGTGTATTAGAACAACCATTCATTGGAACAACCGACGGCGTACTGTAAACTCTTTGCCTTCAGCCACAATTGACCTTTACAACGCTAATGAATCATTATCATGAATGCGCAAATGGAAATATAGTGAAGTGATGCAGTGTTACACCTCTTGTGAATAGTTATTCCTTCGTTGGAACTGGAAGATCCTGTTAAAGTCAATATTTTACACTTCTAAATGGTGGAATGACTAGTGTTTAGGGGCAAGTTGAAGACACGGGACTTGTAAGATATGTATTTTATAATTCTGCTCGTTTTTGTGTTGCAGGGCCTGCTATGGTGTCCTACGGTTCATCATGGAGAGCGGGTCCAAGGGTTGCGAGGTGGTGGTGTCTGGAAAGCTCAGGGGCCAGAGGGCCAAGTCCATGAAGTTCGTGGATGGCCTCATGATCCACAGTGGAGACCCCGTTAACTACTACGTCGACACCGCTGTCCGCCACGTGCTCCTCCGCCAAGGTGAGTTCACCCAGGGGTTTTATGCTTGATTCACACTATACAGTGCCCTCAAAGTATTTATACCCCTTGACATAATCCACATTTTGTTACAGCCTGATTTCAGAAAAAAGGGGGTAAACATTCAAAAACCAACAAAAAAATTGGTTGAAATTCCCAATAGCCCATGCCTCCATTCCAATGTTGTTTTTTAGATTTGTGGGAAATGTCCTGAAGTGTACACTTCAGGACAAAGGGCGATATTACAGGAAAGCACGGTGAGAATAAATGATCCAAGCTAGCTCTGCGTGGTTCGGGTCTGCCCTATGGTGTGAATCTAGCATTAGTGATGGGCCAGACCATGACCAAGAGGATGTGTTATGCAACAGTACTGAAATAATAAGTGATGAAATGGTGACATACTTGGGGTGCACTCTGTTCTGCCTATCCAAAGGTGTGCTGGGGATTAAGGTGAAAATCATGCTGCCCTGGGATCCCAGCGGTAAGATTGGCCCCAAGAAACCTCTCCCTGACCACGTGAGCATCGTGGAGCCCAAGGACGAGCAGGTCCCCTCAACGCCCATCTCTGAGCAGAAGGGAGCCAAGCCGGAGGCCGCTGTCGTCGCACCTGCCACACCCGTCCCAACAGCATAACCATGAGGGACCCCAAGCCAGCGTCTCACATTTTCAATGTAAGACGGGTTTAGTGACGTGTTAAAGGCAGGATAATAAGTTACGGCGCTGATTTGACTTTCCCCCTGCACACAAACTATTTCCTACTATCCCTGTCTGCATCACACTGCTGGCAAGGACGCTTGGCATCATAACACACGTCACCCATTGACATACTAATACATACATTTTGTTAAAATTGACATCTGCGATTGCTACATCAAATTTTATTGTGTATACCCATTAGGGTTGTCCCAGAACAAAAAAAATAAACTAGTTATCTTGGTTGACAGAGTAGTATGTTCTTTCGACCCTCTCCTGCTGCTGCGCTCCTGAAGTTCCTGGTAATGGGCTACACCATGTCATGTGGTTACTCTAAATTCTATCAAAATTATCAAAATTATCTAGATCTTAAAGTAACTATTGTCAGCTTTAAAAATAGCCTACATAAAGCCGAAAAGTAAACACTGCAGCCTGCAGGGATAAAAAAAAAATCCAGATTTTTAAAATAATTATAGGAATCACATTGGCTACATGTGGCTGTCTGCAACGAACTTGAGAAACAGTATCAACTGTGTCTGTCCCTAAGCTAGCGCTAGCCAATTTACTTTGTGTAAAATATTCTGGATTATTGTTCTGGCTTATTATTGTTTCCTTTCCTGCGCCAGTGAGCTCGGGACAGACGGCTGTAGGCTTTTTGTGCGAGGGATAAGAGGTAATCAGTTATTTTATGACATTTCCAGTGGCTAGGAGCATTACACTTTAACCTTTCATGTCAAGTGGTTATCGAAAGGGAGAGAGATTGAATTACTTGTCAAGTACATTGAGTTACTATTGTCATTCTCAGTGGATTCAAAAAAAAAAAGTGCTTTTGTTATCTTGCTGTTTTGAGGAACATTTGAGGAGAAACTCTACAGCTGGTGAGCTAAGACATTCAGAAATACTATCAAAACGGGCCCAAATTGGCACATTTAAGTACAGGCCAAGCAGCCTGGACCTACTTCTATATGGATAATTTGGGGTCTTGTACCAACATTTTTGCTTGTGACTTCTGGACTAAAGAACTCTTCTTTGATCAACAGATTATCGACCAGACAATAGCCCTCATCCATATGTCTATGAATTTGGGGGTGATTGCATTTCTCCTGCCCATCCCTCAGCTGTCTACTGAAACAATGGTGGGGTACCGTTTTGTTTGAACTGCAGAATGTCTTTTTAAAGAGTCGTAGAAGGGTTTAAAGCAAGAGTAGGCAACTAGATTCAGGAGTGATTTTGTCAGGTGGCCGGAACATAATTAATGATTTGTACACTGCACATTGACCACAACTAAGATATCGTATTTAAAAATTTTAAAAAAAAAATCATACCTTGATTACATCTGTGTATTTGTTACAATTTAGCCTCCCCATCTTCCACTGAACTTTCGGGGGCCAGCGGGCCGGGCCGCCTGTTGCTGACCCTTAGTTTAAAGGTGGTTGAAATGTCAATGATGTCCTTTGTTCTTTTCCAGGTCATCGTGAGTGGAGGAAATTCTCCAAATACCTTTTGGTTTTCAAGAAACAAATAAAATATTTAAATGTTGTCTTAATTATTGACCAAATTCCCTTACTATTAATGTTGAGCCTTTGCCTTTTAAAATCCTTTCGAAGTAACTTCTGTTACCTTGATACCCACCTCCAAATGTTACAAGTAGCTCAACTCTGCACCTTAGACTACTGCCCTATGTACATAGTCATTGAAAACTCACTGGTCACTTCAATATTTACATACTATTTTACCCATTTCATGTGTGTATATACTGTATTCCAGTCAAGGCTCATCCTATTAAACTACTGCAGCACACCTTTTCTATTCAGACTGTCCATTGTCTAGACACTATCATACAAATACAGTACATTCGGAAAGTATTTAGTCCCTTTAACTATTTCCACATTTTGTTATGTTACAGCCTTATTCTAAAAGGGATTCAATAAACAAATTTTAGTCTACACACAATACCCCATAATGAAGCAAACATTTTATGCATATGTATTTGACAGATACCTTATTTACATAAGTATTCAGACCCTTCGCTATGAGACTTAACTGAGCTCAGGTGCACCCTGTTTTGATTGTTGATGTTTCTTCAACTTGTTTGGAGTCCACCTGTGGTAAATTTAATTGATTGGACATGATTTGAAAAGGCAAAAACCAAGCCATGGGGTCGAAGGAATTGTCCATTAAGCTCAGAAACAGGATTGTGTCAAGGGTACCAGAACATTTCTTCAGAATTGAAGGCCCCCAAGATCACTGGTCTTCATCATTAAATGTAAGAGGTTTAGAAAATCCAAAACTTCCTGTAGCTGGCCGCCCGGCCAAAGCGCAATCGGTGGAGAAGGGCCTCGGTCAGGGACGTGACCAAGAACCCAATGGTCACTGACGGCTCCAGAGTTCCTCTGGCGATGGAAGAATCTTCCAGAAGGACAACCATCTCTGCAGCACTGCACCAATCAGGCCTTTATGGTAGAGTGACCAGATGGAAGCCATTCAGTAAAAGGAAATGACAGCCCGCTTGGAGTTTGCCAAAAAGGAACCTAAAGGACTCTGACCATGAGAAACAAAATGATCTGGTCTAGTGAGTTAAGATTAAACTGGAATGCCAAGCGTCACATCTGGAGGAAACCTGGCAGCATCATGCTGTGGAGTTGTTTTTCAGGGACTGGGAGACGTCAGGATCGGGGGAAAGATGAACGGAACAAAGTACAGAGATCCTTGACGAAAATCTGCTCTAAAGCGCTCAGACTGGGTTCACATTCCAACACTGGGAATGTGATGAAAGAAATAAAAGCTGAAAGAAATCATTCTTTCTACTATTATTCTCACATTCTTAAAATAAAGTGGTGATCCTAACTGACCTAAGACAGAGAATTTGTACTATGATTAAATGTCAGGAATTGTGAAAAACTGAGTTTAACTGTATTTGGCTACGGTGTATGTAAATGTCCGATTTCAACTGTATATTGCACTGGTCATCCCCAAAAGCCAACACTTCCTTTGGCCGCCTTTTCCAGTTCTCGCCTGCCAATTACTGGAACAAATTGCAAAAATTTCTGTAGCTGGAGTCATATCTCCCTCTAACTTTAAGCATCAGCTGTCAGAGCAGCTTACCGATCACTGTACCCACCAATCTAAATAGCACACCCAACTACCTCATCCCCATATTATTACTCACCCTCTTGCTCTTTTGCACAACAGTATCTCTACTTGCACATCTATCACTCCAGTATTAATGCTAAATTGTCATTTTTTTCACCTCCATGGCCTATTTATTGCCTACCTCCCTACTCTTCTACATTTGTACACACCATAAATAGATTTGTCTATTTTTCTCTTCGATTGTGTTATTGACTACGTTTGTTTATGTGTGACTGTGTTGTTGTTTTTGTCGCACTGCTTTGCTTTATCTTGGTCAGGTCACAGTTGTTAATGAGAACTTGTTCTCAACTGGCCTACCTGGTTAAATAAAGGTAATACAAAATTTGAGCTCATGTTGTGCAACATTTCTATGTCATTTTGTGAGAAAGCAGAATGTTGATGGCCTTATTAAAAATAAGAGGATCCCATCAGCTTTCTATAGGCTAGGCCTACTATATTTATTTCTCAATGTTCCTAATATTAAGTACATTGCTTCGCTTTACAACATGAGTATAGTCTGGCTGGCATGAAAATGACCTGTGGGGAAAAGCATCACTAAATGCTTTTTGCCGCATTCACTATTTAAGTGCATAGATGACAGGTATTTTTCCCCCTGCCCTTGTTCCAACAAGTGCATGATAATGGTTCATTCTAAATCAAAACCAATTTCACACATATATTATTTAGTGTATGTAAAAACTAGATTAAATTAAGAATAGTCTGATGGATGACAATATTATCACTTGTGAATGATGCCCAGCATGTGCAGTAAGGCAAGAAACAGCATGTCTTTTTTTGCAACTTTTTCAAATCATAGTCACACACATCATGTAGCCTAGCCCATAGACCTATATGTTTTGATAAGGTTTGTATCACAACTAAAGTCACCAAATAACTCCAAATGTAGCCTACAGGCCTACAACCCCTGGAACACGGTTAGAGAGCACATAGTCTAGAAAGCCAAGTGAGACGTGTTCTTATAAACCCAGCCATTTCGCAATCGCATGTGAAAACAGAGTTTTGACTGGCCACTATTTAAAACAGGATCCCAGCTTTCTCGTGCTGCTAGATTTATTGATAAATTCTTACAATTAAGCACATTAATCTGTTTTACAACCATCATACATAGGCGGCGCATGTGTTTCAAGTTTGGGGAGGCTAATTTTCACCATAAAAAATGCATATTTATAATAAAGCATTCCATGCATCATTGCATTTGCAGACTTATGTAAGATAGCCTACTATTCATAATGTGATGAGTAGATTGGATAGTCATAATTTAGGCAACAAAAAAAAGACAGTTCAAAGCATAGCTGAGCTCGTATAGCATAGAGTAGGCCTACGCTATTTTTTTATGTATTTATTTTATTTCACCTTTATTTAACTAGGCAAGTCAGTTAAGAACAAATTATTATTTTCAATGATGGCCTAGGAACAGTGGGTTAACTGCCTTGTTCAGGGGCAGAACGACAGATTGTTTACCTTGTCAGATCGGGGATTCGATCTTGCAACCTTTCGGTTACTAGCCCAATGCACTGACCACTAGGCTGGCTACCAAATCATGAAGTGTTTATGAGGTCATTTTATGATAGCATTTGCATTGATATCAGAGTGATTAGAGGGGACAATAGATCACTGAGTACCAGGGCATTAGTGACTGGAAGTTAGCCAGTTTTGTACGCTACTAATGACCATCAGTACAGTTTTGGAGAAGCCTAGTTACCGTGACTAAATGGTCATGTGGAATTTGACTGCGGTAATATGGTCACTGTAACAGCCCATGTCACATAAACAAGGACACTGCATGTTTTTTTGTCATGCCTAGTAGCCAGGTCTGTTTGTGCTTTAGTCAACTTCTCTATCATTTATAGCCATGCTAAACATTCCAGAAGAAAGAAAAAGATAAACTACTGCAATTCTATGTTTCTATAGTTCATATAATTTAATTCAGTAATATAATAGCATGGGTTCTGTCGACAAAATCATTGACAATAATAACCGACAATTAAATCATAATCAGTAAACTCTTCAAGCAGTGTGTGTGAAAACTATACATCACATTCTTGCATCCTCTGTCCTTTTTCCTTCACTCTTAGCCTCTCCTTGAAAGTACATTGGAGCCTGAGGGGAGGAACTTTCACTCCTCTTCAACCAATGTGCTTTGAGAGGGAGATGAGGAATGGTGGAAACAAGGGGAGAATCTCAATTTAATTTCCTTTATTCATCACATCCCCTCTCCTCACTTCCTTCACAAAACCCATTGGATGAGAAGGGCAGAGGGGAGAGACCTCTGACCTTTTCATCCAGTGGGTTTTGAGGAGAGAACATGCAACGAATCAAGGAAATGCAATTGAGATTCCCTCAAGGACAAAGGATTCAAGTATGTGACAGCTATTACATTTTTTTTGACAGTGCCTGGCTGACTGAGCTACCATAACACCCATGGCCTGTACAGAAACAACCCCTAGCCCCTACTGCCCAGAGTCGGGACACTTGTGAAGATCTGAGAGGGATTGATGGCTGGTGACACGGTGACAGCTCCACCTTACCCTCTGATAGGCATGGTGGAATTTTGCAGGTATTGCTTAAACCTGTGCAATTCTCTCAGATCTCCAGAAGTGTCTCGGGGTAGGGGTTGTTTCTGGACAGGAACCCACAATCCTTTAGGTGTGGACCTACTGCACAACACTTAAAGCATTGATTGGATGTTTAATTAAATTGCTATACACATGTAACAGTATAACTGTAGACCGTCCCCTCGGCCATACCCGGGCGCAAACCAGGGACCCTCTGCACACATCAACAACAGTCACCCACGAAGCATCGTTACCCATCGCTCCACAAAAGCCGCGGCCCTTGCAGAGCAAGGGGAATTACTACTTCAGGGTCTCAGAGCAAGTGACGTCACCGATTGAAACGCTATTTAGCGCGCACCACCGCTAACTAAGCTAGCCGTTTCACATCCGTTACACACACATAGATTTGCACAGGTGTAAACTGGACACACCCACGGCACCCTATCAGGCTGAATAGACAGGTCTGGGTAGCTGGAGACCTGCTGTAAACTGTGAAATAATATTTACATGTCTACTATTCACACCCAAACTTAATTTCAGCTAATTAGATGTGCAACCACTGACTATATGTTTTGTCTGTATAGCATAATTTAAGATTACCAATGGTTAGCTTGGTAGCTAAAATATATCAGTTAGCTAACCATTTACAGTAACAGCAGTTCATTAATTAATTAATAGATAATAGATAACATAATGGAATTAGAAGGGTGACCTCCTACTTTGAAAGAACAGGAAGAACAGGAAGTGTTGGCTGTGACATTTAATCCCACCCACAAGTTTTTTTTGTTTTATATGCAAAAATATATTTTTTTCGATTTCCTTTTAAGAACGAACAAACAACCCGTTTTCACGTTCCCAATTGCTCCGTTTTAAGTCGAGAAACAAACGATCAAAACGTACATATTATCCACTAAGTATGCTTATTATCTTGACAACATAGACACCAAAATGTTCTGTCAATCCTCAAGATCAACATAATTCCCGCATTTTGGCTGTTGTTAAATCGCGCGCAGTATCACACAAGCACTTCATCACTTGCCTGTCATTCAGAAAATCCTTTCCTGAATCAGCTGATGTTGCGCGCGATAATGTCCGCGTGTAACTAAACAGCTAGACATCAAACACACATCAAACAAATATTATGTGTAATTATTGAATGACATTATAGATTTTAGTTGTATTAAACATATTAAAGTTACTCTTTCTGCTTGAAGCGTTGGATTTTTCAAGCACATATATTATTTTGGATATATGTGCTCATGAAAACTGTTTTCACACCTTAAACATAGGGAGATACGAAATGTTGCAAGGTTACAGTACACTTCCGACATTTCCATACTAAAAAAGAATCCGACAGCAATATCCAGGATTTTCACAGGATCAAGGTCAATGTGTAATTACACTGAAGGGGAAAAAAAGCCACAGTATTATTAATGGCTTTGTAACCGCTCCAAAAAAGTTGTCTACTGCAAGTAAATTCTCACTTGTGAAGGTAGTTTATAGAAAGACCCATGTGTAATGCTGAAATTTAACCACTTTTATCACATTCCATTTGTCAGTATTTACCGTCACTCATTGGCATTGTATTTTACAAATCTAGTCTTCTGAAGAGACACAAAATCATGTTTCAGATTATTTTGTTAAATTATTTCAAGATAATTAATATAATTCTGCTGTTTCCCCAAAATTATATTTCCACTAATATTGTAGCGTTGTTGGTGTTGAAAATGTTACAAATAGCGAATTGATACAACTACGAAAAAATGGACTGTGCAACATTGGATCGATCACGTTGTACAAATTCAGCAAGCTTTCGCATCAAAATCAAATTGCCAGTCCTAAACGCTACAAAATGGCAGCTGCTCAGTGGTCCGAGCCACTGTATAGCCGACTTTACATTAGTTAATTGGCGTTAAATGATCTATGGAAGAATATGAAAATGTTCACACCACCAGTGCAGACATTATAACAGAGTGATCATTCCCCACGCGTTCTCGTTTGTTTACATTAGTCATTTGGATTATTATTATATATTTTTTTTTTACCGCAAAGACCTCTGGGCCACTAATTTATTTGACGCGGTGAATTGTGGGCAGTCATTGGTCCTCCGAGACGTACTGTCAGAGACAGAAGAGGAAAAGAGACACCCCACTCGCTGTATTTTCCTGGTTCAATTAACGTCAATGAACTAAGTAGACCCGACCAGGCCCAGCTGCAATCGCATTGGAGTCTGAGAGACGCACCCAGTTAAGTAGACCGGAACTGATCATTTGTTTCAATGGTAAACGGCTTGTGTGAACTATCTTCATTTATCCACCATCTTTGTTACTGTCTGCTGCTCTTCCATCGGAAAAGATGGCTGCCTCGGCAGCATCGGCGGGTTCTACCCCCGGTTTTTGCCCAAGCTACGCCGTGATATGCTCTTTTCTAGAGCGGTATGGAACCTTGCTTGATTTACCGGAGCTTACATTTCCACAGTTGGAGCGATATCTCCAAGACACAATCTCAGGTATAGTTTGAAAAGCGCGAGCTACTGTGGGAAGATGGGACTCCACATTGCATAGTGTTCTATGTCGTTCGTACTAGTTGTGTTATTGTGTGGTTTCCAAACATAACCCATTTTATATACATGTATTGTTGTCCCAGATGTATTATTAGGATCCAGGGTGAAATATATGCATTGTTTAACCGTGAACTGATCGAAGGGCTTCCGTGAAATTTGGGGCTTTAAATGACCATTTATTTTCCAGCCAAGCCAGCCTTTATCTGCCAGGGACTGAAATGCACTTCACCACACAGCCTACAGAAAATATTGTGCTTTGAACTTTTGCTCCAAGGTGATCTGTTTTTAACATTTATTAAAGTATATTGGGCACTCCTATTATTCGGTTTAGGATTGAGTGTGTTGCGTTAAGGACAACATTGTCCACTGTGTTTACAGTTAAGTAATGTTTTGGCATGGTGGTTCGCTCGCGCTGTATTGCGCATGCTCATCTTCTGGGCTTCCTGCTCAATGGTTAAAAATAATAATAATAATATTTTTTATCAAGGGTATGGAGCACTTTTTATATTGGTAGTTGTTAGGATGAAATACATTAGACAGACACATAGCATTATGTACATCACTTTAGACCTCTAATGTTGTAGTTTCAAACATTTCCATCAGTCTAGACTCTAGATATTTGAGAAAACAAAGTGCAATCAAATGCACCATGGTTAGCATCCAACTTCCAGTGTGTCTTTTGGTTTCACTATTTTCCTTAAGTAATGTAACCCATTATACTAGTCTCTCTCAAGTATGTTTCGTCTTCAATTGAATCATGTTGTTCCCAGCTTGACATGCAATCTGTAACACATTCTATTGTTATCTCAACGACACACTCACGCAAGAACTTCCTACTCAATGGTGTCCTGCTGTAATTAGATTACGCGCAAAGAATGGTCTGCTTTATTCAAACTATTTTGGCGGATTTTGGTTGTTTGTATCACACATACTACATTGTTATTCCATACTTCCATATTATTATATTAGTCATGTTACGTTTTTGTTTTATATTGTTAGGAAATTAGCAAATATCTATTTTGAATGCATTGTTTTAATAAATAAAACCATGTTGCATCATGCACGCCTTTAATTTTGGTATTGTGCACTGTCCCAGTGTCTCCACTTTAGAGATGTATGACATGTCTCCTCTCCAACGCCCAGGAAGTTCCAATTCAAACTCTCAATAGACATCTCTGCAAGCGTTATAATGTCAAAATACGTTCGTTACTCAGCAAATATGGAGTTTCGCTGAGCAATGTTCTTCATTTACTTCGTTACGTCCGGTATGTACTTTCAAAAAAGGTTTAAATAAAAATGTACAACCCACTGAAAAAAATGCTTATTGGCACCTCCAATATCTGGCTTTACTGCCAAGCACAGGTCGGAAGTCTACAACAGTTCAATGAGGTCTCCAAGATTAATTTATTTTGGTTGTTGTAAATGTTTATTTAGACCTTTTTTGGAAGTACATACCTGCCATAACAGGAGTAAATGAAGATGGTTGCTCAGCGAAATTCCATATTTGGTGAGTAACTCATTTATTTTGATTTTTTTACATTATAAAGCTTGCAGAGCTGTCGAATCAGAGATTTCTGGGCGTTAGAGAGGAGACTCATTGGCGACATCCTTAACGCACAGATACTGGGGCAACTGTGCACAGGAGTTTTCTTTTTAATATGTGAAGAAATGTTTATTTTCTTATTCCCCACTCTCATCAAAACATATTTAAATTCCTTTGTCTCCATTTGATATTAACTAATGCAAAACTAATTAATTTGAAGTGCTAATGGACCAATACCTATACATATTATGAAATGTCATAGGATATGGATTCGTGACAGTGTGTGAGTGGGATTCATATTCAAGATATACATGCTGTAGCTATTTATTGGCCTATACAATAGGTTATATGTGGTTGAGAAACATTGATGTTTACCAAATGGTGTCATTATCCCACCTCTCCCCTCAGTTCCAAAGATCTTGGTGGACCTTCACGTGAAGTTGTTGAGGAAGATTGGCAAGTCAGTGTCCGCAGACAGATGGGAGAAGTACCTTGTGAAGGTAAATAGATCTCAGAACAAGGCTGGACATTTTCTGCACACTCATACAGTTAGGCGTAGCTTTATAGATTAATCACATTTAAATATATTCCATTTTTGTAAAATACAGACAGTGGCATGAGTCTGGGCATTCTGAATGATGATAGTATTGAGGTTAACCAAAGGCTGATGGAATGTGCTTTCTTACAGGTGTGCCATGAGTTCAACAGTACTTGGGCATGGGAGCTTGAAAATAAAGGATACAAGGACATGTCTGTGGAGTACAAGACTGGAATCCTCAAAGTAAGGTTGCAATATAGCTGTATAGTTGCAATATAGCTATAATTATGCAAAGACATGCAACATATTTCCAAAAAAGTTGCAGGTAGTAAGAATTACACAGATTTTTCACGTTCTTAAATAAGGCCTTTCTTCTGTATGGTACAAAAGTAAATTCTCTGAAAATAGTAATGCCAGTGATAGCGGGACATAACTTGTGCAGTTCACCCAAGTGTGTTGTTGTATTGCAAGTCATATTGCTGTTGCAATATTCCATAAAAATATAGCAAAATATATTTAGCCATATCATGCAGCCCTACTAACATAATTATTTCCCCCTAAGTGCAACATTCTCATACTTTCTCTCTTTTATATCCAGCATTTGTGTGAATGCCAGTTTGATGACAATGTAAAGTTCAAGACAGCAATCAATGAGGAGGATCCTGATAAGATGCGGCTTCTCCCCATTGGCAAGGACAAAGATGGCCTGATGTACTGGTTCCAACTTGACCAGGACAAGAATGTGAGGGTCTATGTGGAGGAGCAGGACGACCTGGACGGGTCTTCCTGGAAGTGCATTGTCAGGTACTGTGGAACCATTGGAATGACGGGCCGGATGTGATTCAGGGGAGGAAAGATGCATACTGTTGTACTGCAGAGCCTAAATGTCAAAGGTCTTGTATTCCAGGTGGATCATAGATTACGTGGTTTATATGTAATTTTACCACAAGATTACTAAACTGGAAAGAGTTATTTGAATTATCCATCTCTATACAGAGACAGAAACAGCTTGGCTGAGATCCTGGCACTGCTAAAGACTCAAATCGACCCAGCACTGTTGACTAAGAAAGAAGGAGAGGAGGAAGATGAGGCGAAAAATAATACTGGGGGAGAAGGTAGTGTTATACCAACAAGGCTTGTTACACCAATAATGTCATCTGTTATTTGTTGTTTACTCACAAACATTTTCATGATATTGATATTGTCAAAGGTAAACAACTTATTTCCCTGATAGATGCAGTTCTAAATCTTGTACTTTTATTTTCTATGAATATATCATTCTGTTGTAACTGCAATTCCTATTTATACCTTTTCTCCTATAGGGGAAGTTAAAAAGACAGAGGATACCTCAGAGGATGAAGAGGACAAACCCTCCAAGGGAACAACTTCCTTAGTCTCTCCAAAAACCGAGATTACAGAAAAAGAGGAATCACAGCTAGACGAATCAGATGCCAAATCCTCATTGAATGGCCTCAAAGATGAGTCAGAGTCAAAAAGCCAATCAGAGGAGCCTATGGTGGATGACAAGGTCACCATAAACACCTGGGCCATCAAAGAAGAGCCAATGGAGGTGTCAGAATCCAAGGAGAGCACAACCACAAATGCTACAGAGCCTCTTGCAGAGAAACCTTGTCTGACGCCACAAACAGAACAGACAGATGAAGCCAAGAGGAAGACTGCAAATGAACTCCAAAGGGCCATGAAGAATGACCAGCAGGCCAAAATCCCATTGAAAAAGAGAGAGATGAAACTTTGTGAAAATTTTGATAATAATAGTGGCGGTGGCAGTAGTATCTTTGTGCGAAACCCATCTGTTGCTCCTGTCAAAGAAGCTCCTGAAGTTGAGGAGACAAGTAAAGAGATCTCTGATGCCCCGGTGGGGACGATAGAGTGTATAAGTGATCAAATGAATGGTGATGCTCAGCCTACAACAGAAACAAGTGTCAATAATGGTTTAAGAGACTCTGTTGATGGCAAAAAACAGCAAACAAAAGCTGCTGCTGGGGAAGAACGTAAAGCAGCAGAAGCTAGTGCAAAAGAGAAAATAAACCTGGACAAGGAGAAAGAGGAGATGGCAAGCAACACTGAGGTGGCCATGGCCAATGAAACAAGTCTACAGAAAATGGTTCCAGCAGAAAAGGAAAGCACTGAATATTCAGAGGAAGTAAAAAAATCGGCCTTAAAAGAGGCTAAATCTCCGTCCCCTCTAATGACAAAGCCATTGACTTCATCTAAGGATGCAACAAGCCCACCGGAGAAGCACTCTGATTGTAAAGAGGAACAAAATGTCAAGGTATCCAAGTGGGATGTAAAAGTGTGTCGTACAGAACACACAACCTATACATCAATAGAAACCGATGAAAACCCTTTGTCTAGTAAGTCACAGAAACCAGATGAAACTAAAGGAACAGATTCATCCATTACCTCTCAAGAGGTCAAGTCAGCTGTCTCTAAGGAAACAGACAAAACAGTTGTGAATAAGGACGGTTATCCCCTTTCTGTCGTGAAAGATATGGAAAAAACACCCTGCACAAAAGGTACAGAAAAGTGGTCAAACCCTAAAAACCCAGAAACCTCAGTCATTACTAAACAAACCGGGAGACCTGACCCAATTACAGAGAAACCAGACCACTCTAAATGCATAAAGATGCCAACCGTCGTAAAAAATACAGAGAAACCACCCGACAAAGAGGGTGTAGAGAAATGTGATGTTTCTAAAGATATCAAAACTTCTGTAATTAAAAAGACAGAGATTTCAGAAAAGAGTAAAGATGCTGAGAACCTGGCCATCTCTCAAGAGACCAATACGTCCTCATTCCTTAAAAAGGCAGACAAACCAGTTTCCAATAAAGAAGCAGAGAAACTGGAGAGCATTAAAGAGACTAAATCGTTGGTCATTAAAATGACAGTGAAACCAGAGGCATCTAAACATGCAGAGAAATGTGATAACCCTAAAGACAATAAAATGTCAGCTGTCACCAAGGAGAAACCTGCTGTAGGCACAGATGCAAAGGCTGCCGCTGAGGTGAAGGAAAAAGCTGTCCTGGAGGAAGTTTTCTCAGCGTCTATCTGTAAAGATGAAATGAGAACTGTTGCTAAAGCGACTAGGACACAATCTGGACCAAAAGACATGGAGATGGCAGACGTCTCTGAGAAAACAACCCAATCACAACTGGGTGAACCCAAAAAGGTAGAGAAATCGGCTACCCCTAAAGATGCAGAGAAATGTGCTACCCCTAAAGACACAGATAAATCTACTGAATTGGTTACCCCTAAAGAAGGTGGGAAATTGGCTACCCCAAAAGACACAGAGAAATCAGCAATGCCTAAAGATACAGTGAAATATGCTAAATCAGCTACACCTACCCCTAAAGATGCAGAGAAGTCTGCTAAATCAGCTACACCTACCCCTAAAGATGCAGAGAAGTCTGCTAAATCAGCTACACCTACCCCTAAAGATGCAGAGAAGTCTGCTAAATCCGCTACACCTACCCCTAAAGATGCAGAGAAGTCTGCTAAATCAGCTACACCTACCCCTAAAGATGCAGAGAAGTCTGCTAAATCAGCTACACCTACCCCTAAAGATGCAGAGAAGTCTGCTGAATCCGCTACACCTACCCCTAAAGATGCAGAGAAGTCTGCTGAATCAGCTACACCTACCCCTAAAGATGCAGAGAAGTCTGCTGAATCCGCTACACCTACCCCTAAAGATGCAGAGAAGTCTGCTGAATCCGCTACACCTACCCCTAAAGATGCAGAGAAGTCTGCTGATTCCGCTACACCTACCCCTAAAGATGCAGATAAGTCTGCTGAATCCGCTACACCTACCCCTAAAGATGCAGAGAAGTCTGCTGAATCCGCTACACCTACCCCTAAAGATGCAGAGAAGTCTGCTGAATCAGCTACACCTACCCCTAAAGATGCAGAGAAGTCTGCTAAATCCGCTACACCTACCCCTAAAGATGCAGAGAAGTCTGCTAAATCCGCTACACCTACCCCTAAAGATGCAGACAAGTCTGCTGAATCCGCTACACCTACCCCTAAAGATGCAGAGAAGTCTGCTGAATCAGCTACACCTACCCCTAAAGATGCAGAGAAGTCTGCTGAATCCGCTACACCTACCCCTAAAGATGCAGAGAAGTCTGCTAAATCCGCTACACCTACCCCTAAAGATGCAGAGAAGTCTGCTGAATCCGCTACACCTACCCCTAAAGATGCAGAGAAGTCTGCTAAATCAGCTACACCTACCCCTAAAGATGCAGAGAAGTCTGCAGAATCCGCTACACCTACCCCTAAAGATGCAGAGAAGTCTGCAGAATCCGCTACACCTACCCCTAAAGATGCAGAGAAGTCTGCTGAATCCGCTACACCTACCCCTAAAGATGCAGAGAAGTCTGCTGAATCAGCTACACCTACCCCTAAAGATGCAGAGAAGTCTGCTAAATCTGCTACACCTACCCCTAAAGATGCAGAGAAGTCTGCTAAATCAGCTACACCTACCCCTAAAGATGCAGAGAAGTCTGCTAAATCGGCTACACCTACCCCTAAAGATGCAGAGAAGTCTGCTAAATCAGCTACACCTACCCCTAAAGATGCAGAGAAGTCTGCTAAATCCGCTACACCTACCCCTAAAGATGCAGAGAAGTCTGCTAAATCAGCTACACCTACCCCTAAAGATGCAGAGAAGTCTGCTAAATCAGCTACACCTACCCCTAAAGATGCAGAGAAGTCTGCTAAATCAGCTACCCCTACCCCTAAAGATGCAGAGAAGTCTGCTAAATCCGCTACACCTACCCCTAAAGATGCAGAGAAGTCTGCTAAATCAGCTACACCTACCCCTAAAGATGCAGAGAAGTCTGCTAAATCAGCTACACCTACCCCTAAAGTCGCAGAGAAATCGGCTAAAAACACAGAGACGATCTCTAAAAAGATTGTTCTATCTTCTAGGGGACAGAAACCAGACACTGAAGAAACTGAGAAACTGGCAGACACAAAGCCAGTTGCAGAAAAAGGAGAGAAACTTGTCACCTTTCAGGACGCCAAGCAATTACCCTCTCTCAAAAAGTCTGTCCCAGTGGAGGTGAAACAGGAGGAGCCTATGGAAATGTGTTCGGAAAAGTCAACACATGACAACATAAAGATCAAGGGACATGCTGAAAAAGGCTGGCCTAAAAAGGCTGTTAAAAGTGGAGTAAAGTCTGAGACCAACCCTATCAAAGACCCAAAGCCCATGAACTGTGATGCATCATCAGAAAAACAGGCTATTAGTAAGAAGGCATCATCTCTCACTGAGGGTGAGACGGACAAAAGCCAGCACAAAGTAATCAAGGAAGATGCCACAACACAGGGATGCCCCCCAAAAGAGGATGGGAGTAAGCCTGATCATCCTAAGAAAAATGACAAAATGGAGGATGATGGAACTGAGAAAGATGACAAAAATTCAACGGTAGAAGAGAAATTGGTTCAGGCAAAAGCAAGTGAGGGGTCTGAGGAAGATGATAACAAAGAGGATGAGGACAAGGGTGAAAAAAAGGATGCGGGAACAACATCAGAGATCCAAGAGGAGGGAATTCGCCTGAAAATACGCGGGATTACCCACCGGAGGAGAGCTGAGCTCCAGAGAAAGGAGAGGGACTCTGGGTCAGATACTGGTGAGACTGGGAGATCCCTGAGGAGGTCACCCAGGATCTGCAGGCCGACCGCTAAGGGGGTGGAGTTCCAGGACAGGAGGATGGAGAAGAAAGAGGCCACACCCCCTGTAGAGAAGGGTGATGAGGAGAAAACTGTTCAGAGGAAACCGAGAGAGAAGGTTGATCAAGATGGACTGTACAAATCTAAGGTAAGTTTTTTTCAGTAACTGCAGATATTTCTACATTCATATGTTGGATTGTGAATGCATGTTTTTGGATCAACAGTGTCTTTTAGATCAGGGATTCACACATTGTCAGCCATCAGGAACTTATGTGTATGCTGTCTTACATTAGCTTCATGTAACCCAAAAGTTAGAATGTCTGTGTTTATGATTTGGCTGTCAAGATGACATATGTTTTCAGGGGCGACGGAGGAGAAAGACCAGGTGGTCCAACACTCGAACACAAAGGCGCAAAAATAATGATTCTGGTGAAGACTATGAAAGTGAGTCGAGTGAAGAGGAGAGCGAAGAGGACAACAGTGATGAAAGCTTTAAGGTGGAGAGGGGCAAGAGGAGGAAGAGGAACAGAGAGAGGCACAGCGATGACTCTGACACCTCCTCGGATGATGACCTCCCTCCTAACGATGACCCCTGCAAACACTGCGGCCTCCCCAACCAACCTGAGCTGGTGGGTCCTGAAAATGTGATCCTTATTTTCTCAGCTCAATAAATGGCACAATGGGTAGCATATAGTTGTGATAATAATAATGGAATTGCCCACATGGTGGGCTGCAGGGTTCTGGTCAATTCCACATAAGTTTCAGTCAATGCAGAATGTAAATCAAATTCCAATTCCACGTGTTTGTTATTTTAAATGCATTGAAGAGAATTCAAATTGGAATTTCAGTGTACTTTCTGAATTGAAATGGAATTGACCCCAGCTCTGGTGGGCTGTCAGTGGTTATACTATATTCATAATATGTATCTAAACTGACTGATAAGACTACAAAATAATGTGTTCCAGCTAATACACCTTCGTGTTCTCCTCACAGATTTTGCTGTGTGACTCGTGCGATAGCGGCTACCACACGGCCTGCCTCAGACCCCCTCTCATGATCATCCCAGACGGGGAGTGGTTCTGCCCACCCTGCCAACATGTAAGTAACCACCAGATGGTAAACAATTGGTAGTTGCACTACAGTTTGGATGCTAGCCACATTATTGTTTTAAACTAATGGCTTGCTTTATGTGTGGTATTATTTGACAATCTTACCCCTCTCTCCTTGTGACCCCTGCAGAAGCTGCTCTGTGACAAGCTTGAGGAGCAGCTTACTAATCTCGATGCTTCCCTGAAAAAGAGGGAGCGCGCTGAGCGACGGTATCAACCTCTGAACCATGACCCTTGGTGTAAAACAGCAAATGACAACAGGAAGATAATGTAGCTCATAAAGTTGTTTTAAATGATTTTATTTTCTCCCTCCAGAAAAGAGCGGTTGGTCTATGTTGGAATCAGTGTTGAAAACATCATCACTCCCTCGGTAGGCAGCATTTGGTTGCTATGGTTATACCATCATGGAAGTCAATTGCAACACATCCAGAATTCAGTGTGTTTGTAGGATGTCTGTGTAAGATGGTCTGTCACACTGTTCATTGCCTAGCCAAGACTGATGTCAGCATAAATGTTTGCTTCCTATATTGTACTGTGAACTGACACATTGCCAACTGTCATTTTTAGTTGGAGGTAGAGGAAGAAAGGGAGGAAGAGGTGGTAAAGAAGGAGAAGAAGGAGCGAACCAAGAGCTGGGGTCGAAGGTCCACAAGGGCAAAGAAAAGCATAAGCTACAGGTATGACGTCTGTACTGAACTCATGGTTATCAGAACATTGTATGTGCTGTGTGTGGCTGGTCTTTATTTATTGTTTCCGTATGGTGGCGGATAAATTCCCTGAATAATTTCAATGTCTTGTTTGCAGGTTTGATGAATTTGATGAGGCTATTGAGGAGGCAATTGAAGAAGACATCAGAGAGGCTGATGGTGGAGGTAGGAGAACATTATGGAATATAGTTTATGGTGCATTTTTATTGATGTTCTGAAATAATTTTTGGCTGCGTCATTTCATCTGTGCAAACATGGTGCTTGCTCAGATTCCCTAATAATTGTGCACTCCTTTAATAAGGGTTACGAAGAGTCAAGTCTGAGGCTGTATTTCATCCTAAGATAGATGTTCCCCCTCTGCCCTCGTATACATATCCACTCCTATCAGTTCTGTCAGGAGAAGTGAACGAGGGTAAAAGAGGGATTTTCCCTGAATGAAATGCAGCCTCAGAGTTTTTTAACTTGTGTAGCCTGCAAACAATCTTTGTGTGCCTGTTGGATTGGGTCTAAATGTTATCATGTGCTGCCCTCTACAGGAGCTGGTCGAGGCAAGGACATGGCCAACATCACAGGCCATAGCAGAGGGAAGGACATGTCCACTATCCTGGCAGCAGGAGAGGGTGGCGAGGGCGGCGAGGGCAAGGAGAATGGGTGCCTGCCACGGCCCAACGCCAGCCAGCGCAGGAAGAAGCGCCGGCGTCTCAACGACCTGGACAGCGACAGCACTATGGAGGAGGAAGAGAGCGAGGACGAGTTCCGTCTCAGTGACAAGTAGGTTCATTAGGAAAGTGAGAGGTAGGGGTTCATGAATCAGAACAGGGAGGTTGTGTCCATAAGGCACCAAATGGAAGACAACGGACTGAAACGCGGAGGGACTACCTGGACTTTTTTTGTTTTCCACGTTTTTAAACATTTCCCATTGTGTGCCATAATGAACACAAGCCAAGGTTCCACTTCATTGATGGCTATTACATCCAGAAAGGTGTGACACAAAGGGGTGTTGAATTCATTTGTCACTCATTCTTCTGTTTTTTTCTCTCTCCACTGCACACTTTTTCATGTAGTACGGAGGAAGAGGAGTTTGTGGCGTCGGACAAGAGCGATGCAGAGAGCGAAGTGGCAGTCGACTCCAATGACGACAGCGACTTCGGCAGCACACAACGCAGAACCGCCAGGACAAGGAGGCCAGCCAAACGTCAGAGGAGTGCTCAGCCGCGACGGCGCCGCACACCACGAAGGTACTCAGACGATGAAGAGGAGACGAGTGAGGAAGAAATGGGTACGTTGGCATCGTCATTTCCTCTGGTTTGAAAGGTCATTACACTCCAGAATCAAACTTTGTTAGATGTTTTCAGATCTCAAAAGTGGTCTTCTCTTGGGACAAGTTCCAGGCCATCTGTTTTGTTGATTCAGGTTTATGCCGTAATCCAAAATTAATTGAAAAGGTCCTGACTGTTCCATTCATTTGGAGTTGAGGCCTTCAGTACACTGGTTAGACATAGCCAATTGTGTCAGATGTGGATCCATCTTTTGATTTTAATGTCTGAAAACTTCTGTGTTGATTTTGTAATTGTCCTTTTGAAAACCTATAGGTATGTGACGTGGCTCTCTTTCTGTGTTGACCTGTGTAACTAGTGTCGGAGGGCTCCAGCGAGTTCAGCGATAGCGACCTGGACTGTAGCCGACGCCGATCCCGCCGGAGTCAGACGACGAAGCAGGTCAACTACTGCGAGTCGTCCGGAGACTCTGACGGCTCCAAGGCCAACACAAACCGTGACAAAGTCAAACCGTGGCGGCGCCTCGCCAGTTCAGACAGCGAAGGTCAGGCAGACATTTTTTTTCTAAACGCGCTCTCTTTGCCTCACCGACCCTGCTATTAGCATAGGTTCTCTGTAGGATGTGTGTAAACTGTAGTTAGTTGGCTAATTAATTTGTTTATTTAACGTGTCATCACTTGCCGTCACTTTAACTGATATTAACAATAATATGGTTTTATCTAACGTCCATTGTTTCCATGTACCTGGTTCTTTCAGCGAGCTCCTCCAGAGGCTCAGACGACAGCGAGAGGGAGAGGACTAGGTTAAAGAGGAGGGCCGACTCGTCCGAAAAAGAGTCCCAGCAGCACCGCAGACGACTTTCGCTGAAACGGCGGCGAGCCTCTGAGGAGGACGATGACGACCACGATTCCGATGAATCATCTGAGGGAGAACGTCCTGTCCGCAAGCGTGTGAACCGCATCGACTCGGACGACTCTGACAAGGAGGAGGAGGAGGAGAAGGAGACGAAAGAAACCAGGGAAGAGGAGGAAGGGGGAGTGCTGGGGAAGGGAGCCAGCCCGTTGGACTACGGCCTGGTGGAGCTGCATCCCCCCACCAATGGACAGAGTCCCATCAAGGCCCTAGAGGGCCTGGCTCACATTGGGCCCCAAAAACCTGGGGCCACAGCTGTCGCCATAGCACCCAATGGACTGGAGTTGGCACCACAGGATGATGATGAGGATGACCTGCTGGGGGTCACAGACTTGGTGGACTTTGTCTGCAACAGTGATATGTTGTAAAAACCCAAGATGTACGTTTGTTCTTTTCTGTAGTATTTTTAAAAATGTTTCTGTCCTGTCCTTATTATAAAACTGTTTTATTCATCCTCCTTGTCCCCCCCCATTAGTATGACCCCATCCATCCGTATGAACTGGACATCTTACGGGGGGAAAGTTCATTGTCTTCACACCTTTCGCAGTGTGATTGTACAGTCATTGAGAGCACTAACTCCGAAGGTTGTTAAGTGGCACGTTACATTGCATTGTCTTATCCTCTGTACTCGGTCACCGATGGACATGTGGGTCAGATACTTGACCGTAAATGACACACAAATCAACCTACCTGTTTCTCCAGCCAACTTCTAGGGTTGTCTACTCAGGGGTCCATCCACTACCCCCACATACAAAGAGTCCATCTCCCAAATTCTTGGTTGTGTTCATTAGGCCCCAAACGGCAAAAAACCGACAGACCGGGAGGGGACTACCTTGCCTTGTCCATTTAAGAAACGCTGATTTTCTGTTGTGTGACCTAATGAACATGACCCATGACTTCCTGTTCTGAGAGGCACCTCTCAGTATTCCTGCCTGGCAAAGAGGACATTTTCTTGTATGACATTAATTGTTTGTTGGTAGGATGTAAATGTGTATTGTTCAACATTTTTATGAGAATAGATGTCAGGGGTCAAACTGCATTCCATTTACGACTTAAATTAACATAGTTTTGTGGATCAACTGCTGGAAACCAATCGTTGTTTTTATCCCCCTGCTCTTTACCCCAAACTTTAAATATGAATGTCTTTCACTTTTTTGATATTTGAATTCCACATTTTAATCCTCTTACATCGATCAAACTATTTATTCTTTGTTTTGATGTGTTAAATTTTATTAGTCATTTGTTTGATAAGCTAAACCATTACACAGGTTTCCCACTTTCTTTTATAGACCATTTAAAACAAGCACTGGATGAAAAAGCATGAGCATAACAGTTTAAGTCAGAATTCCCATAGGAAAACATGACACAGAACCATCGTCATCATCATGCTAGAAACAGCTTTTTTAACTGACAGACTGGGAGACCAGACCCACAACCGATCTCATACTTTCTAGAAAATACAATCTCCAAAAGTGTTTCTCATGGATTTGGTTAATTGTTTTTACTCAAAGTATTGAAATGTTGTACTGCAGCCTATATCCCGTTTTTATTTTTATCAAACGTTCCCATCAAGTGGTATTTTTAACCGTTTTTAATTATTGTTACAAACACTATTAAGGCAGCTAGCTCCTCAGTGCATCACGCCAAATTACAGGTGTCATTTAATCAACATTAAAATGTGTTAACTACCACCACATTGACAAGACTTTCCTTTAAATGGAGGTTTGAGTGTATTTAATGTCACCAACTAGAGTAGACCAACCCTGATCTTCTCACCTCTGTGTGCATATGTTTCTAAAAACCCTAGTTTAGTTTTTGTGTACGTATAAATATAATTTTAGTGTGTGCTGCCAACACTATCAATGGATTAAATTCCCATGTTTTAGACTTTTATATGCTAATATTCGAAGGGATTTGTTATGTACAGAATTTTCTGCCAACTTTCTCTGTTCCTCTCAATAACCATGTCAGCATTTTAACCATTATTTTACGTATGTTGTGTTTTTATAATGTATTTCTTTGTATATCAAATCATCCACTTATTGTTTTCCTCCTTAGCAAACCAAGTGGCATACTGTTTCCTATGTACCTTGTCGATACTGTATGTAGGTTCAAAACCTTGAAGTAAAGGTACTTACTGAGTATACACCTGTCGTTGTTCATCGACTATTTTTTTTTTTTTTTAAACATTTTTTAAAATGTCCCCTGGTCTTTTCGGAATCCTCTGCCACCACCAGTGTTGATTGTAGAGAACACTACCCTCGCTCTAGTCTTCCCTCTACATCTTACTGCATCAACTGGAGACTAAATAAATGTCTCCGATCTCAGAAAGCCTATCCTTTGTCTGTTCTCAAATATGAGCTCATTTTGGTTTTAGGGTTCCATTTTGAGGTCAGGTTAAATCACTGCCTTTCTGGGCCTATGTTCAAACAGTTTCTCAGAGTAGGACTGCTGTCCATATTATTCATAATGATCTAAAATGCAACTGATCCTATATCAGCACTCCTACTCTGAGACTGAATACAGGCTCTGGCCTTGAATCAAAAGAAGATTATGGATAAACGGCATGCTGGATTAATCTTTGTTAGGGAATGATATACCAGAATGCAACTTGTTTGGGGGAAATGGTTCAGACCATAAATTGACCTCTAATGTTAGTGTGTATATCTAGTTTTTGCTGTAATGTATATTTAGAGGCATTTTCTTTTATCATGGAAATAAATATATTTGGCAATTATTTATGATTGCATTTATGATTGCATTGTTTATAATAGTTTTCCTTGTAGAGGGGTTGTGATATTGGCACCACTGTTTTGTAATGAATTCATTGGATATCTGGCATGTTTGTTGGATGTTATTTTTTTATGTGCAGATGCGTTGGCCACCTTAAGGATTTACAAGGTTCAATAGTCACAGACCTCTAAACTCTTTTGCTCAGCAGTGTTCCTTGTGTCTTGCTACTGAACAAGAGAGCATGAACCAACCACTGGAGGCACGGACGACACCTGGCAGGACTGATGAGTTGTGTTCAGTAAGCATAAAATGGTAGAAAACAGAGTGAAATGGGGAGGTGCTAACTGAACTTGTCCAATATGAAGCCCTTGTTTTCATTTTCAGTTGTGCCCCAATGAACATGACCCTGGACACAAAGGTGGCCATCGTCAGAATCATGGGAAAAGTTCAAGATAAATGCGCTCTAATTAAGAAATTAAGCCTACTTGTAAATTTGTCTTTTGTAAAGAAGTGTTGGCATGTGTTCATCACCAATGGTAAACTTCTTATTAGTCTTGGTTAATCACACAATGTTTTTAATACTTCCGTGTGAAGGAAGGCTAATTAAAAATAATTTCTGAGCTGCCTGCAATGCACTCCACTAACATGATAATATTGACTTGAGTTACCGCACCATTAGTTGGACTGCCCCAAAGCGTCTACTGGCAGTTGCATTGTGGGAATCATATGCAAATGCCTTGGGTTAGTTTACCATCGTTTTGGGATGAAAAAAATGTCTGATTTCTGATGTAATGTTTTCAAGAGATGACGTTTATCACCTGTATTTCATGAGTATGACATGGTGGACCTACTTCATTTTAAATGACAAATCTGTTGGAGCAAATGATCATATAAAGGTACACTAGTTGGGAGGGGCTGTCTGACACACAGGCAGTCCTCTGCCAGGGGGAGGTTGGTGCCAATGATCATATAAAGGTACACTAGTTGGGAGGGGCTGTCTGACACACAGGCAGTCCTCTGCCAGGGGGAGGTTGGTGCCAATGATCATATAAAGGTACACTAGTTGGGAGGGGCTGTCTGACACACAGGCAGTCCTCTGCCAGGGGGAGGTTGGTGCCAATGATCATATAAAGGTACACTAGTTGGGAGGGGCTGTCTGACACACAGGCAGTCCTCTGCCAGGGGGAGGTTGGTGCCAATGATTCAACAGTGTTTGTTCCTTATTATTGTTTATTACAGGTAGAATTGGAAGACTGGGGAGACAACTATACTGTAGGTCTGGTATGTCAACATTAGCTTGTAGATTGGTTTTCTATGTTTTGTCTGTTACTCTTCAATACCTTTTTGTTAACTTTACTCTATTTTCTTTCATATTAATACGATCTGTACATTTGTCATAATAAAAAGCTTTTTTAAACAAGGAATGGTAGGCTGACTTGTTTTCTGTCTCTTGAAAAGGGAGAGGACAGCATGATGGTGTGAAATATTGATACAATCAGCTTTCTGACTAATGCAGGCATGTCCACTTGAGAACCGTGCTTCTACACCTGCATTGCTTGCTGTTTGGGGTTTTAGGCTGGGTTTTTGTACAGCACTTTGAGATATCAGCTGATGTAAGAAGGGTTTTATAATACATTTGATTTGATTTGAGAACATCTGGTGAAAGTGTTGAGGGGGCATGTTTCCTTAAAGATGCATTCATTAAAGTTTAGTTGCTATTGGTTTCTCCAGAAATGTTGAGTTGTGTGGTTGATGTATGGTTTATTTACACGTCTTAACTCATGAAAACAATATTTTAGGTAGTTTTTTTGTTGCTAATCGGTGTGCCTCTTTCTGTCAAATTAGGTCATTTCTGGAAAATACTTTTTTAGGTGGATTTTTGGCTCAAGTGCACCCCTAGTTGTTATTAAAATTCCGTATGATTTATTTGCGAGTTTGTTTTGCATGGTCGGGTGCCCCGGGTGGATTGGAGAGGTCTTTTACGTACCAATGGAATTGTCTACACACACTCCGCATACCCGGGGCCTGTTGCACAAAAGTAGAATTAAGACATCCGGGATAAATGACTCAGCTGAGCTCAATGAAGCCAAAACATGTGCGTCCAGGCTTAATTGGTTGCACAAAGACCAAGCCAGGATGAGCAGACACGGATTCATTAAGCCAGGTGAAACCAATCCTGGATAGGTGCGCGCTCACGGCTCACTCAAATAGACCCCGCCACAGATCACAGATTAACTGATTTACCATGGCAACTAGAGCCGCGTACTTTTCCCGGTCGGAAGCACACATCCTCATGGAGGCATACGAGGAGGTAAAAGATATAATTAAGAAGAAAGGCAACACCGCCACAGTGATAAAGCAAAGAGAAAAAGCGTGGCAAAGTATTGCAGACCGCCTGAATGCGTAAGTAGTGCACAATTACACACTCACCGCTCCGCTGAAACATCACAATTACAATTCAAATATTTAATTCACATCTCCAAAAATGCAGTTGTACTGTAATTATGAAACGTTAAATTTTTAATTGAAATGCACTGCAGATATGAGTGAAATTGTGTAAAGTAACTCCATCACACTGTATAAAGCTATGATAAATTTTTTGATATTTTTACTGAAAACAAGACAAAAATACCAAGTAATTTTTGCAGTGTGACTCCATTAAATGTGTGTTTGTGTGTGTGTGTGTGTGTGTGTGTGTAGATTAAACATGAACGGGCCAAAACGGACATGGCAGCAGGTCAAAATCAAATACAAGAACATTCTGCAGAATGGTATGGTCCCTGACTAATATTTAACAAAGCACAAGCATATATTGTACCCAGAAGGTGCCTGCTCACACATTGTCTGTACTGTTTTAGCAGTGAAAAAGAATACCCACAGACAAGGCACGGGTGGTGGGTCACCAAAGGCTGACCTTACCCCAGCAGAGGACATGGCCTTGGAGCTAAATAAAGGCAGGCCCGTCTTAGAGGGGATCCCTGGGGGAAAGAGACGAGCATAGGTTCCTCCCAAGATGCCACCCGCTTCATTCAAGGTATGTCCTTCCATCTCTACATGGGATACAACCACATTCATATTGAATCAATTTGGACTGTCTGACTTTGGTTTACCTATTGCCTTGCAGTGCCTGGCAGCACTGTGTTCCTGTTAGAGCCACCAGCACAAGCACCAGACGATGCTGATCCAGTGAGTACTCCATCAAAGGCATACTGTAGGCCTGGCATGTCTTGTCTACTAGCTTCAATATGAATCCGATTAAATGTGATAGGGTGAAGGCCCCAGTGCAGCAGCAACAGCACATGATGGAGACGATGATGAGGAGGAGACCATCTCTCTGGATTCCAGAAGGCATGAGGTATCATGTTAAGACTGTGAAAGTACTATTTACTCTACAATGGTGAGGAGTCCTCATCAAAATCTAATTTATTTTACAGGACCCAGATGCTATACAGTGGGAAAACCAGCCTGGCAACATAGTGCGTATTAATAAAAGGACACCACATCCTGCCAAATTCCAGCTGCGCTAATTGTATTGTGTTCACAGAGCTCACAAGCTATCAGAAAGTTGTATGGCAACCACCTCCGGCGCCAAATAGAACTGGCAGACATAGACATTCAGTACAAGAAGAAAAAGATGGAAAATCTTGCACTGGAGTCCGAAATAAAAAAGAGGACAATTAGGAAACTGGACCTTGAAATAAAAAAACTTGAGAGGGAGGTGAGATATGCCTTCAATGTACACTGTATGCTAACTGTAAAACAAATGTATTAATCATTATTTTTCTTTCCTCCCCCAGCTCCAAGAAGATGACACAGCTCAAAATAAAAATTAGGTATATTCTCGTAAAGTCAAGTGAGCCATGACATATGAGCTCTTATTGTGAGCACACAGGACGGTGGAATCTTTCTAAGGTTTTTTTTATTTTCCCAGCAATCAGTACAACCAAGTCATCGTTATAAGGCATCGCCCTCTTTTGCCCACCCCCCCAGCACCAGGTGTGGCCACTAGCCTATATGAAGGCCCAAAATTGTGTGTTCCTTTCTGCTCTGACAATGGCATGCCCATTCGTGCGAGATGTGGTGGATGAAGAAGCACTTGTGCTGAGGAGAGCCTTCAGGCGAGAAAGGGTCTTCAGGGACCGGTTGGACCCACTGGCCTTCCCTGATGACCATCTATTAGAAAGATACAGGTTTTCTGCAGATGGCATCAGGTATCTATGCAGACTACTGGGTCCCAGGATTAAGCACCGCACTGCACGGAGCCATGCACTGAGTGTGGAGCAAATGGTTTGTGTGGCCTTGCGCTTTTTTGCTAGTGGAGCCTTCCTGTACTCAGTGGGGGATGCAGAACAGCTGAACAAGGCCACAATTTGCCGCACAATAAGGAGTGTGTGTCTGGCTATCAAAGCATTAGCAGATGTCTTCATCTCCTTCCCTGGCCACAGAAGACTCTGTGACATCAAAGAGGAGTTCTATAGGATTGCAGGTAAGAGGATCTACAAATTACAGGACAACTGTTAACACATAGTAGGATACTCATTACTTTGTGTGACAGGTTTCCCCAATGTCATTGGTGCAGTGGACTGCACACACATAAGGATAAAAGCCCCTCAGGTGCCCATGAGGCCGATTTTGTGAATAGGAAATCCTTTCACAGCATTAATGTTCAGGTGAACATAACTTTTTGATATTGTCCATTGACGAACACTCTGCATTGCCAGTGATGTGCATTGATTGGTGTAATATTCCTCATCTTATGATTTCAGATGGTCTGCAATGCTGACTGTGTGATCAGCAATGTTGTGGCAAAATGGCCTGGCTCAGTCCATGACTCCAGAATCTTTCGGGCCTCTGAAATCTATCAGTGCCTATCACAAGGTAAGCCACACAACCCCTATTTATAACCATCATGGCTGTGTCAAGAATATCACTGTGTTTATGAGGTAGTAATGATGAGATTTTGTGTTGACAGGTGAATTCTCTGGTGTGTTGCTGGGAGACAGGGGTATGGCTGCCAGCCTTTTCTCCTGACACCTTTCACAGACCCCCAGGAAGCACAGCAGGCCTACAACCATGCCCATGCCAGGACCAGGGCCAGAGTTGAAATGACCTTTGGCCTCCTGAAGGCACGCTTTCACTGCCTTCACAAATTAAGGGTCAGCCCTGTTAGGGCATGTGATATTACTGTGGCTTGTGCTGTCCTCCACAATGTGGCCTGCCTGAGGAAGGAGAGGGCCCCCAGAGTGCCACCAGCCATGGACTGGGACAATCCGGCAATCTTCCCCTGATGACGACAGTGGTCGGCTGCTGAGGGACCAATATGTGTTGAATTATTTTAGTTAGTATGTGTGCTTTCAATTTTGGTTAAATATGTCCTGCGGTGGCAGAGGAATTTGGGTTTTTTGGGTTCGTTTTTGACGAATTTGGCCTCTTATGATGTTTGTGCGGTATACTGTGTGTAATACAAGGCTGCAGGGAGGCTACTGCATCCATTCATTTGTCTGTTCAGTTGATGTGTATGGATTTGTCCTGCATTTATTTTAGTGTGCAGACATGCAGGGTGTGTTATATACAGACCTTTGAATGTGTATGTATCATTTTGTATAATATGCTTGGATTCTGTGCTTTCCATCTTGTAGAGTCACTGTGACTTCAGTTTTGAAAGGAGCTGATGGTTTACCTGCTTTGTTTTGTCCTTATTCAATAAAGGAACATAATGTTACACATTGTGTTTTTATATTCATATGGAATGTGTATTTGTTTATATGACAGAGTACTAGGGCCACACTGAAGAAAAAGGATAAAGTCATAAATTTATGAGGCTGGTTTTTCTGCAGAAAAGCTACATATTGTTTTTACAGTTTTGATACTTATGACAATGTGATACTTAATATTCTGGCACATCAGCATGTCTTTGTTTATGAAACCATACTGAAGTACAATTTCACGAAATTCCCCACATCTGTCATTTTAACAACTGTCCTCCTTTAAAACAACTGGTTACAATATTATGACTTGTGTTTTTTTCCCCTCTGTGGCCCTAATATTCTATCATTTTATATATAGCCTTATAGTCTATGGGAAACTGTAAATTATCTAATGATAGCAACATCTAAAAATCATTTTTTATCCAAAATCATTGAAATTAATGATCACAAACGTTTAAATAATAACAGTGGGTCTAGTTATATGTGATAACAATGTATAGTGAGCAGTGAAATAACTATTGGTTTCCATTTGTGGTGACTGCTGACTGACATTAGGGATGAGATTAAATAGATCCTGGAATTTAGCCTGGTCTGGAGCAGGCTAGCTCCACAGAATAAATCTCCATGGTAATTTATACCATAACATATCCTCCTGCCCCCTATCCATCTTTAGTGCAACCGGATTACGGATCAATTGAGCCAGGATCACCAAAATATCCTGGTTTAATCCCTTATCCTAGTTTTGTGCAACAGGCCCCCGGAGCACTGGGCCTTTTCAAACGAGCTAGCCCACTTTATAAACAACCAAATTACAGCGCTCATAGGATAAATCGGCTGCCCCGCCCAAATCTTAATTAGACTACGCTCCGCCAACTACAGAAACTGGTGTGGAAAGCAGTTCGTTTGGAGTTAAACAACCATCGGAAAGGGGTCTGAAAAGACTTTCAGAACACAGCAAGGCAATTAAAGGAGCGCAGTGTCATTCTCGTAACCGAATTGTCCAGGTAACCTCAACATTCTCCGGACATCATACATCTTTGTTTATAAATCTGCAGATAGGTGGAAACTATCCGATCAACATGTTTAATTCACTCCATGCGGGTTGGGAGGACAGGGAAGCCACGATGGTGAATCTGAAAAACGTATCTCCTCCAAGTGAAGGAATACGGTACAATCAAGGTGAAATCACCGCTGTTTGGAATGGCGAAGGGCTTGGACCAGGAACTCTGTACATTGCAGAAACGTGAGTGTTTCCAGATTATTCATCAATAAACTGCGCGATTTGATTGAAATCGACTGGTATGTGTTTGACAAACGCCTTTCATCATATTGGCTACCTAAAGTGCGTAAAATGTATTTTTAATTACATTGTCTAATCTTTCCCCAGATGTGTATCATGGTTCGATGGGTCTGGAATGGGGTTTAATTTGAAATACACGTCAATCAGTCTCCATGCAATCTCACGCGATTTTACCGCGTACCCAGGAGAGCACCTGTACGTCATGGTCAACACCAATCTCAACGGTGAGGTTTCTCCAAAGATACTTTGTCTTTCTCTCAATTCCAGTGTATTCAGAATAGTCTCACTTTCCGAAGTGCAATGAGGCCATGCCAGTTTGAAGCGAGCGGCATGTTATGAGAAGTTGAGCCTGTACATAGACCTTATTATTGTATACAATTATGCACGAAAACGTTGCGGTTTTTCACAGTCGGGTGCATGCAAACAGACTGTATTGCCTACATTTTGTACACACACGTAAGGGTGTATTCATTTATTATTTCGTTTCAAAACGTTTTGCAACAAACCCTTAAGTTACAAATCGTTTTACTTTTGGAGTAAAGACAAATTCAAGAAGGGTACTCAGTTTCTTTCTCTTTGGTTCCTAAAGTTAACATAACCAGTTTCCATTGCACACGATTTTGCAACAGCCAAAACGTTTTGCAACTTAATTTGACTAATGCTTTTTCATAAAAGCAACTCTCAAAACATCCCAAATGACATACAAAAGCATTTATTGTTCACCATAATAACATCTGAGTCACACTGGCATGCCTCCTGTCCTGCCTGGTCTCAGACTAGACGTAGCATAGTAAACGTGAATCCGGGATACCTACATTAGTTTGGTATAGTTACATAAGACAGATTGGTTACTTAATGCAGATGTAAAGGATGTGAAACGGCTAGCTTAATTAGCGGTGGTGCGCGCTAAATAGCGTTTCAATCAGTGACTTCACTTGCTCTGAGACCTTGAAGTAGTAGTTCCCCTTGCTCTGCAAGGCTTTTGTGGAGCGATGGGTAACGATGCTTCTTGGGTGTCAGTTGTTGATGTGTGCAGAGGGTCCCTGGTTCGCGCCCGGGTATGGGCGAGGGGACGGTCTAAAGTTATACTGTTACACAGAAACAAAATTAGGGTGGATGGGTGGGCGTATAAAGCAAACGCCTAGCAACCCAAAGGTTGTGAATTCAAATCTTATCACAGAAAACTTTAGCATTTTAAGCCTTTAACCTAACTCCTAACCTTAACAATAAAGCCTAGCTAATATTTGCCAGCTAGCTAGAATTCGTAACATATCAAACATTTAGGAAAATGTGTAAAATATTTTACGTTTAGCAAATTTTTAACATATCATATGAAATGGGTGATGGACAACCACACATTTAATACATACCATACGAAATGTGTCACACTAAATGGAATCCCTTGGATTTCCGTCAAGAATAATAGAAAATACTCTTGAGCCCAGGTTGTCCTGTCAGGAACAGCCACCATTCATCCCACACATACTCACCCGCTGCTGAATGGCCCGTTTTAACCCCCTAGAGAGGCTCATTGTCATATTGCGGATGGGCGAGCTGCCAGGCACGGTTCCTCGGACATCCGATGCTCTTGAGAGCTTATTTACATCTGAGTTGCTGCTGAGACTAAACAATAAGCAGTGTTTTTGCTTCATGTCTCAGGTCATGCCAAGGTCATTAGATTTAATTTGCTCACTTATGCCAATTTGTTGTGCCAAATGTTGCATTGTCGAAGGAACCTGCATTCTATTGGACTGTGTATACCATGTGTATCCTGTACATACGACTAATAAAATGTGGAACTTTAAATGAAACTTCATTTTATTAATGCCAGTTAACTCTGATTGTAGTGCTCTTAGATTCATAATCCGCTTGGCCACCTTAACACTTGTTTGGTAGGGAAAATGGTTTTAAATGTAAGTAAAATATTGTTCCATTTGCATGTTGGACACTTTGTTGTATAGGTAGTGTAAGATCAAAATGAACGACATTTTCTTTGAGTTGCGCTTTGTGGAGCACATGACTTGTTTAGGACTCGGACTTGGGATTTGCCTTGGGACTTGAGACTTACTTGTGACTTGTAAAACAATGACTTGGTCCCACCTCTGTAATTTACTACTGAAAGAATAAGCTATAAGCAGTCACCCATGACTGTGCGGTCTACGCATGACTCCAGCACCACCAAGTTTACTGATGGTGGTAGGCCTGATCACTGGCGATGAGACCGCCTACAGGGAGGAGGTTAGTGACCTGACCGTATGGTGCCAGGACATCAAGCTCTCGATCAACATCAGTGAGACCAAGGAGCTGATCGTGGACTACAGGAAACGGGGTCAGCACGTCCACATTGACAGGGCTGCAGGGGATGTTGGTTTAGAGCTTCAAGTCCCTCAGTGTCCAAATCACTAAGGACTCGTATGCGATGACCCCCCCCCCCCCCCCCAAGTTTGAAGTTGAAAAGATTTGGCAAGGGCCCTCAAATCTTTAAACTACAGCTGCACCATTGAGTGCAATCTTGACTGGCTGCATCACTGCTTGGTATGGCAACAGCACCATTCTCAATCGCATGGTGCTACAGAGGGTGGTGCGGACAGCCCAGTACATCACCGGGGCCAAGCTCCCTGCCATCCAGGACCTCTATCAGGCAGTGTGACAGGAAGGTCAGAAAAAAACGTTACACTCCAGCCACCCAAACCACAGACTTCTCTGCTTCTGCACAGCAAGCAGTATTGGTGCATCAAGTCTGACACAAACCGCTTCTATCCCCAAAGCCATAAAACTGCTAAATAGCTAACAGTCCGTGTAGCCATTCTCTGAGTTGACCCTTGTATTTTATTTTTACACTCTATGCACACGTGTAGAACTCTACACACTCACTCAACACACAACACGCACACACATTTATACTGACTACGCAAACACACTGGCATAAAATCTTAATTTACATTGCTGCTACTCTTTCAAATATCCTGATGTCTAGTCACCTTACCCATATACATACATTTGGTCATGTAGTGTATATGGACACCTGCTCTTTAAACATCTCATTCCCAAATCATGGGCATTAATATGGAGTTGGTCCCCCCCTTTGCTGCTATAACAGCCTCCCCTCTTCTGGGCAGGCTTTCCACTAGATGTTTGAACATTGCTGCAGGGACTTGCTTCCATTCAGCCACAAGCATTAGTGAGGTCGGGCACTGATGTTGGGCGATTAGGCCTGGCTGACAGTTGGCGTTCCAATTCATCCCAAAGGTTTTCGATGGAGTTGAGGTCAGGGCTTTGTGCAAGTCAAGTTCTTCCACACCGTTCTCGACAAACCATTTCTGTATGGACATCGCTTTGTGCACAGGGGCATTGTCATGCTGAAACAGGAAACGGCCTTCCACAAAGTCAGAAGCACAGAATTGTCTAGAATGTCATTGTTTGCTGTAGTGTTAAGATTTCCCTTCAATGGAATTAAGGGACCTAGCCTGAACCATATAAAAACAGCCTCTCAACTAAACTTTAGTTGGCACTGTATGTTCTGCTGGCATCCGCTAAACCCAGATTCGTCCGTTGGACTGCCAGATGGTAAAGCGTAATTCATCACGCTAGAGAACACATTTCCACTGCTCTGTGTGGGAGAATACACTCACACGTAGCCCTAGTTGTATATGCAGGTGTGCCACAATGTAAGTGTCATGAGATTGCAACTGAGCTCTGTTCCACTTCTGACTCTATAGCTGCGTTTATACTGGCAGCCCAATTCTGATCTTTTGCCCAATTTTTAGTAGCAAAAGATCTGTCTGTTTTGATTGGTCAAGAGACAAATTAAGTGATAAAAATCTGAACTGGGCTCCCTGTGTAAATGCAGACTAACAATTCTCCCCCCCCAGGTAACTGTGAGAAGTGTGCGGAGGAAGAGGATAATGAGAGTACTGATGATGACTGCGACGCTGATTCCATAAGTCCTGTTACAGAGATCTGTTTTGTGCCCAGTGATAAGGCTACCTGTAAGTGGGTACTGTGGAATACCATTCATGCATACTTCACCGTATAGTGAGCTATATCCGCACATATTTGGACTCGTAATAGATATTCTTCAGGCCTGAGCTAAATTTGAAAAATGAACGTTACTTAGATCGGACCAAACTGATGGTCAGATTTACAGCTGTAAATCTATGGTTTGGGGAAAGGGTTGGTTTGGACAACTTTCCAAAATACTTTGAGTTGGTTTTCCACCCTCCAGTGGAGTCCATGTTCTCAGCCATCTCTGAATGCCAGGCCCTGCACCCTGACCCTGAAGACTCCGACTCTGACTTTGAGGGAGATGAGTACGACGTTGAAGAAGCTGGTGAGTGAGCCTGACCATGTTCAGTATTCATTAGGGCACACAACAGAATGTTTTGCACCGGAAACAATTGAACCTTTCCCATTGGACAAGTCAAGGTAGTCCCTCCCTGCTTTAGTCTTCTTGCTGTTTTGGCGACTAATGAACACAACCCATCTTTCTTGCCGACAAATTAACTTATTTCTTGACATCTAGACTTGATATTTCATGCCCAAATGTCCTCAGTGCACCTCCTCGACACCTTGACAACTGTTCTGAGATCAGTATAAGGATGCACATTAATTTCTCATTCCGGTTGTTGGACTGTCAGTGCTAAAAGAATAAATAAAGTTGGCTAACTTTCACCAAAGGATATATCTTCTGTATGATACCATGCCTTAACGCATAAAGTAACTGTTACCCCCCCCACCAAATAATTTTTTCTTTAAAAAAAACTTTTGAAAACCACAACTTTACAGTCCCACAATACTTTAATTGGGGCGCCCAATGTCAACTATGTGGGCATTTGACTAACCTTTCAGTCTCCTGTCTCCCCACCCACAGAACAGGGTCAGATAGACCTGCCCACATTTTACAACTTTGAGGAGGGTCTGTCCCAGCTCACCCTGGAGGGCCAGGCCACCCTGGAAAGACTGGAGGGGATGCTGGCCGACTCTGCATCCCAGAAACACCACTGCATGGCCGGGGTAAGGCCCGAGGACACCCCAACGGGATGCTGCAATGGTATGAGCTTGAAATGCATTGGAATGGGGTCTGCATTGCTTTGTATACGTACATGGGTCGTGTTCATTAGGGCATGCAATGGAAAAAGGAAATGAGTCCAACATTTCAGTCTTTCTGTTTAGTGCCTTATGAACACCTTTGATTTGGGTAACAGTAGGTCCTAGGGGGTGGACATTGTGGTAGGACTGGAACAATGCAAGATGCTCTGAAGATGCATGAAACATCAGCGACACACATCAGCATTAGATTATTGAAGGGAATCAATTTGCCGTCCTGAACCTCCTGCCAGCGTTTTAGTTAAACAGTACTAAGCACCCCATCAGTAGGCTAGCCTCGAATTCCAAACGGAATAACGCTACATTTCACTATTGAAGTAGCCCTTATGTTACTGAATGTATTAATTTCGTTATCAACAAATCCTGCAGAAAGTACAGATTTGAAAATGCACAAAATTAAGTAATATTTGGGTTGTCTAGTCAGCTGGACAGTTGTCCTCAACTTTTGATCTATTAATTTCCTAATAATCTCCAGACGGTTCACTTTCAATTTCTACCATGGTTATGCATATGCTTTTCATATTTCTTCTGTAAGAAACATTTTAATTGTCCATGATTTTGGCCATGAGTGTTAAGGGTTAAGAAACGCAGCATAATTCAGCTGTTTTCAAGGCTTGTTCAGCAGTCCAGTAAAAAGAAAATATAAGCTAAAGCACTAGCACACAAGTACAACTATTAATGTACAGTGCATTCGGGAAAGTATTCAGACCCCTTGATCTTTCACATTTTCTTACAGCCTTATTTTAAAACTGATTCAATTGTTTTTCCCCCCCAATCTACACACACTACCCCATAATGACAAAGCAACAAGTTTGACATTTTTGCACATTTAATAAAAAACATTACATTTACATAAGTATTCAGACCGTTTACTCAGTACTTTGTTGAAGCGCCTTTGGCAGAGATTACAGCCTCGAGTCTTCTTGGGTATCACGCTACAAGCTTGGCACACAAGCTCTGTCAAGTTGGATGGAGAGTGTCGCTGCACAGCTATTTTCAGGTCTCTCCCTCCAGAAATGCTAGATCGGGTTCAAGTCTGGGCTATGGCTGGGCCACTCAAGGACATTCAGAGACTTGTCCTGAAGCCACTCCTGCGTTGTTTTGGCTATGTGCTTAGGGTCGTTGTCCTGCTGAAGGTGAACCTTCGCCCCAGTCTGATGTCCTGAGTGCTCTGGAGCAAGTTTTCATCAAGGATCTCTGTACTTTGTGCCATTCATCTTTCCCTTGATCCTGACTAGTCTCCCAGTCCCTGCCCCTGAAAAACATCCCCACTGCATGATGCTGCCACCACCTTGCTTCACCATAGGGATGGTGCCAGGTTTCCTCCAGATGTGGCGCTTGGCATTCAAGCCAAAGAGTTCAATCTTTGTTTCATCAGACCAGAGAACATTGTTTATCATGGTCTGAGAGTCCTTTAGTAGGTGCCTTTTGGCAAACTCCAAGAGGGCTGTCATGTGCCTTTAACTGAAGAGTGGCTTCTGTCTGGCCACTACCATAAAGGCCTGATTAGTGGAATGCTGCAGAGATGGTTGTCCTTCTGAAAGGTTCTTCCATCTCCACAGAGTAACTCTGGAGCTCTGTTAGTGACCATCAGATTCTTGGTCACCTCCCTGACCAAGGGCCTTCTCCCCCGATTGCTCAGTTTGTCCAGGAGACCAGCTCTAGGAAGAGTCTTGGTGGTTCCAAACTTCTTCCATTTAAGAATGATGGATGCCACTGTGTTCTTGAGGACCTTCAATTCTGCAGCAATTTCTTTTTTTTTTGTATCCTTCCCCAGATCTGTGGGTTGACACAATCCTGTCACGGAGCTCTGGGGATAACTCCTTCAAACTCATGGCTTGCTCTGACATGGACTGTGTTGTGGTAATTTCCTGTATTAGTAAATGAGGAGAGTTTACAAACCACACACAAGTCAGTTATATTTTAATCTTCATTAATTATGAGCTTCACCATAGCCCTTTGACTCTCAGATAAATTCAGTGTCTATCAATTAATTCTGAGTCTTTACAAAATAATTCTAGTATCTTTTATAGCCAAGATACACCCCTCAACTCACATGACGAACCACAGATCTCAAACTTCACAAAGGGCCCTTTACTTGAGAGGTGTATCCCATAGCCAGATAGCATTAGCTATAAATTATCATTCAGTTTGGTCTCTAAAACGAGATTCTAATCTCGTTCCTGGTACTTCATAGTACCAAAACATTACCTCACTATCTGGAATGCTCTTTAGGCTTTATTGGCAAAAGACATCGTAAATCTCCTGTCAGTGCTATCTCATAGAGGCCCATCCTCAGTGGAACACTGAACACAATCATCGACAGATTCTATTCTGTCGACTAAAACAACTATTCTAATTCCTGAGGGGTATGACTGCTGCGTGGTCCCATGGTGTTTATTTGCATACTATTGTTTGCACAGATAAACGTGATACCTTCAGGCATTTGGAAATCGCTCCCAAGGATGAACCAGACTTGTGGAGGTCTAATTTATTTTCTGAGGTCTTGGCTGATTTTCTTTGGATTTTCCTATGACGTCAAGCAAAGAAGCACCGAGTTTGAAGGTAGGCATTGAAATACATCCACAGGTACACCTCCAATTGACTCAAACGAATCTTCTAATGCCATGACATAATTTTCTGGGATATTCCAAGCTGTTTAAAGGGACAGTCTACTTAGTGTTTGTAAACATCTGACCCGCTGGAATTGTGGTAGTGTACATGACAAGTCATTTTTCCAACAGTTGTTTACAGAGATTATTTCAAAGTACATGTCCTAACCGACTTGCCAAAACGATGGTTTGTTAACAAGAAATTTGTGGAGTGGTTGAAACACTTAGGTTGAAGTCAACTAGTTTGAACTTCTGACTTCAACTGTAGAATGAAGATTTAAAAAATCTATTTTAGATTAAGGCTGTAACGTAACAAAATGTGGAAAAAGTCAAGGGGTCTGAATACTGTCTGACTGTATGATGTTAGAAGGAAATGCATAGTCTTGTTTTCATTTGAACTCTCACTGGATTATTACCGCCCCAAATCCTTTTAGGTCAAGGGACTGTCGTGTCTTTAGCTATGCCGGATTAAGTGATATGACAAGCTATTCTATAAAATCCTTTCTCTGTAAATAATATTACCTGATTTAGCTAATTATGTAAAGTAATTAACTAGAAAGTTGGGGCACCACGAAAGAGTTTTATAGAGCTGTTATGTTTCGAATAAACTCTTAAAGACCTAGTAATATTTTACATCAATAGCAGTCAATATTAGTCGTCACCTTATTTCAGTCTCATCTGAAAGTTGTAAATTCTTGGTTATCTTCACGAACCCTGGCTAACAAGTTGAATCAGCAATATAAAATTGGGTTTAATTAAGTATTTACTAAATACCTAACTAATCACACAGAATTACATATACACAGAATGCAAATGATGTCATACGGAAAACGCCCTGGTGGACGGAGCCGGCAATATCTGGTTACACAAAGGAAAGGGGCTTGGGTTTGAGTGAAAGAGCAGGAAGACTGAGGAACAAAGGGAGAAGCCATGCTATCGTAAATACAGTATCTTATACATTCTAAATTACCACCCATTTGGAAAATGAAATTGCAATAAATATTTACTCTGAGCTGCGCTTCGGTAGGTTGGTCGTAGATGCTGGCGGTGTTGGCTAACAGATCTTCCTGTCCTCGGAAGAATGTCTCTGGTGGTAAATTGGCTATGTTGAAGTATCGTCGTTGTGGTAGACTAGATACGTCGTCCGTCCTTTACTAGCCCACGTTTACAGCTGCTGTAACGGCCAGGATGTCTCACTTTAGTGAATAAGAGTTCAAAGTTCATACCATTCACAACCAAAGCTCACGCTGAGGTTGGCTTAGTTCTGTAGTTGACATGTTAGTCCTTTTTAATGTATGGACCGTCATCCTATCGTCCTTGGAACAAAGTTATACGCCCTTTTAACGCAGAGGCTGCAGGCCTCGCGTACTTGGAACAGGAGGTTACATTTTCATCAAGGGCTTATATAGTGGAGGGAGAGAAGAGCGTTTCATAGTTTATAACCAATGTCTATTCACAGGGGTAGGCCACTGATTGAGCAGAGCTCTAAGCTTATGAAAACCCAATTCTCTCATTTGGAAGCTAAAATTACATTTCTTCTTTTCACAAATAGTTTCATATTTAAACATTTAAATTGCACAACACTTCCATGTGAATCTGATAACTAGAATTTGTAGACCTTCCCAGATAGTTTGTCGTCCTGTCATGTCTCAGATGACAACCGAATTAATATGATATCTGTTTTTCAACTGGTTGGATTACTGAAATATGGTTCCTTTCCCCCCACTTGTTTGATGTTCCTCATGCTCTCTGTTTCACAAAGGCTATTCAAGAGTCCTTCAGTAGAGTCGAGAGAGAGGGAAGGGAGAAAGGTATTTATGGGGGGGGGTGTCATAAACCTTACCCACAGGCTAACGTCATGACAGGACATATACAGTGTTTTCTTTTTTTTGAGGGTCTTATTTATTAGGGCACGCAGCAGAAGCTCTTTAAAATGTTTTGCAATGGAAAATGGAAATTAGTGTTTAAGTCCAAGTAGTCTCTCCCTGTTTCAGTCAGTTTTCTGTTTGGTGAATACTACACACGGGTCTGCTTTAGGAGATAAAGCTCAGATTGAGTGGCACACCTCCAGCAGATGGCCCAAGTGAAGCATTCAAGCAGACTTCCGACAGTGACCACCTTTTGTGGTGACGATACTACAACGTCACCCTACTCCCCTTCACCACGTTAGACATGTTGACACCTAAGTCAAACTTTATTGGTCACGTACACATATTTAGCAGATGTTATTGTGGGTGTAGCGAAATGCTTGTTCCTAGCTCTAACAATGCACACACGTTGAGTTTGTTTTCCTGACACCACTCTCCCAGGGCCCTCGCCTCCTCCCTGTAGCCTGTCTCATTGTTTGTAATCAGGCCTACTACTGTTGTCATCGGCAAAGATCTGCAAAATCTGTTGTCATCGGATTTGGAGGCGTGCGTGGCCATGCAGTCAAAAGGTGAACAGGGAGTACAGGAGGGGGCTTAGCACGCACCCTTGTGGGGCCCCTGTGTTGCGGATCAGCAAAGTGGAGATGTCCATAAACACTCAAGCCAGCTGGTCTGCGCATGCTCTGAGGACGCGGCTAGGGATGCCGTCTGGGCTGGCAGCCTTGCGAGAGTTAACGCGCGTAATTGTCTTACTCAATGGCTACAGCGAAGGAGAGCCCACAGTCCTGCGTCAGTGGCGCTGTGTTATCCTCAAAAGCGGACGATGGTGTTTAGCTTGTCCGGAATGTTTTCCCTTTAGTCCGTGATTGTCTGTAGACCCTCTCACATCTTGTCTGGGCCATTGAATTGCGACTCCACTTTGTCTCTGTACTGACCTTTTGCCTGTTTGATTGCCTTATGGAGGGAAAAACTACACTTTGTATTCAGCCATATTCCCAGTTACCTTGCCATAGTTAAATACGGTGGTTCACGCTTTCAGGTTTGCGCAACTACTGCCATCTATCCACGGTCTCTGAGTTGGGTAGGTTCTAAGTCAGTGGGTACAACATCTTCTATAAACTTCCTATTGAGCTCAACCGTATTCATCTACGTTATTATCAGAGGCTACCCAGAACATATCCTAGTCTGCGTGATCAAAACAATCTTGAAGCGTGAATTGGTCAGACCAGTGTTGAATAGACCTTAGCATGGGTATTTTCTGTTTGAGATTCTGCTTATAGGAAGGGAAGAGCAAAAAGGAGTAGATCAGATTTGCAGAAGGGAGGGTTCAGGAAGGCCTTGTAGGCATTTTGAAAAGTTGAGTAGCAGTGTTTTTCCGGAGTGAGTACTACAGTCAATTTGTTGGTAGGACTTTTGTACCGTTTTCCTCAAATTTGCTTTGATATGTGGTTTCCAGTTTGCATAAAGTCCAGTGAAGGTCCTTGAGGGCCGTCATGGTATCTGCTTGAGGGGGAATATACATGGCTGTGACCTATAACCAAAGAATTCTCTTGTGGGGTAATACGGTCAGCATTTGAGGTATTCTAGGTCGGGGGAACAAAAGGACCTGAGTTCCTGTATGTTATCACAATCGCACCACGAGTAGTTAATTATGAAACATACACCCCTGCCTTCTTCCCAGAGAGATTTATTCCTGTCTTTGCGATGTACTGAACACAGCTGGCTGTATGGACGGTATATCCCGATAGAGCCATGTTTCCGTGAAACTGAGTATGTTACAATCCCTGATGTGTCTCTGGAAGGAGGTGCTCGTCTACTTAATTATCCAGAGGCTGAACATTAGTGAGTAATATACTCTGAAGCAGTGGATGGTGTGCATGCCTCGTGAGTCAGACCAGAAGTCCACTCCGAATACTTCTTCTCCGCCGGCGGTGTTTTGGAGCAGCCTCTGAAATAAGTTAAATTGCCTTGGGGTATGAACAAATGATCAAAATGATCCACTCTGATATCCAAGTCATTTATTGCTGTATGTAATAACACAATTCTGGGCTAATAATGTAAGAAATAACCCAAACTAAATAATGCAAAGTTGCTTAGGAGCAGAGCTGCCGGCGCCATCTTACATTACATGCCAGCATAGTCCATTCCGTTTCGGGCGGGGTGTAGTGGCATGGTTACAGCGAATGTCCTATATAGGTTTATGAGTTGTGACTGAGGCGTTTGAAACATGATGGCGGAGCGCACTTGTGTTGCATGGATTCCATCAATTCTATAGGTCAATGCTGCTGGTTCCACAAAGCTTAGCTTTGCTATGCTGCTGCCTGTCTTTTCTGAGTCAGAGTGCAATTGACACCCGACACTAACCTTTTTGGTCTGTGACCTTAGGGTAGCTAGTGTATCCTCAGCCTATTCTTGATTATATTCCACTTATTTGAACTATTCCAGTTCTAGCATGGCTGATCTGATACCATGAACTGGTCAACTAATCGTCAAGCCTTTGATTAATTAGCCTTTCCTCAAATGAACTGCATAACTGAATGAACAGTGACAAAGTGAAATAGGAATATTTATTAAAATAGTTTTGGTCATAGCCTCGTCTCAGGAATTATCCTTGGGGGGGTGGATGGTTGTCAAACTGTTACTGAAAAACAGCAAGTGAGAGGAGATCAAAGGGTAAGTTGACGTAAACGTATTCCACGATTTGGTTGAGAGCGTGGAAGGTGATAATTGCAAGCTTGAGCCCATAGGTTAAACGGCAAGAGTGAGGAATGTGCATTATTGTGCCGTGCTCATAGGCTATAAGGTAAATAGGTGTACGACATTCCGCACTTGGCAAATTGAAAGGAGTAGGTATGATAGTTTGTAAACACGCATTGATTCCCACTATGACCATAGAGGAAGTAATGTGAATGTATTTGCTTACTGATGACATTAAAGAAGGAAGCCATTCAGACTGCCTTACTTTTGTTGAACTTGCGTTATCAACTACATTTGTTGACCAGTTCTCATGCTGGAATAAGATCAAGTAAGTGCAACTGGTTTGGGGTACTGGTACTCAAGTTTATTAAACACTGAATTAGGGTATAACGGAAGTTTCCTCTGGGGAACAATACAGTAATTACATCCTATTTACTATGGGATATTTTCAAATTGTTCCAGGGATATTTCATTGTTCCTATTACATTTACATTTTAGCCGGGGCTCTTATCCAGAGCAACTTAAAGTAGTGAGTGCATACATTTGACTATTTGTTCGTACTGGTCCCCCATAACCCTGGCGATGCAAGTACCATGCTCTACCAACTGAGCCACACTATTCCCTCTATACCTGCAGTACCTCATACACTGTCTTTACATGGCAGACTGACTAGGTGAATCCAGGTGAAAGCTATGATCCCTTATTGATGTTACTGGATTGTGTATGTTGAAGGTAAATTGGCAAGACAAAAGATTTTAAGTGCCTTTGAACAGGGTATGGTAGTAGTTGCCAGGTGCACCGGTTTGTTAAGAACTGCAACACTGCTGGGTTTTTCACTCTCCAGTTTCCTTTGTGTATCAAGTATGGTCCATAACGCAAAGGACATCCAGCCAATTTGACACAACTGTACGAAGCATTGGAGTCAACATGGGCCAGCATCCACGTGGAATACTTTCAACACCTTGTAAAGTAAATGCCCCAACAAACTGAGGCCGTGTTGAGGGCAAAAGGGGGGTTTGCGCAACTCAATTTTAGGAAGGTGTTCCTAATGTTAGGTATACTCTGTGCAAGTGTCATTTTCAGTAGGGAAAGATTTTTGAATGGAGCGAAACGGGGAGGTACGGCCTTATCCAATGAACACATTTTCCCTTTCCATTGCAAAACATTTTGCTACAGTTTGCACTTCTGAACATGACCCAGGTGTCCAGAAGGGCAAGTTGTTTCATGAAATACTTCTGACTTCTACCCTTCCTCTCCACCTCCAGAGTCTGGTGCAGTAGGGGTCTCAGGACAGTTTGAAGACACCAACGTTGATCATTGGTAAGACTTTCACCCTCCTTGGAATAGGTTATAGTGATTAGATTTTTATTGGACAATTAAAAGTACAGTACCAGTCAAGTTTGGACACCTACTCATTCCAGGGGATTTCTTTATTTTTTACTATTTTCTACATTGTAGAATAAGTGAAGACATAAACTATTAACACACATGGAATAATGTAGTAACCAAAGAAAAGTAAAATCAAAATATATTTTAGATTCTTCAAAGTAGCCACCCTTTGCCTTGATGTCAGCTTTGCACACTCTTGGCATTCTTTCAACCAACTTCACCTGCAATTATTTTCAAACAGTCTTGAAGGAGTTCCCACATATGAGTAAGTGTCTGACCTTTTGACCGGTACTGTACATGGAAGACTTCTCCAGCTGGTTGACTCATATAATTCAGTGTTTCCATCCCTAGCACACCTGCTTCAACTAGTCAAAGCTCTGTTATTAGCTGTGTCAGGTGTGCTAGTATTGGATTAGACTAAGTGGAACGACTGGTTGTCCTTGAACAGCGGTTAGGGAAACACTGCTATTATGCCTCAATTATTTGGGCTCATGATTGGCTCTATACTCCCGTGCTGTTGTAAATGATTTAGTGTGATTATGAACGGCTCTGTTCCCGTGCTGTTGTAAATGATTTAGTGTGATTATGAACGGCTCTGTTCCCGTGCTGTTGTAAATGATTTAGTGTGATTATGAACGGCTCTGTTCCCGTGCTGTTGTAAATGATTTTAGTGTGATTATGAACGGCTCTGTTCCCGTGCTGTTGTAAATGATTTAGTGTGATTATGAACGGCTCTGTTCCCGTGCTGTTGTAAATTATTTAGTGTGATTATGAACGGCTGTTCTGTTTGTAAATGATTTAGTGTGATTATGAACGGCTCTGTTCCGCTGTTGTAAATGATTTAGTGTGATTATGAACGGCTCTGTTCCGTGCTGTTGTAAATGATTTAGTGTGATTATGTCTGTTCCGTGCTGTTGTAAATTATTTAGTGTGATTATGAACGGCTCTGTTCCCGTGCTGTTGTAAATGATTTAGTGTGATTATGAACGGCTCTGTTCCCGTGCTGTTGTAAATGATTTAGTGTGATTATGAACGGCTCTGTTCCCGTGCTGTTGTAAATGATTTAGTGTGATTATGAATGGCTCTGTTCCCGTGCTGTTGTAAATGATTTAGTGTGATTATGAACGGCTCTGTTTCCGTGCTGTTGTAAATGATTTAGTGTGATTATGAACGGCTCTGTTCCCGTGCGTCGTGCTAATGATCCCTGTACTGTAATCAAGCTGGATAGTTCTAATATGCTCGTTGGCAGAGACTGCCTAGTTTAGCCTGCAACTGATAAATTCCACCTTCCATTCACCCGTGGCACAGGTTCCCGCTAGACTTTACAGTGTGATTTAATCATTGACACACACGCTCCAGTCCCTTACCCAAAGGCCACCTATAGCATGTTTTTAAGCAGTTATTTTCTTTAGCTTTGTTTGGACTAATAATGAGTCATGATGGCCATGATGTCACCATTGTCAGGTCCAGTTCCTGGCCACTAATCAGCCATGTGAAATGTGATCTTGTGTTGCAGATGGAACAGAGAGGCCCTTGTTAGCACCCTCCTGACCGAAAGCTTTTTGAAAACGGGGGCATTAGGGTGGAATCGCAGTGTGGGGGGGCCTAAAGGTCTGATTGCGTAACACAGATGCAGGCAGTGTCAAGGCACTGGGTCTCTGAATGAGTACAGATAAATAATTTTAAGTCTCACAAGGCTAATCTCTACTGGCAGGTCACGATAGGCCTCGAAGTCTGAAGGACTAAAGCAAATAACAACTGTCACTTTTTTGTGAAGCGTTTCCATTTTTGTTACTGACAGAAAAGACCAGCCAGCAGATTTATTTTGAGCTTTTGTATGTTCAAATAATAAAACTCGGTTTTGTATAAAGCAAGGTGTGTGTGTGTGTGAGAGCGAGAGTGGATGCATTGGTAGTCGAAAATAATCTGTCATCCGAAATGAGCACAGACTTTCAAACAGCAACTTGTAAATCTTATCAACCTGCTTGTAACAAGTGATCAATTGCAGGATAAGGATTTGAGATGTAATGCTGGTGGGATGTTCAGTTGGCTGCCACAGACCAGCTCTAGAGCCTTAACAACATTTGTTTGCTGAAAATACTTTGTTTGCCAACTGGCACCCTGGTTCAGTGGCATGGTGTGGATTTCTGTAGGACTGCTTCTCTTCCGGATGGGTTGGTGCCCACACTGCCCAGCCACTCTACACCCCCCCACAGTTGTTGAAAGAAAGAGGCAGCTTTGTGTGGGGGGGGACTGACTACTGACACACAGAGAAAGAATGGATTCAGAGGGAGAGGATTTATGCTAAAATACAGTGGCCGCTCGGCACCCAAACACCATCCCAGCCCTCTTTGCTCTTTTGATTGGTTCCTTCTCCATCAGAAGAGAAATAGACTTCTCTAGACTTTCTGCACAGTGTGCATTTTAATCAGAGGGAAGGCATTGTTGAATTAAAAAATGTAGAATTACTTAATGAAAAATTGCATTAGGCTACTGGATCCCAATGTGTTTTTTTGATCCTGGTTTGGAATGTACTGCTAACGGATATCTGTTTCCACTAGTTCTAAAAAATGCAGGATAATGTGGAGGCTGCTGAACAACCAGCTAACAATTTAAACTGTTTTAAATTCATACTTCAAAAGTGAGTTCACTTAAAATACTTTTGTCATCTTCAGGATCAGATTCTGAGCTAACAAGTTCTACAGTAAAGGAAGTTGTGCGGTGTTGACTGTTTATTTAGTTTGTAATGATCAATTATGGAGATTGAATCTCTAAAGCCAACTGTACTGGACGGACACTCCACCCAGTTTACCGCCTTCCTCAGAGATTAAAATACTAATTTATACGATAACATGGTTATACAAACAGTTTTCTAGTGGTGAAAATGCCCAATATAATTTTAAGCAATAACCTTTAGCATTTCTCCTTATGGCTGTTGGGACTTTGGGATATGTGGTAATATTGTGATGGTGTATTCTGAGATAATCCCCATATCAGATTTGTTTAAATCTTAACATTTTATTTTGAACAACCCCCCCCCCCCCCCCCCCCCCTTTTAGCAATTCTTTAACTAAATAAGCTGCTGTTCAGCTAAAGCAAAAAGTGTCTTTGTCTCATAACTACCTACAAGCTGAAATGTATTTTATGTAAGATGTGATGTACCATTTGCCCATCTGAGTTGTAGCAGAACACTGAAAATAGAGGCAGCTCGTAGACCGAATACTAGGATAAAAATCTAGACATACCGAGAAATACAAAGACAAATTTAAATGCTGCCCTAATCCTCATGTCCTTTAAAAAAAAGTTTATTTTTGAATTATGTAGCACAATCACCACTGAGAGCAAGACTGCTCTCTTAAAGAACAAAACAATCTCCATGCATCATTTAACCAATGGAATACTCTTCTTTGGCCTGAGAAGCTACTGAGGTACTGCTGGCCAAACAGCATTGTAGAATTCATTCTACAATCAACATGTATAGAAGTGGAGTAGTGACTGAGTAGAGGAATTTTTGTTTTGTTTTCTGTGACTGTTTAAACTGCACCCTATTCACTAGTGTGTGTGGTGCACTACTTTTGACCAGGGCTTATAGGGCTGTGGTCAAAAGTAGTGCACTATATATAGGGAATAGGATGCCATTTCAAAGACTCACTGTTATGTAACTGCAGTAAGGTAATGCCTGGGTCTGCCTACACATTTTGAGTTCTCTCTTTCTGCCAAAGAGCAAACTGACCTTTGCAGTTATTATGCATTGTTTGACATGAACCATATGACCCCTTAAATGTCTAATCATCATCAACCCTTGTTTTTAGACAAATTTATACCCGGAATGGTACCATGACTCTACTAAAATGGGACAGTTGAATCTTGGTGAAAAACCAGCACACATGCAAAGATTAAGGTACTCCATCGTTTGGAACAAAGTTCATATTAAATTTGAGGGGCTGCAAACGCCTGGCTCCATTTGTGATGCAGAATTTCTTTCTACTGAGGTATGTCACAATGACTGACGACATTAGGGAGAGGCCTAGTGCCCAAATGGATGTACAGTACCTTGTGAAAGTATTCACCCCGGCCATTTTTCCTATTTTGTTGCATTACAATCTGGAATTAAGATTGATTTGTTTGTTGTATGTTTGTATCATTTGATTTACTCATGCCTTTTTGATTATTTATTGTGAAACAAACAAGAAATACGACTAACAGAACTTGAGCGTGAACTTGAGTCACTGCCCCAAAGGCTTTTTTCTTGCAACTCTTCCCAGCTAAAGTGCTCCTATGGAAAGATATTCCAATCTCCGCTGTGGAGCTTTGCAGCTCCTTCAGGGTTCTCTTTGGTCTCTTTTGTTGCCTCTGATTAATGCCCTCCTTGCCTGGTCTGTGAGTTTTGGTGGGAGGCCCTCTCTTGGCAGGTTTGTGGTGCCATATTATTTCCCTTTTTTAATAATGAATTCAATGGGTGCTCTGTGAGATGTTTAGAATATTTTTTTATAACCCAACCCTGATCTGTACTTCTCCACAACTTTGTCCCTGACCTGTTTGGAGAGCTCCTTGTTGTTCATGGTGCTGCCTGCTTGGTGGTGCCCCTTGTTTAGTGGTGTTGCAGACTCTGGGGCTTTTCAGAACGTGTGTATACTGAGATCATGTGACACTTAGATTGCACACAGGTGGACTTTATTTAATTGTGACTTCTGAAGGTAATTGGTTGCACTAGATCTTATTTAGGGGATTCATATCAAAGGGGGTGAATACATATGCATGCACCACTTTTCTGTTTATTTTTTTTAGACATTTTTGAAACAAGTGAATTTTTTCACTTCGCCAATTTGGACTATTTTTGTGTATGTCCATTACATGAAATCCAAATAAAAATCCATTTAAATTATAGGTCGTAATGCAACAAAATAGGAAAAACACCAAAGGGGTGAATTATTTTGCATTGCACTGTATGTCACGCAGCTGAGAGTCGAGTGTAGAGACATGGGTTTGGTTCAGTCAGTCGTCCTGATAAGCCCTTGTAAACAAATGTGCTGTTTTGTCAATGGACGAGGGAGAAATAACTTGTTTTGGTCACGATCTCCAATTTGTTTCCTCACACTTGATTTTATTTTGAGGAGGATGGCAGCCTACATGAGAATTAACTTGTAATATTTGTCGTAACCATCTGGATGTTACCGTGAAACAGTCTACCTACACTGCTCACTAGATAGCAGTCACCCTGGCCTGATTGGCTACACTAAAGCACATTTTTATTGTAGTGAACATCTAACGTTCAAATGTTTTTATTAAATAAACTATTACTCCTATTTAACTGGATGCTTCTGAAAACTCCCAAATCCTAACTTAGTTCAGACAAGTTTCAAATTCTAGCTTAAGTTACTAGCCACAATCATTAAACTAGCTGAATGGCTCAGGACGACTAGCTGCTGCTGTGCTGTGGTCAGAGAATTTCTTATTATTCTGTATGTAAAGCCGAGACACTGCATTTTAGTAAATGTTATGTTTGAATGTCCATTACCAATTTCGTATATGTTATGAATTTCATTCTTAAGTTAATAATTTGCTAAAACATACTGTATGTGATGAATTTGCAAAATGTATGAAACAATTTCTAGCTAGGTGGCTAAGTTCAGGAGTTAGGGGAAGGGTTCACTAACTCTTTAACCTAACATGAAAAGTAGTAAATCAGTTATTAGCTAATTGGTTAAAAATGTGTCTGATTCAAACTCAGCCTTTGGGTTGGTAGACATTTGCGATGTAACTACCGTACTTTTTGTTTTTGCCATTTGTCTTGTTATCATACTGAGTGTCTCGGATTTTCATTTACTATGTTACATCTAGTCTGAGACCAGGTTTCGGACTGAACCAAATGTTTGTCGCCACTGCTCTTGCTGCGAGACAAAAGTCACCAATTTGGGCACCAGCGTGTCTGTATAGCCTCTCCCTTAGGGACATGTCTTTTCATTCTGCTCATATTGAGTATGTTGTACTGGTGTAGTCATCCAGGGTATAAGGTTCACACAGCAACAACATGGTACAGTGCATTTGGAAAGTATTCAGACCCCTTAACTTTTTATACATTTGGTTTCATTACAGCCTTAATCTAAAATGGATTAAATAAAAATGTACTCCAATTGACACACTGACAAAGCTATGAGACTTCAAATTGAGCCCAGGTGCATCCTGTTTCCATTGATCTTCCTTGATGTTACTACAACTTGGAGTCCACCTGTGGTGAATTCAAATGGAAAGCCACACCTGTCTACCTGTCCCCAAGAACACAGTGGCCTCCATTACTAAATGGAAGAAGTTTGGAACCACCAAGACTCTTCCTAGAGCTGGCCGCCGGGCCAAACTGCACAATCGGGGGAGAAGGGCCTTGGTCAGGGAGGTGACCAAGAACCCGATGGTCACTCTGACAGAGCGCCAGAGTTCCTCTGTGGAGATCGTTGTCCTTCTGGAAAGGTTCTCTCATCTCTGCAGCACACCACCAATCAGGCCTTTTTATGGTAGTGGCCAGATGGAAACCACTCCTTAGTAAAAGGCATGACAGCCCGCTTGGAGTTTGCCAAAAGGCACCTAAAGGACACTCTGGTCTGAAGAAACCAATATTGAACTCTTTGGCCTGAATGCCAGGCATTATGTCTGGTGGAAACCAGGCACCATCCCTACGGTGAAGCGTGGTGGCAGCTGTGAGAAATTACATGTTTACATGATTTGTTTGATATTTAACAATTATATATTTGAAAGAGTGGGACATTTCTGTTCTAATGATATGTTTTTATGGTCTATACTCTAGCTCCCTGCAGCTAATATAAGCGTATGGTAACTAGAGAGAGCTTTAGATGACCGTTTGACTTGGTGATAAAACCTAAAGACTGCATTCCATAGACGAGATGTGGAGGGTGTAACAGAGAGAGCCTGGAGGAGTAGAACAAAATCCCTCATAGTTGCCCAAATACAAGGATGATTAGAAACGAAGCTGGGTTGTGGGTTAAAACGGCACCAGGTGCAGATAATCACAAGATGAACCCAAAGTGTCTGAGTCTCCTGATCTGCATGGGAGGGGTGGAACCAGCCATGACTAAGCATTTTAGTGTCGGCTATATAAGAACCAGGATTCCTCTGGAAGGTTAAGCGCTATGCAACACACACTTCAGAGTGTGCTGTCGACCAGCTTCATTATTGCAATAATGAATCAATGTTAAAGATTGATTGTTTGAATAATTGTCCAAATCTCTCTCAGTATACATGAATTTCCACGACACAGCATCATGCAGTGGGGATGTTTTTCAGAGGCAGGGACTGGGAGACGAGTCGGGATCGAGGGAAAGATGAACACAGCATCATGCAGTGGGGATGTTTTTCAGAGGCAGGGACTGGGAGACGAGTCGGGATCGAGGGAAAGATGAACACAGCATCATGCAGTGGGGATGTTTTTCAGAGGCAGGGACTGGGAGACGAGTCGGGATCGAGGGAAAGATGAACGGAGCAAAGTATAAAGATCCTTGATGAAAACCTGCTCCAAAGCGCTCAGTTACTCAGACTGGGACGAAGGTTCACATTCCAACAGGACAATGACTCTACGCACACAGCCAAGACAACGTACGAGTGGATTTGGAACAAGTCTCTGGACGTCATTGAGCAGCCCGGACTTGAACCTGATCGAACATCTCTGGAGACCTGAAAATAGCTCTGCCGCAACACTCCCCATCCAACCTGACACAACTTGAGAGGATCTGCAGATAAGAATGGAAGAAACTCCCCAAATACAGGTGTGCCAAGCTTGTAACGTTATATCCAAGAAGACTCGAGGCTGTAATCGCTGCTGAAGGTGCTTCAACAAAGTACTGAGTAAAGGGTCTGAATAGTTATGTAAATGTCATATTTCCCTATTTTTATAAATTTGCAAAAATGTCTACCTGTTTTTTGATTTGTCATTATGGGGTGTTGTGTTTTAGATTGAGGGGTGGAAAAACAATTTTAATACATTTTAGAAAAAGGCTAGCGTAACAATGGAAAAAGTCAAGGGGTCTGAATACTTTCTGAATGCACTGTATGCCATTGCTGTAGTCATCCAGAGTATAAGGTTAATTTCAATTCATGAGGTCATGACAGTTTTGGATAGGTTCATACAGGAACATGTTATGCCATTAGAGGTAACCCTGCACTAATAACTAAAATATTGCATAATGACAAAGTCCAGGGAGCCTTTTCTCAGCATATTTTTCATCAAATCTTCAATTTAAGTAAAAATGTTTTACTGATCAACAGCTGATATTATGGCCCTTTTTTAGGGCAGCATAAATTGAACTTGTGCTGTGATCAGTGACCACAAAGTTAAGACTTAGTATGTGTGAACGCCCTTAGACCTAGTCATGTTAAGGTGACCATAATAATCAAATACTAATGGCCGCCCTGGCACCATCATATATAAAGGAGCCTACTCAGAGGGCTAAAGCCATTATCTCATGTTACTGTATCTTCTTCTTCTGGACAACAGGGATGCCCACGCCCATTGCGCTTTTCCCAGATAGGAGTGGGATGATTTTGTCAAACAGCAGGATGCACATTGCCATGCCTGTGAATATAGATAGATAGAGATTATACAGGGTACACTTGGGAGCAAGTTTTTCCTCTGTAGTCCAGCCCTGTCCCAAACGCCAGGGCAGGGTGAAACTCAATTGTCTTACACAAGAACCCATTTTTCTAGCCTGGTCCCTAATTGCCATGCAAATGACCATAGGCTTTGAACTAGCAGCATCCCACCCTGAAGCTAAGCAGGGTTGGTCCCTGGATGAGAGACTAGATGCTGCTGGAAGTGGTGTTGGAGGCCCTCTTTCCTCTGGTCTAAAAACATATCCCAATGCCCCTGGGCAGTGATTGGGGACCTTGCCCTGTGTAGGATGCGGTCTTTCAGATGGGATGTTAAACTGGTGTCCGTCCTGACTCACTGTGGTCACTAAAGAGCCCATGGCACTTATTGTAAGAGAAAGTGTATTCACCACTGTGTCCTGGCTAAATTCCCAATCTGGCCCTCATACCATCATGGCCACCTAATCATCTCAGGCTTCCAATTGGATCATTCACCCCCCTGTAACTATTCCCCAGGTCGTTGCTGTAAATGAGAATGTCTTCTCAGTCAACTTACCTGGTAAAATACAAAGATTGTCTGTACAGCACAAACCGTTCTGGGACCAGGCTACCATTTCTCTATTCTGGTGGAAACAGAACGATATCACGACAACTCACATTCTGTTTCACTTCACGTATGACGAAGTGGAACAAAGTATGAGCGCTGCTGTCAGTCTGATTGTCCAGGCTACCATTTCCTTTACAGCTGGTAGGCAAATAGCACAAGTACTTTACCTGTGACTGGTCCTAGCCAGTAGACAAAAGCATATTCCAGGAAGGTGTGTCCACTGCAGGGGAACTGGACGGAGAAGGCCATGATTGGGTTGAAAATAGCCCCTGAAATATGACCCCCTGAGATTGGGGGGGAGCAAAGGGTGAAAGTTAATTGACATCTCAGTAGGATAGTTCCTCTCCTATTCATATAGGTTAGTGTAAATACATACACCCATGCCCCCCTTCTCTGCTTGCACACTAACACACAATCCAAGTCTCCATTTCTATTCCATTCCCAAGTCTAGTAATTGCAAACAAATTAAATTAGTTTAATTGAAGTATAGATGACATGAAGGCACAAGCATAACTAGGCTATTTAACTTTGAGTTATTAAACAGTGTGGCGATGATCATAATGAAAATCAATTTGACAAACCTGAGTAAACCAGTGACGTAATGACAGCAGCGATGACAGGGGCGTGGAATCTCTCGTCTAGTTTATGAATGTGGAGGACTGCGGCTTGGACAGCGAAAGTGCAAGCCAGCTCCACACCAGCGGCCTCCAACAGGGACCCATTGATGGGACTGAAGCATTTAAATCCGAACCTTTTGTGCGTGAGGTGGTGGTCGGATAGACCCAAGGACCAAATGTGGGGCACGAGGAGCTGCGCTGCTTTCCCACCTATAAACATACAAGTTATGCGCGCCACCGCGGTTTTCCCTGTGATATTCTTGCGGTAAACGTTCTCGATAGCACCATTTGGGTTGGCGAACGCCCCGTGAAAAGTTATTACGTGGACCACCGTGATTATGAAAGTCAGTGTGAGTGCTATATGCGGTTCGATTCTGCCAACTTCGCCCAGGACTTTGAGTTCGTGCGTACATGCACAGAGCTGGTAGGTCGAGACAATTTCCACTAGGTAAATCGCATAATCCTTGCCAGAGAAGAGGCGCGAGATCAGTATGCGCGTCGCCTCGCAGAGAAGTACTGTTGTGGCCAATAGTGCCAGTGAAATCCCCAAGTCTGTCATTCTCGCAGAAATTAGTTTTTTCTTTCTTTTTCCGCTTCTCTCAACAACCGTACATTTGGGTAACTTAATGCACCTCTCTGTGTAGTCAGTGACAACATGAATCAAAGTCCTCCGCCGCGAGCCGAATGGCTAGCTTGACAAACGGAAGTTGCTTTCACTATTTGTGTCCGGAAGAACAGCAGAGGGCGCACTACACACACAATTAAAGTAGCCATGCCACATATCACAATTCAACTATGATTTATTTATTATTATTATATGTATTATTTATTATTTTCTGCTGTTCAATGGAATTTCAATTAATGATATACCCATTGATATTGGGGTGGCAGGTAGCTTTGGTGGTTAGAACGCTTGGCCATTAACCGAAAAGTTGCTAGATCGAATCCCCGAGCTGTCAAGGTTCAAATCTGTCGTTCTTCCCCTAACCCACTGTTCCTAGGCCGTCATTGTAAATAGGAATTTGTTCTTAACTGACTTGCCTAGTTAAATAAATTGATTCTTGAAGAAAATAACTTATACATGCCTTAGGCTATACGGTTGTTGTATTACCCAATGTTTTGTTTTTTGTTGTCTTTTCAAATTACTATGTTCCAGAGTTGCAAAAGTATGATAGCTTACTTGCTATCAGATAATATGTAACAGCTACACTCAACTCCATTCAACGTTCAGAAAAGGAATACATTCCTATTCTGTAAAGAATACAATGTATCCTTTACAAGCTACTTGAACTTTTCTGTTTCATATGAGCTGGGTAAAGGTATGTTGCTTGAACAAGAGTGACCCCTCTTGTTTTAAGTATGAAGAACTATGAAGTTTCTCATTCCTTCCCCTCACTAACTAAAGATAGTTGGCCCTGCTAATGTATTCTTGATAGAATCTACTGATAAAGAGGCAAATTCTAAATTCCATTTAAGACAAAATTGAACTTAGTCATGCATTGATGTCAATTTGAGACACAGGCTGCGTTTAAACAGCGGCCCAATTCTGATCTTTTTTTCAATAATTGGTATTTTGACCAATCAGATCATAACATTACCTTTACATTTCTATACTGCAATCTGCAATACATTTTAATTTAGGGCTCTATTCAATCTGTAAGTGGAAGCTAGGATTTGCCCCATACTGGATGAAATACACCATTCATTCCTAGGTATTTTGTCAGGGCCTAATGAAGGCAGTGGTGTTAGTTGTGTAACACTATTGACTGCCCAAACTGTATCATGTGATGCTGTGTGGATTAGCAAACAGTTAGCAAACACTGAGTAAATAAGTATACTGTAGGCTAAGTCAATACTGGCAGATCATGCCTACCTGATATGTTTGTGTCGTGACAGTGTTTCTGATTAATTCATGTTGTCATTCATAGTTTTAGTTCGTTATTAGGTTTTACTACAGCGCTATGAATGCTTTACTACAAGTTCAAGTGTTTCAGATTAGTTCAGTGTGTGCGCGATATGACACACACACACACACACAATCTCCCAGAATACACTCTCCTTCACAAATGATTCCTCACTTTCAGAAGAACGTCATGAACATCATTGACCAAGAAGTCTAGTACACAAAGGAGAGAAGCATCGGTGAGGGACTTGATGTTCTGCTGTCACCGAATCAGGCTGAGCTGTGAGCAAGCAACTGTTATGTTCCAGTCAGACACACTGTGAAAAATACAGTGCCTCAACAACCACCCTGTGGAGCAATTCATGGTGTGGACTCCACCACTATTAGCTCTGACAGGATGCAAGTGTGGAAAACGCACAAAATATATGGCAAGAGTTAAAATTGTGTTTTGTGTGTTACGGTTTGATTGAGGACATAGTGGCCTCTGGGCATTTAGCCAACTGGAGACTATTAAAGTGCTTCGTTCCTCCGCCGTGCTATCAGGACAATCCATTACCTCAAGAAAATCCAGTCTGCTCTCTGCATCAGTGACTTTAGTAGTGCTGAGTGATTATTGCTTTTTGAGGTTGGTTGGTTTCGGTTCGATTATTACAAAATTATTATGGATTTTTGGTTTTCAATATTTAAAAACATTAAATGCACAATACATTACGTGGGTTGAATGCTGTAACAACACAGAATAAAACAAAAGTGCCACGATGGTGTGAAAATGTTTAGGAGGAAAATGTTATCAATGTAGCTCATAAAAATGACAACATTCATTATTTAAGAGTTCAATTTACACAAATGAAGTAAGTTTAGTATGACAAACAGTAGGCACAATTGATACTGATGCTCCTTGGAATCATTGGTAACCCAGTACCGGTAACTCATGACAGTACTTTTGAGTGCCCATACATAGACCAACATACAGTACTGTATAAGTGTGTGAATCTATTAAATAAACCATTTGAAAGTTGATTACATCTAAACTGATCGCATTGTTAGTTTTGTTTTTCTCTTCAGAGAGAGAATGGGTGGGCACTAGGCAGTACATTGGTGTTATTGTGTGAGGTCATGGCCTCATTAGGACAATTAGGGACATTCACAGCTTTGAATCGCTGTGTTTTGGAGGATTACTTTGTGTGGATTTTGCCTTTCAATTGGGTGGCCACAGCCTGTAAGTTTGTGCTAAGACACTTTCTCCTGAGTGTATGACACAAGTGCAGGTTAGGTAACATAGCCTTTGTTATGAAACTAGCATTGTATCCAGTAATTGGCTGAAACACAGTGGCCAGTTGGCTTCTGTAATTGGGTATTGAATTGCCTTCTATCACATGAACAAAGGCAGTATTTCATTATAATTAAGCGATAATGCCCATGAAGCCGGTGTTTGGAGGATATATTGGCACAGGTGTTGTTAGGCCCGAGATGAAGTCAAGGGTAGGCAAACCTTGCCGATATTATATCCTCCAAACACCAACTTCGAGGGCATTATCACTTTTATTCAACGGGTTACCAACATAATCAAATAATGATTGACATATTTTAATAGATTTTATTTTTGATGATTTTATTCATAATATTTCATCCTTCCATGAGATCTAGTCCTGACACACATTTAGGGTTACTACCGGTTCTATCGGTTCGGTTGCCAGAGACACGACCCAGTCGTTAAGTCTTTTTGTTCTATATCTATGGACGCAACCCAGTCGTTTGTTCTAAATGTTCTATTGCAATACTGGCTGGCAATGTTCTTATCCCTTGCTTGCTAGCTAGCCAACTACGGCTAACATACAGTCACATCAAACAGTGCAGCAAGAATAATATCAAAGTATCTGCATTTTCATTTGTTTAAGCTGTTTTCTAATGAAATTTCTTTGTATATATTCATAAAAATGCGGATTCATGACTGGCTGAGAAAAGGTGCCTGTCTGTCTGTCTCGTCCCAACTCCCGACCCCTACACGTTCATTACTATGGGACAGCTGGAGCTCGAATTTCAATATTGAAACAATGTTGCAAATGTCAGAGGGACAGACAGTAAGGTTTATGCAAGTCACTGCTATTGAAAACCAATTGCTAGTCTAAAGTAAATTGGAGATAATGTCTAGATGCTTTTTACAGTGGAGAACAACATTGTAAATTGTCTTGCTGGGCTGATGAGACAGTGGATTGTGCAGTGAGATGGAACAGAATAAATAAGAATTTCAATGTCATAGCTTTACCCGGTGGTAGCTTTGTGGAATAGACAGCGGCTGGAATGCGGTTTTAACCAATCAGCGTCCAGGATTAGACCCACCCGTTGCATAACCTGTATTATATCACACTTTGGAGTTGCTGTGATTGGTTGGTTATGACTTCTATCAGATATAATCATTCTTCATTTTACTGTTTCTCTGAATCCAGGTGTGGCGCTAACAGAGATGGTCGCCTCGCTTTGAGTCCTTAGGAAACTATGCAGTATTTTAATTTTTTGTATGTACAGTTGAGGTCGGAAGTTTACATACACTTAGGTTGGAATCATTAAAACTCGTTTTTCAACCACTCCACAAATTTCTTGTTAACAAACTATAGTTTTGGCAAGTCGGTTAGGACATCTACTTTGTGCATGACACAAGTTATTTTTCCAACAATTGTTTGCAAACAGATTATTTCACTTATAATTCACTGTATCACAATTCCAGTGGGTCAGAAGTTTACATGCACTAAGTTGGCTGTGCCTTTAAACAGCTTGGAAAATTCCAGAAAATGATGTCATGGCTTTAGAAGCTTCTGATAGGCTAATTGACATAATTTGAGTGAATTGGAGGTGTACCTGTGAATGTATTTCAAGGCCTACCTTCAAACTCAGTGCCTCTTTGCTTGACATAATAATCAAAAGCAATCAGCCAAGACCTCAGAAAATAAATTGTAGACCTCCACAAGTCTGGTTCATCCTTGGGAGCGATTTCCAAATGCCTGAAGGTACCACGTTCATCTGTGCAAACAATAGTATGCAAATATAAACACCATGGGACCACGCAGCCGTCATACCGCTCAGGAAGGAGACGTGTTCTGTCTCCTAGAGATGAACCTACTTTGGTGCAAAACATGCAAATCAATCCCAGAACAATAGCAAAGGACCTTGTGAAGATGCTGGAGGAAACAGCTACAAAACTATCAAAATCCACAGTAAAACGAGTCCTACATCGACATAACCTGAAAGGCCACTCAGCAAAGAAGAAGCTACTGCTCTAAACCTGCCATAAAAAAGCCAGACTACGGTTTGCAACTGCACATGGGGACATAGATCGTACTTTTGGAGAAATGTCCTCTGTTCTGATGAAACAAAAATAGAACTGTTTGGCCATAATGACCATCGTTATGTTTGGAGGAAAAAGGGGGAGGCTTGCAAGCCGAAGAACACCATCCCAACCGTGAAGCACGGGGGTGGCAGAATCATGTTGTGGGGGTGCTTTGCTGCAGGAGGGTCTGGTGCACTTCACAAAATAGATGGCATCATTATGAAGGACAGTTATGTGGATATATTGAAGCAATATCTCAAGACATCAGTCAGGAAGTTAAAGCTTGGTCGCAAATGGGTCTTCCAAATGGACAATAACCCCAAGCATACTTCCAAAGTTGTGGCAAAATGGCTTAAGGATAAAAGTCAAGGTATTGGAGCGGCCATTACAAAGTCGTGACCTCAATTCTTTTGAAAATCTGTGGGCAGAACTGAAAAAGTGTGAGAGAGGATGCCTACAAACCTGACTCAGTTACATCAGCTCTGTCAGGAGGAATGGGCCAAAATTCACCCAACATATTGTGGGAAGCTTGTGGAAGGCTACCTGAAACGTTTGATCCAAGTTAAACAATTTAAAGGCAATGCTACCGAATACTAATTGAGTGTATGTAAACCTCTGACCCACTGGAAATGTGATGAAAGAAATAAAAGCTGAAATAAATCACTCTACTATTATTCTGACATTTCACATTCTTAAAATAAGTTGTGATCCTAACTGACCTAAGACAGGGAATTTTTATTTACTTTTACTACTAGTATTTGGCTAAGGTGTATGTAAACTTAAGACTTCCACTGTATTATTTCTTACATTGTTACCCCAGGAAATCTTAAGTCTTTTTACATACAGCCAGGAAGAACTATTGGATATAAGAGTGACGTCAATTTACCAACATTACGACCAGGAATAAGACTTTCCCGAAGCGGATCTTCTGTTTTGGACCACCACCCAGGACAATGGATCTAATCCCAGAAACCAAATCAAAACAACGACGCCACAGAAGGGGCAGACGGAGTGGCCTCATGGTCAGGCTCCGAAGACGTGCACATCGCCCACCGCTCCCGAGTATACTACTCACCAATGTCCAGTCTCTTGACAAGGTAGATGAAATTTGAGCAAGGGTTGCCTTCCAGAGACACATCAGAGATTGTAACATTCTCTGTTTCACGGAAACATGGCTCTCTCGGAATATGTTGTCGGTATCGGTTCAGCCACAGGGCTTCTCCATGCATCGCGCCAACAGAAATAAACCCCTCTCTGTGAAGAGGAAGGGCGGGGGTATATGCTTCATGATTAATGACTCATGGTGTAATCATAACAACATACAGGAACTCAAGTCCTTCTGCTCACCCGACCTAGAATTCCTTACACTCAAATGGCGGCCATATTACCTCCCAAGAGAATTCTCGTCAGTTATCATCACAGCTGTGTACATTCCCCCTCAAGCAGACACCATGACAGCCCTCAGGAAACTTCACTGGACTCTATGTAAACTGGAAACCATATATCCTGAGGCTGCATTCCTTGTAGCTGGGGATTTTTAACAAAGCAAATTTGAGAACAATGCTACCTAAAATCTTCTATCAGCATATTGATTGCAGTAGTCGTGGGGGTAACACACTCAATTTACTGCTACTTTAACTTCTGCGATGCATACAAATCCCTCCCCCGCCCTCCCTTCGGCAAATCCGACCACGACGCCATCTTGCTCCTACTGTCTTATAGGCAGAAACTCAAACAGGATGTACCAGTGACTAGAACCATTCAATGCTGACCAATCGGAATCCACACTTCAAGATTTTTTTGATCAGGTGGACTGGGGTATGTTCCGGTCAGCCTCAGAGAACAACATCAATCTATACACTGTCTCGGTGAGTAAGTTTACAAGGAAGTGCATTGGAGATGTTGTACCCACTGTGACTATTAAAACCTACCCTAACCAGAAACCGTGGATGGATGGCAGCATTTGCGCAAAACTGAAAGCGCAAACCACATAATTTAACCATGGAAAGAGGTCTGGGAATATGGCTGAATATAAACAATGTAGTTATTCCCTCCGCAAGGCAATCAAACAAGCGAAATGTTGCTACAGGGACAAAGTGGAGTCGCAACGGCTCAGACACGAGACGTATGTGGCAGGGTCTACAGGAAATCACGGACTACAAAAAGAAAACCAGCCACGTCATGGACACTGAAGTCATGCTCCCAGACAAACTAAACACCTTCTTTGCCTACTTTGAGGATAATACAGTGCCACCGTCACAGCCTGCTAACAACGACCGTGCCCCCCCTCTCCTTCTCCGTGGCCGACGTGAGTAAAACATTTAAATGTGTTAACCCTCTCAAGGTTAATGGCCCAGACGGCATCCCTAGCCGCGTCCTCATAGCATGCGCAGACCAGCTAGATGGTGTGTTTACGGACATATTCAATCGCTCCCTATCACAGTCTGCTGTCCCCACATGCTTCAAGATGGCCACCATTGTTCCTGTACCCAAGAAGGCAAAGATAACTGAACTAAATGACTACCGCCCCGTAGCACTCACTTCTGTCATAATGAAGTGCTTTGAGAGACTAGTCACGGACCATATCACCTGCACCTTGCTGGCCACACTAGACCCACTTCAGTTTACATACAGTTAGGACCAGAGACGATGCAATCGCCATCACACTGCACTCTGCCCTATCCCATCTGGACAAGAGGAATACCCATGTATGAATGCTGTTCATTGACTACAGCTCAGCATTCAACACCATAGTACCCTCCAAGCTCATCATCAAGCTGGAGGCCCTGGTGCTCGACCCGGCCGCCCCCAGGTGGTGAAGGTAGGAAACAACATCTCCACTTCGCTGACCCTCAAAACTGGGGCCCCACAAGGGTGCATGCTCAGCCCCCTCCTGTACTCCCTGTTCACCCACGACTGCGTGGCCATGCATGCCTCCAACTCAATCATCTGGTTTGCAGACGACACAACAGTAGTAGGCTTAATTACCAACAACGACAAAACAGCCTACAGGAAGAAGGTGAGGGCACTCGGAGTGTAGTGTCAGGAAAACAACCTCTCACTCAACGTCAACAAAACAAAGGAGATGATCGTGGACTTCAGGAAACAGCAGTAGGAGCACCCCCCTATCCACATCGAATTGACAGTAGTGGAGAAGGTGGAAAGTTAAGTTCCTCAGCGTAACCATCACAGACAAACTGAAATGGCCCAACTACACAGACAGTGTGGTGAAGGCACGACAGCTCCTCTTCAACCTCAGGAGGCTGAAGAAATTTGGCTTGTCACCCAAAACCCTGACAAACATTTACAGATGCACAATTGAGAGCATCCTGTAGGGCTGAATCACAGCCTGGTAAAGAAACTGCACCGCCCTCAACCACAAGGCTCTCCAGAGGGTGGTGCGGTCTGCACAACGCATCACCGGGGGCAAACTACCTGCCCTCCATGACACCTACAGCACCCGATGTCACAGGGAGGCCAAAAAGATAATCAAGGACAACACTGCCTGTTCACACCGCTACCATTCAGAAGGCGAGGTCTGTACAGATGCATCAAAGCGGGGACCGAGAGACTGAAAAACAGCTTCTCAAGGCCATCAGACTGCTAAACAGCAATCACTAACTCAGAGAGGCTGCTGCCTGCATTGAGACCCAATGACTGGCCACTTTAATAAATGGATCACTAGTCACTTTAAACAATGCCACTTTAATACTGTTTACATGTCTTGCATTACTCATATCACATGTATATAATGTATTTTACATCATCTATTGCACCTTGCCTATGCCGCTCGGCTATCGCTCATCCATATATTTATATGTACATATTCTCATTCACTCCTTTAGATTTGTGTGTATCAAATAAAATAAAATGTATTTGTCACATACACATGGTTAGCAGTAGCTAAATGCTTGTGCTTCTAGTTCCGACAATGCAGTAATAACCAACGAGTAATCTAACCTAACAAGTCCAAAACTACTACCTTATACACACAAGTTTAAAGGGATAAGTAATTGTTGGGGAATTATTAGATTACTTGTTAGATATTACTGCATTTCGCTACACTCACATTAACATCTCCTAACCATGTGTATGTGACCAATACAATTTTATTTGATTTGAGTGTAGCTTGCTGTTGTGGATCAAACAGAGTAGGGTTAAATTGCCCATAGATGCTGATCTTGGGTCAGTTTAGAATTTTCCCCACTAATGGTTAAAGGTTAGGATTGAGGGAAGGAAAGCTGTACAAGGAACAGGTACCTGCCTCCCGGGTGGCGCAGTGGTTAAGGGCGCTGTACTGCAGCGCCAGCTGTGCCATCAGAGTCCCTGGGTTCGCGCCCAGGCTCTGTCGTAACCGGCCGCGACCGGGAGGTCCGTGGGGCGACGCACAATTGGCCTAGCGTCGTCCGGGTTAGGGAGGGCTTGGTCGGTAGGAATGTCCTTGTCTCATCGCGCACCTCTTGTGACTCTTGTGGCGGGCCGGGCGCAGTGAGCGCTAACCAAGGTTGCCAGGTGCACGGTGTACCCTCCGACATATTGGTGCGGCTGGCTTCCGGGTTGGATGCGCGCTGTGTTAAGAAGCAGTACGGCTGGTTGGGTTGTGTATCGGAGGACACATGACTTTCGACCTTCGTCTCTCCCGAGCCCGTACGGGAGTTGTAGCGATGAGACAAGATAGTAGCTACTACAACAATTGGATACCACGAAATTGGGGAGAAAAAAGGGAGAGAAAAAAAAGGAACAGGTACCTGCTGGTGTCACAGCTTCAAACAATTTAGAATGCACCTAATATACTTCAGACACCAGCAGAGAACAGACATGAAACATGCCCTTTGTTCTACCCCTTTTTTCATGGTTAGAGTCTAAAACACACCCAGCATCGGCTTTGCAATGGAGAGGACTTTTATGAGATTATGGACTATAATATTGGATTATCTGGGTAATCCACCCAGTAAATGGCATCTTTCAAAACATGAATCCGTTTATATTTTTATGTCTTTCATTTGATTTACAATATGTACCAGACATGTATATTACTGAGAATATGCAGGACGTTTTGTTCAAGAGGTGTCCTGTCAATAAAATAATTACTGAGTTTGAGACCTGCAATGGGGGTTACACTGTTGCCGTTAGCAAAAATTGCTACATTGGTGGCAGCGGTGGAATGCTGCCTTGGGGACCATCGGAGAGGCGTGCACATGTGATGTACTTGGTATGGAGAAGCATAGGGACACGCTCTCCCGAAAGGAGGGGATAGTGTAATAAACCTTGCCTTAGGCCTGTTACAGTCCCACCAAAAGGGTTAAACCGTTGTTTGAGCAGTGGTTAGCAGGTCAGCCTGTTGAAGACCCGGGTTGGAGGCCCGAGAAAGCCCAGTGTCCGGCAGTGGGGGAAAATTGAGATGGATTTTGGCAGACATTCTGATAATTTTGTCATCGATAGAACATTTAATCTCATTACGCTTTCTCTTCCCAACACTACAATCTGTTATGGACAGAGTGTACTCCGTTTTGTAAACTTTACCCTTTGCCAAAGTTTTTAAAAATGGCATTATTTAGAAGGAGTGCAAGGGTGAATTGCGTTATTGTACACGCACACTTCAAAGTAGGTGTTCCCTGACAGGAATGCACAACGCGCCAATACGATCTCGCTAGCTCGTGCTTGGCTCTGCCCACCTCCTTGTTCTGCCTACTGTGATTAATTTGCTCCCATTGGAAACGACAGGATGCAGTCTCTCTTGGGGTAGTTATAAAAACATCTTTGGTAAAACTGTACATTTGCAGCTGTAAGATTTACGTTACGTAAGACTGAAGAACTTGATTACAGTTTAATTCCCCTACCCTCGCCTTCACAATACACATTCAAATGAACAGTTTCCACCCTGCATAACACACGTTTTTTTCATACGAAATATAGTCAGCTGATATTGAAACTCTGATTACAATATTGTCCGTAACTAAAATAGTCTATAGCCTACTCCACACACTGTCATGTGATAAGAGTAGCCTACATAGTTGGGAAATTGCAACATTGTATCCATCATTATTCAACATCAAAGGACCGTGCACTAGAGGGGGGATGTCCGGATGAAAGATATAGCGCAATTTACTGTACACGGAAGCATATCTCCATTTGCAACAGGCGGCAGTCTATGTCAATTAGACATAGCACGGTATCCTTTACCTGGTCGGCGTGCATTACCGAGAAGAGGAACTATACGTACTGCGGCTTCCCCTGGAGTAACCATCACATTAAGGATTTCGGAAATTCTGGAAATCTAACGGAACTCTTTTCAGAGGTAGGTTATTTGAAGGAGTGAAGTATCGGATAAAGGATTTAGATGGGGAATAACTTGCATGTATGCCATTGATGAGCATTGAATATTACATATGGAGATTCTTAGCATTTGAATAACTTCAGTCTTACATGATAGACGTATCTCTGACTAGTTCCCTAAACAGACAATGTGTCCAATTCGTCAATATGTTAGGGGATTTACGATTTCCTGCACGACGACTCTGTATCATAGGTGCTTTTAGCTGGAACTTGAACAACCGTCCACGTAGGCTAGCCTATTGTATCAGGTAAACACTGTTGTTCCCAGAGGAAATTTCCGCGCCATAGGGCAGCAACTATAGACCTACTTAGGCTATACAAGCTACATCAAGGCGTTAACGTCTGCATCCTATGGGCTACAATTCATATGCAATTATTGTTTCCAATAACATAGAAACATTAGTCATTTTCAGCATAGTGCATGGCATGTGTGCATAATGTCATTGGTTGTCAGATAACGATCGCGTTATGTAGTTTAGGCACCAACAACAGATTATACAGTTGAAGTCAGAAGTTTACATACACTTTAGCCAAATACATTTAAATTCAGTTTTTCACAATTCCTGACATTTAATCCTAGTAAAAATTCAGGTCAGTTAGGATCACCACTTTATTTTAAGAATGTGAAATGTCAGAATAATAGGAGATAATTATTTATTTCAGCTTTTATTTCTTTCATCACTTTCCCAGTGGGTCAGAAGTTTACATACACTCAATTAGTATTTGGTAGCATTGCCTTTACGTTGTTTAACTTGGGTCAAACATTTCGGGTAGCCTTCCACAAGCTTCCCACAATAAATTGGGTGAATTTTGGCCCATTCCTCCTGACAGTGCTGGTGTAAATGAGTCAGGTTTGTAGGCATCCTCGCTTGCACACGCTTTTTCAGTTCTGCCCACACATTTTCTATAGGATTGAGGTCAGGGCTTTGTGATGGCCACTCCAATACCTTGACTTTGTTGTCCTTAAGCCATTTTGCCACAACCTATGCTTGGGAAGTATGCTTGTGGTGATTGTCCATTTGGAAGACCTATTTAACTTCCTGACTGATGTCTTGAGATGTTGCTTCAATATATCCACATAATTTTCTATCCTCATGATGCCATCCATTTTATGAAGTCCCTCTTGCAGCAAAGCACCCCCACAACATGATGCTGCCACCCCCATGCTTCACGGTTGGGATGGTGTTCTTCGGTTTGCAAGCCTCCCCCTTTTTCCTCCAAACATAACGATGGTCATGATGGCCAAACAGTTCTATTTTTGTTTCATCAGGCCAGAGGACATTTCTCCAAAAGTACGATCTTTGTCCCCATGTGCAGTTGCAAACCGTAGTCTGGCTTTTTTATGGCGGTTCTGGAGCAGTGGTCTCTTCCTTGCTGAGAAGCCTTTGAGGTTATGTCGATGTTGTTTGTACAGATGAATGTGGTACCTTCAGGCGTTTGGATATTGCTCCCAAGGATGAACCAGACTTGTGGAGGTCTACACTTTTTTTTCTGAGGTCTTGGCTGATTTATTTTGATTTTCCCATGATGTCAAGCAAAGAGGCACTGAGTTTGAAGGCACTGAGTTTGAATACATCCACAGGGACACCTCCAATTGACTCAAATGATGTCAATTAGCCTATCAGAAGCTTCTAAAGCCATGGAAGCTTCTAAAGCCAAGGGATTTTCCAGGCTGTTTAAAGGCACAGTCAACGTAGTGTATGTAAACTTCTGACCCACTGGAATTGTGATACAGTGAGTTATAAGCAAAATTATCTGTCTGTAAACAATTGTTGGAAATATTACTTGTCATGCACAAAGTAGATGTCCTAACCAACGTTCCCAAACTATAGTTTGTTAACAAGACATTTGTGGAGTGGTTGAAAAACAATTTTTAATGATTCCGACCTAATTGTATGTAAACTTCCAACTTCAACTGTATATTAATAAGAACATTTAAAAAATTAATACCAACAATAGTTTATTTTTTGTGAAATTTCTTTAATTTAATTGAGTCATTTTACAGAGGGGGATTACAGGTACAAAAACAAGCAAAGAAATGCATACAAAATAACCCCAATCCATTCCCCATCCACCCTCCTGCATCCGCCCCACCCAGAAACCATGCCCCACTTACCCTACCCAACGAAACCATGCCTCTCACTCCTTCCCATTCCACCCACCAAACGAGGTTGCTTATCAGTCCCACTCCCACCCATCCATCCCCAGAGTCTCAATTGTTCCTTGACTAGCACATTCATTCTCTTTGTCGATCATTTTATTGTTATAACTTCTAGTAGTAACTGTATCCCCTGGTTAAATGGGAAAGAAAGAGGTACCATTTAGACCCCCCCAAAACTCGCTGCAGTGAGGCCTGCCAGCAATACTTTTCTCTGATTGATTGAGAGATTCAAGGTGCTATCATTGTCAGATAAAATAATAGGTGCAAAGCTTTGAATATTTAAATTCATGCACTTCGAAATTAATGTTGTAACTTTTCCCCAGAAGTAATTTTAAGTGCAGGGCACTCCCACATCATATGAAGGAATGTGCCTACCTGATTTAGGGGACACAGTGAATAGTTGGGAGTTGGGACCAATTTAATCATAAAACGTTTCCTTGGTGTTAAATACACAGTCTGTGAACACATTGATGTATACATTTATGGTTCGGATTAGGGGATGCCATGGTCTTATTTTTCCATATTATGTTCTAGTTAAAGGGTTTTTCAGATTCAATTAGATCTGTTGACCATACTTTTTTTAATGGCTAGCTCAGCATATGAACTTCCCAAAAATATGTTTTGACTTTAAAGCAAGGAGATGTTTCTATTTTGATATTGTGAGAGAAAACATTTGACAGTCAAAATGATTTGTTTTTGGATACATTGTTATACATTGTAATCCATGGCTAATCTCTTTCTTTGTCATTTAACAGTAAACATAATAGATGGTGGTCAACTAACACATAGTAGCCCACTAGCCCACAATCAAGGTAGAAGTTAGTGAGTTGTGGATCCCTCAGAGGGAAATCCCCAAATTCAGAGACGGTAACCATCCCAAACTGAAGCATTGTGAAAATTACGATGTGTGTCAGAATGGGGCTTGTCCTTCACCTAGCCTGTAATCACGTACCTAGTATGGTTTGATTGATTCATAATCTAGGCCTACAGCAGTTGTTAAATGTTTGGGAGCCAGGTTTAAGGTTAGACACAACTTATTTTTACTCATTGTCCTTCTCTACCATCTCTACCTTTTGTGATGAAGGCGGGGCTTGAAGGCCCGAGTGGGGCTTGAATCCGGGACCTTGTGAAATCTGAAACCCCTTGACAAGATCAAATCCAATTTTATTTGTCACATGCACTGAATACAACTGGTGTAGACCTCTCTCTCTCTCGCTCTCTCTCTCGCTCTCGCTCTCTCTCGCGTGTGATCGTGATGGCTTTGTGTGTGTGAGCCATGGCCCCCTCTCTGACCACCCTGGGGAAGCTGCCTGTGGTGCGCTGTCGCCTGCTGCAGCGCTACGAGCACCAGCCCTTTGTCTCATGCCTGGCCGGACTCTACGGCTGTCAATGGAGTCGCTACCAGAGGACCCGCGCCACGCCGGGAGACTGCTGCTGCAGCAAGGTCAGGGATGTCAGGGGTCAAGCAGGGACAGGACGGGGGATTGAGTTCCCAAGTGAGATCATTTTATGTGAAAAGCTGTTTTTGTTTGTTGAATATCTGGTCATTTCACAGGATGGTTTTATACCCCTGACAGAGACTATACTCACACACACTACTACTACACTGTACTCTCTCTCACTCACATGCACAACATGCATGCGTGCCCACACACAAGTTATCTGTTTCTTTTTCTCCCTCACTCTGTCAATATCTTTCATGGCTTACATCATTTTTACTGTCACAGTTTTACAATCACTGTTTAGCCAGTAAGTAGCTTTTCTTCACATTGCTCCCTCTTCTCAGAGTTCAAAGTGCACTCCCTCAACTGTATGGACAGCATTCTAGGCAATAAATGCAGACATTCAGCCCTTTCAAAGAATAGCACTCTCTTATGTTTTGTAAGAGCATTTATTGGAAAATTCCACCCATCTTTTGGTATTTGTTTCATTGTTCCACTGTTGATATAGTCCCAAAAAGTTTTGCAAGTCAGCAATCAACTTTTCAAGATATATAACTTTCAAAATACAGAAATACCGGCTGTATTTTGAAAGTTATATATCTTGAAAACGTGATTGCTGACATGCTAAACATTTTTGGGACTATATCAACAATGGACTAATAGTTTCTGGGTGGAGTTTTCCTTTAAATGCTGCAAAACAACAACTTGCTGTGTGACAATCCATTGACTAATGTTAGCCCAGGCTTGAGTTGTTTACCTCATATGTCAGGGGAAAACACAAATAGAAGTGAAAAAGGTTTGGCGAAGGTAGTGGCTCTGGCCATGAATCCCTGCCCTGCCACCAATATGTTGTGGGTTCAATCCTCATCACGGTTACTTACTTGTTAGTGTACATTTCCATGCCAACAGTATATGGATTGTGCACTTGTTATGAAGTCACTATGTGGGATTTATTGTGTCTCTCTCCCCTGCAGTTGGAATGTGCCAGCTTTGCACTCCTCATCGTGACATTCTGTCTCACACTGGTCTTCCTCTACTTCTGGAGTGAAGCTCAGAATGACTACAATGATTTTGACTGGTAGGTCTGACTATTACATATTCACACACACTACTACTACACTGTACTCTCTCTCACTCACATGCACAACATGCATGTGTGCCCACACAAATCTATGTATGAACAAGCATTCAAATATATAAGAACTCAAACTCACACGCACACACACACACACACACACACACACACACACACACACACACACACACACACACACACACACACACACACACACACACACACACACACACACACACACACACACACACACACACACACACACACACACACACACGTGCAAGGCCAGACCACAACTCTGTGGCAGCAGCAGGAGTATGTCATTGAGATTTAGTGGTGTTCCTGTCAGGAGAATCTCCTCTCCTGCATCACATTAACAACATTACCTCCTACTGTATAGCCACAACTCTTGCTATTGACTATTTGAAAAAGTTATAAAAAGCTTGCCCTGTTCTTTCCATCAGTCTGCACACAATGTTCTCTCATCAAGCAATCATATTTTCACCCATCAGACTATTCTAAATGTAATCTTGTCTTTACTAATATGTAACATTTGTTTCGATTTGGAATGGTGCATTATCAAATGGGCAGGAACAAGGGAACAGGGGCAGGGGGGAAAAGACACGTCATCCGTATGCACTGGAATAGTGAATGGAGGCTGCTTTCCCTTAGTTTAAATTATACTGGGTAGGCTTCTCCGGTTTTCTAACATAGTGGAGCAGCTTAGAAATTGACTTACAGTAGCAGCTGGGATTCTTCTCTTTTTAGTGGCAACCATCAAAAGTCTGCATTCACACAGGATTGTGGAAATGTCTGGGCAAATAAGAACCCTTCTTTCATTTCACACATTAACCACTGTTTGAGGAGCAAGCAGCCTCTCGCTGTGCGACAGGTGATATTCCGCCCAAACTCTATGTCATGGGCTCTCCAACCATGTTTCTAAAGCTACCCAGTGCTTCATTTGGGACCAAACCAAGAGAAATCTGTACAGGAACATTGATAGTAACAACAAAACATATTTAATTAAACTGTTTACAGGCCCCATCTCTGCACGCTTGAGAAAGGAATAAGACGAGAGAGGAGGAGATATTCTGTGGCTAAAGGTATTGCCAGCCTATTAATTATAAAACTATAAAAAAAGGCCCTATTACTAGGCTATTCAAAATCAAATACAAAATGCACTATAATTGTAGGCTAACTCGGTAAACCAACCTGCACAATCAATGAACCAACAGCATCACCTAGGCCTATACATTCTCTCCCAGACGCATGGATAGAAAGTTTGGAGCGTAGCACAAGGTAACCAGTCCATCCAGTATGCCTAATAATACAGTCCACACTCAAAGGCTATTACTATCTTTTTTTGTTTTGGAGTATAGGCTAGACCAATTCTGTACCAAAGACATCTTAAATCTATGTATTTTGTTATGTTTTTCTGGCATGCGTAATATGCGGTAGGCTATTAGGTTATGTATTGTATAACCGCACGATCATTATTTTTTTAATCTTTTTTTTTGTGCTCATATACAGTGCCTTCAGAAAGTATTCACACCCCTTGATTTGTGTCAGTCGAGCAGTGAATTTCAAACACAGATTCAACCACAAAGTCGAGGGAGGTTTTCCAATGCCTCGCAAAGAAAGGCCCCATTGGTAGATGGGTAAAAATACAAAAGCAGACATTGACTATCCTTTAGAGCATGGTGAAATTATGAATTACACTTTGGATGGTGTATCAATACACCCAGTCACTACAAAGATACAGGCGTACTTCCTGCCAATGAGGCCAATGGTGACTTTACAACAGTTACAGTGTTTAATGGCTGATAGGAGAAAACTGAAAATGGATCAACAACGTAGCTACTCCACAATACTAACTTAATTGACAGAGTGAAAAGAAGGAAGCCTGTACAAAAGAAAAAGAAAATCCAAAACATGCATCCTGTTTGCAACAAGGCACTAAAGTAATACTGCAAAAAATGTGGCAAAACAATTCACTTTTTGTCCTGAATAAGAAGTTTTATGTTTGGGGAAAATCCAATACAAGACATTACTGAGTACCACTCTCTATATTGTCAAGCATAGTGGTGGCTGCATCATGTTATGGGTATGCTTGTAATCGTTAAGGACTAGGGAGTTTTTTTGGGGGATAAAAATACATGGAATTGAGCTAAGCACAGGCAAAATCCTAGGGGAAAATCTGGTTGTCTGCTTTCCACCAGACTCTGGGAGATTAATTCACCTTTCAGCAGGACAATAACCTAAAATACAAGGCCAAATCTATACCGGAGTTGCTTATCAAGAAGACAATGAATGTTCCTGAGTGACCGAGTTACAGTTTTGACTAAATCTACTTGAAAATTATGTCTAGCAATTATCTTTTTTATTTTTTATTTATTTTTTGTTGTTGAATTTTACCCCCTTTTTCTCCCCAATTTCGTGGTATCCAATTGTTAGTAGCTACTATCTTGTCTCATCGCTACAACTCCCGTACGGGCTCGGGAGAGACGAAGGTTGAAAGGCATGAGTCCTCCGATACACAACCCAACCAAGCCGCACTGCTTCTTAACACAGCACGCATCCAACCCGGAAGCCAGCCGCACCAAAGTGCCGGAGGAAACACCGTGCATCTGTCAACCTTGGTTAGCGTGCACTGCGCCCGGCCCGCCACAGGAGTCGCTGGTGCGCGATGAGGCAAGGATATCCCTACTGGCCAAACCCTCCCTAACCCGGACGACGCTAGGCCAATTGTGCGTCGCCCCACAGACCTCCCAGTTGCGGCCGGCTGCGACAGAGCCTGGGCGCAAACCCAGAGTGCGCTACGATGCAGTGCCCTAGACCACTGCGCCACCCGGGAGGCCATGTCTAGCAATTATCAAGAAACAATTTGACAGAACTTGAAGAATTTTGAAAAGAATAATGGGCAAATGTTGCACAATCCAGGTGTGGAAAGCTCTTAGAGACATACCCAGAAAGAGTTACAGCTGTAATCGCTGCCAAAGGTGCTTCTACAAAGTATTGACTTGGGTGTGAATACTTACAGTGGGGCAAAAAAGGTATCTTTTATACTGATAACAAGTTCAAACAGGTGCCATTAATACAGGTAACGAGTGGAGGACAGAGGAGCCTCTTAAAGAAGAAGTTACAGGTCTGTGAGTGACAGAAATCTTGCTTGTTTGTAGGTGACCAAATACTTATTTTCCACCATAATTTGCAAATAAATTCATAAAAAATCCTACAATGTGATTTTCAGGATTTTTTTTTCTCTTTTCTCATTTTGTCTGTCATAGTTGAAGTGTACCTATGATGAAAATTACAGGCCTCTCTCATCTTTTTAAGTGGGAGAACTTGCACAATTGGTGGCTGACTAAATACTTTTTTGCCCCACTGTATGTAAATGATATATTTCTTTATTTAATTTTCAATAAATGTGCAAACATTTCTAAAAATATGTTTTCACTTTGTCATTATGGGGTATTGTGTGTGTGTTTTTAGATGGGTGAAAACAATTATGTTTAATCCATTTAGAATTCAGGCTGTAACAAAACAAAATGTGGAATAAGTCAAGGGGTATGAATATTTTCTGAAGGCACAGCACAGGCATATGCATAAGCTCTAATATGTGTATAAGTGATTTATATTCAACTCTTAAATTCTTTAAATTAATCATCACCTTAGAAAGCGCTGTCAATTTCGTTATTTGGCTTTGAAACAACATCAATTGTGTTGTTTGGAACAACATCCACGAGGACCATGTTTTCCAGTTTCAACCTGTTGTTGACCTTCATTCTTCAAATTGATCATCTCAGCGAGGTCAAAACATGTAGCCTAACAGTGAATTTAAAAACATGATACTGTTGATAAGTGTTTAATGATGATGATTTTTGATTACATTTGCATTGATGTCAGAGTGTTTAGAGGGACAATTGAGCCCTGAGCACCCCACACACACACATATCCCCACTCTCATCGCCATCCTTGCTCTCGCTCTCTCGCTCGCTTCCTTCCGATTTTCTCTCTCTTTCTCCAGGTTTAACTTTGGGAACCTGGGTTTCTGGTTCCCCTGGTCTGTGGTGTTGCTGGTCATCGCTGCCGCCTTCTTCAGCTACATCACTCTGCTGCTGGTGAGGGGTGTGTGTTTGTTTGTGGGGCTCCACAAGGGGGGTTGGAGGACAAGCATAAATCAGTCACAGATCAATCTGGGGATCCCCCCAGGAATATACTGTACTATACTGAACCAGAGCTATACTGTACTGTACCAGGGATATACTGTATTGAACCAGAGCTATACATCAAATAAAATTGTATTTGTCACGTGCTGAATATAACAGGTGCAGTAGACCTTACAGTGAAATGCTTACTTACAAGCCCCTAACCAATAATGCAGTTTTAAGAAAATACTTAAAATACCTCAAAGTAAGAGATAAAAAAACTAAAAAAACAATAGCAGGACTACCGGTACCGGTACAGAGTCAATGTGAGGGGGCACCGTTGTCGAGGTAATTAAGGTAATATGTACATGTAGGTTATTAAAGTGACTATGCATAGATAACAACAGAGAGTAGCAGCAGTGTAGAAGGGGGGGCAATGCAAATAGTCTGGGTAGCCATTTGATTAGATGTTCAAGAGTCTTATGGCTTGGGGGATAGAAGCTGTTTAGAAGCCTCTTGGACCTGGACTTGGCACTCCGGTACCGCCTGCCATGATTGCAGAGAGAACAGTCTATGACTAGGGTGGCTGGAGTCTTTGACAATTTATTTTGTCTCCGACACCGCCTGGTATAGAGGTCCGGATGGCAGGAAGCTTGGCCCCGGTGATGTACTGGGCCGTGCGCACTACCCTCTGCAGTGCCTTGCAGTCGGAGGCCGAGCAGTTGCCATACTAGGCAGTGATGCAACCAGTCAGGATGCTCTCAATGGTGCAGCTGTAGAACCTTTTGAGGATCTGAGGACCCATGCCAAATCTTTTCAGTCTCCTGAGGGGGAATAGGTTTTGTTGTGCCCTCTTCACGACTGTCTTGGTGTGCTTGAACCATGTTAGTTTGTTGGTGATGTGGACGGAAAGGAAATTGAAGCTCTCAACCTGCTCCACTACAGTCCCGTCTATGAGAATGGGGGTGTGCTCAGTCCTCCTTTTCCTGTAGTCCACAATCATTTCCTTTGTTTTGATCACATTGATGGAGAGGTTGTTGTCCTTGCACCACATGGTGATGACGTTTGAGTCGTGCCTGGACATGCAGTCATGAGTGAATAGGGAGTACAGGAGGGGACTGAGAACGCACACCTGAGGGGCCTCTATGTTGAGGATCAGAGTGGCGATTGTGTTGTTACCTACACTTACTACCTGGGGTCTGCCTGTGATCCTGGGGTCGGTCCAGGATCCAGTTGCAGAGGGAGGTTATTAGTTCCAGAGTCCTTAGTGATGAGAACTGTACTGTATATTGTACTGTACCACGAATATACTCTAGTGTACTGAGCCAGAGCTGTACTGTAACAGGAATATACTATACTATACTGTACCAGAGCTGTACTGTACCAGGAATATACTGTACTATACTGAACCATAGCTGTACTTTACCAGGGCTTTACTGTACTGTACTGTACTGAACCAGAGTTATATTGTACTCTACCATTAATATACTGTACTATACTGTACTAGGCATATACTGTACTGTACCAGGGCTATACTGTACTGAACCAGAGCTATACTGCACTGAACCAGAGCTGTACTGTACCAGGAATATACTGTACTGAACCAGAGCTTTACTGTACTGAAACAGAGCTGTACTGTACCAGGAATATACTGTACTGAACCAGAGCTTTACTGTACTGAAACAGAGCTGTACTGTACCAGGAATATACTGTACTGAACCAGAGCTTTACTGTACTGAAACAGAGCTGTACTGTACCAGGAATATACTGTACTGAACCAGAGCTATACTGTACTGTAACAGGAATGTACTGTACTGAACCAGAGCTATACTGTACTGTACCAGGAATGTACTGAACTGAACCAGAGCTATACTGTACTGTACCAGGAATGTACTGAACTGAACCAGAGCTATACTGTACTGTACCAGGAATGTAATGAACTGAACCAGAGCTATACTGTACTGTAACAGGAATGTACTGTACTGAACCAGAGCTATACTGTACTGTACCAGGAATGTACTGAACTGAACCAGAGCTATACTGTACTGTACCAGGAATGTAATGAACTGAACCAGAGCTATACTGTACTGTAACAGGAATGTACTGTATTGAACCAGAGCTATACTGTACTGTACCAGGAATGTACTGAACTGAACCAGAGCTATACTGTACTGTACCAGGAATGTAATGAACTGAACCAGAGCTATACTGTACTGTAACAGGAATGTACTGTAGTGAACCAGAGCTATACTGTACCGTACCAGGAATGTAATGAACTGAACCAGAGCTATACTGTACTGTACCAGGAATGTAATGAACTGAACCAGAGCTATACTGTACTGTACCAGGAATGTACTGAACTGAACCAGAGCTATACTGTACTGTACCAGGAATGTACTGTACTGAACCAGAGCTATACTGTACTGTACCAGGAATGTACTGTACTGAACCAGAGTTGTACTGTACTGAACCAGAGCTATACTGTACTGTACCAGGGATATACTGTATTGAACCAGAGCTTTACTGTACCAGGAATATATCCTACCAGGGATATACTGTACTATACAGTACCAGGGCTATACTGTAGTGTACCAGGGATATACTGTACTGAACCAAAGCTATACTGTACTGTACCAGGGATATACTGTATTGAACCAGAGCTTTACTGTGCCAGGAATATACTGTACCAGGGATATACTGTACTATACAGTACCAGGGTTATACTGTACTTAGCTCTCTGATGGTGTGTGTGGGTGTGTTTTAATTTGTAGCTGTTGGCTGTATGTCTGCTGTCAGAGGGACAGAAGCTGTACCTACACTGGGGCCACAAGGTAACGTCCACATGCCTTCCCTTGCCCAATTTCAACTTCCTCTGCCTACTTCTCTATATCGTGTTTCCTATCCTCCCTGTCTCTCCTAGACATCCTCTTTGCTCTTATAAGCTTTAGAATCATCCCATCCATTTTTCCATGTCTAGATGAAATTAATGACTTTAGCTATATTAAATTGCTGACTGCCTGGTAGAAGAAAAGACTGATGAAATGCTGAGTGCTGCAGATTTATGGATAGATCCTGAAAAAATGAAGTGAAAATTAATTGTGCTCAGCTCAGTGCAAAATGAAATGCTCATTAGTGTGAAAAGGGTAAGGTGCCAATGGTTGTCTGTTGTCCTAACTGTACTAATCCTCTGGATGTGTTGCCAGATTGGAGTCCTGGTGAGTCTAGCCTTCTCCATTCTTGCCATAGCAGTGCTGTCTGACCTATGTAGCAAAGAGTGGACCACTCTTCTCCTCTCTTTCCAGGTGGGGCCTCCCTTCTTTCTTCTATTATGGTCATATCTCTCTCTTTATTTTCTCTTTACTTCACCTCCTGCAATATGTTTGTTCTTAATAGGTGACGGCACCATATTTACACGTGGGAGGAGTCTTGCTGATGACACTCCTTTCCTGGCCAATAGCCTTGCATTTCTACCACATCAATAGGAAAGGTGAGACTTGTGATTGAGTAGGTGGGGCTTGTTTGAGCAGCTGTATACATAATATGCTAATTACAGAGTAGAATAAGGCAAATACTGACTTCGATTGTTGACTTCCGGCGCGACAGAGATGGCCACCTCGCTTCGCGTTCCTAGGAAACTATGCAGTATTTAGTTTTTTATGTGTTATTTCTTACAATGTTACCCCAGAAAATCTTAGGTTTTATTACATACAGTCGGGAGGAACTATTGGATATAAGAGCAACGTCAACTCACCAACATTACGACCAGGAATACGACTTTCCCGAAGCGGATCCTCTGTTCGGCCCACCACCCAGGACAATGGATTGGACCCAGCCAGCGACGGCGCCGTAGAAGGGACAGACGGAGCAGTCTTCTGGTCAGGCTCCGTAGACGGGCACATCGTGCACCGCTCCCAACATACTACTCGCCAATGTCCAGTCTCTTGAAAACGAGGTAGACGAAATCCGAGCAAGGGTAGCATTCCAGAGAAACATCAGAGACTGTAACGTTCTTTGCTTCACGGAAACATGGCTCACTCGAGACACACTATCTGCGTCGGTACAACCACCTGGTTTCTTCACGCATCACACCGACAGAAACAAGCATCTCTCTGGTAAGAAGAAGGGCGGGTGTGTATGCCTTATGATTAACGAGACGTGGTGTGATCATAACATACAGGAACTCAAGTCCTTCTGTTCACCTGACTTAGAATTCCTCACAATCAAATGCCGACCGCATTATCTACCAAGAGAATTCTCTTCAATCATAATCACAGTCGTGTATATTCCCCTCCCTAAGCAGACACATCGACGGCCCTGAAAGAACTTCATTCGACTCTATGTAAACTGGATCCACATATCCTGAGGCTGCATTTATTGTAACTGGGGATTTTAACAAGGATAATCTGAAAACTAGGCTCTCCAAATTCTATCAGCATATCGATTGTGCTACCAGGGCTGGAAAAACCCTAGACCACTGTTATTCTAACTTCCCTGACGCATATAAGGCCCTCCCCCGCCCTCCCTTTGGAAAAGGTGACCACGACTCCATTTTGTTGCTCCCAGCCTATAGACAGAAACGAAAACAGGAAGCTCCCGTGCTCAGGTCTGTTCAACGCTGGTCCGACCAATCGGATTCCACGCTTCAAGATTGCTTCGATCACGTAGACTGGGGTATGTTCCGCATTGCGACGAACAACAACATTGACAAATACGCTGATTCTGTGAGCGAGTTTATTAACAAGTGCATTGGTGATGTCGTACCCACAGCGTCTATTACAACATTCCCCAACCAGAAAATGTGGATTGATGGCAGCAGTCGTGCAAAAGTGAAAGCGCGAACCACTGCTTTTAATAAGGGCAAGGTGACCGGAAACATGACCGAATACAAACAGTGTAGCTATTCCCTCCGCAAGGCAATCAAACAAGCTAAGCGTCAGTATAGAGACAAAGTGGAGTCGCAATTCAACGGCTCAGACACGAAGAGGTATGTGGCAGGGTCTACAGTCAATCACGGACTACAAAAGAAAAACCAGCCCCGTCGCGGACCACGATGTCTTGCTCCCAGACAGACTAAACAACTTTTGCTCGCTTTGAGGACAATACAGTGCCACTGACACGGCCCGCTACCAAAACCTGTGGGCTCTCCTTCACTGTAGCCAACGTGAGTAAAACATTTAAACGTGTTAACCCTCGCAAGGCTGCAGGCCCAGACGGCATCCCCAGCCGCGTCCTCAGAGCATGCGCAGACCAGCTGGCTGGTGTGTTTACGGACATATTCAATCAACCCTTATCCCAGTCTGCTGTTCCCACATGCTTCAAGAGGGCCACCATTGTTCCTGTTCCCAAGAAAGCTAAGGTAACTTAGCTAAATGACTACCGCCCTGTAGCACTCACTTCCGTCATCATGAAGTGCTTTGAGAGACTAGTCAAGGACCTTATCACCTCCACCCTACCTGACACCCTAGACCCACTCCAATTTGCTTAACGCCCTAATAGGACCACAGACGACGCCATTACACTGCACACTTCCCTAACCCATCTGGACAAGAGGAATACCTATGTAAGAATGCTGTTCATCGACTACAGCTCAGCATTTTACACCATAGTAACCTCAAAACTTGTCATTAAGCCCGAGACCCTGGGTCTCGACCCCGCCCTGTGCAACTGGGTCCTGGACTTCCTGACGGGCCACCCCCAGGTGGTGAGGGTAGTTAACAACATCTCCACCCCGCTGATCCTCAACACTGGGGCCCCACAAGGGTGCGTTCTCAGTCCTCTCCTGTACTCCCTGTTCACCTACGACTGCATGGCCATGCACGCCTCCAACTCAATCATCTGGTTTGCAGACGACACAACAGTGGTAGGCTTGATTACCAACAACGACGAGACGGCCTACAGGGAGGAGGTGAGGGCGCTCGGAGTGTGGTGTCAGGAAAATAACCTCACACTTAATGTCAACAAAACAAAGGAGATGATCGTGGACTTCAGGAAACAGCAGAGGGAGCAACCCTCTATCTACATTGACGGGACAGTAGTGGAGAGGGTGGAAAGTTTTAAGTTCCTCGGCGTACACATCACGGACAAACTGAAATGGTCCACCCACACAGACAGCGTGGTGAAGAAGGTGCAGCAGTGCCTCTTCAACCTCAGGAGGCTGAAGAAATTTGGCTCGTCACCACCAAAAACACTCACAAACTTTTACAGAGGCACAATCGAGAGCATCCCGTCGGGCTGTATCACCGCCTGGTACGGCAACTGCGCAGCCCATAACCGTAAGGCTCTCCAGAGGTCTGCACAACACATTACCGGGTGCAACCTACCTGCCCTCCAGGACACCTACACCACCCGATGTCACAGGAAGGCCAAAAAGATCATCAAGGACAACAGCCACTGCCTGTTCACCCCACTATCATCCAGAAGGTGAGGTTAGTACAGGTGCATCAAAGCGGGGACCGAGAGACTGAAAAACAGCTTCTATCTCAAGACCATCAGACTGTTAAACAGCCACCACTAACATTGAGTGGCTGCTGCCAACATACTGACTCAACTCTAGCCACTTTAATAATGGAAGAATTGATGTAATCAATTTATCACTAGCCACTTTATATAATGTTTTTATACCCTACATTAATCATCTCAAATGTATATACTGTACTCTATACCATCTACTGCATCTTGCCTATGCCGTTCGGGCATCACTCATTCATATATTTTTATGTACATCCGCTAACCATGTGTATGTGACAAATACATTTGATTTGATTCAAAACTAGGGCAAGGAAGGAAACTTCAGAGTTTTTTTTATTTCAACAGTGAACATCTCTGATGTGTGAAACTTTAGGGAGGTTTTCTATCTCAACAGTGAACATCTCTGATGTGTGAAACTTTAGGGAGGTTTTCTATCTCAACAGTGAACATCTCTGATGTGTGAAACTTTAGGGAGGTTTTCTATCTTAACAGTGATGTCTGCATATAATACATCTGAATTACATCTGTAGATATTCATGTTTTGTTCTGTTTAAATATAATAATTTGTTTTACTTATCATTTTATTCTTTCTTTAGTCTTGAGGAAATTCCCTTCAGATTCCACATATCAACCACAAATGAATAACTGTATCCCTTTGTAAACAGTGTGTCTGTGTGTTCTAGTTGGGCAGGCGCTCATCATGGGGCTGTACCTGGCGGTGCTGTGTGCCCTCTACCTGGTGCCCCTGGGCATGTACTCGCCCTGTCTTAAAGAGGAGGGCACTTTGGGCCTTGCACCAGCCCTCATTGGGCACAGAGGGGCACCCATGGTGGGTAGGCCTCATCAGCAACGCCATTAATGCCAACCCATTCTTATCCATAGCTAAAAACCTATTTGCATCAACACTAACCCATTCTCATCAACACTAACCCATTCTCATCAACACTAACCCATTCTCATCAACACTAACCCATTCTCATCAACACTAACCCATTCTCATCAACACTAACCCATTCTCATCAACTCTTTTCAATACTAACTGCCTGCAGGTAGCCTAGTGGTTGGAGCGTTGGGCCAGTAACTGAAAGGTTGCTAGTTTGAAAATCCCAGCGACGAGGTGAAAAATGTGCCGATTTTGACTTGAGCAAGGCCATACTACCCTGTAAACAACACGTGATGTAGTAGTAGAAGTGTGGTAGTTTGATCATTTATTACCGTTGTCAGTATAAGTCAAAACTTTTGGGCTATGTTATTAGCTGAACTGTTTGAACTGAACTGTTTGTGCCTGGTATTTATCATCTGTGTCAGTAGTACCTCTGTTTAGGGTAACCATATGTTCAAATCATTTGTATGTGTGTTATACCCCAGCTTGCGCCAGAGAACACTCTCATGTCCTTTGAGAAGGCGGTGGAGGCTGGAGGGCAAGGTCTAGAGACTGACGTCACCATCAGGTCAGTGGTGGTTGTCCACCCTCCTCACACCTTAATGCTCCGTTTCCATCTAGTTCGGGGATAATCAACTACATTCATCCGCAGGCCGGTTAGTTTTTTTCTTGAGTGGATAGTTGTCACTAGCCTACACACAATACCCCATAATGTCAAAGTGGAATTATGTTAGACACGTTTACCTATTAATTAAAAATGAAAAGCATAAATGTCTTGAGTCAATAAGTATTCAACCCTTTTGTAATGGCTTAAATAAGTTCAGGAGTAAAAATGTGCTTAACGAGCCACATTATAAGTTTAAAGGACTCACTCTGTATGCAACAATGAATCACCATGAGGCCAATTGCGACTTTAAAACAGTTAGTTTAATGGTTGTGATAGGAGAGAACTGAGGATGGATGAACAACATTTTGTAGTTACTCCACAAAACTAACCTAAATGATAGAGTGAAAAGGTGGAAGCCTGTACATAATACAAATATTCAAAAATATGCATCCTGTTTGTAATAAGGCACTAAAGTAATACTGTAAAAAAAAGAAAAGAAATTCTCTTTATGTCCTGAATACAAAGCGTTATGTTTGGGGCAAATCCAACAGAACACAACCCTGATGTGAGTGAAAATCCACTCTTCATATTTTCAAGCATGGTGGTGGCTGCATCATGTTATGGGTATGCTTGTCATTGGCAAGGGCTAGGGAGTCTTTTTGGATTAAAAGAAAAGGAATAGGGATAAGCACAGGCAAAGTCCTAGAGGAAATCTTGGTACATTCTGCTTTTCCAACAGACACTGGGAGACATTCACTTTTCAGTAGGACAAAAATCTAAAACACAAGGCCAAATATACACTGAAGTTGCTTACCATGAAGACAGTTTTGACTTAAATTGGCTTGAAAATCTATGGCAAGACCTAAAAATGTCTGTCTAGCAATGATCAATGGGGTTGAATACTTATGTAATCAATATATATTATTGTTTTATTTTTCATACATTTTTTATAAATGTTAGAATGTTTCTTCTACTTTGACATTAGAGTATTTTCTGTAGATCATTGACAAACAATTACCATTTGAAATGCATTTGAATCCCACCTTGTAACACAACAAAATGTGGAAAAAGTCGAGGTGTGAATACTTTCTGAATGAAAGCTCAAACAGATATAATATTTGAATAAAACAACCATTTCAAACCTTGCTTACATTTGTGTACAGTCACATATATTCTATTATGCATGGGAATACTTTGGATCAGATTTCCTAAATTAAAATCACTTGGAGCCCAGTTGCTGGTGGTTTTACAGTATTTACATCTAAAGAATAAGTGTACAAAACATAAAGAACACTTTCCTAATATTGAGTTGCCTTTTGCCCACAGAACAGCCTCAATTTGTCAGGGTCTACAAGGCGTCGAAAGCTTTCCACAGGGATGCTGGCCCATGTTGACTCCAATACTTCCCACGCTTGTGTTAAGTTGGCTGGATGTCCTTTGGGTGGTGGACCATTGTTGATAAACACGGGAAACTTTTGAGCGTGAAAAACCCAGCAACGCTGCAGTTCTTGACACATACCAGTACGCCTGGCACCTAGTACCATACCCCATTCAAAGACACTTAAATCTTCACTCACTGAATGGCACACATACAGTACACAATCCATGTCTCAAGGCTTAAAAATCCTTATTTAACCGGTCTCCTCACCTTCATTTACACTGACTGAAGTGGATTTAACAAGTGACATCAATAAGGGGTCATAGCTTTCACCTGGATTCACTTGGTCAGTCTGTCATGGAAAGAGCAGGTGTTCTTAATGTTTTGTTCACTCAGTGTGTTTATGTGTTCAAAAGTTTGTGGTCATTTAGAAATGTCCTTGTTTTTGAAAGAAAAGCCCATTTTTTTGTCCATTACAATAACATAAAATTGATCAGACATACAGTGTAGACGTTGTTAATGTTGTAAATGACTATTGTAGCTGGAAAAGGCAGATTTTTAATGGAATATCTACAAAGGCCCATTATCAGCAACCATCACTCCTGTGTTCCAATGGCACGTTGTGTTAGCGAATCCAAGTTGATCAATTTAAAAGGCTAATTGATCATTAGAAAACCCTTTTGCAATTACAGTTGAAGTCGAAAGTTTACATACACCTTCGCCAAATACATTTAAACTCAGTTTTTCACAATTCCTGACATTTAATCCTTGTAAAAAAAGTACCTGTCTTAGGTCAGTTAGGGTCACCATTTTATTTTAAGAATGTGAAATTTCAGAATAATATGAGAGTGATTTATTTCAGCTTTTATTTCTTTCATCACATTCCCAGTGTGACAGAAGTTTACATACACTCAATTAGTATTTGGTAGCATTGCCTTTTTAAATGGTTTAACTTGGGTCAAACGTTTCGGGTAGCCTTCCACAAGCTCCACACAATAAGTTGGGTGAATTTTGTCCCGTTCCTCCTGACAGAGCTGGTGTAACTGAGTCAGGTTTGTAGGCCTCCTTGCTCGCACACGCTTTTTCAGTTCTGCCCACAAATTTTCTATGGGATTGAGGTCAGGGCTTTGTGATGGCCAGTCCAATACCTTGACTTTGTTGTCCTTAAGCCATTTTGCCACAGCTTTGGAAGTATGCTTGGGGTCATTGTCCATTTGGAAGACCCATTTGCGAACAAGCTTTAACTTCCTGACTGATGTCTTGAGATGTTGCTTCAATATATCCACATAATTTTCCTTCCTCATGATGCCATCTATTTTGTGAAGTGCACCAGTCCCTCTTGCAGCAAAGCACCCCCACAACATGATGCGGCCACCCCGTGCTTCACGGTTGGGATGGTGTTCTTTCGGCTTGCAAGCCTCTCCCTTTTTCCTCTAAACATAGCAATGGTAATTTTGGCCAAACAGTTCTATTTTTGTTTCATCAGACCAGAGGACATTTCTCCAAAAGTACGATCTTTGTCCCCATGTGCAGTTGCAAACCGTAGTCTGGCTTTTTTATGGCAGTTTTGGAGCAGTGGTGTCTTCCTTGCTGAGTGGCCTTTTAGGTTATGTCGATATAGGACTTGTTTTACTGTGGATATAGATACTCCAGCATCTGGAGGAAGCATCTGGTCCTTTGTTGTTGTTGTTCTGGGATTGATTTGCGCTTTTCGCACCAAAGTACATTCATCTCTAGGAGACAGAAACGCATCTCCTTCCTGTGGTATGACGGCTGTGTGGTCCCATGGTGTTTATACATGCTTACTATTGTTTGTACAGATGAACGTGGTACCTTCAGGCATTTGGAAATTCGCCCAAGGATGAACCAGACTTGTGGAGGTCTACAATTTATTTTATTTTTTCCCCCATGATGTCAAGCAAAGAGGCACTGAGTTTGAAGGTAGGCCTTGAAATACATCCACAGGTACACCACCAATTGACTCAAATGATGTCAATCAGAATCTTCTAAAGCCATGACATAATTTTCTGGAATTTTCCAAGCTGATTAAAGGGACCGTCAACTTAGTGTATGTTAACTTCTGATCCACTGGAATTGTGATACAGTGAAATAATCTGTCTGTAAACAATTGTTTGAAAAATTACTTGTCATGCACAAAGTACATGTCCTAACCGACTTGCAAAAACTATAGTTTGTTATTAAAACATTTGTGAAGTGGTTGGAAAACGAGTTGTAATGACTCCAAACTAAGTGTATGTAAACTTCCGACTTCAACTGTATGTTAGCACAGCTGAAAACTGTTGTTCTGATTAAAGAAGCAATAAAGATGGCCTTGTTGAGACTAGTTGAATATATGGAGCATCAGCATTTGTGGGTTCGATTACAAGCTCAAAATGGCAAAAAACAAAGTACTTTCTTCTGAAACCCGTCAGTCTCTTCTTGTTCTGAGAAATGAAGGTTATTCCATGCGAGAAATTGCAAAGAAACTGAAGATCTCGTACAATGTTGTATACTTCTCCTTCACAGAACAGCGCAAACTGGTTCTAACCAGAATAGAAAGAGGAGAGCAAGAGGACAAGTACATTAGTGTCTAGTTTGAGAAACAGATGCCTCACAAGTCCTCAACTGGCAGCTTCATTAAATAGTACCCGCAAAACACCAGTCTCAACGTCAACAGTGAAGAGGTGACTCCGGGATGCTGGCCTTCTAGGCAGAGTTGCAAAGAATAATACATATCTCAGACTGGTCAATAAAAATAAAATATTAAGATGAGCAAAAGAACACACACTGGACATAGGAACTCTACCTAGAAGGCCAGCATCCCGGAGTCGCCTATTCACTGTTGACGTTGAGACTGGTGATGTTGACATTGAGACTAACGTCCAACCCTTTACTCAGTACTTTGTTGAAGCACCTTTGGCAGTGATTACAGCATCGCGTTTTCTTGGGTGTGACGCTACAAGCTTGCCACACCTGTATTTGTGGAGTTTCTCCCATTCTTCTCTACAGATCCTCTCAAGCTCTGTCAGGTTGGATGGGGAGCTTTGCTGCACAGCTATTTTCAGGTCTCTCCAGAGCTGTTAGATCGGGTTCAAGTCTGTGTTCTGGCTGGGCCACTCAAGGACATTCGGAGACTTTTAAAAATTTAAATGGAACCTTTATTTAACTAGGCAAGTCAGTTAAGAACAAATTCTTATTTACAATGACAGCCTACCCTGGCCAAACCCATACGTCGCTGGGCCAATTGTGCGCAGCCCTATGGGACTCCAAATCATGTCCTGATGTGATATAGCCTAGATTCGAACCTAGGACTGTAGTGACACCTCTTGCACTGAGATGCAGTGCAGTACTCTAGGAAGAGTCTTGGTGGTTCCAAACGACTTCCATTTAAGAATGAAGGCCACTGTGTTCTTGGGGACCTTCAATGCTGAAATGTTGTACCCTTCCCCAGAGCTGTGCCTCGACACAATCCTGTCTCAGAGCGCTACGAACAATTCCTTCGACCTCATGGCTTGGATTTTGCTCTGACATGCATTGTCAACTATGGGACCTTATATAGACAGGTGTGTGCCTTTCCAAATCATGTCCAATCAATTTAATTTACCACAGGTGGACTCCTATCAAGTTGTAGAAACTTCTCAAGGATGATCAATGGAAACAGGATGCATCTGATCTCAATTGCGAGTGTAATAGCTAAGGGTCTGATACGTATATAAATAAGGTATTTCTGTTTTTTATTTTTTTTAATAAATTTGCGAACAGTTCTAAAAACCTGCTGTTTTTGCTTTGTCATTATGGGGTATTGTGTGTAGATTGCTGAGGGATTTTTAAAATGGATTTAATCCATTTTAGAATAAGGCTTAAACGTAACAAATTGTGGGAAAAGTCAAGGGGTCTGAATACTTTCTGAAGTCACAGTATATAAACTCAACAAAAAAATAAACGTCCTCTCAATGTCAACTGGTCTTATTTTTAATCAAACTTAACATGTGTAAATATTTGTATGAACATACCTGAATTAATAAATAAATAAATGAAGTACCTGGCTCTCTTTGAGTTTTACAGTCATCTTAATGCACTTCCGTCAACTCCTTAACCTTCAATTCCTTAACCGCTAACTCCTTAACTGTCAACTTTGTAACTGCCAAAGCCTTCTCTCCTTGCCATAGCTATGACGGGGTGCCCTTCCTGATGCACGACCACACCCTGAGGAGGACCACCAACGTGCAGGAGGTGTTCCCCAACCGGACGGACGCCCCTGCGGCCATGTTCACCTGGGGGGAGCTGGAGACCCTCAACGCTGGGGCCTGGTTCCTCCATGTGAGTCACCAACTGCCACTGCACCGCACCTCAGGAAAACTCAGGGGGTGCTACAGAGACACGGAAATTAAGCCTGGTCTTGAACAGATTTTTTAATAAAGATCATGATCATTTAGCTTCATGGACATGGTATGATGGGAAACCAGGGCATGTTTGTGTCCAATGACAGTAGCTAGGACAACATAATAAGATGACGGATAGGGAAGTTATTGACATTTTGACAATACATCAACGTACTATCGATGGGAGGCTATCAATTGCACAACCCCCTGCTTTATGGAATACAATGTGATATAACATTGTCAATATGATTTACCATTCTGCCAAAGCATTCCGTATACTGACTGTCTCTCTGCCCCTGGTGGTTCTGCAGCGTGATCCGTTCAGCACGGCTTGGTCTCTGAGTGCCGAGGACCGGGCGCAGGCGCAGAACCAGTCTATTTGCACCTTCAGGGACTTTCTGGAGCTGGCTTCGCAGAGAGGCAAACAGGTTATCTTTGACCTCTACCGGCCCCCTAAGGGACACCCCTACAGGGACACCTGGATCACACGCACCCTGGAGGTCATCCAGAACGAGTCTTCCATCCACTCACACCAAGTGAGGGAGATGTTATAACATTTTTATTATTTAGCAGACACTCTTATCCAGGGCGATTTAGAGGAGCAATTAGGGTTAAATGCCTTGCTCAATGGCACATCGGCAGGTTTTTCAACTAGTCAGCTTGGGATTTGAACCAGCGACCTTTTGGTTACTGGCCCAACACTCTTAAACTCTTAACTGCTAGGCTACCTGCCATCCTGATGTGTGTCCTCACTGACGTGGTGTCCATCTGCATATTATAAATAGCAGTAGGGTGAAGCTGACCCTAGAAACTGATCTTGGGTCAGTTTGACATTTTCTCTACTAATGGTTAAGGTTAGGTTTGTGGGAGGGGAAGCTGGGATTATCTATCTTATATGTCATAGGTTCCTTTTTTTGACTTGGGAATTAAGCTGTTTATGGGATATTTTGATTACATTGTAAATACAAAATGTTGTAATGCTGAGGTTAGTGTTTAGAGGTAATGGTGTGTGTGTGTGTGTCAGGTGTTGTGGCTGCCCTCAGACCTGCGGAGCCTGGTCCAGCAGCTGGACCCTGACCTCCAGCATACCTCAGCGTCCCGGGCTCCAGTTGAGGAGCTCCAGCAGAATCACATTGTCCAACTCAACCTACACTATAGCTCCATGTCCACAGAAATGATAATGTGTGTGTGTGTGGTAGTGTGTGTGTCTTTGCATTAAATGGTGTGTGTATGTGTGCACATATTAACTGGCTGTAGGTGTGTGTGTGTGTGTGTGTGTGGGTTGTATTCCTCCCTCAGTGAGTATGCAGCAGCCAACATCAGCACCAACCTGTATGTGATCAGCCAGTCGTGGCTCTACTCTCTGGCCTGGTGCACTGGGGCCCAGTCTGTCACCACCAATGCTCTACAGTTCCTCAACAACCTCAGTAGACCCCTCTTCCTTATGGTGAGAACAACCTCACCAGACCCCTCTTCCTTATGGTGAGAATAACCTCACCAGACCCCTCTTCCTTATGGTGAGAATAACCTCACCAGACCCCTCTTCCTTATGGTGAGAACAACAACCTAGGACCAATACCACTGCATCCCAATAATCTTTCCTTCCTCTGGAAGTATTGCACTTGTTCTCTACTCTCCACAAATGTAAAAGCATTGGCTTGATGTAAGCATGAGCTACAGGCAGTTTCCACCATACTGGTATTTATTTTCCCAGTAATTTTCTTTTAAATCTATGAAGGGAAGTGAACAAGTGCACGCTTTGGGAGAAATAAACTATTTATTGTGACACCGGGCCCAAATGCAGCCTTACTGACATTGATTGGATTGGTGAAAGGAATACTCCTAGACACAATGGTTGTCTGTCTTTCTCTTTCAGACTCCAGATGAGTACAATCTGATGTGGGTCCTCACCGACGTGGTGTCCATCACCATCATCATCATCATCTTCATCTTCCACTGGTGAGTGAGCCCACTAGAATGCAGAGTGCGAAGGTCGACGTAAGGTGTATTTTTATATGTCTACGTACAAAACGTAGATTGATTATGTGTCAAATTGAAGCTTCGGCTGAACGTCAGTCTGTTTTGTATTGAATGGTGATGTCACTTCCTGTGGTGATGACTAACTGTGTTGATGACAGGTGGCGAGAACAAAGCCTGGCTTTCTGTTCGGGCAGCAAACCCACACTAGAACATGGCACCTACATCAAGTTTAGGACAGGTGAGTTAGAAGTTGTCTCTAGGAGTCACCCTGTTTCTTTCCCATGGCCAGCTTTGATAACATGATACACACACGCACATACCCTATATAGGCTTAAAACAGAGACTGAGCAAGAGGACAAGTACATTAGAGTGTCTAGTTTGAGAAACGGACGACTCACAAGTCTTCAATTGGCAGATTCATTGAATAGTACCCGCAAAACACACGTTTCAACGTCAACAGTGAAGAGGCAACTCTGGGATGCTGGCTTTCTAGGCAGGGTTGCAAAGAAAAAGCCATATCTCAGACTGGCCAATAAAAATAAAAGATTAACAAAAGAACAGACACTGGACAGGGGAATTCTGCCGAGAAGACCAGCATCCCAGAGTTGCCTCTTCACTGTTGACGCTTAGACTGGTGTTTTGCGGGTACTATTTAATGAAGCTGCCAGTTGAGGACCTGTGATGCGTCTGTATCTCAAAACTAGACACTCTAATGTACTTGTCCACTTGCTCAGTTGTGCACCGAGGCCTCCCACTCCTCTTTCTATTCTGGTTAGAGACAGTTTGCGCTGTTCTGGGAAGGGAGTAGTACACAGCGTTGTACGAGATCTTCAGTTTCTTGGCAATTTCTCACATTGAATAGCCTTCATTTCTCAGAACAAGAATAGACTGATGGGTTTCAGAAGAAAGTACGTTGTTTCTGGCCATTTTGAACCTGTAATCGAACACACAAATGCTCCAGATACTCAACTAGTTTAAAGAAGGCTCGTTTTATTGCTTCTTTCATCACCACAACAGTTTTCAGCTGTGCTAACATTGCAAAAGGGTTTTTCTAATGACTAATTAGCCTTTTAAAATGATAAACTTGGATTAGCTAACACAACGTGCCATTTAAACACAGGAGTGATGTTTGTTGATAATGAGCCTCTGTACGCCTATGTAGATATTACATAAAAAATATGCCGTTTCCAGCTATCAGTCATTTACAACATTAACAATGTCTACGCTGTATTTCTGGTCAATTTGATGTTATTTTAATGGACAAAAAATGCTTTTCTTTCAAAAACAAGGTCATTTTAAGTGACCCCAAACTTTTGAACGGTAGTGTATATCATATATATCAATGACCTTTGTCAACCACTAAACCCTGACCTCACCCCCTGACAGATGTGTGGTCCGTCTCCAGTGTCAACATCCTGGGAGAGCCCGCTGAGCCTAACTTGGCAACCGTCTCAGAGCACTGATAACCAATCAACCAACCTCTGTGAGGCTCAGTTGAAGCAAACCACTCCTCACTCTCCTTTTCAACTTCCCGGACCCCAAACTGGCAATTCACCAGAATCGACCCAACCTGGAAACCCAGGACCCTACTGGAAACCGAGAGCACAACCTGGCAACCCCCTGTAGATTTGTGTGAGAGAATGAGAACCAAAGAGAATTAGAAATAGTTAAATGATGTGAGTGAGGCCTATCGGAGCTGATGTGTCACGTGCAGAAGGGATTTCATTGGATAGATATTAATCCTTAAGACCGGGCTGCCCAACTCTCTTCCTGGAGGTTGGGTTTTAAGTTCAACCCTAATTTAACACACCTGATTCTACTAATTAGCTGCTCAACAAGACCTTAACTAGCTGAATCAGATATGCTAAAGTAGGGTTTGACTGAAAACATAAAGGACAGTAGATCTCCGGGAAGAGGGTTGGGCAGCCCTGCCTTAATTAATTTAAGTCAAATGTGACTGAAGAACAGCCCAGACAACCTCAAGGACCAACCAACTCATAGTTCATACTACAGACACCATCTGGTGGTGGGAAGAGATTACTACATTGTTTAACCAGGTCCTTTGAGATAGATTACTTACTCACTGAATATAGTGAGTAATATAACAAGAAAAGTGACCGTCCGCTGTAGATATTCTCAACTTGTATTACCCTCCATTGTCCATAGGTTCCTTTCCATTTCAGCAGCCACTGCAGTGTTGAGTTATGTGAACCACAAATGCTTGACCATTTTGTTAGTGTGTCGATAAGATGTGTGAATATGTCCAGACCGGGGTTCAATTAGTATGTTTAAAAAAATATATATATATACTTTAGCTGTGCTTCATTGCCCTTTCCTGACATAAGGGAACCAATGAAGTAGTCCCAAAAAGTGCACTTTGCCCATCTGGGATCTGGCACTCCAATCAAACTGTCTCAAGCTTCGTTTATACCTGCAGTTTACAGGCATCCTGTGTCCTGATCTTGTCCACATTCAGATTGTGACCACATTTTCAGTCTACACATGCTATTAAAATGTATCTTATGTGTCCTCATTGTGACCAGATTTCCTGGTCATTCCCTGTAAGTCAATTATTTGACAAATATTCTTTCAGAATTGTTTATTTATTCATTTTTATTCACATATTGATGCCATAAAGCAATGGTCCCACCTGTGAATGGTTTTAGAGGGTGGGGTAATGATGATTTGTATATTATTTCACTGTCCAGATCCGTCTACACTTGTAAGGCTGCGTTTAGACAGGAAGCCAAATCGGATCTTTTTTTCCACTAATTGGTGTTTTGACCGATCAGATCAGCAATTTTGCCTATAATTGGGCAAAATTTCAGAATTGGGCCGCCTATCTAAATGCAGCCTGCGTGCCCGAGGCCGTGACTAGGCTGGACAGTTCATGCAGGTTTAGTATTCTGATCATGGAATTCCAAACGCGTCATGCGTCTGCACCTAAATTGAAATGCGTCTACCATGTCCGGATTCCCTTTTCCCGCGCTATATTCAACTGCCAGTATGCATTCTACAAACGGTGAAATAGGGATAATCTGATAGCTACTGCCATCAGACGTTGTTGTGTTATCTACTGTAGCTAGCTAGCCAGCAAGCAACGCAAAATGAATTGCAAACGGATTAGCATAACTCTAGCCAAAAAACAACGTTATAATGAAAATGTTCCTCTCGGTCCCAAAACACAAGTTTTCTGGAGACTTGTGGGAGGAGTGCTGATGACGTTCCCCATTGTATGCACTTTCAGCTGCCTGATTCGTCCAGACTGAGGAGAAATCTGCCTCCTGAAGTGGTCAGCCAGATCTGAACACAATCAGACCACAAAGCGACATTTGTGCGTCTAGAGACCCATCTTTTCAATGCGATCTTCCTATTCTGATAGCAGAAGTCATGTAAGTGTCGTGTAGACACGACCTGACTACCTCCGGAGGTCGGCAGGAACATCTGATCACAATGTATTTTGATTGTCTACACCTGTTTAAAAATGTGGACACAATCAGAATATGGAGAAGATCAGAACAAAGGACGCATGTTGGAACCAGGTATAAACAGCGCTGAAATATCACAAAGAAAAATTAGTACTATTAGAACTCCGGTTTGGATATGACATGATAATCCTCTGTTTGTGTCTGGAGATAAATGAATGTGTTTGATTGGTTGTGTTCAATGTTTATAAGTACTTATCACTTTATTGAGCATAAGGCATTGTAATGAGGTGAAGTCCATAGAACATTGTAGCATATAATCACTGCAATGACATAAGTGACCTACAGAGAACAATTACACTGTATTTCCATGGTCCATATCTATATATTTTATATGGTCCATATCCATATATTTTATATGGTCCATATCTATATATTTTATATGGTTCATATTGACGTCATTGTTTTTAACAAATTTGTTTTCAACACAAATGAAAATCCTTCTGGCAAGGATAAAAAAAAGCTAATGTTGTACAATATTTAGTCCTTTTAGCCAAATTATAGCAGAACTCTTACATCTCTCTTCAGTTGATTGTGCCTCAGCTTTACCGTGCAGTGTTGTCTAATCAATGTGAAGAATACCAACTTCAGCTCTGGTAGCTGAAAGACAGTTTTTCTAGTAATGATTATGAAACCTGTTAGATTTCTTTATGACTGACAACATATTGATGAGTAACTCAGCGCCACCGCAGCTTTGTGATAAGGGGCAGCCTTTAAATCACTATACAAAGCCTTAGGAATACCTAGGAAAAAAGTATGTTTAGCCAAAGAATCACAGTATAAGATACCAGTCTGATTTGTCATCTGTGTACGACACCTGTAATGTTATCTTGGTTGTAAGATCGTTATAGAAAGAATGATCTGTTGTTTACAGTTCTGTCATTCTGTTCCAATCAGAAGAGTATTATATTCAAATGATAGTCTAAAAGTAGAGCTCAGTTGGTGGTGATAGCCATTGTATTTTGGATGAGCCCATTTCGCTATGACATCATTGTAAACTATGGGATTTCTTTTGCATAAACATTATCAGACGTTAACTGAACTGTTTTGTTACATTTTTGTTGCTTTGAGCCGTAAAATGCACACGTTTTCTCATTATGAAATTATGTGATAGTGAAATAGGCTCATTCATCTTTTGGATGATGAACATTAGGCATGAAAGGAAATATTTAAATATTTGTAATTTCTTTATTAATACCAAAATATTAGGTGTCATGGACCAACATTTAAAAAACAGGAACAATTTGACCTAAATTAATATCCACTATACAGAACGGTGCAGAACATTAATGTCTCTGAGATGACTTTTTAAGGTAGACTAAGCAATTTGACATCACCATACACAGTGGGGTGACTTCCTGTTTACAGACATCAACAATAACTTTAATATGCCAAACCTGCCACCATTAAGAGCCAATAATGTCATTTCTGTATGTAGATTATATTTTGTCTATGACGATGTCGTAACAGAGTTGACCTTTAATACTTAAAAAATCCTTGATTTGATCCACAATTTTTTTTTAAAGACAAGTCATATGGACCGGGGGTCTTTATTTACAGAATACATTTTCTTCAATGATTAATTCAATAGGCAAACAGCTAAATATGTGCTTGTTAGAAATATCACATTATTAAATATTGTCAACTTTCCACTAAATGTTTTTACAGTGATGTGGTATACACACTGTATGCAAAGTCCTAGAGCCAGCTAATGTCCAGAGATAAATCTGACTGTTCTCATCAAATGTACTTCAAATAAACTTCATTAATACATCAAATGTACTAATAACACTGATCGGGTATTTTAAAAAAGTATTTAGCCTGCCTGCGACAATGAGGGCCAATTTTGAATTAAACTCTAAAACAATATAATGCAATGATTACACATGATATCTATAGTATGGACAAGCCATAGTTGTATAGGTTTAGGCCCAACATTTATAAATCACATTATTGGACATTTTACGATCAAATGCTTTGCATAAAAACATTTTCTAAATAAAGCTCTTGATTAGTTGCCATGTAAAAAGTTGCAATCGTTGGTTGTGCATTTGGGTCAAGTAAAGGCAATTGGTGATTGTTAAGACAGGACCCAAGACATATACCAACATCTGACGATAAGTCAAAACATTGTCATGGCCAAAACATAAATCAAACATTTAAATCATCACCATCATCACCAAAAGAGTATTCTTGTCGTAATACTGCTATCATGCCTCCATCCCTATAACCAACGATCTATATACATTTCTGTAACACAATAGTGTGTGGAGATGCATGATTTCCAATGTCTCTCAGACTTTGCTGCGAGATGTTGCATCAACGTTGTGTCTGTAGTGAGATTAACAGTATTTGTACAACAGACTATTAGACCAGAGGTTCTCAAGCTCCTGTCCTTCCCACTCTCTTTCATCTACATCTTAGGGAGAATCTGTCAAGTGTGTATATGCGTGTGTGTATGTATACATTTCATTGTGTGTGTGTGTGTGTGTGTGTGTGTGTGTGTGTGTGTGTGTGTGTGTGTGTGTGTGTGTGTGTGTGTGTGTGTGTGTGTGTGTGTGTGTGTACGTGCACATGTATGTATGTGTGCGAGTTTGTGTGTGTATGTATGCATGCATGTAATTGATTTAGCATGTTATGGAGGAAGGGTTGTATTTATCCCTCTATGTTTTAATGAAACCATGTGATAGATCACAAAGCCCTCGAGGCCTACACTAATACACTCAACAGCGGGATCGATGACTTTCCAGATCACTTGATGTTGCCACGGGAACCGCGCTGTTTGGTCATGGTGGTCAGCATCTGGCTGATGTAAGAGGTCAGGAGGTCGTCCATCTTGTAGCCCTGTGGTCACACAGACAAACAAACCAGTTTAAAGGTACATTAATGCCTTGCAATATTTCATTGCAGAATATGAATCAGACGTGTTCAAATAGTAGAATTTGTTTTCTGTCAAATACTTTAGAGTGTGCTTGATTGAGCTTGCCTGGTGCAATGGAACCAACGGAGGATTCCCAAAAGTGAAAATCTGCCCAACTGTCACTCCAAACAGTCCCTATCAAACACTCAGCATTTGAACCCAGGTCTGCTTGCATTTATTATTTAAAAGTTCGACAAAGCTACAGAACCACACATGTATACCATGGAAAAGGCTTTTCTATCTGCATTCAGGCTAATTTCAGGCTAAGACCATGACTGCGACTTTGGATCACAGGACACTTGCACTCTTATCAAGTCTGGCATCACCATCATCAAATGATCTAGTCTAACTGCAGTGGGTTGCCAGAAGCACCAGTCTCCTCCATGAGCAGACACACTCCGTTGAAAGGGAATCTGTAGCCTACAAAATTAAATGAACAAATTTTTCAATAAACCCTTAATATATAAAAGCCGATATTTCGCCTACATTTACTATACATTTTAGACCCTCAATATTTATTGGAAAGTAGCATCAAAATCACCGTGCACTTTCACCACCCTGTGAAGTTCATCATAACTTATTTCATCTGTAGCCTAATAAACTGCATGTTTTCCCAAGTCGTAGTAGGAGAACCACACACCGTATCATTGTGTGACTCCAAGTTTATTTCAATATAATGGTTATTATATCAATATTTATGCATAAAGGCATTTCCACCGCCATTTCTTGCATAATTAATTTTACAGACACAAAAAGATCCCACCATGTCAAACAAACAAATTACAAACAAAATAATTATCTGTTGGCATTTATAATATTGTACCAAAGCTCCCTGTTCCCATCACAGCTGTTGTGATTTTTTTTTATACGGTATGACATTACTTGCATAAAAACTGTGGATGTGAAATTGGTTATAATAAGTCAATATTTCCTCAATTAAGTAATTATCAGCAAAGTCAATGCTTGTAGGAAAAGACAAGTGCTTTTTTTGGTCCGCATCTTTAGAATACTTTAGTTGATACAGTGTGTATAATGTCATTTTATGTCATATGTTATGTCATGTCATATTGTGGGTGTTGAAACGTCCAGTAGCTCACCAGTGAGGTCTCACACAGCAGCTTGGTGCCTCGGACCAGGTTTCCGATGGTGATGTGGAAGTAGGTGTTGCCACTGCTCCAGTTGGAGATCTTAGTGAATGGGTGTGTGGTCAAGATGTCCTGTTGAGGTGGGAATAAGAGAATTACACAGTAAACACACACATACACAACTTCCATAACACACATGTGTGCGCAAGAAAATGTGCACACACACCCATGCATGTAGGCACACACTCACCTTTGACTTGGGGTCGATCAGGCTGACACCATGTTTGTTGATTGCTATCAAGAGGATCTCTGGGAAGTTTGGATCACTGGTTTGCTGTTGAATAGGAAAACATCAGTTTAGTCACAATTGGTATCTCACAAACCTATAACAAACAACTTGAGTTTGTGATGTTTTAAAAATTAATTAATTAAATAAATAGATACTGGGATTGAGGCAGACAATAGGCCCTTACCACAGATAAACGGACCGAGATAATACATTTATAAAACAAGTATTTTTTTTTTTTTAAAGTAGCAAGGAATGCACAACAACTCTTTGACCAGGTCAATAATAATAGTCCACGATTGAGATTGAATGAACTATTCTAAAATTTACACCATTGATCAAGAAAATTCATTTGAACAAAAACCTCCCGAAGTACTAATCAGCACTCAGATACACATGGTGACTCAAATGTAAAAAAAAAGAAAAAACACAAACAATGATCATTCTATACCGTTTGCACAAGAACATGAATTCATATAGAAATCTTTACCTTGACTTCAAAGAAGGCCGAACCAAACGTAGGCCACTTGAAGATGACTTTGAGGAATGAGAGCTTGGCCTCCTCTCGAGTCTTCCCCGACTGCTTGTTGAAAAACGCCACTATAGACTGCAAGACAAAAAAACAAGCAGCAGAGTGTGTGACCAAATATGATGTAACCCCCCGGATTCCTATACGCTACAAAACTGTGTTAGCCCATTGAGCTAAAGCCTAGGCATTCACTCTGGGAGCTAACACTAGTCTCCAGGTCTAAGGCAAGGTTACTCATCGCGCAAGCGTGGTTCCCTGAATTTACAGTGCATTCAGAAAGTATTCATACCTCATGAATAATTTCACATTTTGTTGTGTTACAGCTTGAATTCAAAATTGATTGTCTCACCCATCTAAACAAAATGACAATGTGAAAACAATGCTTTTTGACATATTTGCTATTTTACTGAAGAATGAGTCAATACATGTTAGAATCACCTTTTGCAGCGATTAAAGCTGTGAGTCTTTCTGGGTAAGTCTCTAAGAGCTTTGCACACCTGGATTCTACAATATTTGCACGTTATGCTTTTTAAAATTCTTCAAGCTCTGTCAAGTTGTTTGTTGATCATTGCTAGACAGTCATTTTCAAGTCTTTCCATAGATTTTCAAGCCAATTTAAGTCAAAACTCAGGAACATTCAATGTTGTCGTCAGTGTATATTTGGCTTTGCATTTTAGTTTTTTTTCCTGAATTTGTCTCTCAGTGTTTGTTGGAAAACAAACGGAACCAGGTTTTCTTCTAGGATTTTGCCTGTGCTTATCTGTACTCTGTTTCTTTTCATCCTAAAAAAACTCCCTAGTCCTTACCGATGACAAGCATACCCATAACAGGCTTCCTTCTTTTCACTCTGTCATTTAGTTTAGTACAGTGGAGTAACTACAAGGTTGTTGATCCATCCTCCGTTTTCTCCTATCACAGCCATTAAACTCTGTAACTGTTTTAAAATCACCATTGGCCTCATGGTGAAATCACTAATCAGGTTCATTCCTCTCCAGCAACTAAGTTAGGAAGGACGCCTGTATCTTTGTAGTGACTGGGTGTATTGATACACCATCCAAAGTGTAATTAATAACTTCATCATGCTTAAAGGGTGCCCTTCTTTGCGAGGCATTGGAAAACCTACCTGGTCTTTGTGGTTGAATCTGTTTGAAATTCACTGCTCGACTGAGGGACCTTACAGATAATTGAATGTGTGGGGTACAGTGACAAGGTAGTTCAAAAATCATGTTAAACACTATTTATGCCGACAGAAATTCAAATTTTCCGACTCACCCGTTTCCAGTCGTCAGGCGAGAGGTGTCTGATCTGGTCCTGAGGGATCAGCTCCTTCAACATCTTGGGAATGTTTGGAAACTGGGATTTGTCCTCCTCAAACTTCACCCTGTAGATCAGCGCTCCCAGCTGGAAAACCTCTTCCCGGGAACACTGGTGGTAACCACGGAGATACTTTGGAAGCTCCTGAAGAAAGAGCAGTGAGGAGCGTCAATACACTTACACAAATACGCACGAGCACTCGCACACCCACACGCACACACACCTGGTAGTAGTGAAAGATGTAGTCAGCCATGGAGTCTTTCCCTGGTATGGTATTGGTCCACAATTTCTTCATGAAGAAAACTTGATAGGTCAGTGAAGGCACTACACCTGCAGATGGATGATACCGAGAGATTCAGGACATACCTATCATATTAATACATCAACATAGATGGCAAGTTCCCCAACCCAAGCTTAACCTTCATCTAGCTTTAACCACAACATGTTGACAGTCCTATAACATGAAACACCATGTTTGATAAAATATTTATGTGGCCCACTCCTGAAGGCTACACTAGGTGCTGAAATTTGGGTCATCAATAAATCCTTAGGATTAATATGATGCGTCATTCTTTCTTTCTGACCCCAATAATGTTGGATGCCTACATGAAAGTTGAAAATAGACTTATTTAACGCTCAAACTAACAACTTGGGTCATTTGGGGTCATAGCCCAAAGGTGGTTTATTCAATCCTTTCAATTTGAGAGACTTTATAAAAATTATATTTTGATCAGAGTGAGACAGATCTGAGATGATATATGGTTGTTTCTCTGGAGCAAAATTTGAGAAGAGAAGTATGAGAAAATAAGCAATCCTTTTTCAGTGTTGAATAAAGCTAATTTTTGTCTTGGAGAATTAAAGGTGATAAAGAAGAGATCTCATCTTGGATGTTCCGTTCCTACGGGTAACCTTTCTACTAGGGCCCTCTACAGTCAACAGATGTCTTTACCGTCCTTTGCAGGTCTGGCTTTTTTGATCCAGTCGGTCAGATGTCTCACAAAGTCAAAGAAGAAATCCCCCTCAGGCACACTGATGACCTGGAAACAACCAGCAAAGGTCAAACACAAATATCAATACAGTTACAGTGCACTCGGAAAGTATTCAGACCCCTGGACTTTTCCCACATTTTGTTACATTATAGCCTTATTCTATAAAGGGGCGACAGGTAGCCTAGTGGTTAGAGAGTTGGACTAGTAACCGAAAGGTTGCAAGATCAAATCCCCGAGCTGCCGAGGTAAAAATCTGTCATTCTGCCCCTGAACAAGGCAGTTAACCCAACATGGTTCCTAGGCCATCATTGAAAATAATATATACTTATATATATTAAATGTTCTCATTTTTCTACACACAATACCCCATAATTACGAAGCAAAAACAGGTTTTTAGATTTAAAAAAAATATTTGTCATTTATTAGAAAAATTGAAATAACACATTTATATGAGTATTCAGACCCTTTACTCAGTACGTTGTTGAAGCACCTTTGGCAGTGATTACAGCCTCAAGTCTTCTTGGGTATGATGCTATAAGCTTGGCACACCTGTATTTGGGGAGTTTCTCCCATTCTTCACTGCAGATCCTCTCAAGTTCTGTCAGGTTGGATGGGGAGCGTCACTGCACAGCTATTTTCAGGTCTCTCCAGAGATGTTTGATCGAGTTCAAGACCGGGCTATGGCTGGGACATTCAGAGACTTGTCCCGAAGCCACTCCTGCATTGTCTTGGTTGTGTGCTTAGGGTTGTTGTCCTGTTGGAAGGTGAACCTTTGCCCCAGTCTGAGGTCCTGAGCGCTCTGGAGCAGGTTTTCAACAGGGGATCTCTCTGTACTTTGTTCTGTACATCTTTCTCTTGATCCTGACTAGTCTCCCAGTCCCTGACACCGAAAAACATCCCCACAGCATGATGCTGTTGCCACCATCACCATGCTTCACCGTAGGGATGGTGCCAGGTTTCCTCCAGAAGTGACGCTTGGCATTCAGGCCAAAGAGTTCAATCTTATTTTCATCAGACCAGAGAATATTGTTTCTCATGGTCTGAGAATCCTTTAGGTGCCTTTTAGCAAACTCCAAGCGGTCAGTCATGTGCCTTTTACTGAGGAGTGGCTCCCGTCTGGCCACTCTACCATAAAGGCCTGATTGGTGGAGTGCTGCAGAGATGATTGTCCTAAGGTTCTCCCATCTCCACAGAGGAACTCTGGAGCTCTGTCAGTGACCATCAGGTTCTTGGTCACCCTGAGGCCCTTCTCCCCCGATTGCTCAGTTTGGCCGGGCAGCCAGCTCTAGGAAGAGTCTTGGTGGTTCTAAACTTCTTCCATTTAAGAATGATGGAGACCACTGTGATCTTGGGGACCTTCAATGCTGCAGTATTTTTTTTGTACCCTTACCCAGATCTGTGCCTCGACACAATCCTGTCACGGAGCTCTACGGATAATTCCTTCGAACTCATGGCTTGCTCTGACATGCACTGTCAACTGTGGGACCTAATGTAGACAGGTGTGCCTTTTCAAATCATGTCCAATCAATTGAATTTACCACAGGTGGACTCCAATCAAGTTGTAGAAACATCTCAAGGATGATCAATGGAAACAGGATGGACCTGAGCTCAATTTCGAGTCTCATAGCAAAGTCTGAATATTTATGTAAATGTGATATTTCAGTTTGCAAAAATGTTATGTCTTAAAAGCTGTTTTTGCTTTGTCATTATGGGGTATTGTGTGTAGATTGGTGAGGGAAAATAACAATTAATCCATTTTAGAAAAAGGCTGTAACATAGAAAATGTGGAAAAAGTCAAGGGGTCTGAATACTTTCCGAATGCACTGTAATCTAGAATCAGTTGAATCATCCTCACATTCAGATTATATTCTGTGACAGTAGCGAAATCTTACTAAAATAACATAAATTTGTGTGCAGGAGTTATAGAGGAGGATGGATAGAGTAGAGTGGTATCTTTAAACTATTAAGATCTGCATCTCACACTGTAATAATATATTATTTGAATTAATATTATTAAATTGTAACATTTTATTAAAATATATACAGTACCGTTCAAAAGTTTGGGGTCACTTAGAAATGTCCTTGTTTTTGAAAGAAAAGCACATTTTTCGTCCATTAAAATTGATCAGAAATACACTGTAGACAGTGTAGACATTGTTAATGTTGTAAATGACTATTGTAGCTGGAAACGGCAGATTAAAAAAAAAATAATAATCTACATAGGCGTACAGAGACCCATTATCAGCAACCATCACTCCTGTGTTCCAATGGCACGTTGTGTTAGCTAATCCAAGTTTATCATTTTAAAAGGCTTATTGATCATTAGAAAAACCCTTTTGCAATTATGTTAGCACAGCTGAAAACTGTTGATCTGATTAAAGAGGCAATCAAATTGGCCTTATTTAGAATAGTTGAGTATCTGGAGCATCAGCATTTGTGTGTTTGATTACAGGCTTAAAATGGCCAGAAACAAAGACCTTTATTCTGAAACTCGTCAGTCTATTCTTGTTCTGAGAGGTTCTCATACAACGTTGTGTACTACGCCCTTCACAGAACAGCGCAAATTGGCACTAACCAGAATAGAAAGAGGAGTGGGAGGCCCCAAGTACATTATAGTGTCTATTTTGAGAAACAGACGCCTCACAAGTCCTCAACAGGCAGCTTCATTAAATAGTACCCACAAAACACGAGTCTCAACGTTAACAGTGAAGAGGCGACTCCAGGCCTTTTTGCAGAATTCCTCTGTCCAGTGCCTGTATTCTTTTGCCCATCTTAATTTTATTTTCATTGGCCAGACTGAGATATGGCTTTTTCTTTACAACTCTGCCTTAAAGGCCAGCGTCCTGGAGTCATGTCTTCACTGTTGACGTTGAGACTGTATTTTTGCAGGTACTATTTAATGAAGTTGCCAGTTGAGGACTTGTGAGGACTTGTTATTCAAACTAAAAACACTTATCAAATCAAACTTTATTTGTCACATGCGCCAAATACAACAAATGTTGACTTTACTGTGAAATGCTTACCTACAAGCCCTTAACCAAAAGTGCAGTTCAAGAAGAAGAAAATATTTACCAAGTAGACTAAAATAAAAAGTAATAATAAAAAGTAACACAATAAGAATAACAACTGGATCCTTAGCAACTGGATCCTGGACTTCCTGACGGGTCGCCCCCAGGTGGTAAGAGTAGGCAACAACATGTCTGCCACGCTGATCCTCAACACTGGAGCTCCCCAGGGGTGCGTGCTCAGTCCCCTCCTGTACTCCCTGTTCACCCACGACTGCAAGGTCAGGCACGACTCCAACACCATCATTAAGTTCACAGACGACACAACAGTGGTAGGCCTGATCACAGACAATGACGAGACGACCTATAGGGAGGAAGTCAGAGACCTGGCAGTGTGGTGCCAGAATAACAACCTATCCCTCAACGTAACCAAGACTAAGGAGATCATTGTGGAATACAGGAAAAGGAGGACCGAGCACCCACACATTCTCATCGACGGGGCTGTGGTGGAGCAGGTTGCTGTAGTGGAGCACCAAGTTCCTTGGTGTCCACATCAACAACAAACTAGAATGGTCCAAACACACCAAGACAGTTGTGAAGAGGGCATGACAAAGCCTATTCCCCCTCAGGAAACTAAAAAGATTTGGCATGGGTCCTGAGATCCTCAAAAGGTTCTACAGCTGCAAGAGCATGGTTGCATCACTGCCTGGTACGGCAACTGCTCGGCCTCTCTGACCGCAAGCACTACAGAGGGTAGTGCATACGGCCCAGTACATCACAGGGGCTAAGCTGCCTGCCATCCAGGACCTCTACACCAGGCGGTGTCAGAGGAAGGCCCAAAAAATTGTCAAAGACCCCAGCCACCCCATTCATAGGCTGTTCTCTCTATTACCGCATGGCAAGTGGTACTGGAGTGCCAAGTCTAGGACAAAAAGGCTTCTCAACAGTTTTTACCCCCAAGCCATAAGACTCTTGAACAGGTAATCAAATGGCTACCCGGACTATTTGCATTGTGTGCCCCTCAACCCCAACCCCTCCTTTTACGCTGCTGCGACTCTCTGTTTATCATCTATGCATCGTCACTTTTACATTCATGTACAGTCGTGGCCAAAAGTTTTGAGAATGACACAAATATACATTTTCACAAAGTCTGCTGCCTCAGTTTGTATGATGGCAATTTGCATATACTCCAGAATGTTATGGAGAGTGATCAGATGAATTGCAAATAATAGCAAATTCCCCCTTTGCCATGCAAATAACTGAATTCCCAAAAAACATTTCCACTGGATTTCAGCCCTGCCACAAAATGACATAATGTCAGTAACACAGGTGTGAGTGTTGATGAGGACAAGGCTGGAGATCACTCCGTCATGCTGATTGAGTTTGAATAAGAGACTGGAAGATTCAAAAGGAGGGTGGTGCTTGGAATCATTGTTCTTCCTCTGTCAATCATGGTTACCTGCAAGGAAACACATTTTGACATCATTGCTTTGCACAGAAAGGGATTCACAGGCAAGGATATTGTTTCCAGTAAGATGGCACCTAAATCAACCATTTATTGGATCATCAAGAACTTCAAGGAAAGCGGTTCAATTGTTCTGAAGAAGGCTTCAGGGCGCCCAAGAAAGTCCAGCAAGCGCCAGGACCGTGTCCTAAAGTTGATTCAGCTGCGGGATCGAGGCACCAACAGTACAGAGTTGCTCAGGAATGACAGCAGGCAGGTGTGAGTGCATCTGCACTCACAGTGAGGCAAAGACCTTTGGAGGATGGCAAAGAAGAAGGGCAGCAAAGAAGCCACTTCTCTCTAGGAAAACATCAGGGACAGACTGATATTCTGCAAAAGGTACAGGATTTGGACTGCTAAGGACTGAGGTAAAGGAATTTTCTCTGATGAATCCCCTTTACGATTGTTTGGGGCATCCGGAAAAAAGCTTGTCCAGAGAAGACAAGGTGAGCTCTACCATCAGTCCTGTGTCATGTCAACAGTAAAGCATCCTGAGACCATTCATGTGTGGGGTTGCTTCTCAGTCAAGGGAGTGGGCTCACTCACAATTTTGCCTAAGAACACAGCCATGAATAAAGAATGGTACCAACACATCCTCCGAGAGCAACTTCTCCAACCATCCAGGAACAGTTTGGTGATGAACAATGCCTTTTTCAGCATGATGGAGCACCTTGCCATAAGGCAAAAGTGATAACTAAGAGGCTTGGGGAACAAAACATCGATATTTTGGGTCCATGGCCAGGAAACTCCCCAGACCTTAATCCCATTGAGAACATGTGGTTAATCCTCAAGAGGCGGGTGGACAAACTCCAAGCATTGATTATGCAAGAATGGGCTGCCAACAGTCAGGATGTGGCCCAGAAGTTAATTGATAGCATGCCAGGGCGATATGTAGGGTCTTGAAAAATAAGGGTCAACACTGCAAATATTGACTCTTTGCATCAACTTCATGTAAATGTCAATAAAAGCCTTTGACATTTATGAAATGCTTGTAATTATACTTCAGTATTCCATAGTAAAATCTGACAAAAATATCTAAAGACACTGAAGCAGCAAACTTTGTGGAAATTAATATTTGTGTCATTCTCAAAACCTTTGGCCACGACTGTACATACTACCTCAATTGGGTCGACCAACCAGTGCTACCACCAACCCCTCTTTTACGCTACTGCTACTCTCTGTTCATCATATACAGGTATGCATAGTCACTTTAACCATATCTACATGTACATACTACCTCAATCAGCCTGACTAACCGGCGTCTGTATGTAAGCCTCGCTACTTTTATAGCCTCGGCAGAAAGAGTGGGAGTACTTTTCTGATGTCCAGAAGTTATGTTCGGTCATAAGAGACAGTAGCAGCAACATTATGTACGCAATAAGTAACAAAAATAAGTTACATAAAACGCAAAAAAATATATATAAAATAGCACAATTGGTTGGGAGAATGTAAAACGTCAGCCATGTTCTTTGGCGCTATCTCTGTAAGGTCTTTGTTTCTGGCCATTTTGAGCCTGTAATCGAACACACAAATGCTGATGCTCTAGATACTCAACTAGTCTAAACAAGGCCAGTTTTATTGCTTCTTTAATCAGAAAAAAAAATTCAGCTGCGCTAACATAATTGCAAAAGGGTTTTCTAATGATCAATTAGCCTTTTAAAATGATAAACTTGGATTAGCTAACACAACGTGCCATTGGAACACAGGAGTGATGGTTGCCGATAATGGGCCTCTGTACGCCTATGTAGATATCCCATTAAAAATCAGCCGTTTCCAGCTACAAAAGTCATTTACAACATTAACAATGTCTAAACTGTATTTCCGATCAATTTTATGTTATGTGACGACTCTCCGACTTTTTCTATCGTATTCTCTCTTTCCTCTTGTTTTCCTTATTAGGATGCCGGTGGGCGGAGTTGGGAGGGTCGTCAGCTACATGGGAAACACCTGGGCCTGGTGTGTCCCAGGATAAATACACCACTTCCACATTCATAGAGGAGACTCTCCATGCAGACACCTTTATGGATTTTGTTGTGTTTCTTGGTGTTTTTTTTGGTTGTTTGCTTAAGCACCTTTCAACACCCTGCATTATCACATTCATGCATGCAAAACACTCACTTACACTACTGATTACACACACCATTGTATATTATACTTAGTTACTTTATTTAATAAATATATATTTTGTTCCTCCTTATCTCCACGTTGTCTCCCTTTTATTACGGGCTTTGAGCCGGTTAATGACAAGTGGGGTCTCATCCGGGATATTTGAACGTATTGGTTTGGGAGACCGTGGAGGTACGTGTTTGGTTTGCATATTTTGTTTGAGTTAGATAGGTCCAGTATTGGTTGCCTTTGTTGTTTGGTTTGTGTGCTGCGTTGGAGAGAGTATAATGGTTGGTTTCCAGGCCCTGCCCAGCCTGGAAACTCTTGTTCTACTTTCTGTTGGGACATCGGTCTGAGGAGGTGAGTAAATTGGCTGTGTACCTAGGTGGGAGATTTGGGTAGGGTAGTGGAACTTGCTAACCGGAGTTATAGCCTTTTTCCCCTGATAGGCTTAGCGACGTGTTTCATTTTTGGACATGTTGGGCATGGTTACATGTTTGTTATTTTTGTGTGGTGTCTGTGGACTGAGCAGTTGTCTCGGGGGCACATCAGTGGCTTGGTGGAATTTGCCAGCATACTGGAGTTTTATGTCCTTGCCAGCGGGCTACAGTGCGTAAATACCCACCGCAAATCCGCACAAAGACTAGGGTTGAGTTATTGTAGGTTTTGGGGAAGCTCCGTATCTCATCTCTCTTCTGTGGTGCTCAGGGTGATTGTCATTTCTCTGGTTGTGGTTGGATGTGCTCAGCAGAGGGGTTGAGCAAGATTATTTACTTATGACTATGGTGTCTCATGTAGACAAGTTCATTCGCTTTCCATCAGAGGAACTGTTAGAATTATGTACTAAAGAACAGCTGTTGAAGATCGCTGAACACTACAAGGTTGAATGATTGAAATGAGTGAAATTCTGTTACGTTGGGAAGTGACTATGAATCGTTGGGAAGTGACTATGAATCGTTGGGAAGTGACTATGAATCGTTGGGAAGTGACTATGAATCGTTGGAAGTGACTATGAATCGTTGGGAGTTGTAAAAATGAAGAAGGACCCTGATGTTCTTTTCGTTGGAGTTTGTAGCTGTTGTGGTCTTTTGTGTCATGTTCCTGAATGTTTACGTGACTGACCATTGTTTGGGGTTGTCATGTTCTATCTTTCCTGTCTGTTCCCTCCTGGTCCTGTGTTCCTTTCCTCTTAAACATTGCTCAAAGGTTGCTGAGGTCTGGGGAGGAGGAGGTTGGCTGGGGCAGGTGGAGGTGTGAACACATAATCCCTCATCAATTTGGGATGCAGAGGCTGTGTCAATTTGGGACGCAGAGGCTGGTATGTTCTTCCGGGGTCCTTGTTGGTCCCCGGTTTTATGGGGGGGAATGTGACGACTCTCCCACTCTTTCTGCCATATTCTCTCTTTCCTCTTGTTTTCCTTATTAGGATGCTGGTGGGCGGAGTTGGGAGGGTCGTCAGCTACATGGGAAACACCTGGGCCCGGTGTCTCCCAGGATAAATACACCACTTCCCCATTCATGGAGGAGACTCTCCATGCAGACACCTTTATGGATTTTGTTGTGTTTCTTGGTGGTTTTGTGGTTGTTTGCTTAAGCACCTTTCAACACCCTGCATTATCACATTCATGCATGCAAAACACTCACTTACACTACTGATTACACACACCATTGTATATTATACTTAGTTACTTTATTTAATAAATATATATTTTGTTCCTCGTTGTCTCCCTTTTGTTACGGGCTTTGAGCCGGTTCGTGACAGTTATTATAAAAACTAGGACATTTCAGGACTTCCGGCGACGATGTGGCGAGGAGCAGCAGCTAACTACAGAGTCTGTGTAGCTCCAACTATATTTTAACTAATTATTCAACGCCTAGTTACACATTTTGTTAACTAATTGTCCAAAATATCGGTTACATGGAAAAACAACTTAAACACACATAAGCAGTCACAACAAAAAACACAAATGTCGTCTCTACCTGCAGCTAGCAAGGAAAATGGCGGAGAAGAACAACATCATGACCCAGTTCCAAATGAGATTCGCAAAATGAACAAAAATTTAGAAGAGAATTGCGAAAGTGGGCAAAGATGTGGCTGAAATAAAACATACAGTGGGTGCACTGAAATCAAAGGTGGACACACTCGACAACCAAGTTACACACGCTGAAGAGAGGATATCAACCTTGGAGGACAAGAACAACCGCCTAAACAACACTGTTGAAAAAATGGAGACTGATCAAAAAACAGGAAAATTACAGTCGGAGAAACACATTTCGGATTAGAGGGGTTCCCAAAATCCACATAAATACGGAAGATTGTATGAAAGACATTTTACGCAACCTATTTGATAACACACTGGAGGGTGTTAAACATCATGCCCATCGAGAGAACACATCGGACACTGAACCCAGGAACAGCCTCACGCAACCCCCGGCCTATCCTGGTGAAATTCTTACGATATACTGACAGGGAGAAGGTCCGGCTCAGAGCCAAAGAGCTTAGGACTTTTCAATGGAAGGGGACAAAGGTGGAGTTTTCCCCTGACTTTTCCAAAGAGGTTCAAGACAAGAGAAATGCGTTCACGGAGGTGAGGCATACAGTAGGTGCATGAAACGGCGACTGAAATACTCTTTGCAATATCCTGCCGTGTTCCTGGTTACTTTGAGAAGCAAAACAAATTGAGTAGCGTGGTATGGCTATGGAAGTTCCACATGGTGGCAATGGTTCATCACAGATGGACTAACATTTTTCTCTAAGGCGATAGAACTTCCCATGTTGTGAATAACAGTCTCATCGAGTGTTTATACTACAAATGCTGCCTATAATTTGTCTTTCTGGTTTACAGCTGACATCATTATAGGACTAGATTAAGCAGGACTATAGTCCAAGTATATCATATTTATGATATATATTTTTTTACGTTTTCATTCTGATAACAGCAATAGTGGGTCAATATAGACCACAACAGGCGTGTTCGTGCCATGAGTGATGGACACAAGCCAAAGTGTTAGTCAGCTTATTTTATTTGATCATTATGACTTATACCAGTCTCTCTTTTCTGGCTGAACTCAGTTTACATTCCTGTCTTTTGGAGTTATACATTTCATGTATCAGTCTACATGAGAAAGGTAATTCTTCTCTTTGCGAAAATAATGATCAGCCTTTTATGTTCGATGTTTTGATGTAATCTCTATGACATGTCATATCTGTCATTTCAAAATGTATATGGTCATGCCTATATTTGGCGTTGGTAAAACGTGCTAATTCTAGTTGGATCGCCAGCACTCGGGACACTTCACACGGATGAAGGCCTGGTTTGGGGGAGGGTGATTTTCATTTTGTATGTTCATTTTTTTGTATCTTGTGCGGTTGGGGGGTGTTTATGACATATTTGTTATATGGAAAGTTCAGTGTTCTAGGTGGGGGGTACTACCAGTTGTTCACTTTCATTGATTCACTAAGCAGTGGCTATCAGAAATGCATTGATTTAAAATATTCTAACACTAGTTATGTTGTGGTAATAATATATTTACAACCTTTCAGATATAACGACCAATGTGATTAAAGTTACGCCGTGGAATGTGAACAGACTAGGTTCATATTTAAAAAGACATAAGTTATTGAATTATCTTAAACAAAAACACTCAGACGTGATTATGCTCCAAGAGACCCACCTACTTGAAAAGGATGCTCCTAGGGTGGGAGACAGATGGGTGGGTAGTGCTTATCATAATACATTCAACCCCCAAAAAAGAGGTGTCTCTATTCTATTTTCCAAAGGTATACAAGTTCAAGTTTGGAGAGATTGGAAACCCAAATTGGTCTACACGGACAAGTTCTGGCCTGGTTTAGATCTTATCTGTCGGAAAGATATCAGTTTGTCTCTGTGAATGGTTTGTCCTCTGACAAATCAACTGTAAATTTCGGTGTTCCTCAAGGTTCCGTTTTAGGACCACTATTGTTTTCACTATATATTTGACCTCTTGGGGATGTTATTCGAAAACATAATGTTAACTTTCACTGCTATGCGGATGACACACAGCTGTACATTTCAATGAAACATGGTGAAGCCCCAATTGCCCTTGCTAGAAGCATGTGTTTCAGACATAAGGAAGTGGATGGCTGCAAACTTTCTACTTTTAAACTCGGACAAAACAGAGATGCTTGTTCTAGGTCCCAAGAAACAAAGAGATCTTCTGTTGAATCTGACAATTAATCTTAATGGTTGTACAGTCGTCTCAAATAAAACTGTGAAGGACCTCGGCGTTACTCTGGACCCTGATCTCTCTTTTGAAGAACATATCAAGACCATTTCAAGGACAGCTTTTTTCCATCTACGTAACATTGCAAAAATCAGAAACTTTCTGTCCAAAAATGATGCAGAAAAATTCATCCATGCTTTGTTACTTCTAGGTTAGACTACTGCAGTGCTCTACTTTCCGGCTACCCGGATAAAGCACTAAATAAACTTCAGTTGGTGCTAAATACGGCTGCTAGAATCCTGACTAGAACCAAAAAATTTGATCATATTACTCCAGTGCTAGCCTCTCTACACTGGCTTCCTGTCAAAGCAAGGGCTGATTTCAAGGTTTTACTGCTAACCTACAAAGCATTACATGGGCTTGCTCCTACCTATCTCTCTGATTTGGTCCTGCCGTACATACCTACACGTACGCTACGGTCACAAGACACAGGCCTCCTAATTGTCCCTAGAATTTCTAAGCAAACAGCTGGAGGCAGGGCTTTCTCCTATAGAGCTCCATTTTTATGGAACGGTCTGCCTACCCATGTCAGAGACGCAAACTCGGTCTCAACCTTTAAGTCCTTACTGAAGACTCATCTCTTCAGTGGGTCATATGATTGAGTGTAGTCTGGCCCAGGAGTGGGAAGGTGAACGGAAAGGCTCTGGAGCAACGAACCGCCCTTGCTGTCTCTGCCTGGCCGGTTCCCCTCTTTCCACTGGGATTCTCTGCCTCTAACCCTATTACAGGGGCTGAGTCACTGGCTTACTGGGGCTCTCTCATGCCATCCCTGGAAGGGGTGCGTCACCTGAGTGGGTTGATTCACTGATGTGGTCATCCTGTCTGGGTTGGCCCCGCCCCTTGGGTTGTGCCATGGCGGAGATCTTTGTGGGCTATACTCAGCCTTGTCTCAGGATGGTAAGTTGGTGGTTGAAGATATCCCTCTAGTGGTGTGGGGGCTGTGCTTTGGCAAAGTGGGTGGGGTTATATCCTTCCTGTTTGGCCCTGTCCGGGGGTGTCCTCGGATGGGGCACAGTGTCTCCTGACCCCTCCTGTCTCAGCCTCCAGTATTTATGCTGCAGTAGTTTATGTGTCGGGGGGCTAGGGTCAGTTTGTTATATCTGGAGTACTTCTCCTGTCCTATTCGGTGTCCTGTGTGACTCTAAGTGTGCATTCTCTAATTCTCTCCTTCTCTCTTTCTTTCTCTCTCTCGGAGGACCTGAGTCCTAGGACCATGCCCCAGGACTACCTGACATGATGACTCCTTGCTGTCCCCAGTCCACCTGACCGTGCTGCTGCTCCAGTTTCAACTGTTCTGCCTCATTATTATTCGACCATGCTGGTAATTAATGAACATTTGAACATCTTGGCCATGTTCTGTTATAATCTCCACCCGGCACTGCCAGAAGAGGTCTGGCCACCCCACATAGCCTGGTTCCTCTCTAGGTTTCTTCCTAGGTTTTGGCCTTTCTAGGAAGTTTTTCCTAGCCACCGTGCTTCTACACCTGCATTGCTTGCTGTTTGGGGTTTTAGGCTGGGTTTCTGTACAGCACTTTGAGATATCAGCTGATGTACGAAGGGCTATATAAATAAATTTGATTTGATTTGAAAAAATAAATACATTTGATTTGATTCAAGTGGAAAAAGAGCTAAGGACAAAGAGGGATGAATCTTGATTGTACTTGTAAAGATTTCAGGACAAAATATAATATTCGGAAATATTTATGCTCCAAATGAAGAGGACCCAAGACTTATAATAATACTAGATTTCTGTGATTTTCCTCTGGTACTAGGGAGGGGATTATAATCAGGTCCCTGATGCTTTTTTAGAGAAATGCAAAACTGGTCTTACCAGGGCCTCAAACTCAAGAAGCAATTAAAACTCTGTGTAAAGACTGTAAAGGAACTTTACACTGTGTAAAGGTCTTTATGATATCAATCGAACCGCTTGCGATTACACATTCTTTTCAAATAGGCACACTGTTTATTCACGCATTGACTACATTCTGATCTCACACTCTCTCATAGATAAAGTGGGTGCTTGCAATGTGGGCACGATAGCTATGACAGATCATGCACCCAATGATCTGACTGTTGGAATAGGAGAATAATTCCTTAAAACACACATTAGGATATTCTTTGAAACAAACAACAATAATGTGAAACAGGTACATGTCTGGGAAACTTTTAAAGATTACATACACGGAGTAATGATACAACAATCAGCTACTATTAAGAAATTAGATAAACAGAAAATGGTTGAAATTGAAACAGACCTTAAGGTGTAGGTGGAATCAGAAATGAGACAGGCAAGGTGATTGCCAATCATAAAGAAATAAACAATATATTTTCTATCAGGAACTTTATACTTCAGATGGTCCTTTAGATACGTAGAAAGCAGAGGCATTCTTTCAGAATCTGAACCTTCCTAAACAAGCAGTTCCCGCTCAGCCCAGTCAAAACTGTTCGTTGCTCTGGCCCCCCAATGGTGGAACAAACTCCCTCACGACGCCAGGACAGCGGAGTCAATCACCACCTTCCGGAGACACCTGAAACCCCACCTCTTTAAGGAATACCTAGGATAGGATAAAGTAATCCTTCTCCCCCCCGTTAAAAGACCTAGATGCACTATTGTAAAGTGGCTGTTCCACTGGATGTCATAAGGTGAAAGCACCAATTTGTAAGTCGCTCTGGATAAGAGCGTCTGCTTAATGACTTAAATGTAATGTAAATGAAGACAGGAACTGGCTCGACAGCCCTATTAGTTTGGAGGAATTGATCGATTTTGATACTTCAGTGGCAGCCTTATCCCTAGACGCAGAGAAAGCCTTTGATAGGGTGGGCTGGGACTACCTGCATTATACAATAAATACAAATGGTTTCGGACAGGGCTTTCAGAATATTATTAAACTTCTGTTCAACGACCCCAAATCCATAGTAGTCACTATCGGACTACGATCATCTCCATTTTCTGTAGGACGAGGCACGAAACTAGGTGACTGTCTCTCGCCCCTCCTATTTATTATAGCATTAGAGCCATTATCCGAAGCCATTAGACTGCATCAGTCAATCAAAGGAATTAATATAGGAGAATAAACTACTGCATTATGCAGACGACATATTACTATTAATATCAGACCCCCAACTCTCCATACTGCCTTTACTGGACCTTGTAAATGCATTCTCAGAGATATCGAGCACATGGACCACATCTGAAGTAATGCCTCTATCAAAACATTGTCTGAGAAATTACCTCCTCAGCTGGAGGTTTCAATGGGTCCCTAAAAACTTGAGGTACCCGGGGATGGCGTTACATCCTGGTCTAGAGAACATGATTTCTGAAAATATAGACCCACTATTGAACAAAATCCATCTCCAGTTTAAGAGCTGGGATGGACATGGAAGAGGAATTTAATGCCCCATTCAGAGCATCAGATTATTTGAGTCAACAAAAGGTGGGACTCCAGGATCCAATAATGTCCCATACTAAAAATATATGGAGCCAGATTCATGAGAGAGAGCAAGATCTTCACCTTTCTTGATAAGCTATGCTTCGTTATGGAACAACCCTAAATTGAAAATAGGGGGACACATGGCTTTCTGGAAAGATTGGTATAGAAAGGGGAAAAAAGAACATTGGTTGTCTCTATCAAGAAAACACTTCTACCTCTTATGAAGAGTTAAGGTCCAAGTATACTTTACAGAAACAAGACTTTTGGATGTATCTCCATCTTATAGATTGTTTGCTTAAGGTAGGATTAAACAACAACAAATTCCCAGGACATTCCGATATAAGCATTAAGATAGAAATCCTATGCAAATGACCACATACTACAGGGCTTATACTATATAGCCACCTTACAGGTGCATTTAATGGAACTTGTAAGGACCTAAAGGCCGTCTGGGGGGGGGGGGGGGGCGACATGGAGGTAACGAACATAATAGTACCACATACGCTCCTCCCTATGAGAGATGCCCAGACCAAGCGGATTCAATTTAAAGTGGTGCTGACCTGTTGCACCCTCTACAACCACTGTGATTATTATTACTATGAACATTTGAACATCTTGGCCATGTTCTGTTATAATCTCCACCCGGCACAACCAGAAGAGGACTGGCCACCCCTCAGAGCCTGATTCCTCTCTAGGTTTCTTCCTAGGTTCCTGCCTTTCTAGGGAGTTTACATCTGCATTGCTTGATGTTTGGGGTTTTAGGGTGGGTTTCTGTATAGCATTTTGTGACATCGGCGGATGTAAAAGTACCTCAGAAATACATTTGATTTGACTTGTAATTTCCACTTTGAAATTTCAGACTTGATTTTCCCTTATGAAAAATGTATCAACCCCTACAAAAATGTCCATTAATTTTAATCCACCTAATAATTTACATTTCCTGTTGCTGCAGGATTATTTTCCTGCTGTCGCAAACTGGCTGAAATTAACATCCTACATCTGTATATCCACCAATTTTTCACATTTGTGTTTTTTCATCAGAAATGAGTACTTATGGGTACCACTATTTGTGTGTAAAATTTTACTTTTCTCAGAGACATCATACAACCAGATACGATCGGATTACAACCAGGTGAAGTCTTTTTTCATGAAGTCATAAACCATTCAGGGAAATATGTCATATTTTGGTTGTTATCTGGTCATATAAGCAGATTACAACCAGTTTAATATGTCATGTTTAAAATACATCCTTTAACAACCAGTATACAACTTGACCATGACGTCACAAAGCATGTCCTAATGACCTCATTGAAACCATATCCTAGAAGTGTACTATACCTTGTCAGTGATCTTGACAAACAGGCTGAAGCCCTCGGAGGACTTGAGGAGTAGTCTGCCTGAGATGTTCAGACAGAAATCTTTGGCCTTGGTACTCGACTCCACTTCGAAAGCCTGTGGGGGAAAACTGTCATATTTATACACAATTTGCTATAAAGTGACCACATAAAATGTTCCAGATTTTAATGTCAGCGTGTGTGCTGGTTTTGTCCCTTTGACTCAACGTTTTGGGCCTCAACGAGCCATTGCTACTTTGTAATGACCTCTCACCTCGTCTGTGTCATCGGGGAAGTACACTTTGTGAAAGATTTGTGTGGTCTTGTGCTGGATGGCCTCCACCTCCACCAGGTGAGGTGGGTACTTCCTGGATCCATTACTGTATTGGTAAGGAGAGAGCATTATGGGTACAGAACATTATGGGTACTGTAGTACATCATACTACAATTACTGTTGGACTGTTATTTCACCCAGGGGAAGACAAGAGATAGACAAAGGAAGGAATATGAGTAAGGAGGCACGGATCTAGAGTGGATCTCTGGTTAGAAGCTGAATCCACACAAGTAACTCAAACGTTTGCCTAAATCTGGCATGGATCTCAAATTAGGATTCAGCCCTATTGCCTAAATATGTCAGCATTTTTTTCTCTGTTTACATGGCTGATGAACTCTTATACAGTGGGGCAAAAAAGTATTTAGTCAGCCACGAATTGTGCAAGTTCTCCCACTTAAAAAGATGAGAGAGGCCTGTAATTTTCACCATAGGTACACTTCAACTATGACAGACAAAATTAGAAAAATCACATTGTAGGATTTTTAAGGAATTTATTTGCAAATTATGGTGGAAAATAAGTATTTGGTCACCTACAAACAAGCAAGATTTCTGGCTCTCACAGACCTGTAACTTCTTCTTTAAGAGGCTCCTCTGTCCTCCACTCGTTACCTGTATTATGGCACCTGTTTGAACTTGTTATCAGTATAAAAGACACCTGTCCACAACCTCAAACAGGCACACTCCAAACTCCACTATGGCCAAGACCAAAGAGCTGTCAAAGGACACCAGAAACAAAATTGTAGACCTGCACCAGGCTGGGAAGACTGAATCCCAAGCAGCTTGGTTTGAAGAAATCAACTGTGGGAGCAATTATTAGGAAATGGAAGACATACAAGACCACTGATAATCTCCCTTGATCTGGGGCTCCACACAAGATCTCACCCCGTGGGGTCAAAATGATAACAAGAACAGTGAGCAAGAATCCCAGAACCACACGGGGGGACCTAGTGAATGACCTGCAGAGAGCTGGGACCAAAGTAACAAAGCCTACCATCAGCAACACACTACGCCGCCAGGGACTCAAATCCTGCAGTGCCAGACGTGTCCCCCTGCTTAAGCCAGTACATGTCCAGGCCCGTCTGAAGTTTGCTAGAGAGCATTTGGATTATCCAGAAGAAGATTGGGAGAATGTCATATGGTCAGATGAAACCAAAATATAACTTTTTTGTAAAAACTCAACTCGTCGTGTTTGGAGGACAAAGAATGCTGAGTTGCATCCAAAGAACACCATACCTACTATGAAGCATGGGAGTGGAAACATCATGCTATGGGGCTGTTTTTCTGCAAAGGGACCAGGACGACTGATCCGTGTAAAGGAAAGAATGAATGGGGCCATGTATCGTGAGATTTTGAGTGAAAACCTCCTTCCGTCAGCAAGGGCATTGAAGATGAAACGTGGCTGGGTCTTTCAGCATGACAATGATCCCAAACACACCGCCTGGGCAACGAAGCAGTGGCTTCGTAAGAAGCATTTCAAGGTCCTGGAGTGGCCTAACCAGTCTCACGATCTCAACTCCATTGAAAATCTTTGGAGGGAGTTGAAAGTCTGTGTTGCCCAGCAACAGCCCCAAAACATCACTGCTCTAGAGGAGATCTGCATGGAGGAATGGGCCAAAATACCAGCAACAGTGTGTGAAAACCTTGTGAAGACTTACAGAAAACGTTTGACCTCTGTCATTGCCAACAAAGGGAATATAACAAAGTATTGAGATAAACTTTTGTTATTGACCAAATACTTATTTTCCACCATAATTTGCAAATAAATTCATTAAAAATCCTACAATGTGATTTTCTGGATTTTTTTTCTCATTTTGTCTGTCATAGTTGAAGTGTACCTATGATGAAAATTACAGGCCTCTCTCAACTTTTTAAGTGGGAGAACGTGCACAATTGGTGGCTGACTAAATACTTTTTTGCCCCACTGTAAATGGCAAAAATACTTATACCCAAATGGTTAAACACGTAATGTCGGAACACTTAAAGTAAATACCCTTTACAAGTGGGTTAGCCCTACCGTAATGCCTTCTGGAGTCTCTGCATGCAGTCAGGGGCGAGGGGGTGGTGCTTCTTGGCCTGGAGGAACTTCTGGACGTGGGGTAGCAGAATGTTACTGGGGGGGAACAGACCTGCACACAGCCACAGCAGCTCCCAGCCCTTCTCCTCGCTGTACCTACACACACACACACACACACACACACACACACACACACACACACACACACACACACACACACACACAAAATCGCAAACACACAGCACAACATGGTCAATCCCCATATGACCATAACTTCCCTGGGAATGTAGATGTGTATGTCGACTGTAATCTCAGACATACTTGATGTGATTCTCAGTGAGCTGTTTGAGGATCTGACAGTAGATCTCATCTTTGAGTGGCTCTGCCTTCAGCGCTCCCTCAAAGATCTGGTCGGTCAGCTCGTTGACCGAACGCGCTCGCTTGGATGGGTAGTCACCCATATACTTCAACAAGGGTGCAGGGGAGTGGTCAAGGACCATGACCAGACATTGACCTCAAGACTACGCACGTTAAACACAGACATAATTCTATGATGCAGTACAACATAATATACATAATGCTAAATTTGACATGTTGAAGTTGGCATCACATTTAAAGTGATTGTTTACCCAAATTACACAATAGTTTCCTTACCCATAAGTAATCTATGGCTAAAGTAAGACAGCAGTCCATGCTTTGTTTTATTTCGCATTTTTGTCAAAAAATCTATGCAAGTTCATATCCCTGATATTAGCATATTTCGCATTTCATGTTTAAATCATCCTACAGTGTTCAAAATAAAGTTACTTTAAGATTATTTGGACATGAAGCGTGAAAAAGTCATTGATACACAATGGCTGCAAGACAGTAAAGATATCGATGAAGGCCAGTTGAGCCTCCTGGGAGAGCTCCTCGTGGGCCAGCACCTTCTTCAGTAGGGGCTGTTTGAGAGGCTCCCTGGTGCAGCACCACAGACGCTCCTTCCCGCGGCCCTTAGTGATCATTACCCTGCTCAGAGTGCTCTTGGGAGGGGATCTGGATGGGTGGAGTAGGGGTGGATAGGAAGAAGGGATGGGGGAAGATGGATGAAGGGAACAGAGAGGGATGAGTGGAACAGAATGTGTGTGTGTGTGTGTGTGTGTGTGTGTGTGTGTGTGTGTGTGTGTGTGTGTGCGTGCGTGTGTGTGATTGAGTGAGTGAGTGGCTACCTGAAGTAATCATAGGAGAACTCCTCTAGGGTGTAGGGCTTGACCTTGTCCTCACTCTCAGCAAGGGCCAGCTGGGACAGGTTTATGGACTCTCTTCTCTGGTCTGGAGTCATAGTCACCAGAGCCTAGCAGAGAGAGAGAGGGGGTTGGAGATGGAGGGAGGGAGGGAGGGAGGGAGGAGAGATGTAGAGGTAAGGAAGTAGGAGAATGAGAGTGAGAGTGAAGGAATAAAGAGAGAGGGAGAGAGAGGGAGAGAGTGTGAGAGAGAAAAGGGAGGGGAAATGGAGAGGGAAGGGAGTAGAGAGGATGAAAGAGACATGTTGGGAGAAGGGAGAGAGAAAGAAAGACATACAGTCACAAAAAAAGAACTTTAGTAAACTACAGAATGAGAGCAGTAAAGACAGTATGAAGCATGAATGCCTGAGGACATCATCAACATCATCACCACCACCATATTGTCATACTGTGGTATAAATTCTTCAAGATTCCATAGATTTCCAAAATTACCCATTAATGACCGTAGTTTCTAAAAGATCCTGGAACTTTGGAAATGTACAGAGAATTTTGTAACCCTATGAGGTCACTCACTACGATGTCATACTGCGGCCGGGTTACGGTGGGCAGGACGTAGACACAGTCGGCCGGGAAGTCCCCCTGTTGCTTGGTCCTGTCATTGACCCCGTGGGCCCACCCTGAGGTCATGACCTGCTCGCCACAGTGCTCGTCCAATAGGATCAGGTCGCCCTTGGAAAAACTGAGGAAGGTGGAGTCCTCGCCGCCCGCTACAGGAACACAACATTCAATTCAATGTACCTTAATGTCTCCTGTGATGGAACTTCATGTGTGGTGGTTGGTAAATACAACTTAAGGAGGTATCGTGTGTGCGGGAGTTATAAAAGTTAGATTTATCTACAATGGTAAATGCAAGACACACATTCATTACTAGGGGACAGCTCGAGATCGAATTTGAATACTGAAACAATGTTGCAAAAGTCAGAGAGACAGACAGCAAAGATTATACAAGTCTCTGCTGTTTAAAACTAAATCTTAGTTTAAAAGAAATGTGAGGTAATGTCGAGATGGTTTTTATAGTGGAGATCAAGTTAAGAAATTGACTGGCTGGGCTGATGAGACAGTGGATTGCGCAATCAGATGGACCAGAGTAAATAGGCATTTTAATGTCATAGATTTAGCCAGTGGTAACTTGTGGATAGGCAGCGGCTGGAATGCGGTTTTAACCAATCAGCATTCAGAATAAAACGCAACTGTTGTATAAAATGGTCAATAAGCCAATTCCAAAGTTAAAAACAGTCCATTAAATGGTAAAACATAGCAGGTTAGGGGCTCCCAAGTGGCGCAGCAGTCTAAGGCACTGCCTCGCAGTGTTAGAGGCATCACTTCAGACCCGTGAATCCCATAGGGTGGCACACAATTGGCCCAGCATCACCCGGGTTAGGGGAGCGTTTGGCCGGGAGGCTTTACTTGGCTCATCGTGTTCTGGCGACTCCTTGTGGCAGGCCGGGCGCCTGCAGGCTGACCTCGGTCGTCAGGTGAACGGTGTTTCCTTTTGACACATTTATGCAGCTGGCTTCTGGGTTAAGCGGGCGGGTGTTAAGAAGCATGGTTTTACGGGTCAAGTTTTGGAGGACACATGACTCGACCTTTGCCTTCCGAGCCCATTGGGGAGTTGCAGTGATGAGACAAGATCGAAATTGGGGAGAAAAAGTGGGGTAAAATAAAAAAAAGAATACAAAATATATATACATTACTGGTCAAAGGTTTTAGAACACCTACTCATTCAAGGGTTTTTCTTTATTTTGAGAAGACATCAAAACTATGAAAAAACATATGGAATCGTGTAGTAACCAAAAAGTGTTAAACAAATCAAAATATATGTTATATTTGAGATTCTTCAAATAGCCACCATTTGCCTTGATGACAGCTTTGCACACTCTTGGCATTCTCTCAACCAGCTTCACCTGAAATGCTTTTCCAACTGTCTTGAAGGAGTTCCCACATACAGTGCCTTGCGAAAGTATTCGGCCCCCTTGAACTTTGCGACCTTTTGCCACATTTCAGGCTTCAAACATAAATATATAAAACTGTATTTTTTTGTGAAGAATCAACAACAAGTGGGACACAATCATGAAGAGGAACGACATTTATTAGATATTTCAAACTTTTTTAACAAATCAAAAACGGAAAAATTGGGCGTGCAAAATTATTCAGCCCCTTTACTTTCAGTGCAGCAAACTCTCTCCAGAAGTTCAGTGAGGATCTCTGAATGATCCAATGTTGACCTAAATGACTAATGATGATAAATACAATCCACCTGTGTGTAATCAAGTCTCCGTATAAATGCACCTGCACTGTGATAGTCTCAGAGGTCCGTTAAAAGCGCAGAGAGCATCATGAAGAACAAGGAACACACCAGGCAGGTCCGAGATACTGTTGTGAAGAAGTTTAAAGCCGGATTTGGATACAAAAAGATTTCCCAAGCTTTAAACATCCCAAGGAGCACTGTGCAAGCGATAATATTGAAATGGAAGGAGTATCAGACCACTGCGAATCTACCAAGACCTGGCCGTCCCTCTAAACTTTCAGCTCATACAAGGAGAAGACTGATCAGAGATGCAGCCAAGAGGCCCATGATCACTCTGGATGAACTGCAGAGATCTACAGCTGAGGTGGGAGACTCTGTCCATAGGACAACAATCAGTCATATATTGCACAAATCTGGCCTTTATGGAAGAGTGGCAAGAAGAAAGCCATTTCTTAAAGATATCCATAAAAAGTGTCATTTAAAGTTTGCCACAAGCCACCTGGGAGACACACCAAACATGTGGAAGAAGGTGCTCTGGTCAGATGAAACCAAAATTGAACTTTTTGGCAACAATGCAAAACGTTATGTTTGGTGTAAAAGCATCACCCTGAACACACCATCCCCACTGGCAAACATGGTGGTGGCAGCATCATGGTTTGGGCCTGCTTTTCTTCAGCAGGGACGGGGAAGATGGTTAAAATTGATGGGAAGATGGATGGAGCCAAATACAGGACCATTCTGGAAGAAAACCTGATGGAGTCTGGCAAAAGACCTGAGACTGGGACGGAGATTTGTCTTCCAACAAGACAATGATCCAAAACATAAAGTAAAATCTACAATGGAATGGTTCAAAAATAAACATATCCAGGTGTTAGAATGGCCAAGTCAAAGTCCAGACCTGAATCCAATCGAGAATCTGTGGAAAGAACTGAAAACTGCTGTTCACAAATGCTCTCCATCCAACCTCACTGAGCTCGAGCTGTTTTGCAAGGAGGAATGGGAAAAAATTTCAGTCTCTCGATGTGCAAAACTGATAGAGACATACCCCAAGCGACTTACAGCTGTAATCGCAGCAACAGGTGGCGCTACAAAGTATTAACTTAAGGGGGCTGAATAATTTTGCACGCCCAATTTTTCAGTTTTTGATTTGTTAAAAAAGTTTGAAATATCCAATAAATGTCGTTCCACTTCATGATTGTGTCCCACTTGTTGTTGATTCTTCACAAAAAAATACAGTTTTATATCTTTATGTTTGAAGCCTGAAATGTGGCAAAAGGTCGCAAAGTTCAAGGGGGACGAATACTTTCGCAAGGCACTGTATGCTGAGCACTTGTTGGCGGGTTTTCCTTCACTCTGCGGTCCAACTCATCAACTCAACAATTATAGTCCCACTAAGCCCAAACCAAATGGGATGGCGTGTCGCTGCAGAATACTGTGGTAGCCATGCAGGTTAAATGTGCCTTGAATTCTAAATAAATCACAGACGGTGTCACCAGCAAAGCACCCCCACACCTACTCCTCCATGCTTTACGGTGGGAAATACAAATGCGGCGATCATCCGTTCACCCACACCACATCTCACAAAGACACGGCGGTTGGAACCAAAAATCTCTAATTTGGACTCCAGACAAAATAACTCTGGGAAGGATTCATTTGGGCTGCAATTTCTGGGGCTGGTAAATCTAATGAACTCTGCAGCAGAGGTAACTCTGGGTCTTCCTTTCCTGTGGCGGTCCTCATGAGAACCAGTTTCATCATAGCACTTGATTGTTATTGCGACTGCACTTGAAGAAACTTTCAAAGTTCTTGACATTTTCCATATTGACTGACCTTCATGTCTTAAATAAGGATGGACTGTCGTTTCTCTTTGCTTATTTAAGCGGTTCTTGCCATAATATTGACATGGTCTTTTACCAAATAGCGCTATCTTCTGAATACCCCCCTACCTTGTCACAACACAGCTGATTGGCTCAAACTTATTTAGAAGGAAAGAAATTCCACAAATGAACTTTTAAGAAGGCACACCTGTTAATTGAAATGCATTCCAGGTTACCTCATGAAGCTGGTTGAGAGAATGCCAAGAGTGTGCAAAGCTGTCATCAAGGCAAAGAGTGGCTACTTTGAAGAATCGTTTAACACTTTTTTGGTTACTACATGATTCCATATGTTTTATTTCATAGTTTTGATGTCTTCAACTTTATTCTACAATGTAGAAAATAGTAAAAATAAAGAAAAGCCTTTGAATTAGTAGGTGATCTAAAACTTTTGACTGGTACTGTATATATATAAAAATACAGCGGGTTAGAGCAGATTCTACCCTAAAACATCAATATCAACACACAATTACAACACAATTAATATAGCTTTTTTCACTGCTGTGGTTTAGAAGATAAAACATGAAATGGAGTCATTCCCTCTTTGAAAAAGAGACATACATTATAAAAAATGACACAGAGTTGCTTCTCATATGGTGACCTGCATAAGAAAACACCTACAAGATCACAGTCATTTACCATACTTGGAAGACATTACCTGTTCTTAATTGAAAAGTGTTGCCAATGTGGACCAATGTGCATTGCCACTGTTCATTAACCTAATAAGATAAAGTTAATAAGAGCTAGTAGGTTACATACCGGGGTTGGGGCAGTCCAGCAGCGCCACCACAAACTTTGACCTCTTCCTGAGGCCCTCCAGGAAGGTCACGACGAGGTCGCGTATGTCCTCGGCATTATTGGAGGTGAACGTGTACTCGTCTCCTTTGATGGTGGCCAGCGAGAAGCTCTGGCCCTGGAGCTTACCACCTCTGTCAAGGGAAATGATTCTTACAATATCAAAACAATGTCACAATTAAAATATAATTTGATATATATTTTATATCTTATTTAGGTCTTTACATGTGTATATATTGTGGTGTACCGCGGACAAGCCACCAGGGGGAGACTCATCACGTGGCGGTGGCTCCCTCTGCTGGACGTGCCAGGCCAGGACTAATTGGGGCTGATTGAGGCTGGTGAGTAATCAAGGGCTGATTGCTCACCAGCTGTACGGGGCCCATAAAGCTGCCCGGAGGGCAACACACGGGAGGGTTGTAGGTCGTGAGAGGTTGCTACCAGATAGACTTACTCACAGTCTGCTATAATTGAGGGGCTCAGTGTTCCATCCCAGAGGAGACAGCATTCCCCGAGTCCAGAAGGCGGTAACCCGGAAGAGGTCTCCTAGAGGAGACCTGTTTCTTTTCTTTTTCTTTGTTGTTTTAAATAAACACCCTTGAAACTGAGATATCACACTTGTCTCCGTGTCGGATCTGTGTAAATGTCTAGATCAAACTCCTTGGTATTCCACAAGTGGTGGAGAATGCGGGCAATCTGACAATGTGGTCAGACCAGGGTTGACGTTTACGCAGTATCAGCATGGATGAGTTGATAGCTCAGTTTGTTTGGGCCCAACAAGCACAACAGGACATGCAGGAACCAACATTGGAAGGACAGCGTCTAAAGAATGTACGCAAGCTGTGAGGAGAAACGCAGACCGAGTCGCATCAAGCTAATGGAGGTTGACGACATCGAGACCTACTTCTGCACAAACGGACAGCACTCCGGGAAGGATGGCCCAAGGTGAAGTTTGCAAGTCTGCTGGCCCCGTTCCTGTCTGGAGATGCTCAAACGGCATATTATGACCTCAACACCGAACAGGCGGCTAACTCCGACTGTCTCAAGAGGGAGGTACTCAGCCGCTACGGGTACAGCCTGGCCCATCGGGCCCAACTGGTCCATGACTGGAGGTTCATGGCTGAAGCTTCCCCCCGAGCCCAGATGAGCGACCTACTGTGCATCACCAGGGCATTGCTCCTAACAAACGTAGCCACCCTCCTCATTATTGACAAAGTGGTCATGGATCGCTTCTTACGGGCGCTACCTCACGACATGAAGAGGGCGGCAATCCTACGTATGCCCCAGACCTTGGACGACCTCTTGGGAGCCGTGGCGATGCACCAGAATACTGAGGCCCTGCTTAAGGGGACAGAGGCCGAGTCTGAGAGCCGTCAGTGGGGACGAAAGGACAACCCCACCACGTACTCCCCAATCTGACAGTCAGCCGGGCTAAAGGACTGCAGACCCACAGAGAGACAGCCGAGGCAGAGTCCACCTGCTGCAGTCAACCTTAGGTGGACGGAGACCAAAGGAGGTGATTTGAGTGTGGCCCCCGGGGACACCTCACATGGAGTTGCCCGGGTCGAGAAGAGTTGATGCCATCAGCTGGCCCAGAAGATGAGCTGGGCGCAGGAGTAAACTATGTCATCTTCTGTTGGGCCCACAGCGAACGACCAGCACCCACGGTCCCGGTGAAAGTCGCTGGTCATGACCCCCACACTCTTGTTGGATTCCGGGAGTGTGGTAGCGGGGACAGACCGTCGCACGCGGCCCGGAAGCAAGCGGTTGCCAACCCCGTGTCTACGGACCCGAAGTTGGGGTCCGAGGGGCGCCGGAACCAACCGCACCTGGTGAACAACCAGAGGAGGGTTGTAGGTAGTGAGAAGTTGCTACCAGATAGACTTACTCACAGTCTGCTATAATTGAGGGGCTCGGCATTCTATCCCAGAGGAGACAGCATTCCCCGAGCCCAGAAGGCAGTAACCCAGAAGAGGTCTCCTGGAGGAGACCTGTTTCTTTTTTCTTTATTGTTTTAAATAAACACCTTTAACTGAGGTGTGTCAATGTCTGACCTGTGTAAACATCTACATGAAACCCCCTGGTCTGCCACAATAAATAAATAAATATATATATATTCAGTTGCTGTGTACATTACAACTGTGGAAAAACTATAAAAAGTATTGAATGATGTTTTAAATAATTACAAGATATCAATGAACAACCAGGTGAATGAAAACATATCTAATTATAATTGACAAATAATGACTACAGTCTTTGGGAGAGAGGAATCGTAGCAGCATTACCTGCTACTGGACACATTAGTGATCTCTGGGAAAGAGAGTTCCAAAAGGACCTGCTCCTGCTCATCCACAAAATAGACCCCGGTCCAGTTCACCGCCACAATGACGTCATTCTTAGGCAGGCTGGGCCCTGACGGGTTCAAAAGTGAATTAGAGGTCATTTCAACCTACATTTAGTCATGATATTATGGACACAATACAGGTCTTCCTCAGAAATATCATTAGTGTTACATCCATTGCAGTACATTGGCCATAAATATCAACAGTAGACTTACCTGAAAATTTGAAGGCCTCGTAGAAGCGTGAGAAGAGTAAAGGCCACTTGAAACGAGCAAAGTCAACCACGTCTTCCTTCACCCTCTGAGGGTCCAACCTCTTCTGGGTGTAGACTCCCTTGGGGAGTGGAGGTGTTAGCGAGACTGTTTGAGAACTGTGTGTGTGAGGGTGTGTACTGTTCATAAGACAATATAGTCAAGTTGTAGTGGTAAAAAACAAAGGTGGGTAAACACTGAATGCCGATTGAGATGACGGGTGGCGGTTAACATAAAAGCGTATTCAGAAACTATCATTTTGCTCAGTAGATGCTTAAATGCTATTCACTAAAGACAAAGCTGTGGAAACAGCATTTATGCATGTTTATCCTCCACTACATCCCTGAATATAATGATAAATAGTTCATAGGACAAAGAGCACGAGACAGGCACTGAAACTGATCCTTGATTTTGGGTCCGAAAGTGAAAGGCGCTGAAACTGATCCTTGGGGTACACATACCTTTTTGTGGGCGGCGACAACTAGCTGGGCCCACTTGTCATTGGTCTTGGCAGAGCTGATTTCGCGGTCAGGGATGTAGGATGGGATGAGGTTGAGGAGGCGCTCCTGGAGAATCCCAGAGCCGTAGTCTATGTAGTACTGCTGGGATGCCAGTTCCGCCAGATCCTCATCCTGAGCGAGAGAGAGGGAAATTGAGAAAGGGAGATTGGGTAGATGGAGTGGAAGAGAAGGGGAAGGAGCTTTAATACTTTCATATTTTACAAAAACATTAGGCATGAATGTGCTTTCATATTGTACATCAGGATGAAATGAATATCACATAAAAACGCCATCTCACGTAATTCATCAACCTAGCACAGAGAGAGGACTAGTGGAAAATAGATCAAGAGACTAAAAAGAACTATAGTTCTGAAATTCCCTAAATCTGACCCCCACGTTAATCTCTCTCCTCATACATGCCTTCATCCCTCTGCCCTTATGCCCCACTAACCCTCTCGCAGCGGTACTCGCCGAACTTGACCCCACGGACAGTCTGCTGGTAGATGAGGTTGGTGGCCACGCTGTCTTCGCCAGGATTGTGCCAGGGAGTGAAGATCTCTTTCCTGAAGAACAGGCGCCAGGGAGCATTCCTCTCCTGGGCTCCCTGCTCCTTGGCGTACTGCTCACACTGCGACACGGCGTCCATCACATGGTCACTGCTGCTCCCCAATGAGGATACCTGGGGGGATGGATCGACATTTGACATTGGGCTCGATAGCTTCTCAAACAAGTTTGTGACCGTGTGTGTATGTATGAATGAGCGAGAGTGAGTGAGTGAGTGAATGCGTGGCTGCATGCATACGTGTGTGGGAGGTCCAGTCAAGTACCTTATCGAACAGGGCGATGTAGAGGGAGAAACCGAAGCGGTCTTGGAGGCTGATTTTGTCTGCCAGGGCATTACACAGCTCGCTGGCCGTGGTGGCTGAGTCGGTCAGCAGGGTCTTAGTGGTACCATCCATGAAGGTTACCGGTAACATGATGGGCTTCTTCGACTTAGTGGCCTGAAAGCGAGGGATGATTATTTTGGATTAAAAAACAACTCCAGGCTACACTTGAAAGTGTAAGATAGAAGATACGAAAGATACCGAAAAATGCTGTATATCTGATAATAACTGCCCTTTTTCCGGCATGCAAATTGATTTTGATTAACAAAAAATGTGTGCCCCTCTCCGAAGGCATTATCTGTATTTAGGTCTCGGGCCAAGACGTCATAGCAGTCGAAAGCAGAATATGATGGTAGAGGAATAACGGCAGACACGTGACTGAAAAGAAGCTTCCCCTAGAGGCCTAGACACTGATTTAAGGTCAGTTTTGCCCCTAATAATCAGGTTTAGAACTTCCCCCATGGTTCAATTATCCTAGATCTGTGCGTACCTGCAGCTCGAGCCAAGATGGCGGCTGGGTCCTGGTGCGATTCACAAAGGTCCTCCTCAACCTCTCCTCGCAGTATGGAGCGTAGCCCGGCGGACCACTGATCATGAATGTACGCAAATACTGAAGGAAAGAAAGGAAGGGTGGAGGGGGGAAAGAAAAAGAGAAAGGGGAGAGAGAGAGAGAGGGAGAGCGAGGGGGGAGAGTGTCAGGGGGTAAAGTTAACATCAATGAGACATTCTGGGGCATATTCAGTGGATCCACTTTGAATTCAACAGAAATTGGCCAAGACAGATTTGAGTGGTGTGTGTATGTGTGTTTGTAAGTGTGTGTGTGTGTGCGTGTGTGTAAGTGTGCATGTGTGTGTGTGTTTGCACACGTGTATCAAAAAGACGAGGATCTTACTTTGACAAACTTCTCAGAGGGAGCGAAGCAGCCAGCGCAGAGAGAGAGCAGGATCCAACCACGGGCATGGCTACTCTTTGACGGGTTCTGGGTCAGCTGCTTGCAGATCTGACAGTAGATCTCATCTCTGGTGAAGGACAACAGCCAACCAATCACAGCCACCATCAGATCATGAGCAGCAAAAACCACAAGCCAATCACACGGACCATAAGTAGTAAGTCAGAACCAGGACACATACTGATGATGTTTAGTGTCCCCATATCCAAAGTAGCATACCACTCAGAATACAAGTCCAATACATTACTTACATCGTTTTTTTGTGACGGGTGAAAACAAAATGGTGGAAGCTCAGATCATAAATGAAGGAGGGGAGCATGGAGAGGACAGATTGAGAAAGCGAAAGAGTCTTTCTGAGTATTTGGTGGAATAAGTCAAAGGGTTGTAGGTCACCTGAGGGCGGGCCTTAGGATGCCGTTGCCAATGATGAAGTGCAGCTTCTCCAGGTTGGATGTGGGACGGTCCTCCAGCATGCTGTTCCCCTGTAAGCTGTAATCGCCGTCAGTCAAACGCCGGGTCACCTAGAGGAGGAGGCGAGGCCAATTGGGAACAGTCATGTCATTGGTGATTCCTTCCATTCTGTATGTTATTGGTATTGGTAAATGCTGAGTTGGCATCGGGGTTTGAATTACAGGGGTGGCCAGAGATTCTGAACACTCCTATAACAAATCAGATGACCCATATAATCTGTCAAATATTAGCATGGGCATATCCATAAGCAGTAAGACAAATGTTGGTCTAACCAACTATTTTTGGGATTGTGTGGCTCAGTTGGTGGTAGCATGATGCCGCTAACTGATATATATTATTATAATATACTGTATATTATGATGATCGCTATAATGAGACACAAACCTCCTCAGTGATTTTGGACTTCCTCTTCAGGGTGAGAGAGACCAGCTTGTGTCTCACACTGTTCTTCTTCTGCCCACCACCACCTTCAATGGAGCTGTTCTGTAAGAGGGAGAGAGGGGTGTAGATGAGCTTTATGTTGTCTGTCTGTCTGTGTCTGTCTGTCTGTCTGTCTGGTCTGTCCGTCTGTCTGTCTGTCTGGTCTGTCCTGTCCGTCTGTCTGTCCCGTCTGTGTCCTGGATGGCATACACAAAAAATCGAAACATTCTACCAACGCCCTCCTTCTAATCTCCTTAACCGCTCCCTTAGGCCAGTGTTTCTCAAACCCTGGTCCTGGGGACACAAAGGGGTACATAGTTTTGTTTTTTTGCAGTAGCACTAACGTACCTGACTCCAATAGTCAAAGGCTTGATAAGTTGAATCGGGTGTCTGAGTGCGAGGGCACAAACAAAAATGGACACACCTATAGGTCCCCAGGACCAGGATTGAGAAACACTGACTTAGGCCTAATTTTACTTTACACAAGTACACAATACAAGAATACAATTAGCAACACAACTACGCCATTTTACGTGGCTAATTGCGTTCTTATGTTGCGTATTTGTGTTATTGTATAAATTAGGCTTCAAACACTTCCTATTACGTTCTCCCTCCAAGTCACATCTTCTCTGTCCCATTTTACTCTGAATACCTCAAAAGCACACTTTACTACTCCTCAACTCCACATCCTCTCAGGTCCTCCCGTTCTCCCCTGCTCTTCCCACCTACATTCTATCCCTTCCCTTCTCTCTACTCCCCTCTCTCACCGAGGTTTGGGGGAGGGGAAGTTGATCCTGGATCTGTACCTACGTCACTCCAGAGCTCCCTCACCTCTCCCTCCACAGTCTGGTGCTCCTGCAGCGCTCTCTTGTAGGACCTCTTTCTTCCTCTCTCCCTTCCCTCACCTCTCCCTCCACAGTCTGGAGCTCCTGCAGCTCTCTCTTGTAGGACCTCTTTCTTCCTCTCTCCCTTCCCTCACCTCTCCCTCCACAGTCTGGAGCTCCTGCAGCTCTCTCTTGTAGGACCTCTTTCTTCCTCTCTCCCCTCCCTCCCTCTCTCCCTTCCCTCACCTCTCCCTCCACAGTCTGGAGCTCCTGCAGCGCTCTCTTGTAGGACCTCTTTCTTCCTCTCTCCCCTGCCTCTCTCCCTTCCCTCACCTCTCCCTCCACAGTCTGGAGCTCCTGCAGCTCTCTCTTGTAGGACCTCTTTCTTCCTCTCTCCCCTCCCTCTCTCCCTTCCCTCACCTCTCCCTCCACAGTCTGGAGCTCCTGCAGCTCTCTCTTGTAGGACCTCTTTCTTCCTCTCTCCCCTCCCTCCCTTCCCTCACCTCTCCCTCCACAGTCTGGAACTCCTGCAGCTCTCTTGTAGGACCTCTTTCTTCCTCTCTCCCTTCCCTCACCTCTCCCTCCACAGTCTGGAGCTCCTGCAGCTCTCTCTTGTAGGACCTCTTTCTTCCTCTCTCCCCTCCCTCCCTCTCTCCCTTCCCTCACCTCTCCCTCCACAGTCTGGAACTCCTGCAGCTCTCTTGTAGGACCTCTTTCTTCCTCTCTCCCTTCCCTCACCTCTCCCTCCACAGTCTGGAGCTCCTGCAGCTCTCTCTTGTAGGACCTCTTTCTTCCTCTCTCCCTTCCCTCACCTCTCCCTCCACAGTCTGGAGCTCCTGTAGTTCTCTCTTGTAGGTCCTCTTGCCCAGCGTCTCGTAGATCTTGGTCATGACAGGTATTTTCTCAGAGCCGTCAATGATGGCGATGTGGTACTTGGGCTCGGGCAGGTCCCCCATGAACCTCAGCACTGTGACCCACACTGCCAGCGCGGCCTGAGGGAGGGAGGGGGGGGTTGTTCGCCCAAGTTGATAAATTACATATTGATTTCCTTACCTAGTAAGCAGTCTTTCGACTAAAACAGACAGCAATCTTTGGTTTTGTTTCCCTGGCTGTGGTCACATGCTAACATTAGTATGCTTGTCCAAAAACCAATTTGATATCCCCCAAATTAGCATGTTCTTAATTTTCTGCCAAATCATCTTTGAAAAGGAAAAGGCTCAACACTTACTGGCCATTAAAAACAAATAGTTTTACTTAAGCAAAGTATTTTAAAAAAGCTTGATGTTTCGTTCATCAACGGCCTTCATCAGAAGGCCATTGAGGGACGAAATGTGAAGCTTTAGTGGAAGTGACAGCGTTTTAACTTTTCATTTTTTAAATTTAACCTTTATTTAACTAGGCAAGTCAGTTAAGAACAAATTCTTATTTTACAATGATGGCCTACCCCGGCCAAACCCTCCCCTAACCCGGACGACACTGGGCCAATTGTGAGCCGCCCTATGGGACGGCGGGTAGTGATACAGCCCGGGATCGAACCAGGGTCTGTAGTGACACCTCTAGCACTGAGATGCAGTGCCTTAGACCGCTGCTCAACAGGAGCCTAATGTATGCCTCAAAACCAACTGTATAAGAGGTTTTAAAAATAGGTTATATTGACTCAAATTCCATGACATACAGTAAGGCATTGTTGGCAGAATAGATGGACGCAGTTCAATGAATGATTAATATAATTCACCAATACATTTCTTGGTAGTTAAAACAATATTGCTATCAGGTTGTAAATCACAACTGGTCTGGTGCATTGTTTGCTGTCTCCATCCATTCTGGAGGCACTGTTTCAGTTTCAATGACTCAATATGTTGAACAAGAATGGATGACTTGTAACTACGGCCAGGAATGTCAATACAATCAAACTAGCAAGGATAATGATCACAAGTCAGTCATAACGTGGCTAATAAGCTAGCGCACATGTGTCAAACACAAGGCTTGCCGGCTGAATAGGACACACAAGCGAGTATAAATGAGTCCACATTTGAGTCATTTACTTTATGAAATTACAGCCTGATGCGCTCGCAGTCAAAGTGTACAGACACATTCCACAGTCCTAGCTAGGCTACTAAAATATTGCAGCCTGGCTTCGGTTTTTGAAGCTTGACAATGAACAACCAAAAATCAAAACTTGCAACAAAACAACATGCAAGGAGAAACATGTAGGACTACTAAATCAACATTTGAGCAGTAGTCTAGGTTGGCTACTCAATTACAAAAAGAATGAGTACATGAGTGCAAAAAATGAGTGCATTCAACCACACAAGTCATCTGTGATATACAGATTGTTAAACAACCATCATTGGCCACTTTAATAAATGGAACACTAGTCACTTTAATAATGGCACTACAAGAATGTTTACATATCTCATATGTGTAATATTTGTGTTGTGGAGAAATGACCAGGCAGGAGACGGGAGTACAGTTAGTTTTCGTTTAGTCAAAACCCCTCGTGCTCTACAGTTCCCGGCACCCCAGTGCACATGTGCATTTCCTATTAGGTGTAGTAACGTAACACTGCCGTAATGCATTACTGCTTAGTAACAGCACAGTAACTAATATAAACAGATGTAGATCCCAGATACTACACTCCTCCCCCATAGTGTTTAACTCCCAGAGAACAAGGTAAATATGTTAGGTAACTACTAATGCAATATCTGAACAATGCATTCTTAAACATTTTTCAACTACTGGGTTGAAGCAGACTTTTTAGAGCCCAGCACAAATCCAGGTGATTATTCTGCCCCGAAGATGGAGTTTGTGTCCTAATAACTAACCCAGGTAATGTCCTTTTTCTTTCCTTTTATCTAGGACATATTAAAGTGTTTGTTTTACTGTCTGTTACCTCCTTAACCAGCTCAACTCACAGGTCAAGCTTTTGAGGTGCCCTTCGCTGTCGAATAGGATATCTCCGCTCCTCCTGGGCTTCCTGTGGTGGGCCAGGTTCGGGTGGAAGGTCAGGCTCTGTCTCTCCCGTACGTCCACAGTCAAGAGAATAGTCCTGGGGGTCGTTATTGTTCTTGTTCTCTTGGCATGTCTCTGCTGGGGCGTTGGACCGTAGCAGATGATCCACATGAACGTTGACCTGGCGATGACCAATTTGGACTTGGTAAGTCAAAGGTCCTCTGCGTTGCAGGATCACACCTGAGTTCCACAGGCGCTTAGGGTGTCTGAAATCAAGTACCATCACCATCTCTTCCTCTTTGAATTCTCTGACAGTCTTTGAGTGTCTGTCATGAGCTTTGTTCTGCTGTAGCTGGTGCTTTGCCACAGTGCTTGACAAGTCTGGTTTCAACAATGTCAGGCGGGTACGTGGTTGGCGTTTCAGAAACAGTTCAGCTGGTGTACATTCCGTTACTGTGTGTGGTGTGTTACGGTAAGTAAACAGGAACCGCGGAAGCCTTTGGTGGGTGGGCACAGACTGAACCTCGAGTCTAGTCCAGGCCTTCTTAAAGGTTTGCACGGCTCTCTCCGCTGCTCCGTTTGATGCCGGATGGTAAGGTGGTGACAGGTTGTGCCTTACTCCGTTGTTCTTGAGAAACATTTCAAAATCGTTTGACGTGAACGGAGGGCCATTGTCCGATACGAGCTCCTCGACTAGTCCAAAAGATGCAAAACGGTGTCTGAGAAGATTGATGGTCTTCTCAGCTGTGGTCAGTTGAGTAGGGAACACTTCCATCCACTTGGAATGGACATCAACGACAACAAGGAAATGTTGCTTGTCAATTTCGGCGTAATCCACATGGATGCGTTCCCAAGGTGTAGCAGCCCAGGACCATGGATGAAGAGGCGCAGCAGCAGGCTTGTTGCGAACAGCTTCACAAGGTGAGCAGTGGCCTACATGCTGTTGAATGTCCTGATCCAGTCCAGGCCACCACAGATAACTGCGAGCGAGTGCTTTCATTCGAGTGATCCCTGGATGTCCCTCATGCAGGTCAGATAGCAGTCTCCTCTGGAATTTGTGAGGTACCACCACCCTTGATCCCCACAGAACACACTCTTGATCAGTGGACAACTGGTCTTTCTTGTCGATGAATGGACGAAGGTTATCGTCATTTACGAAGGTTGGCCAACCGCCCAATGTTAAGTCCAAGACTTTGGAAAGCACTGGCTCTTTCCTTGTTTCCTCTGCTATGTCAGAAGCAGATATGGGCAGTTCATCAATGAGAGAGATCTGGAAGACTGCTCTATCATCTTCACTGTCGGAGTCACTATTGCATGGTAGCCTTGATAGTGCATCGGCATTTGCGTGATCACTGGATCGTACTCATCTCTCATCTCGTAGTCGTAGGCTAACAATATCAGAGCCCAACGTTGCATTCGAAGTGCAGCAAGGGTTGGTATAGCTGATTTTGGTCCAAGGATGGCCAACAGAGGCTTGTGATCTGTCAGCAGTTGGAACTTCCTTCCGTAGAGGTATTTGTGAAACTTCTTCACTCCGAATATTATGCTCAGGGCTTCCTTCTCAATTTGAGCATAATTTTTCTCACTTGGTGACAGAGTCCGTGAAGCAATGCAATAGGGTGTTCTTCACCTGACGGTAGAACATGTGAGATGACGGCTCCTACTCCGTATGGAGATGCATCACATGCGAGTCTCAGCTTCATCTCTGTCTTATAGTGGGCAAGCCACTTGCTCTTTAGCAGACGCTGTTTGCAAGTCTTGAATGCTTCTTCGCATTGTGGGGACCAATTCCACTTTATATCGGCCTGCAGCAGTTGGTAAAGCGGATGCAACAATGTGGACAAGTTTGCCACAAATTTTCCGTAATAGTTCAGGAGCCCCAAAAATGACCTCAGCTCTGAGATATTTGTGGGTGCTGGTGCATTTACGATTGCTTCCACCTTGCTGTTGGTTGGGTGCAGGCCTTGTGCATCAATCTTGTATCCGAGATACTCCACTGAGTCCTGGAGGAACTCACACTTGCTGCGTTTCATTCTCACTCCATATTTCTCCAGTCTTGACATCACTTTGTCCAGCACTACAAGGTGCTCTCCAATGGTTGGTGCTGACATGAGGATGTCGTCCATGAAGCACACAACATGGTCTATACCGTCCAAGATCTGATCCATTGTTTGTTGGAATATCGCTGGAGCTGTCGAGATTCCATAGGCCAAGCGATTGAATCTGAATAGCCCCTTGTGTGTATTGATGGTCAGATACTGTTCTGACTCCGGATCCAGCTTCAGTTGCTGATAAGCGAATGCCAGGTCCAGCTTACTGAAAACCTTCCCACCAGCTAGAGTGGCAAACAGATCTTCAGCGTTTGGTAGTGGATATTCCTCTGGTAGTATGCAGCGATTTACTGTAGTAGACCTTGTAGTCACTGCACATTCTGACGGTCTTGTCTTTCTTTGGGACTACAACAATCGGAGCGGCCCAGTCGCTCCTCGCTACTTTCGTGATTATGTTATTCTTCTGTAGGCGTTCCAGTTCCTTCTCTACTGCTTCCTTAAGAGCATAGGGAACCGGACGTGGTTTGTGAAAGATAGGCTTGGTTCCTTCTTGCACTCTGACTTTTGCTGTGAAGTCTTGTATTTCACTGTAGCCATCTTTGAAAAGTTCTTGAAAAGTTCTCCAGCATGTTAGTGAGTGTAGCCTGACTTACTGGTTTGTCATTTCTCAGACTGAAGATTTCTCCCCAGTTCAACTTGATCTTTTGTAGCCAGTTTCTGCCCAGCAAGGCTGATTTTTCTCCTTTAACAATGACAAGCGGTAGCGTCCACTCCTTCCCCTGGATCTGCCCTAACACAGGAATAGTGTCACCAGTGTATGAAGAAAGGCGGATGGACACGGGCTGAAGAGGGCACTCTTTCAGTTTTTCTTTGTAGAGTCTCTCTGGAACCAGAGATACAGACGCTCCGGTGTCCAGCTGCATTTTAACTGGTTTTCCCACTAACTCCATGTTGAGATAGATTCCATCTTTTAGTTGTTGAGCTGTGTACACTGTGAACAGTTCCACTACTGTTTCAGTTGTACCTTCCTCTTCTTGTGCTGCGTCTGACACTTTGTGCGCTCTTGCTGTGCGTTGAGCCCTTACACACTCTCTGTAAATGTCCAACCTTTCCACAATTGTGGCACTTTTCATTTTGGAATCGACATTCACTGTTGCTGATGATTATCTCCCCCACATCTGTAGCAACTTGGCTTAGACCTTTGAGATGTGGGCTGCTTTGTTCTTGTGTAACCTTGAGGACGGGACTGAAAAAAGTGTGACTTTTGTGAGCTTTTTCCACCACGTGCATCACTGACCTTGTGAACACCTTTCTGACGTTCTGCATGTCCCGATAGCTCAATAGTATCCCTGTGGGCAAGCTCGAGTCCAAGTGCTATATCACAGGCTTTCTTAAAGGTCAGGTCCTTCTCTGACAGGAGCCTTCTGTGATATGCTTCACCTGAGACCACATACAAACTTGTCTCGGAGAGCATCATCAAGAAATCGTGCAAACTCACATGTACTTGCCAGCCTTTTCAAAGCAAGGATGTAGTCAGCCACGGTTTCCCCTTGACTCTGGTGACGTTGGTAAAATCTGAAATGTTCTGCAATGAGAATTGGCTTAGGCTTGAAATACCTTGAAAGAGTTTCAGTCAGTTCTGCATAGTTCAACTCCACTGCTTTCATTGGTTCAATGAGACCTTTCAGCAATCCATACTCATTTGGACCCAAAACACTGAGAAATACGTCTGCTTTCGTTCCATCTTTGATTTCATTTGCAGCCAGCCTACGCTCAAAACGCTCCAAATAGGAATCAAAATCCTCTTTTGTAGCCTCAAACTCTGGTACTCGACCAATGGTTGCCATTTTCACAGTTAATTGTTCAGTTTCCTTATATTCCTTAATTTTCTGAATATTCATCTACTTCTTCACTTCAGATGTTTCTGCAATTACTTCATTCACTGCACTCATTTGTATTAATGTACACACCGTGTTACGTCCCTTATTCCTTTTTTTTCCCCCTTGACAATATTTCTCCAATGAGATCGCCTAATTTCAATGGGTTCAATGAGACAGTTTTTTAAAAATTTAACCACCAGAGGGCAGTGTCGCTATTCTAGACTCCAATAGTCTTGCTACTTGGCAGCTCCTGAATACTGTACTAGCAGTGCTAGCAGTGCTTAGCCTTCTCTACTGGCGAAAAAAAAAAAAAACTGACGAATTACATAATTATTTTGAGTTTCATTACTCACGCAACATTCTTCCCTTCAAGCAATGTCCGTTTATGTAGTTTAATCACCTCGTCGCCACTGTAATATTTGTGTTGTGGAGAAATGACCAGGCAGGAGATGGGAGTACAGTTAGTTTTCGTTTAGTCAAAACCCCACGTGCTCTACAGTTCCCGGCACCCCAGTGCGCATGTGCATTTCCTATTAGGTGTAGTAACGTATCACTGCCGTAATGCATTACTGCTTAGTAACAGCACAGTAACTAATATAAACAGATGTAGATCCCAGATACTACAATATGTATATACTGTATGTAGCAGTGTGATGTTTTTCCCCTAGATTATGCACCAAGTTGCACACAAGGACCAATTCAAATAGGCCAGGTCAAGAGGGGATGTTAATAATTTGATAATAATAATAATAATTCTGAGTATTTTTTACATTTAATTACAGCTGCATAGCTAATGTTTTTCTTTGGTGTACAAACACTTTTTCATATCAATATTGTACATACATGTGATTGTAAAAGTTTTGTATATTTTGGTTTGTCCCATCATGGGTTATCTGTATTTCCATACCCCCTTATTGTTCTCTTTTGCCTGACCTTCGGCTAGCAAGGTATGTTGTCCTTGGCTCCGAAATTGTTTAATATAAAACCGTCATAATGTTACACAATGTACTGTTATGCTACCATAAGTTTGTTACAATGTGGATAATATAAAGATTTATGTTAACAAGTTTCACAAAGCTCGCTAACTAGGGTATCTATTGTAACTTGTGAGTACTTGGGACAGTGTTTGAGTGAGTGTCCATGTGCTTGCGCAGGTGCCTGAGAGCTAGGACTGCGCCAAGGGTTAACATAATGTGCGTTGTCTCTTCATGTGCAGGTATGTCTTTTATTTTGTCCAAATTATGTTCTGTATCATTTTACTTGTATTGTATGTTGTGCTGTTGTGCATTGAATGTGTGCACGCAGCACCTGTTATTTCCTTTTGGGGCTCTTTTGCCTGACCTTTGGCTAGCAAGGTGCCTGAGAGCTAGGACTGCGCCAAGGGTTAACATAATGTGTGTTGTCTCTTCGTGTGCAAGGCAAATAAAAATAATTCAACTAGCAGACCTTCAGTTGTGGCAGCGTCCTAATTAAAAGTACACAACCCCAGAATGAACCACGCTACATGTACACTACACTATCTATTCTATACTATCTGTTGCATTTTAGCTGCTCTGTAACTACTCATCCATATATTTTATATTTATATATTCTTATCCCATTCCTTTACTAGATTGTGTGCATTAGGTTTTGTTGTGGAATTGTTAGATATTACCTATTAGATACTGCTGCACTGTTGGATTTAGAAGCATAAGCATTTTGCTGCACTCGCAATAACATCTGCTAACCATATGTATGTGACCAATACCATTTGATTTGATGTGCAGAAAAAGGTCAAATATGATTTAGGTTTAAATGGTACAACAACCTATATAACTATTTGGAGTTACTAAATACTTCTGATCAGGATCACAGCATATTATGCACATCTGCAAGTGTAACAATATAGACTTTACGTCCGTCCCCTCGCCCCGACCTGGGCGCGAACCAGGGACGCTCTGCACACATCAACAGTCACCCTCGAAGCATCGTTACCCATCGCTCCACAAATGCCACAAGGGGAACCACTACTTCAAGGTCTCAGAGCGAGTGACGTCACCGATTGAAACGCTACCAGCGCGCACCACCGCTAACTAGCTAGCCATTTCGCATCGGACACACATAGCATAGCAGCTGGACAAATATCTTATTTTGTTTTAATATGTTAAAATGCTATACACATAATCCTATGTAGGCGGATAATATAAAGGGCTATATTTTTTCTAACAGAACAATGGCCAGTTTGCGACGCCGTTGCGTGTTATTTTATAAAAACAAATAGGCTATGTCTGGCCTCTATGTGTTTTTTTTATATGGCCCCTGCTCTGATCGAGTTTGACACCCCTGGGCTAGCGTATCTATTTATGTAGTTAGCTATTTATTTAGCATGCTAAAAACACGGAGTCTAATGTTAGCTAGCTAGCAGCTGGGAACTAATGTTAGCAAGCTAGCTGCTGGGATGATATCATGATGGCATTGGAGGAGTGGGTGAGTGACCAACTTTTTCCCCTCAAATAGCTTTTTGGTGGCTACAGCTAAAGATGCAGGTTTCATTTGGTTAGTTAGCAAAATGTGAATCTCTTTCCTAGCTAGCTAGCTATGCTGAACTTGAACGATTTATCCACAGTTAGCATATCTCTTAGTTGTCAATCAAATGTATTTTGCATTGATCAAATGTGCGGGCAGGCAGGTTCCCAGTCAGTTGTCAGAACGTGGGTTGGGTCAAGCATGCATTATCAGGCAAGCTGCAGAAGGATGAGTTGGCTACTATTCCCCATCTTTTATCAGTGCAATTTTGACGGCCAACTAGCTGAAAAAGTTTGAGAGGGTTTATCTAATGTTCCCTGGTTGGATTTTTAGCTAATCTCAGTATGGATAGCCTTAGTTGTTGATCTTTTTGATGTGATTAGGCAACTGAGGGAGAAAGAGCCTACCTTTTCATGATTGTTTGAACAATAGGACTGTGAAGTTCCCAAATGTCTGCAGAAATCCATTCAGGTGTATTTTGTGGCTTTTGGCGAATGCATTCTAAAGTCGTGCTGTTGCTACTGCCTGTAAAAACACAGTCCAGTTTAAAGTGAATGATGGCAGGCCTGTGTGGCAAATGGCTTATTAGCATATCGCCTACTGTAGCTCTGATTGGCTATGGCACCGGTCTGCATAGACTCTGGTCCTGGACAAGACTGATGTTTTTATAAAATGTTAATTACTGCAGTTTCTATTAATTGTCCAAAAGCACGGCTGCTTACCCACTCTATATTGCTACAGAATTTTCACAAATGCCTTACTCTACATCATTCCCAAACATTCTATGAATTTTCTGACAAGTGCTGGCTTGTCAGAAAATGTAAAACAAGGTCATCTTTCTGGGGGTGTATTTGAATAAGATTTAATGTTGCTAAAAACGCTGTCAGTTCCACTTTAAATTAAACTATGAGTTTTTAAAGGTGAGCAAGTGTTGCGCATTTTCAATGATAACCTAATTCTTTGGTCGCACCTCGACTCACATTGGTTGAGCGCCCTCCACTTCTTTCCCGCCCAAATCATCTTAAACAGTGGTCACCAAGCGGTTGATCGATCTCAAAGGCATTCCTAGTCGATCACCAAACATTTCTGTAAAAAACCCAACGATAAAGCCTTGCGTTCTTATTTTTCTTTATTTGTTTTGCACTGTTGGTGGTAGGTGCACTTGATTAAGCAGCTCTAGCACCGGGAATGCAAAGTGTTTCCATTTTGAACCATTTCATATGTCTGATGCTAGAACTCTGTCTATCCGGCAGGCCCATAGAGCAAATCATCAAGTGCATTATAGGCCTATCGCCAGACAATAAGATGGCTTAGATCACCTTGACTACACAGTTTTCTAGCGCCATAGACCACTTGTAAAACTCATTCCACAGAGGGCCGAGTGTCTGCAGGTTTTTGCTCCTCCCGTGTACTTGATTGATGAATTAAGGTCACTAATTAGTTAGGAACTCCCCACATCTGGTTTTCTAGGACTTAATTCAAAGGAAAAAACAAAAATCTGCAGAGACTAGATCCTGCATGGAATGAGTTTGACACAACTATCATAGGCTGTAAAAAGAATCCTCGAATGCACAGCAAAGTGATCATTTAAGATTCTAAAACCATGACTAGAGAGAGACTAAACGAACACAGCAAAGAGCTGTTGTTTTTAAGTAAGTTCATGTTCAAGTTGTTATTCAGCACTGTCAACACCTTGTTCAACACTTTTATAAGCCATAAAATGCACTTTCTCCCTACTTACACTCACACTTCGCTGCAACAACCAGTATTGCAGGGTTTCAATAAGCTTGCATTGTTATTATTTGTAGGTTGTGTCTTTTTTTTAAATCAAGGAATATTTACCTTTCTCTGATCATAGGAGTAATAACATGAATTGGTGCATGAGTCTGAAAAAATGCAGTGCCACCACTGGAAGACTGTGTCCCCTTTTCTCAGCAGAGGGAGGGAAAGAGGAGGGAAGGTGAGTCAGGTTAGAGGCGGCCTCACGCTGCTCCCTCCCCTCAGACTGACCATCAGATGCAGGCTATCAGTCCAGTAAAAAAAAAAGCGAATTATTATGCTCACTCTGCTGTGCCTCACAAGTAATACAACACATGATCTATTACAAGTGTGATCAAACAGGCAAAACGTCAGTATAGAGACAAAGTGGAGTTGCAATTCAACGGCTCAGACACAAGACGTATGTGGCAATCCCGGTCTACAAAAGGAAAACCAGCCACGTCGCGGACACCGATGTCTTGCTTCCGGACAAGCTAAACACCTTCTTTGCCCACTTTGAGGATAACACAGTGCCACTGACGCAGCCCGCTACTAAGGAATGTGGGCTCTCCTTCTCTGAGGCCGACGTGAGTAAGACATTTAAACGTGTTAACCCTTGCAAGGCTGCCTGTCTAGACGGCATCCCTAGCCGCATCCTCAGAGCATCAGCAGACCAGCTGGCTGGTGTTCTTACGGACATATTCAATCGCTCACTATCCCAGTCTGCTGTCCCCACATGCTTCAAGATTGCCACCATTGTTGCTGTACCAAAGAATTGGTAACTGAACTAAATGACTATTGCCCCGTAGCACACACTTCTGTCATCATGAAATGCTTTGAGAGACTATTCAAGGATTATATCACCTTACATGCCACCCTAGACCCACTTCAATTCGCTTAAAGCCCCAACAGGTCCACAGATGATGTAATCGCCATCACACTGCACACTGCCCTATCCCATCTGGACAAGAGGAATACCTATGTAAGAATGCTGATCATTGACTACAGCTCACCATTCAACACCATAGTGCACTCCAAGCTCATCATTAAGCTCGAGGCCCTGGGTCTGAACCTCGCCCTGTGCAATTGGGTCCTGGACATCCTGACGGACTGCCCCCAGGTGGTGAAGGTAGGAAACAATACCTCCACTTCGCTGTTCCTCAACACTGGGGCTCCACAAGGGTGCGTGCTCAGCCCCATCCTGTACTTCCTGTTCACCCTCCAACTCAATCATCAAGATTGCAGATGACACAGCAGCAGTAGGCTTGATTACCAACAACAGCGAGACAGCCTATAGGGAAGGAGGTGCGGGCTCTGGGAATGTGGTGTCAGGAAAACAACCTCTCACTCAACGTCAACAAAACAAAGGAGGACTTCAGGAAACAGCAGAGGGAGCACCCCCTATCCACATCAACGGGACAGCAGTGGAGAAGGTGGAAAGTTTTAAGTACCTTGGCGTACACAAACCCGTACAAACTGAAATGGTCCACCCACACAGACAGTGTGGTGAAGAACCTCAGGAGGCTGAAGAAATTCGGCTTGTCACCTAAAATACTCACAAACTTTTACAGATGCACAATTGAGAGCATTTTGTTGGGCTGTATCACCACCTGGTATGGCAACTGCACAGCCCACAACCGCAGGGCTCTCCAGAGGGTGGTGCAGTCTGCACAACTCTTCACCGGGGGAAAACTACCTGCCCTCCAAGAAACCTACAGCACCCGGTGTCACAGGAAGGCTATAAAGATCATCAAGGACAACAACCACCCAAGCCACTGCCTGTTAACTCCGCTATCATCCATAAGGTGAGGTCAGTACAGGTGCATCAAAGCAGGGACCGAGAGACTGAAAAACAGCTTCTATCTCAAGGCCATCAGACTGTTAAATAGCCATCACTAGCACAGAGAGGCTTCTGCCTATACACACAGACTTGAAACCATTGGCCACTTTAATAAATGGAACACTAGTCACATTAATAATCTCACTTTAATAATGTTAACATATCTTGAAATACTCATCTCATATGTATATACTGTATTCTATACTATTCTACTGTATCTTAGTCTATGCCGCTCTGACATTGCTCGTCCAAATATTTATATATTCTTAATTCCATTTCTTCACTTAGATTTGTGTGTATATGTTGTGCAATTGTTAGATATTACTTGTTAGCTGCACTAGAAGCTCAAGCATTTCGCTACACCCGCAATAACATCTGCTAAACACGTGTATGTGACGAATAAAATTTGATATCATTTCAAATATCATTTCAAAATGGTCTGGAACAACAACATTGGCAGGGCAATTCAAGCAAAGCCAACATGCAGTGATTATGTATTAGGCCTATAGCATAATGCTCAAACCTCATTGCTACAGAACAGTTTTTAATTGGTTAATGTTTCATGGGTTTACTTTTTTTAGGTCATGTTTCAAAAGAATCTGAGCTGTAGATCTCAGATTGTATTTTGTCCCAGAAAGTCAACTTATCTAAAAGTGTCTGAAATTGATTGTGTAACTCCATGAAGATTTGTGCAGGAAATGTAAAACATGCTAATTCTGGGGGATATTAATAATTAATTTGTAAGGGGGGTAGCTTTTGTGGGGTTGTGTTAATGTTGAATGAGAAACTCAGGACCCCAACGGCGAAAACACACGATAGGTCAAAAGTTAGGTCAACTCACCAGCTGGTCGCCCTCGTCCTCGTGGAAGAGCAGCGGCTGTTTGAGCGGGCGCCGCACATAGGTGTGTGTGGTGGTGCCCTGGAAGTAGGTGGCGGCAAACTTAGAGAACTTGTACTCCGACAGGTCTTCTTCCTCATCGTCAGGCAGAGGGAGAGCCTCGTCCAAGTCTTCCTCCTCCCCCTCGGCCCGCGGAGCCACCTCCAGGTCCTATAACACACCCATGTAAGCAGGCACAGAGACACAGAGGCATGCACGGAGGGAGGGAAGCAGGCACATAGGCATGCATGGAGGGAGTGAAGCAGGCACAGAGACATAGAGGCATGCATGGAGGCAGGCAGACAGGCAGGTGCACCCACCCACCCACGCACACACACAGACATAGCCTACACACCAAGGCACACACACACCCCTACTCACCTCGAAGCCGGCCGGCCCCTGTCCCTCCAGGTTGGGCAGTGCCCCTGTGTTCCCCAGGAAGCCAAACATCTGGTCCACCATGTCTGAGTGGTCCACTGGCTGCTGCCTCTCCCGCTCCACCTGTTGGGTTGAGTTTGAGTTATTAAGACAAACAATGGACAATATCAAACATATAACACAAGGTAGGTCCAGTATGTGTAGCCTGGTCCCAGATTGACCTGTTTGTGCTGTCTTGCCACATCTATGGTCATAGTCACATTACAGTCAATTTTGGCTCATTGACACCAATGCATGAATAAGTGAACATTTGTCTAAAGTAGAAGTTAAGATTCACCTCTAAGTAACCAATTAGCTGCTTCAGATACCTGTTCCACCAGCTCCTTCTTCCGTCGTGCCTCCTCCCGTGCCTCCTTCTCCCTCTGCTCCTCCTGACGGGTCAGCTCGGCCAGGCGCTCCTGGTGACTCCTCTCGGCCTCAGCCCGCGCCCGCCGCGCTGTCATCTGATTCATCAGGCGCTCCTCCTCAGCCAGACGCTGGCCCTCCGCTTCTTTACGCCGCCGGTGCTGAGAAAGGGGCAAGAGAGTTGTTTAATTACTTACAATATCTCTTAAATGTTTTGAAATATTCCTAGATGTCAAAGTAATGTAACAGGAAGTAAACAGGTAACAAAATATTCAGTAAATTGAAAAAGCAGAAGCAAAGGAGCTTAGATAAAATAGCCTTGAGTCCATGAAAGTACAATAACCTAAAGATATCTGTGTGTTTTCAGTCACTACGTTTCTGCTGTTACACTACAGGACATACAGTATGAGTCTTATATTTTGCCCCACTCGCTTTACTTTAGCCCTGTTGATTTGCTGTGTGTGTGTCTACCTCTGTGTGTATTAGTATGCATGTGAGTAGTGTAATATCTTACCTCTGCCCTGAGTCTCTGGGTAACCCTCCGCGCGATCATGCCCCGGGCATATGCCTGGATGGTGATCACCGCATGCAGCTGCCGCCAAAAGGACCGCCTCACCATGAAACCACGGCAACGGGCCTGTATTTGGGTGACGCGCGTTTTGGCCAATCGGTAGGTGACAAAGAGTTTCCTTGACCTATAGAGGGCTTGGAGGCGCAGGAAGCCCACCCTCATCTGGATAGGAGACACCAAACACCAATATAACACAAATAGAATGTTCTAACATAACTACACCAATATAACACAACAATAATGTTATAGCAACATAACTACAACACATAACTCAGCAATTATGGAACATGCTTTTAAGGAACGTCCGATGAGGGAATGAATGTCATTCCTTGCCAGGGATACGTCCAAGTGAACCGTTCAGGAAATGGATGATTGTGAAATGTCAGTAACCATGGAGATAGAGGAACTCACTGCACTGTAGTCCTTCCTGCACCGATAGCCACGCCATGTTTTCTGAATGAGTGTCACTGACCTCCTCACCCTCAGGAAGTTAGTCCTGGAAAACACACAGGGGTGAGAGAGGGAGAGGTGCATATAAAAACATATGATAGCATTCTGTAGTGCTCAACCACAACATACAGATGTGCATTAACATGTCCAGTCAATTCAACGGCAGTATCTGAATTAGAACTATTAGGAAGAAAGTTTTTTAATTTTTTTATTCCATAAAATATGGATAAACAAAATAAACTTGAAGAGGATCCTTCACTGCACCACTTCTGCTCTCCACCCCCACAGCCTGTCCCCTCTCCCCCTCCTCACCCTCTGTTCCTCCATTGTTCCCCTCTTCTTCTCCTCCTCCCTCACTCCCCTCTGTCCTTTCCCCCTTGTCCCCCACCCCTCCATCTCTCCCCTCTCCTCCTCTCCCTCTGTCTCTCTATACCCTTCACTCTCAAACCTCCCCTCTCTCCCCTTCTTTCTCACCTCTCCTTCATTCCTCTTACAGCCTTTTGAATAAGGATGACCTTATCGGTGATGGCCTTGTCCCTCTCTATCTCCAGCTGCATGTCATGGTGGTCCTGAAATGGAGAGGGAGGGGAGGAGCGACATAGAGAGAGAGGATAGGGGTGAGAGGCAAGAGAGAGAGCATTGTTTTATCGTAATATGTCATTTGTGTAATAATGTAGGTGAAAATATGTTGTTTATCAACCAGATAAGCATGTCGATTTGCAATCTATAAAATCCAGACACCTTGAGAAAGATCTTGGTCTTCCCAATCTGCCAGTCATCATCTCGTCCAAGAACTGCCTCCACTATCTTCTGACATGTCCCTCTCAAGTCCTCCTATGAGAAAACAGCGGGGGTTGAATGACACATCTCTCAACCAATAGCCATCCTGAAGTAGAGTAACAGAACATAGTAATATCATTTTCTTATTGGACAAGTCCAGGAGGCCCTCCCTGTTTCAGTCTGGTTTCTTTTGTTTGGTGCCTAATGAACAGGGTCCAGCTCTGCTCACCTGTCTGTTTGCAGGTTTGACTCCGGGCATGAGAACGCGGTAGCGGTCTACAAACTCTCCGAAGGTGTATCTGATGGGGTAACCGGCGCGCCTGATACGAATGGTCTCCATCATCCCAGAGTACCTCAGCTGACGCACACACAGCTCCCTGTCAAACAGCTAGATGGACAGACAGACGGGCAGAGTTAACAAAGTGAACAGCCGTAAGAGAATGGTAAACGAACATCGTGACACACACAAGCATGGATGCGAACACACACACAGATAAACAGGCATGTACACACACAGGCATGTACACACACAGGCAGGTACACACACATGCAGGTACACACAAGCACACGCACATTTAAACACAATATTTCATGCTAGTACGTTCCTCAGGTTGGACTCACCATGGGTTTCTTGAGCTCGTTGGGTTTGATGCAGCGGACGAAGAAAGGCTGACACGCATTGAGTGTTCTCATCAGCAGCTCCAGAGAACGCTTGAACTGGCTGCTCAGAGTAGGGGAACGCTTCCTGGTCTCCACACCCTGCCAAAACACACACGAACACGCACACACACACACACACACACACACACACACACACACACACACACACACACACACACACACACACACACATTTACAGTACCAGTCAAAAGTTTGGACACACCTACTCCTTCAAGGTTCTTCTTTATTTGTACTATTTTCTAAAATGTAGAATAATAGTGAAGACATCAAAACTATGAAATAACACATGGAATCATGTAGTAACCAAAAACAAATCAAAATATATGTTATATTTGAGATTCTTCAAAGTAGCCTCCCTTTGCCTTGATGAAAGCTTTGCACACTCTTGGCATTCTCTCAACCAGCTTCATGATGAATACTTTTCCAACAGTCTTGAAGGAGTTCCCACATATGCTGAGCACTTGTTGGCTGCTTTTCCTTCACTCTGTGGTCCAAATCATCCCAAACCATCTCAATTGGGTTGAGGTCGGGGGATTATGGAAGCCAGGTCATCTACTTCAGCACTTCATCACTCTCCTTCTTGTTCAAATAGCCCTTATACAGACTGGATGGGTGTTTTGTATCATTGTCCTGTTGAAAAACAAATGAGTCCCACTAAGCGCAAGCCAGATGGGATGGTGTATTGCTGCAGAATGCTGTGGTAGCCATGCTGGTTAACTGTGCCTTGAATTCTAAATAAATCACTGACAGTGTCACCAGAAAAGCACCCCCACACCATCACACATCCTCCTACTGTCACACCCTGATCTGTTTCACCTGTCTTTGTGCTTCTCTCCACCCCCCTCCAGGTGTCGCCCATCTTCCCCCCCAGATTTACACCGGTCTAATGTCCATTGCTCGTGTTTCTTAGCCCAAGCAAGTCTCTTATTATTATTGGTGTCCTTTTGTAGTGGTTTCTCTGCAGCAATTTGACCATGAAGGCCTGATTCACACAGTCTCCTCTGAACAGTTGATGTTGATATGTGTCTATTACTTGAACTCTGGAAATAATTTATTTGGGCTGCAATCTGAGATGAAGGTAACTCTAATGAACTTATCCTCTGCAGCAGAGGTAACTCTGGGTCCTCTTTTCCCCATGAAAGCCAGCTTCATCATAGTGCTTGATGGTTTTTGCGACTCCACTTGAAGAAAAATTCAAATTTCTTGAAGTTTTCCCTCATTGACTGACCTTCATGTCTTAAAGTAATGACGGACTGTTGTTTCTCTTTGCTTATTTGTCCTGTTCTTGCCATAATATGGACTTGGTCTTTACCAAATAGGGCTATCTTCTGTATACCAACCCTACCTTGTCACAACACAACTGATTGGCTCAAATATATTAAGAAGGAAAGAAATTCCACAAATTAACTTTTAAGAAGGCACACCTGTTAATTGACATGTATTCCAGGTGACTACCTCATGAAGCTGGTTGGGAGAATGCCAAGAATGTGCAAAGCTGTCATCAAAGCAAAGGGTGGCTACTTTGAAGAATCTCAAATATAAAATATATTTTGATTTGTTTAACACTTTTTTTCGTTACTACATGATTCCATATGTGTTATCTCATGTCTTCACCTTTATTCTACAATGTATAAAATGGTAAAATAAAGAAAAACCCTTGAATGAGTACTTTATACAGTATACCATACATTTAAATGAACATTTTACAGCAGGGAATCCTACAGATTGTTTAAATGTAGGTGTAAACTCTAAATGCCACTTTAAATAACAGTGTTTCTCAAATAGTCGGTCAGGACCCCCTGGCGGGATGTGGCCAGTTCATGCTTGGTCGCAGTGTCAAATGAGGTGGCCACAGGATAAAATATTTGAGAATCACTGTTTTAATATTAGGACCACTGGGGTGAAGACTGAAAAGAAAGAGGGACAGAAAGGTTTGAGTTCCACAGAGGATGGATGGATGGAGGGGGTTTTGGGGTAAGCACAAGCTACATAAGGTTTGACATTGGTGGCAGCAGTGGGATCTGGGTTTTACCACAGTAGGAATGGCCGTTGTTTACCTTTGGAGGAGGAGTGGTGGGCGGCAGATAGCCACAAAGAAACTGAGGCCAGACAGAACCACAGAACACAACCACAAAGAGAGAAATGGAGAGAATGACAGAGGAAGATTGAGAGACGAAGAGAAGGGAGTGGTGGTATTAGCCATGCCTAATGCTACAGTATGTGAAAGAAGAATAGTAAAGAAGAGAAAGAATCGAGAGTGATCGCTTGATGACATCATCACTGGGAAACAGGAAGCCCCTGACTATGGACCACAAAATATGTCATTACCATCAAGAAAGAAGTGAGTAGACTTATAAAATGGCCACCGGTCTAACCACTACAGACACATTGACTTAACTGGGGAGGCACATTCTAGTTATTGTATTCTATGGTCGAAACCTTGTCTGGAATTCCACCATTTGCTTTCATGGCCTATTCTTAGCCTTTCTCCCTCTTGCTTAGTGGACACAGCCTGGCGGAGTGAGTGGGGAAAATACATTGAAGGAGTCATCATAACATCATCACTATGCGACCACCAGACACGTTATCTCTCACCATGGCGACATCAGCCTGGAAGATCTGCTTGATGAACTTGTTCTTGGAGGAATGTACCAGCTGGATGATGTCAGTATGGAGGCTGTCACGATTCTTCTCCAAGAAGCCTGAAAGAACACAGGAGTCAGTAATGCCCAATTCCAAAACAACCCCTAGTCCGACCCCTTACCTATGCAGTTGTGGAGGAACTGTACATGGAGTCTATCGGAGTGCGAGGGGGAGCTATTACCACATTGCTTACACCTGGCATACCCTTTCTATGGTATAGGGGCTATGGATTACACCTGGCATACCCTTTCTATGGTATAGGGGCTATGGATTACACCTGGCATACCCTTTCTATAGTATAGGGGCTATGGGTTACACCTGGCATATCCTTTCTATGGTATAGGGGCTATGGGTTCACACCTGGCATATCCTTTCTATGGTATAGGGGCTATGGGTTACACCTGGCATATCCTTTCTATGGTATTGGGGCTAGTGGTTACACCTGGCATATCCTTTCTATGGTATAGGGGCTATGGGTTACACCTGGCATATCCTTTCTATAGTATAGGGGCTATGGGTTACACCTGGCATATCCTTTCTATGGGGGCTATAGGGGCTATGGGTTACACCTGGCATATCCTTTCTATAGGGGGTATAGGGGCTATATTACACCTTTATCCTTTCTATGGTATAGGGGCTATGGGTTACACCTGCCTATGGGTTACACCTGACATATCCTTTCTATAGTATAGGGCCTATGGGTTACACCTGGCAGATCCTTTCTATGGTATAGGGGCTATGGGTTACACCTGGCAGATCCTATCTATGGTGTAGGGGCTAGGAGTTCCTCCTGCCAGATCCTATCTATGGTATAGGGGCTATGTGTTACACCTGGCAGATCCTTTCTATAGTATAGGGCCTATGGGTTACACCTGGCAGATCCTATCTATAGTATAGGGGCTATGGGTTACACCTGGCATATCCTTTCTATGGTATAGGGGCTATGGGTTACACCTGGCATATCCTTTCTATATTATAGGGGCTATGGGTTACACCTGGCATATACTTTCTATAGTATAGGGGCTATGGGTTACACCTGGCATATCCTTTCTATAGTATAGGGGCTATGGGTTACACCTGGCATATCCTTTCTATGGTATAGGGGCTATGGGTTACACCTGGCATATCCTTTCTATAGTATAGGGGCTATGGATTACACCTGGCAGATCCTTTCTATGCTATAGGGGCTATGGGTTACACCTGGCAGATCCTTTCTATGGTATAGGGGCTATGGGTTCACACCTGGCATATCCTTTCTATGGTATAGGGGCTATGGGTTACACCTGGCATATCCTTTCTATGGTATTGGGGCTAGTGGTTACACCTGGCATATCCTTTCTATGGTATAGGGGCTATGGGTTACACCTGGCATATCCTTTCTATAGTATAGGGGCTATGGGTTACACCTGGCATATCCTTTCTATGGTATAGGGGCTATGGGTTACACCTGGCATATCCTTTCTATAGTATAGGGGCTATGGGTTACACCTGGCATATCCTTTCTATAGTATAGGGGCTATGGGTTACACCTGACATATCCTTTCTATGGTATAGGGCCTATGGGTTACACCTGACATATCCTTTCTATAGTATAGGCCCTTGGGTTACACCCTGGCAGATCCTTTCTATGGTATAGGGGCTATGGGTTACACCTGGCAGATCCTATCTATGGTATAGGGGCTAGGAGTTCCTCCTGCCAGATCCTATCTATGGTATAGGGGCTATGGGTTACACCTGGCAGATCCTTTCTATAGTATAGGGCCTATGGGTTACACCTGGCAGATCCTATCTATAGTATAGGGGCTATGGGTTACACCTGGCATATCCTTTCTATGGTATAGGGGCTATGGGTTACACCTGGCATATCCTTTCTATGGTATATGGGGCTATGGGTTACACCTGGCATATCCTTTCTATAGTATAGGGGCTATGGGTTACACCTGGCATATCCTTTCTATGGTATAGGGGCTATGGGTTACACCTGGCATATCCTTTCTATAGTATAGGGGCTATGGATTACACCTGGCAGATCCTTTCTATGGTATAGGGCCTATGGGTTACACCTGACATATCCTTTCTATGGTATAGGGCCTATGGGTTACACCTGGCATATCCTTTCTATAGTATAGGGGCTATGGGTTACACCTGGCATATCCTTTCTTTGTATAGGGGCTATGGGTTACACCTGGCATATCCTAGGGGGCTATGGGTTACACCTGGCATATCCTTTCTATAGTATAGGGGCTATGGGTTACACCTGGCATATCCTTTCTATAGTATAGGGGCTATGGGTTACACCTGACATATCCTTTCTATGGTATAGGGGCTATGGGTTACACCTGGCATATCCTTTCTATGGTATAGGGGCTATGGGTTACACCTGGCATATCCTTTCTATAGTATAGGGGCTATGGGTTACACCTGACATATCCTTTCTATGGTATAGGGCCTATGGGTTACACCTGACATATCCTTTCTATAGTATAGGGCCTATGGGTTACACCTGGCAGATCCTTTCTATGGTATAGGGGCTATGGGTTACACCTGGCAGATCCTATCTATGGTGTAGGGGCTAGGAGTTCCTCCTGCCAGATCCTATCTATGGTATAGGGGCTATGTGTTACACCTGGCAGATCCTTTCTATAGTATAGGGCCTATGGGTTACACCTGGCAGATCCTATCTATAGTATAGGGGCTATGGGTTACACCTGGCATATCCTTTCTATGGTATAGGGGCTATGGGTTACACCTGGCATATCCTTTCTATATTATAGGGGCTATGGGTTACACCTGGCATATACTTTCTATAGTATAGGGGCTATGGGTTACACCTGGCATATCCTTTCTATAGTATAGGGGCTATGGGTTACACCTGGCATATCCTTTCTATGGTATAGGGGCTATGGGTTACACCTGGCATATCCTTTCTATAGTATAGGGGCTATGGATTACACCTGGCAGATCCTTTCTATGCTATAGGGGCTATGGGTTACACCTGGCAGATCCTTTCTATGGTATAGGGGCTATGGGTTCACACCTGGCATATCCTTTCTATGGTATAGGGGCTATGGGTTACACCTGGCATATCCTTTCTATGGTATTGGGGCTAGTGGTTACACCTGGCATATCCTTTCTATGGTATAGGGGCTATGGGTTACACCTGGCATATCCTTTCTATAGTATAGGGGCTATGGGTTACACCTGGCATATCCTTTCTATGGTATAGGGGCTATGGGTTACACCTGGCATATCCTTTCTATAGTATAGGGGCTATGGGTTACACCTGGCATATCCTTTCTATAGTATAGGGGCTATGGGTTACACCTGACATATCCTTTCTATGGTATAGGGCCTATGGGTTACACCTGACATATCCTTTCTATAGTATAGGCCCTTGGGTTACACCTGGCAGATCCTTTCTATGGTATAGGGGCTATGGGTTACACCTGGCAGATCCTATCTATGGTATAGGGGCTAGGAGTTCCTCCTGCCAGATCCTATCTATGGTATAGGGGCTATGGGTTACACCTGGCAGATCCTTTCTATAGTATAGGGCCTATGGGTTACACCTGGCAGATCCTATCTATAGTATAGGGGCTATGGGTTACACCTGGCATATCCTTTCTATGGTATAGGGGCTATGGGTTACACCTGGCATATCCTTTCTATGGTATATGGGGCTATGGGTTACACCTGGCATATCCTTTCTATAGTATAGGGGCTATGGGTTACACCTGGCATATCCTTTCTATGGTATAGGGGCTATGGGTTACACCTGGCATATCCTTTCTATAGTATAGGGGCTATGGATTACACCTGGCAGATCCTTTCTATGGTATAGGGCCTATGGGTTACACCTGACATATCCTTTCTATGGTATAGGGCCTATGGGTTACACCTGGCATATCCTTTCTATAGTATAGGGGCTATGGGTTACACCTGGCATATCCTTTCTATTGTATAGGGGCTATGGGTTACACCTGGCATATCCTTTCTATAGTATAGGGGCTATGGGTTACACCTGGCATATCCTTTCTATAGTATAGGGGCTATGGGTTACACCTGACATATCCTTTCTATGGTATAGGGCCTATGGGTTACACCTGACATATCCTTTCTATAGTATAGGGCCTATGGGTTACACCTGGCAGATCCTTTCTATGGTATAGGGGCTATGGGTTACACCTGGCAGATCCTATCTATGGTGTAGGGGCTAGGAGTTCCTCCTGCCAGATCCTATCTATGGTATAGGGGCTATGTGTTACACCTGGCAGATCCTTTCTATAGTATAGGGCCTATGGGTTACACCTGGCAGATCCTATCTATAGTATAGGGGCTATGGGTTACACCTGGCATATCCTTTCTATGGTATAGGGGCTATGGGTTACACCTGGCATATCCTTTCTATATTATAGGGGCTATGGGTTACACCTGGCATATACTTTCTATAGTATAGGGGCTATGGGTTACACCTGGCATATCCTTTCTATAGTATAGGGGCTATGGGTTACACCTGGCATATCCTTTCTATGGTATAGGGGCTATGGGTTACACCTGGCATATCCTTTCTATAGTATAGGGGCTATGGATTACACCTGGCAGATCCTTTCTATGCTATAGGGCCTATGGGTTACACCTGACATATCCTTTCTATGGTATAGGGGCTATGGGTTACACCTGGCAGATCCTTTCTATAGTATAGGGGCTATGGGTTACACCTGACATATCCTTTCTATGGTATAGGGGCTATGGGTTACACCTGGCATATCCTTTCTATAGTATCGGGGCTATGGGTTACACCTGACATATCCTTTCTATGGTATAGGGGCTATGGGTTACACCTGGCATATCCTTTCTATAGTATAGGGGCTATGGGTTACACCTGACATATCCTTTCTATGGTATAGGGGCTATGGGTTACACCTGGCATATCCTTTCTATAGTATAGGGGCTATGGGTTACACCTGACATATCCTTTCTATGGTATAGGGCCTATGGGTTACACCTGACATATCCTTTCTATAGTATAGGGCCTATGGGTTACACCTGGTAGATCCTTTCTATGGTATAGGGGCTATGGGTTACACCTGGCAGATCCTATCTATGGTATAGGGGCTAGGAGTTCCTCCTGCCAGATCCTATCTATGGTATAGGGGCTATGGGTTACACCTGGCAGATCCTTTCTATAGTATAGGGCCTATGGGTTACACCTGGCAGATCCTTTCTATAGTATAGGGTCTATGGGTTACACCTGGCAGATCCTATCTATGGTATAGGGGCTAGGAGTTCCTCCTGCCAGATCCTATCTATGGTATAGGGGCTATGGGTTATACCTGGCAGATCCTTTCTATAGTATAGGGGCTATGGGTTACACCTGGCATATCCTTTCTATAGTATAGGGGCTCGGAGTTCCTCCTGCCAGATCCTATCTATGATATAGGGGTTACACCTGGCAGATATTTTCTATGGTGTAGGGGCTAGGGCTTGATTTGATATTGAGCATTTGACCAACTAGTAGATTTGCTGGAATTCAATAATTTTTCTTCTGACCATGAACCAACCAAATCCTACTACATGGAGCATTGATGACTTTCTTATATAATTGCAATGACTTAGAGGTATACATGTAAGCATTGGGTTGAGTATAAAGCCAATGCCTTAGAATAGGCTTACCTTTGGTCTCGTAATGGACCACCCCAGCAAAGTGCTGGATGCCAAACTGGGTCATGTAGGTGTTCTTAGGAGGGTGGTAGTTGGTGTTGAGTTTGTGCTGAGAGTTGAGTTTATACAGCATGGTGGCGTCTGTTCCCTGAGAGACAGACAGAAAAAACATTTAGGCTGTGTCTGAAATTATAACCTCTTCCCTATATAGTCCTATGTAGTTCAGTTGGTAGAGCATTGCGCTTGCAACATCAGGATAGTGGGTTTGATTCCCAGGACCACCCGTACGTAAAATGTATGCATGTAAGCTGCTTTGGATAAAAGTGATTGGTAAATGGTATATATTATATTATTAGGGTGCTAAGGATTAGGGTGCTATCTCGGACGCACCCTTAAAGTTTGTGACCACAAACAAATACAATTCAATAGCACTTTATAACCCATTCAAGGGCAAAGTCATAATCAGGTTACAATTTAAATGTTTAGTTGCACCGTGGTCTTGCTATGCAATACGACAATCCTCTCTGCATGACTCCTAGCTATAATCTGTCACAAAATCGGTACCTTGTTACAGGGTTTAAAAAAAAAACTTTATAGTGCCTGTGACTGTCCACCCCCTCTTACAATACCTAAACTCAATATGCATATGAATTGACCGACAATGGTAAGGTGCCATATTGGTACTGTACCTTGGGGAACTTGCTCTCCTCATCTATGAGAGATATGATGTTCATGGGTTTATTGGCGATCATATCCAGAGCATCCTGGTTGTCAGTGAACTCGATATGTTGCCAGTTGATGTCCTCCAGGTTGTACTCCTCCTGCTCCAGCTTGAACACATGCCTCACAAAGAACTGCTGCAGGTTCTCATTGGCAAAGTTGATGCACAGCTGCTCAAAGCTTCAGGGAAGAAGGAACATAGCGAGAGCGGGTCATTCTGCAGTCAATTCATTTAGGGGTGTGTGTGCGTCCTCACTTTGATAGTAAAACGTGTCAGTGTGTGTGAGGTTGTGTGTGGTTGTCGTTGGAAAAATTGATGCACAGCTTCTCAAAGCAACAGGGAAGGAATGTAGCCAGAGCTGGTCACTGGACACACAATCAAGTTCAGCTATACTGGTAAAAAATGCAGTGAGCATGTCAACCGCCAAATCAAATAAAGAGGCTGTCGACTTTAGTCTGACTTTAGTCGGACACATACTATTGTCACCCAATTTTTCAACAGAGATGATTATGATTATGTCATGGTATGTCATGTCATGTTCAGTTCTAATGTACCCTAAATGGACAACAAAGCTTTTAGACTTTAGAATTTGAAACAAATGACTACAACATCCCCAAAGCTTGGGTCAGTGAGAGGACCCACCTGTTGACAGTAAAGTTCTCAAAGCCGAAGATGTCAAGCAGGCCGATGGACCTCCTTACGATCTTACTCTCACAGGACGAAGGTCTAAAGATGGCCGCGTTGATCTTGTCCACGATCCACACAAACAACCTCCCATAGATACCCTGGGACAGGAGGGACGATTTTCATTTACACTGTGTGTGTTGTTGGTGTGTGTGTGAGTGTGTGTCTACACAAACAACCGCCCATAGATACCCTGGGACAGGAGGGACGATTTTCATTTACACTGTGTGTTGTTGGTGTGTGTGTGAGTGTGTGTCTACACAAACAAGCTCCCATAGATACTTTGGGAGAGACCGTTTTCATTAGACAGGAGGGAACATTAACCTTCTGTGAAGGAACAGATTTAGTAGTGTGTGTGTGAGAGTGTGTGTATGTTCTCACTTTGATACTAAAATGTGTGCTTGTTCCATTGCATGCGTGTGTGTGAGGGTCCTGACCTTGACGAAGGCGTTTCTGACGTCCAGGCCCTGTTCAATGCTGAGGGGAGTGGACACACTCTCGCCCCGGGTGATCAGGGTACGTGTGGTCAGACATGACATCACGTCCTTAGGGTCCACCTACATAACAATACAACAACACAACAACATACTGTAGTAGAGTACAACAACACAATACTCAGACACTGTGATGAACTCTACAGCACAAGCCCAGCACAGAGATGGTGTACAGGTAAGTTACTACTACCCACCTCCATCAGAGAAGCAGCAGTGGACAGGTCTGGAGATTGCACCACCACACAGGCATCCAGGTTGTCATAGGTATGGGCTGTTGGAGTGTATGTGTTTGCAAGGGGGAGAAAAGGGGGAAAGCAAGTCAAGAGTTTTGTTCCAAAACGCTATATCCACCACATCTGTATTTTTTATCCCAAATGATTTCTTATGGGTACCTTCATGTTTGTGTAAAATATTACTGTTTTCAGATTTCTTATTTCTACATTTCAGATGTGTATTAAAATGGGTTTTAGTTGTAAAACACTATATATCAATTGTTTAGCTGGAATGGAATGTTCGTATCCTGTATATTTCACTGTGATTTGTGGTTGTCTCACCTAACTATCTTAAGATGAGTGCACTTACTGTAAGTTGCTCTGAATAAGAGCATCCGCTAAACGACTAAATTGTAAATATTTTACATAAGGATCTTATATTATTGTATTGATTCATAAAAAAATAAACACATTTTATTGATTACACAAATGTATCATTTGTACAGTTCTTTATTACAAATGTAGTTATTTATCACATTTAGCTATGTAAAACCTAGCAGTACTACTTATTCATCTGTGAGTGAGGCGGATATATAGTGTTTTGCAACAAAACATGATAATTTATCTCTCTGAATTGAAACCATCAAGTGATAGATTTGAACAAATACATGTCTGTCATTGAACATCCCTATGCCATGATTAGTTAGTGAAAAAACACCAATCTCTTTCATAATTTCTTTAAGCAATCTAATTTACCAACATTTCTGAAAATGGATATATAGCGTTTTGAAATTAAACCCTTCAAGTCAATTATGTAAGTCAATTATCCAAGTGCATTTTTGTGTCAGTTTTGGAAGACTACCCCTCTGTAAACCTGGAACCAAATTCAAGTGAGAACAAGACAGGGATTAACAACTTCCTCAAGGGTAAAATCCCCTCACTTTTTCTGTTCCCACAAGTGATCTTTTATAACACTTTCAATATTTAAAAGATCACTTGTGGGAGCAGCAAACAGTACATGAACATAAGCCTTTTTTTAATATATAGTTGCCCAGCTCCTGTGTCGAGTTTGAAGGCATTATATTGTGCGCCAACACTCTCTTTCCAAAATGGCCACCTCTGCCCACCCTCGTAGCGCAGGTTGCCCATGTGCAGGATGGCCGCCAGTAGTTTGGAGATCTCCCAGTTCTCTGTCTCTGTGAACATCAGCACCTTCATGGCCGACAGGATGCTGGAGTAATCCTTAAGGTCATCACGGCCATCACATTTTGTACAGTTCCCCTGGAGAGGGACATACACATAATGTATAGCCATTCATTATCTATACTGTATAGTACATTCATTATTGCCCATGCGCAGGATGGACGCCAGTAGTTTGGAGATCTCCCAGTTCTCTGTCTCTGTGAACATCAGCACCTTCATGGCCAACAGGATGCTGGAGGAATCCGTTAGGTCATCGTGGCCATTATTTTTTATTCAACTCTTTATTATTGATATTGGTTATTGTACTGCAATATTGAGGGAGTTAGTACATGAGCATTTTGCTGCACCTTTTATACCTGCTGTAAACTGTGTACGTGACAAATAACATTGGATTTGATATATACTGTGAGTTATATAAATAAACACATGCACGCACACACACACAGGTATACACATATACAATAGGAGCTGCACACACCCCCCGCTCACACCCACTACTCACCATGGTGAGGTAGGAGTAGTCAGTGGCTAGGCCCAGGCCCAGCTTGGTCTTCAGCTCTGGGGCCATGCCCCGCAACATACAGTAGAAGATGTGATAGTTCCTCTCATCCGCAGCCTGGAGGAGAGAATGACACAGCAGGGTCGAGTTCATAGGGTACAAAACAAAAGAAAACTGTCAAAACGGGAAACTGTCTGCAAACTCAAGACTTCTCCAGTATGTACTGTTCTATTCCACTCTATAGCCCCTCCCCCTGGACCCTAAAGCCCCTCCCCCTGGACCCTTACCTGTCTGCAAACCCTATAGCCCTCACCCTGGACCCTTACCTGTCTGCAGACCCTATAGCCCCTCCCCCTGGACCCTTACCTGTCTGCAAACCCTATAGCCTCTCTCCCTGGACCCGTACCTGTCTGCAGACCCTATAGCCCCTCCCCCTGGACCCTTACCTGTCTGCAAACCCTATAGCCCTCACCCTGGACCCTTACCTGTCTGTAGACCCTATAGCCCCTCTCCCTGGACCCGTACCTGTCTGCAGACCCTATAGCCCCTCCCCCTGGACCCTTACCTGTCTGCAAACCCTATAGCCCCTCTCCCTGGACCCGTACCTGTCTGCAGACCCTATAGCCCCTCCCCTGGACCCATACCTGTCTGCAAACCCTATAGCCCCTCCCACTGGACCCTATAGCCCCTCCCCTGGACCCGTACCTGTCTGCAGACGCTATAGCCCCCCCCTACCCTTACCTGTCTGCAGACCCTATAGCCCCTCCCCTGGACCCTTACCTGTCTGCAAACCCTATAGCCCCTCTCCCTGGAACCGTACCTGTCTGCAGACCTTATAGCCCCCCCCGTACCCTTACCTGTCTGCAGACTCGGGACTTCTCCAGAAGATACTGTTCTATCTTTGCCCCCTCGATTGCACCTCTCTTGTTAAAGTGGATGTCGATGTATTTCCCAAAGCGACTGGAGTTGTCATTCCGGATGGTCTTAGCATTCCCGAACGCTGCAGGGATGAAAGATTAAAGTCCAGACTTAGTGTAACAGATGCAGTTCAGTGAACAATGCTCACATGATGAATCACCTTGCCTGAGACCTGAAGAGTATTGTGGCATGCAGTACACCAGGGTTTCCAACCCTGGTCAGATAGTCACATTAGCTTAGAGAGACATAGCTAATACAGTCCACATGTAGAATACACAGACGGAAACTTCAGAATGTGCAAATGAGGCTTTAGACATGGATAGGAGGCCCAATTGTTGTGTTATTTCCGGGTCACACCAGGTGTTAATGCCAGCTTGGCATAGAGAGGTGAATGAATGCCCTGCCTGACTTAAGCTGTACATCAAATTGTCAGATCACTACTCTTGGCCTGGAGGGTGTTTCCTTCACCCCTGTACTTGTTCCAGGGAAAGAACGCAAGTCATGAATCTGTCTTTTAAGGACTCTTTGAAGAATGCATCCCAAGTTCAGCTTTTCCTACACAGCTTCTGTGATTCTAGCCTACAATTTTTTTTTAAACAAACCTGCCCCTGAGGTAGCTTGGAGCAAGTGTACAGTATCTCTGTATTCTACACAACACCACATTTGCCTTGCCAAGTAACATGAGGGCAAGTTGGCTAAGGCAGCGACAGACAGCAAGCACCCTAGCTATTACATTTCATCAGTGCTGCTGAGTGGATATACTGTGGTTAGTCTCACAAAATTCAATAGAATACTGGTATGGACATTGGCATCCATGGAAACATAACTACAAGACGGCCATCTTGGTCAGGAAATGTTTTCAATTAAACTGGTTTGGAATTTGACCAAGATGGCTGCCATTAATAGCCCATTCTAGTGTCTCATCTCAATGTTGAGTCTGACCTTCCAGTATGGGGTTGGCCTCCAGGACCTGTTGCTCAATCCAGGAGTGTTGTCCACTGATGGCTGCCAGGAACTGCAGGATCAACTTGGTGCTCTCTGTCTTACCTGCCCCAGACTCACCACTGAGGAACACAGGAGGAGATGCAATATTTTATGTATAGAAGCAGACAGACAGACAGACAGACAGACAGACAGACAGACAGACAGACAAGCACGCACGCACACACGCACGCAGACACACATGTAAATCCAGCAACTCAAACACATGCTCACTTAAATAGTGAAACCCAAATGCGCACACACTCACACACACACACACACTCACTCACTCACTCACTCACTCACTCACTCACTCACTCACTCACTCACTCACTCACTCACTCACTCACTCACTCACTCACTCACTCACTCACTCACTCACTCACAAATACACTAACCTGATGATGCAGCACTGGTCCTTGTTGTTCCTCTGCATGTTGAAGTAGCAGTTGTCTGCTATGGCAAAGATGTGAGGTGGCATCTCCCCAATCTTCTTATTGGTGTACAGGCGGATCTGGTCTGGAGTGTAGATGGGCAGCAGCTGGTAAGGGTTTACCGCCACCAGAATCGACCCTGTGTAAGTCTGCAGGGAGAGGTCAAAGTCAAAAGGTGAAATGGTCAAGGTTCATGCCAAGATGAGGGCAACCATGTTCTCCCTGAGGATTTGGCGATAACTTGATTTGTCGCTAGTGATAGCATGATTTGTTGCTAGCAACAGCACAATTTGTCACTTTCTTTCACTGGGATTGTGATTAGGCTAGTCACTAGGCTCGTGATCACTGAGATAATGTATTGTGAACCTGATGAAGATTGATCATTTCAATTCAGAACTACAAAATCATTGGAAGTTGAGATTGAAAGTCCCCTTAATTGTGCATAATCTAAACATAATAATCAGTCATAATAACCCATGATTTGTTGTACTTCCAAGCCTGCAGGCCAAAGCTGTGGTGTGTTCTAAAAGTTCACGTGTGTTGAACATTTCCGCTTTGATGGTCAAAGCACATGTAACAAGCTGGATCAAAGGTTAAGCACGAAGCAGAGCTTGGCCTTCAGCCTAGCAGAGATTATATGTAGCCATTCATTCAGTGACAGCAAAGAAAAGGAAAGTAGTAGAAGTGCTAGCATTAATGTCATGGGCTAGCTTGTTAGCATGTTCCTTTTTAGCTTTTAAAAAAAGAAATAGGAAAGAGCATGCTTGTCTCTGTAGTTTGTACTCACCCTTCCCCCACAATTTGTCTATACAGAGAGATAGGGAGGAGGATGAAGAGGGAGAGGAAAGAGGTATAAGGAAAAAGCACAAAACAGGCACCAGTTGATGAGGGACCGACTGGGGAGGACATACAGGGGCTAGGTCTCAATACTCTATAACAGCTTCCTTAACCACCCGTACCACATATATCACAACAGACTAAACACGTTTCCATCATGTGTCCTGCCAGAGCAGTGATACTGAGGAAAGGATATGAGGAGAAGAAGCTGGTTCAAACTGTTGAGCCACAGCAAGGCAGGGAAGATAAGGAACCAGTGGTGTTGGGGGGTTGTGGAGGCCAGGGGAACTAACATGCCAGTATAACCAAGAAAGTAAGTAAAATAAACCCTATAACAGTCAATCAACAACATGAGCTACATGTCACTAAACAAGGTCACTATGCTGTAAAATTATCAATGGTGGAAAAGTATCCATTTGTCATACAATTGTAAAGATAGAAAATTACTCAAGTAAAATTAGAAGTCACCCAGTAAAATATTACTTGAGTAAAAGTCTAAAAGTATTTGGTTTTAAGTATACTTAAGTATCAAAAGTAAGTGTATAGTAATTGCAAAAATCTACTTAAATATCAAAAGTAAAAGTAAAAGCATAAATCATTTCATATTTCTTATATTAGGCAAACCAGACGTCATAACTTTATATATATATTTTTTGCGGAAAGTCAGGGGCATACTCAATTTACAAATGAAGCATTTGTGTTTAGTGAGTCCACCAGATCAGAGGCAATACGGATGACCAGGGATGTTCTCTTGATAAATTTGTGAATTGGACCATTTTCAAATATCAATAGTAAAGTAAAGTATAGATACAAAAAAAACGACTTAAGTAGTACTTTAAAGTATTTTTACATAAGTACTTTACACCACTGAAAATGATGGTCTTGTAGTGGTACCAAAGCGAGCAGCCAGTATTGCAGGGGGGACTCACATAGATGACACGCTCGTTGTAGCGGATGAGCAAGTTCCGTAGGATGCCAGCCTCGTTGAGGTCTCCCAGGCGGATCATATCCTCCACACCGTGGATGGAGGTGGGGTGCATGGGCTTAATGTTGGTGGCATTCTGGGGTGAGATCCAGTGCTCCTGATGGGAGAACAGTTACAGTACAGTCACAGCCATTGAGGAACTATGGTGTCATAGACTACTGTGCGCCCATGTGGGGTTGTTAGAGTAAGCTTAAGGCCCTGTTTGAATGCATCCTCCTTTCCTTCCCCTTCCTTGCTTTCTTCCTTCCATTAAGTAATCACTGATAAAACATGAATGGATAGGTGTAGACAAACTTTCCATGGCATTGCTTTTACCAATAATGTCATGTCATGATTACTTGAAGGACGGGAGGAAGGAGGGATGCATTTGAACAGGGCCAAAGTCTTGTTCATCAAAATCTTGTTAATGTCTCGTCGTCTTGTCAAAGTAGTGTCAACGTCCTGTCAATGTCTCATCTCGAGTGGACTTACCCTCCCCTCGTCATCCAGCACCTGGATCTGTCCCGAGTCACAGAGCTTAAGCACGGCTCCCACTGGGACATCGAACTCCCGGCCCGTCTTAAGGTCCAACCAGACATAGTCGCCCTAGAAAGCAACCACAAACACAATCAGCAATCAGGAAGGAATTCTCAGAAAATTCCTTCAGCAAGTTAATGTGCTAGTTTTTTTTCAAGAGCTGCAGTCCCATACAAAGATTTTCTTGATAATGTTTCATTTTAAGGGGCCTTATTACAGTGTAATTCCATATGGAATGACCCTGTATCAAGTATTGTAATTAATTGTAATAATACATAGTTAAACTGTAATAACAACATGTTACTGGAGGTAACTACAGTCTAATTACAGAGGTGTAACAACAAATGCTTGTTACCGTTAAAAATTTTAAAGTTTCCAATAGCTTCCCAACCATATCCCAACGCACCATATTTCAGCCTGCATATTTCAGCCTGCACATTTCAGCCTGCACAAACCACGTGAAAAGTGTTAGTTAATTTAATAAAACCGACCACCTCATTGACACAATTCTGTAATAAAGGGCTCTGGAGTCTGATGCCCAGGCCCGATGGCATGAACGAGTTCGCAAATGGTTGACATCAAAAAATACTTTCAATTGTTAAATAAATTAACCATGCATTTACTTAACCATAAATTAAACATTATTAGACACATTAATAAACAGTTATGGTTACAATTGTGAGATAGTCATTCATGCTTGACAAATTGTAAGCCTATTAATCTTGGTTAAATAATGGTTTATAAATGCACTTAAAATGTTCATAGGATAAACTCTTATTCCATCATGTAACCTTGCAAGGGTTCCACTGTTGGATCAGTGAAATTATTTATTTATTACAGAAATTAAGGCATCATGTCAACATCTACCCGTCTGCACAATACACTCAGAGGGGTTTGTTGAGACTAACATCATGTGACAGTGTGCAGACATGAGAGACTGCCATGAAAGAGTGTTGTGAACAAGACAAAAACATCAACACAGGAGATAGAAAGTAAGTTTTGCATGCTAGCTAATGTTAGCTTGGCTCGATGGTCTTATCTTCCCTGAACCTTGTTCTCAAGGTATCCATACCTCAAGGGTATTACATGAGAAACATCCAGCATGTTAACGTTATCTAGCTAGCTAGCCACTTGTGTCAACAGACTATGAAGAATATTACTTCCTTTTCAATGTAGCTAAACACTAGCTAACTTAGTGTTAGCAAGCACTATTATTGTTAGCTGGACACGACAACAACTAGCTAGGTAACAGGCCTAAACTATAGAAATCATGATGATAACTAGTATAGGGTAATGTAAGTAGTTATAGCTATATACTTTTTCTCTAATACAGATTCCCACAAGGTCTCAGACTTCAAGATGTACCCGGCTCCACGAGGGGGCTAAAGGGGTCTTAGCCCCCTCAGTTGAAACTTGTGCCACCTTAGTTTTAGGTCCCTATATAAAAATAGCTAAATCTGTGTCTCCACTGCGCTGTGTCAACACAATGGACAGAGTGCGTCGCGGTGTGTTTAAGGAAGCTATGGAAAGCCACTGGGACGGTTAGGTATGACTCCTTTGGGTTCCCATAAAAATCAGGAAAAAGCATTTCTCATCTTTGTGGAAGGCTAAGTGAATAACATGATAAACCTCCGCTTGTAATGTTTGATTTGGATTTATAAGTGAGGACACCGTGTTGGAGGCCGAACTGTCTCCTTCTTGCTCCTCTGCGGTTCCTATGGGCGCACTCTGCAGGAATGTCTTCCCTATGATGGCGTGTGAGAGGTTTTCATCCTGACATTGACTCGCACTAAATTGACTATGACAGAGCTCTGGGTGTAGCACGGAAGTTGTGTCACTGCTGGAGGGTCTGGAAACCACCCCGAGTACACCGTGCATTGTCCGGGAGAGAATGCTCCCTTACCTGCTTCAACAAAGGCCCATTTTATGAGCATGGCCTTATTTCTATTACAGCATACTGGATGACTGTCATTCATATTTTATTCACCCAGCTCGATAGGTTTAGGCTACTACATGACACTCAAATTTTCCCTATACCTATCATGAGGTTGCTACAACCTACAAATTAAAGTTTACAACGTAGGTGCATAGGTCGAGAGGAAAGTTTTAGTAATCAAGGTGACAGAGAGTGATACATTCAACACCACCTTGCACACTCTTGCCTGCATCTAGCTGACCTAGGGTGTAATCATTAGTCCAAACCGTTGCAAACGAGAGTTTCTATTGGAGAAATTCAGGTATGTTTATCCATGTTTCAACATAATCGACAGAATGAATACACCCCTGATCACCCGCACACACAGTTCTCTTTCATAGCAGCCACATACAAACAGCATGATCACTTTACTTGTTGTATAATTAATTCTCGCATCTACACGCTCTCCTCCTCTCACCTTCTCCCTTCGCTTGTGGACTTCAGTGCACAACACAACAGCTGGCTGTGACCAGGTGAAAAAATCTTTCCAAGCCAAACCTTCATACCATAACCGCTACACACAGCCTACATCACTGTCTCCATATTAGCTAACGTCATAGTCAACATAGCTACTAGAACTAACGCGTTAGTAAACCCACTACAATCATGCAGTACAGTGTACAGCAAGCAGTATACACCGGCGGGCCCCGGTGGCAATAAATTAATAAAACCGAAAGCTTACTTTGACTTGGAAGAGTTCTAGTGTTGGATAGCCTTAGCCAGCTAGCTAACATAGCATACCTCTCTGGTTGAGCTGGTTGTTTGAGCAGCATTAGCTAGCTAAGTAAGTGAAAGTGAAAGTTTAATGAAATATAACTAGCTTTCTCTTCATTGTCTTTAATTTAAGAAATTAATTTGATCAAAACTGTTCAACTATTGTCTTTCTCTCTCTTTGAGTCAATTACGCACCACGTTTTATGCACTGCACTGCTAGCTAGCTGTAACTTATGCTTTCAGTACATTCTTTATTCTCTGATCCTTTGATTGGGTGGACAACATGTCAGTTTATGCTGCAAGAGCTCTGATAGGTTGGAGGATGCCCTCCGGAAGTCGTCATAATTACTGTGTAAGTCTATGGAAGAGGGTGAGAACCATGAGCTTCTTAGGTTTTGTATTGAACTCAATGTACCCAGAGGAGGACGGAAACTAGCTGTCCTCTGGCTACACCATGGTGCTACCCCAAAGAGTGCTGCTGAGGCTACTGTAGACCTTCATTGCAAAACAGTGTGTTTTAATAAATTATTTGGTGACGTGAATATATTTAGTATAGTTTTATCTAAAAATTATAACGTTTTTTAATGTTGAACAATTTACATTTATCTGAAATACACTGAGGAGGATGGTCCGCCCCTTCCTCCTCTTAGGAGCCTCCACTGGATTTTCCTTTATTTGCTCCGCCAATCTACATTTAACAAATGGACATAACATGTTGGTCAATACAGTATGTATCATGTAGTCAGTGCTCGTTCCCAAACCAGAAACCGTGGATTGATGGCAGCATTCGCGCGAAACTGAAAGCGCAAACCACTGCTTTTAACCAGGGCAAGGTGACCGGAAACATGACCTAAATACAAACAGTGTAGCTATTCCCTCCGCAAGGCAATCAAACAAGCTAAGCGTCAGTATAGAGACAAAGTAGAGTTGCAATTCAACGGCTCAGACACAAGAGGTATGTGGCAGGGTCTACAGTCAATCACGGATTACAAAAAGAAAACTAGCCCCGTCGCGGACCAGGATGTCTTGCTCCCAGACAAACTAAATAACTTCTTTGCTCGCTTTGAGGACAATACAGTGCCATTGACACGGCCCACTACCAAAACCTGTGGACTCTCATTCACTTCAGCCGACGTGAGTAAAACATTTAAACGTGTTAACCCTCGCAAGGCTGCAGGCCCAGACTGCATCCCCAGCCGCATCCTCAGAGCATGCGCAGACCAGCTGGCTGGTGTGTTTACGGACATATTCAATCAATCCTTATCCCAGTCTGCTGTTCCCACGTTCTTCAAGAGGACCACCATTGTTCCTGTTCCCAAGAAAGCTAAGGTAACTGAGCTAAACGACTACCGCCCCGTAGCACTCACTTGCGTCATCATGAAGTGCTTTGAGAGACTAGTCAAGGACCATATCACCTCCACCCTACCTGACACCCTAGACCCACTCCAACTTGCTTACCACCCCAATAGGTCAACAGACGACGCAATCGCAACCACACTGCACACTGCCCTAACCCATCTGGACAAGAGGAATACCTATGTGAGAATGCTGTTCATCGACTACAGCTCAGCATTTAAAACCATAGTACCCTCCAAACCCTGGGTCTCGACCCCGCCCTGTGCAACTGGGTAATGGACTTCCTGACGGGCCGCCCCCAGGTGGTGAGGGTAGGTAACAACATCTCCACCCCGCTGATCCTCAACACTGGGGCCCCACAAGGGTGCGTTCTGAGCCCTCTCCTGTACTCCCTGTTCACCCATGACTGCGTGGCCATGCACGCCTCCAACTCAATCATCAAGTTTGCGGACGACACTGCAGTGGTAGGCTTGATTACCAACAATGACGAGGCGAAATACAGGGAGGAGGTGAGGGCCATCGGAGTGTGGTGTCAGGAAAATAACCTCACACCCAACGTCAACAAAACAAAGGAGATGATTGTGGACTTCAGGAAACAGCAGAGGGAGCACCCCCCTATCCACATCGACGGGACAGTAGTAGGGTAGTAAGTTTTATGTTCCTCTGCGTAGACATCACGGACAAACTGAATTTGTCCACCCACACATACAGCGTTGTGAAGAAGGCGCAGCAGCGCCTCTTCAACCTCAGGGAGCTGAAGAAATTCGGCTTGTCACCAAAAACACTCACAAACTTCTACAGATGCACAATCGAGAGCATCCTGGCGGGCTGTATCACCGCCTGGTACGGCAACTGCTCCGCCCTCAACCGTAAGGCTCTCCAGAGGGTAGTGAGGTCTGCACACCGCATCACCGGGGGCAAACTACCTGCCCTCCAGGACACCTACACCATCCTATGTGGCCATAAAGATCATCAAGGACAACAACCACCCGAGCCACTGCCTGTTCACCCCGCTATCATCCAGAAGGTGAGATCAGTACAATGCGTGCACACTATTTGCTTCATTGTGTCAATTGTTTGTCAATGTTTATCAGTGGAGTTACTGTAATTACAACATATTCCCCCATTAATTTAGAATGTTTGGTTACAGAAAATTATAATATACATTCATACTATTCTAATTTTCCAAGTGGAAACATTGTTTGGAGAATTCACAAACAGAGCAACACTTGTGGTTTATTATAATATTTTTTATTTATTTTACCCCTATTTAACTAGGCAAGTCAGTTAAGAACAAATTCTTATTTTCAATGACGGCCTAGGAACAGTGGGTTAACTGCCTTGTTCAGAGGCTGAACGACAGATTTTTACCTTGTCAGCTCGGGGATTTGATCTCGCAACCTTTCGGTTACTAGCCCAATGCTCTAATCACTAGGCTACCTATCGTCCATTTAAAGTGGAACTGATAGCGTTTTAACTACTTTGCAGATATGAAGTAAACAGACAATATCATAATATCAGTAAAAACTATCAAACTCTCAGTTTATGCTACAAAACCAACTTCATGAGATTGTTTAAAAATAGGTTATATTTGAAAGGATGACATTGTTGGCAGAATAGATGGATGCAGTTCAATGCATGACTCATATAATTCACCAATACATTTATTGGTAGTCCAACAAATATTGCTATCAGGTTGTACATCACAGCTGGCCTGATACATTTGTTTCCTCCAGCCATTCGGGATGCACTGTTTCAGTTTTGACTCAATATTTTGGAAAAAAACAGACGAATGTAACCAAGACTGGGAATGTCAATACAACCAAACTAGCAAAGGCTATGATCAATTGCCAGTCATATCATGGCTAATAAGCTCGCTTATCTATTTATGTAGCTATTTATTTAACAAGACAAAATCACTGAGCCTAACGTTAGCTAGCTAGCTGATGGGAGGATGTTGTCATTGTACGAGAGGTTGAGTGGATGACTTTTCCCACCCATATTGTTTTTCTGTGGCTACAGCTAGAGAGGCAGGTGTCATTTGGTTAACTAGTAAGAAATGTGAATCACTTTGCTAGCTAGTTATGCTGAACTTGAATGACTGTCGTTCACAGCATATCTCTTAACGTAAACTCACGTAAACTCGTACATCACCTTGGTCCGTACAATTGCCCTTATTTTAGCGCCCCAAAAACATAATACTTCCAGATCAACTGTAATGTCAATAAAATTGTAAAGCACATTTTCTCCCCTTTCCAACAGAATCAATTACATGACCTAAACACTGCCCGTTTCTGCATATTTCAAGCAGGCAATGAGCCCCGTCTGGACTTTTTTTAAATGGCGGGTGGGGAAGCGAAACTAATGCGTGATAGTGAGAAGGAGAGATGTTGTGTGGGAAAATTGCTTTTTTTCACTCGATCTGTCCAACTTATCACCTTACTGCCTCTAAAATGTAAATAAAACACTATAAAGAGTTTATATAATGTGCCTATTTGAAGGTTTGTGCCGAATTTGAATCGGGTTTTTAGGGCGGTGCTAAAGTGATCTTATAAGTAAACAGCGGCTTTGAGAATGATGGTCGCATGCAATCATGACGAAAACAATGACTAGGTATCCCCCCTTACCCCCGTCACTGTCCATTTCTTGTTTTTAAAGGATGATAGAAGTGCTACACCTGGTGTTAAGAGATTGTAAGACAGAAATACTTGCTTTATGCGTGCTGTACGTTACGACATGACACGTCAAGATGTAACGGAGTGTCCGTTTTTTCAACTTTTCTCCAATACTATAGTCATTACCATGTCGATCAACGCTTGAATAGAAACCTAGTTCACACCCCCGATTTTGACGTCAACACAGTCGCTACAGTCCCATTAGCTTTCTTTGTAGCCTCATTTGAATGTTGCGGTTGCGCACATTTGTACGGAATGGGGTGAGTTTACGTTACTTGTCAATCAAATGAATTTGGCATCAATCAAATAGGCGGGCAGGCAGGAAGGCAAGTTTACATTCAGTTGTCAAAATGTGGGTTAGGAAAAACATCCATTAGCAGGCAAGCTGCAAAAAAGGCGGACAGGCTACTATTCCCCATCGTTTATCAGTGCAATTTTGATGGCAACTAGATGAAAAAGTTTGAGAGGGTTTATCAACTGTTCCCTCATTGGATTTTAGCTCATCTCGCTCTGGCCAACATTAGTTGTTGATCTTGTTGATGTATAAAGGCAACTGAGGGAGAGATAGCCTACCTTTTCATGGTTAATAATAATAATAATTTATTACATTTTGATAGCGCTTTTCATAAGACTCTCAAAGCACTTCAAACGCAAAAAACAAACAAGTAATACATCACTATGACTACAGATAGGTCAACCAATTGAGGACAAGTCTTTGAGTGCATCCTCCAAAGATGAAGCGGGACAGTTCATGGCTTTATCAGAAGAAGGTGGTCAGGGAGAACATTGATGAAGAGTCTAGTGACGATCATGTAGAGGGCTACTCTGGGAACCAGCCTGAGCCATGTAACTTCTGGGCTTCTCCTCCTTCACAATGTGTAGCACCCACTTGGGTGATGCATCAGCAGCTCTGGGCACCAGGAAAGCTCACCACACACAGTTCAGAGTATTAGCCAGTCATCCTCACTACGAGCCCTCTGCCTCAGCACTGCATTCCTCTACTGCATCTCCCATTCCTCTCAAGCTTTAGGTAACTCCTCAATTGATGGTTTCAAAAGATCAGGAACTAGCAGCCAGTTGAAATAAAAAAGCTGGTAGTGTCCAGATGCATCATTCAAACAAAAACAATGAGCCAGCTAGCTTGCCAGTCCATCTGCAAATATGTGGGTTAAAACCACCAGAAAATACAGGAGCTCTCTGCTTAGGCTACTACTAGGACACCATGTTTCAAACATTGAACAAATAAAAAAACATGGTTGTTTGATCCATAGGACTGTAAAGTTCCAAAATGTAAGTATTGACATTTTTACATATGTAAGTATTGACATTTTTACATATGTAAGTATTGACATTTTTACAGAAATTCATTCAGAAGTATTTTGTGGCTTTTGGAAATTGCTTTCTAATGATCTAAACTCATGCTGTTGCAACTGCCTGTAAACACACAGTCCAGTTCAAAGTAAATGATGGCAGGCTGTGTGTCACACCCTGATCTGTTTCACCTGTCCTTGTGATTGTCTCCACCCCCCTCCAGGAGTCGCCCATCTTCCCCATTATCCCCTGTGTATTTATACCTGTGATCTCTGTTTGTCCGTTGCCAGTTCATCTTGTTTGTCAAGTCAACCAGAGTTTTTGTTCTCAGCTCCTGCTTTTCCCAGTCTCTCTTTTTTTGCCTCCTGGTTTTGACCCCTGCCTGTCCTGACTCTGTGCCCGCCTACCTGACCACTCTTCCTGATCCTGAGCCTGCCTGCCGTCTGGTACCATTGCCCCACCTCTGGTTTACTGACCGCTGCCTGCCTTGTACTGTCTATTGCCTGCCCCTGTTGGAATATTAAACCATTGTCAATTTGATGTGTCTGCCTCTGGGTCTTACCTTGATTCCTGATTCCGTGTAGATGCTAGAATTAATTATACAACAAGTAAAGTAATCATGCTGTTTGTATGTGGCTGCTATGAAAGTGAACTATGTGTGGGTGATCAGGGGTGTATTCATTCTGCCGATTATGTTGAAAAACGTTTCTTAAGCAGTAGCAAATGAAACAGGGATAAACATACCTGAATTTCTCCAATAGAAACTCTTGTTTGCAACGGTTTGGACTAATGATTACACCCTAGGTCAGCTAGATGCAGGCAAGAGTGTGCAAGGTGGTGTTGAATGTATCACTGTCTGTCACCTTGATTACTAAAACTTTCCTCTCGACCTGTGCACCTATGTTGTAAACTTGAACCTTTTTGGGATAGGGGGCAGCATTTTCACTTTTGGATGAATAGTGTGCCCAGAGTGAACTGCGTCCTACTCTGTCCCAGATGCTAATATATGCATATTATTATTACCATTTGATAGAAAACACTCTGAAGTTTCTAAAACTGTTTGAATGATGTCTGTGAGTATAACAGAACTCATATGGCAGGCGAAAACCTGAGAAAACCAAAAAGGTTTGTAGTTGTTCAAAGCTTGGCCTACCGAATAGACATTGAGATATGGATGAGGTTGCACTTCCTAGGGCTTCCACTAGATGTCAACCATCTTGAGAAACTGGTTTGAGGATTCTACTATAAAGGAGGGGCTCATGAGACCTCTTTGAGTCAGTCGTCTGGCAGAGAGCATTGGTCTCATGACGCGCGCTCCCGACAGAGTTACCTGTCGTTCCAGTGCTTTTCTGAAGACAAAGAAATTCTCCGGTTGGAACATTATTGATGTTTTAAGTTAAAAACATCCTAACGATTGATTCCATACATCGTTTGACATGTTTATAAAGGACTGTAACGGAATGTTTTTGTCTGGATGAAGTGCTTGAGCCTCATGAAGACGGATTACTGGGCTGAACACGCTAACAACAAGTGGCTATTTGGACATAAATGATGGAAATTTATGGAACAAATCAGTCATTTATTGTCGAACTGGGATTCCTGGGAGTGCCTTCTGATGAAGATCATCAAAGGTAAGTGAATATTTATGGTGTTGTTTCTAACTTTGTTGATTCCAAAATGGCGGATATTCCTCTGGCTGTTTTGGGTTCTGAGCGCCGTTCTCAGATTATGCTTTCTGACACAGCGGTTGCATTAAGGAGAAGTCTATCTTTAATTATGTGAATAACACTAGTATATTTTATCAATGTTTATTATGAATATTTCTGCAAAATCACCGGATGTTTTGGAATCAAAACATTACTGCACGTAAGGCGCCAATGTAAACTGAGATATTTGGATATAAATATGCACATTATCGAACAAAACATAAATTTGTTGTGTAACATGATGTCCTATGAGTGTCATCTGATGAAGATCATCAAAGGTTAGTGATTAATTTTATCTATATTTCTGCTTTTTGTGACTCCTGTCTTTGGCTGGAAAAATAGCTGTGTGTTTTTTCAACTTGGCGGTGATCTAACATAATCATATGTTGTGCTTTAGCTGTAAAGCATTTTTTAAATCGGACACGATGGGTAGATTAACAAGATGTTTATCTTTCATTTGCTTTATTGGACTTGTTAATGTGTGAAAGTTACATATTTCAAAAAAATATTTTTGAATTTCCCACGCTGCCTTTTCAGCGGAATGTTGTCGAGGGGAATGTTTTTCCGCTAGCGGAACCCCTGCGCTAGAAAGGTTCATTTGTAGCCTAGGTTGTAGCAACTTCATGATGGGTATAGGGAAAATTTGAGTATAATTTCGTAGCCTAAACCTATCGAGCTGGGTGAATGAAATATGAATGGCAGTCAGCCAATATGCTGTAATAGAAATAAGGCCATGGTAAATAACGGATACTTCTCAGAGAGTTTTGAATTGTCAAGAGGAGTTAAACAAGGGTGTCCACTGTCACCATATCTATTCGTTATGGCCATCTGTTATGTGATTGTGTTTAGAGGTAGGTGAAGGAGTCAAGCGCAGGAGAGCAGAGATGTCTGATTGGTGACGGCTAGTAGGCCGGCAACGCCGACCCCCGAGCACCGCCCGAACAGGGAGAGGAACCACCTTCGGTGGAAGTCGTGACACCATCGAAATGCTAGCCATTAAAATCAAATCCAATAACAACATTAGAGGATTAGAAATCCAAGGCTTAAAAACAAAGGTGTCCATGTATGCCGATGACTCAAGTTTTATATTAAGTCCGCAAGCTAGATCCCTGCAATGTGTCATTGAAGATCTAGATAACTTTTCTGTACTCTCTGGACTAAAAACTAATTATGATAAGTGTACAATATTACGTATTGGATCCTTAAAAAATACAACATTTACATTACCCTGCAGTTTACCTATAAAATGGGCTGATGGTGAAGTAGACATACTCGGTATTCATATCACAAAAGATATCAATAAGCTCTCCGCAATGAATTTCAATAGAATAGACAAGATCCTGCAACCATGGAGAGGTAAATACCTGCCTATTTATGGAAAAAAATCCCTGATTAACTCCTTAGTCATATCTCAGTTTACTCACTTACTTATGGTGCTGCCTACTCCTGATGATTCGTTTTTCAAATCATATGAGCAAATAATATTTTGCTTTATCTGGGAGGCTAAACCAGACAAAATAAAACATGCCTATCTATATAATGAATATGAATTCGGTGGGTTGAGATTATTATATATAAAAGCAGATTACTAAGAAAAGCTCATCCATTGTTTAAAAATTGCCTTTTTGCCTTTGTGCATATTGCCATGTCTCATTTTCGATTAATTGAAAATTATACTTTTTTCAAAGTATTTATCTTTTTCAAACAAGCATTGCAGAGCTGGCTACAATTTCAAATTCATCCCCCTGAAAAGATAGAACAAATATTACAATAAATATTATGGCTGAACTCAAATGTGTTGGTTGATAAAATACCTGTATTTATGGGAAAGATGTTTGAAAAGGGTATTTTGTTCTTAAATTATATTGTAAATTGTAATGGTAGAGTTATGTCCTTCATGGAGTTATCAGAATTGTACGGAAAGGTCTGCTCAATCCAAGAATACAGCATTACCCCAAAAATGGAAGAGGCAGGTGGCAGAGGGAGGAGTTAGGGAACTGGTCTGTCTGCCCAATATAAAGGATCAAAACTGGCAGAGGAATAAAAATAGTATAAATAGGAAAGTATACCAGTTTCATTTGAGGACCAGGATGTTGACAATTGTGCCACACAGATTACAAAATAGTTGGGAAGAGATTTTTGATGTACCGAGTTGATTTATAAAAGTATGAGTTGATATATAAAACAAAGATTCAAGACTTCGTGCTTTTCAGCTAAAATTATTATATAGAATTCTTGCCACCAACAAAATGTTGAATATTTGGGGCATAAAATCATTGAAGCTCTGCAGATTTTGTTGTGAGGAAACTGAATCAAAAGATCATTTATTTTGGTATTGTCCTCAGGTAGCCTGTTTCTGGTCTCAGGTTCAGGAATGGTTGAAAATGCATAGAATTTTGATGAGAGGCCTTTTCTTTTGAATGCTGACATTTTGAAGTCAGAACTTTGTATTTATATTTGTAAATATCAGCGTCATCTTTGAAACACCAGCACTGTGTAAATAAATCCAACACTCATTTGCACCTCTACCTGCCTGCCTCCTGCTGAATCTTTGTCCTTACCGTGTCTGCTCCAGGATGGAGAAAATGCTTACAGAGTTGATTTCCATTGCTACTTGTAATGTTAAAAGGGAAGAAAAAGAGAATCACGTTTTTCTATTGGCTATCTAGACTAGTACTCACCAGCACTAGAATAGTTATTTTTACGTTATTGAATAAGCCTATATCTTTGTTTAATCTAAGTAATCAGATTATTAATGTAACTATAAAAATGGTTGTAATTGTGTAAGAAGTGTAAGTTCTTTTTACATGTTGCAATAAAGTTGACTAAAAGAAAAGCTAATCTTTTGTTTGTAGCTATTTCCACTTGATAATGAGCTGTTAGTAATTATATTGAAATGACTCATAGGTAACTTTAAAGTTACACAACTTTAAATAGCAAACTCCTGTGTTACAATTACAGATATGTACTCTGTGATGTATTAGTGTTTATCTCCTCACTTAGATGGCACTTTTATTAGCTGATGATCAGATTGTCAGGATGGGTAACCCACTTTATAGGTACACAATTACAATTAAGTACGCCTCAAGATACACTTAACTTAACTCGCTTAATCCTGTGTAACACCTAGTAATTACATTGTACTTATGCAGATATTACATGTACTCTGTAGTGTACTAGTGTGTTTTTTTCTCTCACTTGGATGGTGCTTTCAGAAGCTTTGCAATTAGGTTCAGGTTGTCAGGATGGGTAATGTACTATCTAAGTACACATTAATGCAGGATCGGTGAAATGGCAGAGCGCCAAATTCAAATTAAATTAACAACTACACTTGTTGTTAATCCAGCCAACGTGTCAGATTTCAAAAAGGCTTTTACGGCGAAAGCAAACCATGCGATTATCTGAGGATAGCACCCCAACAAACAAATACAGACAATCATAATTCAACGCGACACGAAACTCAGAAATAAAGATATAATTCATGCCTTACCTTTGACGAGCTTCTTCTGTTGGCACTCCAATATGTCCCATAAACATCACAAATGGTCCTTTTGTTCGATTCATTCCGTCGTTATATATTCAAAATGTGCGTTTGATCCAGAAAAACACCGGTTCCACCTCGCGCAACATGACTACAAAATATCTCATAAGTTACCTGTAATCTTTGTCCAAACATTTCAAACAACTTTCCTAATACAACTGTAGGTATTTTTTTACGTAAATAATCAAAAAATTTAAGAAGGCATAAACTGCGTTCAATACCGGACGAAAACAAAGTGGAGCGTGCTTTCAGGTCACGCACCTCTAACAAACAGTACACTTCACTCGACCCTCGTTCTGAACAGGGCTACTTCTTCATTACACAAAGGAAAAACATCAACCAATTTCTAAAGACTGTTGACATCCAGTGGAAGCGATAGGAACTGCAAGCAACGGCCTTACAATTCTAGATTCGCATTGAAAAGAGAGTGACCTCAAATTGTTTTTTTCCTGGATGGTTTGTCCTCGGGGTTTCACCTGCCATATAAGTTATGTTAAACTCACAGACATCATTCAAACAGTTTTAGAAACCAGAGTGTTTTCTATCCAAATCTACTAATAATATGCATATCCTAGCTTCTGGGCCTGAGTAGCAGGTAGTTTACTTTGGGCATGCTTTTCATCCGGATGTGAAAATACCGCCCCCTAGCCTATAGAGGATATAAGTGTCTTATATCCTCTGAAGGCTTACATTATTGTTAATCCAACTGCACTGTATGATTGATAGTAGCAATTAAAGTGAAAACATACCATGCGATTGTTTGAGGACAGCGCCCCACATCAAAATATTTTTCCACCGGCACAGGTTTCATACATTCACAAATAACGATTAAATATTCATTTACTTTTGAAAAACTTCCTCTAAATTGTCATCCAAAGGGTCCCAGCTATAACACGTAGTGTTGTTTTGTTAGATAAAATACTTCTTTATATTCCAAAAAGTCTGTTGGTGACATTGATTTGAGTAATCCACTCGTACAACATGCAGAAAAAGGAATCCGAAATTCTACCCCTAAACTTTGTTTCAACAAGTGAAAATATGTTTCTATTTACTCCTCAGATACCCTAAAATGTAAGCAAACTATAATATTTCTTACAGAAGGAAGTAGGAAACAGATTTTAGCAGGTGTGTCCTGACTTCATGGCGCGCACAAACACGAATTTCCAAGACTGTGTCCCTGTACTAAAGCTGATATTTCTTATTCGTTTTTGAAGTTACAAACCTGAAACATAGACTGTTGACACCCTGTGGAAGCCAAAGGAATTGCACACAGGGAGCTAATTTTCATTATGACCTTATACTTGCATTTCTAAGAGGATGGTCTCTCAAAAAAAAAGAATCTGTTTGATTTTTCTTTGGATTTTCTCTTACAATATCTACTGTGTTATATTCTCCTACACTATTTAAACATTTATACAAACTTCAAAGTGTTTTCTTTCCAATTGTACCAATTATATGCATATCCTGGCTTCAGGGCCTGAGCAACACGCAGTTTACTTTGTGCATGTCATTCAGGCAGAAATTGAAAAAAAAGGGGCCTAGACCCTAACAAATTCTTATTTAAAATGACTGCCTACTCATTAGAGCCTATGTAATCTCGGGACACCCAGTGCATCTGTCCACAAGAGATTAGTACCTTGTGATAGTTTGTATTGAATTGGATGTGCTGAGAAGAACCAAAACACTAAATTTGTGAATTTAGTGGGAGCTTGCCCGTTTGTAAGAAGCATGGTAACAAACATTTGTTGTTACACTTCTGTAATTACAGACTGCAATTACCACCGGTTACATGTTATTACAGTCTAACTATGAGTTATTACAATTAACGACAACGCTTGTTAGTGTAATTACACATGTAATTACACTGTAATAAGGACCCCATAAAATGAAGCGTTACCATTTTCTTACTAGTTGAATACATTACATTTGCCATTCCAATATGTTAAGCACATGATTTCAATATATTGTCCATTAGGTCCAGGACGTGATGTGCTTATTTTTTTTAAGACTCACGTTACACCCTGGACCTGCCATCAATATACTTGCAAATTGAAAATGCATTTCAAACCAGCATTATTTGTGTTTGCTGAAGTACAAACTTGGCAGGAATGTGTTTAAATTACATTGCAACAATAGTAATGAGGGCAGTAGGAAGGTAGGCCCCTAAATTGCAGCTGCCTGAGGATAACTCTAATAGTCGAAATGCGTTGCAGTTGTGCGTCCTGGTGTGCTATGCTGACTGCTCCTATATGTACTCTTTGGAAAATATATTATGTTAATAGTTCACTAAGGTTTATTGCAACGTACTGGCCGCCTACTCATCTTCTTTCTCAAACAAAATAGTAATGCAATACAATCTCACTCTGCCAAAAGACTCTACAGTCTGGTCTAAGGTCATGTTAATTCTACTAGTGGAGCAAAATTCACAATTAATACACTTCATAACTCCTCCTGACACAATAGTATTTTTATTACATTAAAACTATTTTCTGTGCACTCCCTAAAACAATTAAAAATGTGATGTTCAATCGATATAAAAAAGGCACATATTGTTATGCATGAAATAAGTTGGCTACTTTGAAGGCTGCCAGTCCATCCAATAAGGGGAATTAGGTTGATGTAGGCTTAGCCTCGTCCAACTGCAGACTTTATAGGAAGTGATGTAACTTGTCACTTGTTGCTAGGAGGAGGTGGTGCTGTTTCAAGAATGTTTGAATATTTAGAAAATGCACCATTCCCTTCTTCTGTCCCTGTTATCACGACTCTAAATGATGACCGGTGAAAGCAAGGCCTACGCCACTTTATAAACCTGCCTTGCCAAAATCAGTAATTACTCCAATGTTGGGGAGTCAAAGTAAACAGATCCTTATAAGAGGAGGAGCCTATTGGAAATCCTTGCTGTCAATCAAGGTGAGATTCAGGAAGTCAGCCCAGCCAGAGAATGGGCTTTGTCACTTCCCAGTGTTAAGCTGCCATGTTGTTTTTGTTTTGTTATAACACGCTGGACACACTTTGACCGTGCTGTTATTCAATCTCTCACAAACCACCTAACCACATATATATGCAATAAACCGGACAACAACAACATATTTAGGACTGAACCAATCAAAAAAAGTCAAAAGTATGAGTTTTGCTCTACACAAAAACATGTTTATATGGAGTCAACTTTCTTTTCGAAAATTGTAATCATCGTTTCATTCAGTAAATTAAATCAAATGTGCATTGAAGTGCAATAAGAATGATTTTGACAACCCAAAACCCAGGTACCAGCTTTGTTAGAAAAGGATGCAGTTAGCACTCAAAAACTTCAGCAAGAAAAAAGTATCCATTTCTAATTCAGGTTGAGGTGAAACGTCCATGTCACTATCCCTCCCTGTCTAGACTCAGGCATTACAGAGGCTTTACTAGTCTGACAACACAGATGCCTTGCTGATGGAATGAGATGCATGATTCATGACTAGTCTCTTGACATTGAGGTACTCCTTAAAGGGATAGTTTAGAGATTTTACATATTTATATATTTGTTTCCTTACCTTGAAATCAGTCTATGGACAAGAAGTGACTGCAATTCACACTTTAATTTTGTTAAACTACCCACTCCAAACCCCAAAAATGTAATCGATGAACTATCCCTTTAAAAACCCAGATGAAGTGACCTTCAAAGCCCCACAAAGCTTCTCCAGAACCATGGGCCCAGATGAAAATATATTGATAGTGTGACGGGGGGTGATGATCGGAGAATGAGGGTGCATGTTATCTCATGCTACGTGTCACTGTGTCCTCTGGTGGTCCAGCTGATAACACACCATAGCCCCTATCTTATTAGCATTTCAATTGTGTCTCACTTGCACAGGGTGTGTGTGTGTGTGTGTGTGTGTGTGTGTTTGAGAGAGAGAACAAGTGAGAAATAAGGTATTCTACCTGTTGCAGAATGACCATGGTTCAGCTTCCGGTTTATTCCAGGACATTAGAAGTCACCATGTGAGGCTTCTGGAATAGAGAAAAGTCATATTAGACATACAGAACATATCAAACAGACATATTTGCACACTCAGAAACTGGCCCAACAGGGATTCAAACTACCACTGTTGGGGGGGCATATGCAGCGGCTGTGTTGACCACTAGACCAACATCCGGCACAGTCTTACTAATGGTAAAGATTCACCACAGGGGTTCTCTCTATACCGTGGTTTTTGCTGGACAGATGGCTTAAAGCTGAGTCCATTGGTGACTGGTGGACCAGACCTCATACTGTCTGAGCCAAGAGGAATCCCACTTTAATTAGTTGGAATTAATGTGTATAAAATGATAAACATTTCTACCCCCGGAGAGTGAGGATACACACATAAGCATGTTGTCAGAGTCTCCATTACTTTGTGAGATTAAAGGCATTACTGTAATTCAGAATGTCCCCCAAAGCAGTTGTCATTGGATCTAATGTGTAGTGTGGGTATATCCGAAATGGCATGGCACCCTATTCCCCATATAGTGCATTACCTTATGCCCGAGCCCATAAGGTAGAACATTATATAGAGAATAGTGTGCCATTTCAGACTGTGACTTCTACAGATGTTTCTGGACTGATTTGCACAGGGGCTTTTAGACCTGTGCTCTTGTCCGATTCACTTCCCTTCTCTTAAATGTGCACTCGTTCACTCCTAATCATGGATTTAAAAGCATTGTATTGTTGCCTCCATGGGCTAGAGGGATATATATCTTCCACCTTTGAACTTTAAGTCCATGAGTGACCAAGTGCACGTCATGGAGAAGGGGAGAGAATTGGAATGAAGACAGTTCCCTGATCTCACACATACATACGTCACACACAATAAACCAACAAACACACACCACCATTGTAATCCACAAGTAAATGGTCTAATGAAATTAAGCTCTGGCTGAGAGAGTTTGATCAGGCTGTCTTATTTCAAATCTCCATGACTACAGTTAGCTCCCCCGTTACTGACTATCACACATGCGCACACACACAACAAAGTCTCTGACTAACCTTTCAAGACCCTAGTAGAAGTACTAACTTTCTCCAGTTGTAGTTACTATGGCTCTGACAAAGTAGGAATGACACACCCACAAAGAAATAATCAACGAATACACCAATCTGCAGTGGATTGTCCAAAAATACATTTCAATCAATTACAATAAATATGAGGCAGCAGAATGCAAGTGTTTACTTTGATATTCAATGTAGAGACACATTTGCCTGGTTTAAGATCCGTTTGTGCTGTATAGCCAACTCCTGTGTGCATTGGCATGTAAAACTGATCTGCAACCAGATCTGGAACCAGGCTAGAGACACATTGACATGATTAAAGTACAGTAGCTGTGGGCCAGTATTCATAAAGCATCTCAGAGTAGGAGTTCTCATCTAGGATCAATTTAGCCTTTTAGATCAGAATCAAAATTGTTATATGGACCTGGGGCCTTATCCACAAAGCATCTCAGAGTGCTGATCTAGTATGTGTCCATATAATATTATTCATTATTATCTAAAAGGCTAAACTGATCTGAGATCAGCGCTCCTACTCTGAGACGTTTTGTGGTTACAGGCCCAGATCATAAATGAGCATTCATACTCTAAGATGCTTTGACTTTGGACCATGGGTATTCTGGGCATGTCATTCCCAGTGTCAGCTGCTGCTAGGGAGACCACTACAAAATAACTTGCCCACAATGATCATAGCCAGCTGCACAAGAGAAAATGAGGAGAGAGAGAGCGGGGGGTCTATCTATGCAACGCATAATGATACTCCTTAAGAATGTATAGGTTACACAAAACATATACATTAAACATCAAGTACTGTATGTGTCTCTAAAATTGCACTGAAGCAACTGTGCCATAAGGAAACATTAATTTAACTGTAATTACAATTTATTTTTAAAACTTTATTTAACTAGGCAAGTCAGTTAAGAACAAATTCTTGTTTACAATGATGGCCCAGGAACAGTGGGTTAACTGCCTTGTTTTTACCTTGTCAGCTCGGGGATTCGATCTAGCATCCTTCGATTACTGGCCCAACACTCAAACCACTAGGCTACCTGCCGACCCAAAATTACCTGTACAGGTACTTACAGTGCCTTCGTAAAGTATTCAGACCCCTTGACTTTTTCCACATTTTGTTAAGTTACAGTCTTATTTTAAAATGGATAACTTTTTTTCCCATCAGCAATCTAAATTATTAAACATTTAAAAAGAGAAATACTTTATTTACAAGTATTCAGACCCTTCGTTATGAGACTAAAAACGGAGTTCAGGGGCATCCTTTTTCCATTAATTAATCATCCTTGAGATGTTTCTACAACTTGGAGTCCACCTGTGGTAAATACAATTGATTGGAGTCCACCTGTGGTAAATTCAATTGATTGGAGTCCACCTGTGGTAAATTCAATTGATTGGACATTATTTGGAAAGGCACAGACCTGTCTATATAAGGTCCGACAGTTGACAGTGCATGTCAGAGCAAAAACAAAGCCATGAGGTCAAAGGAATTATCTGTAGAGCTCCGAGACAGGATTGTGTCGAGGCACAGATCTGGGGAAGTGTACCAATGTTTTTTTGCAGCATTAAAGGTCCCCAAGAACACAGTGGCCTCCATCATTCTTAAATGGAAGAAGTTTAGAACCACCAAGACTCTTCCTAGAGCTGAGCAATCGGGGGAGAAGGACCTTGGTCAGGGAGGTGACCACAAACCCAATGGTCACACTGACAGAGCTCTAGAGTTCCTCTGTGGAGATGGGAGAACTTTCCAGAAGGACAACCATCTCTGCAGCACTCCACCAATCAGGCCTTTATGGTAGAGTGGCCAGACGGAAGCCACTCCTCAGTAAAAAGGCACATGACAACCCGCTTGGAGTTTGCCAAAAGACACATAAAAATTCTCAGACTATGAGAAACAAGATTCTCTGGTCTGATGAAACCAAGATTGAACTCTTTGGCCCGAATGCCAAGCATCTTGTCTAGAGGAACCCTGGCACCATCCTTACGGTGAAGCATGGTAGTGGCAGCATCATGTTGTCGGGATGTTTTTCAGTGGCAGGGACTGGGAGACTAGTCAGGATCGAGGGAAAGATGAACGGAGCAAAGTACATAGAGAAGGTTCACCTTCCAACAGAACAATGACCCTAAGCACACAGCCCAGACAACGCAGGAGTGGCTTTAGGACAAGTCTCTGAATGTCCTTGAATGGCCCAGCCAGAGCCCGATCGAACAGAGACCTGAAAATAGCTGTGCAGCAAAGCTCACCATCCAACCTGACAGAGCTTGAGAGGATCTGCAGAGAGAAATGGGAGAAACACTCCAAATACAGGTGTGCCAAGCTTGTGGCGTCACACCCAAGAAGACAAGGCTGTAATTGCTGCCAAAGGTGCTTCAACAAAGTACTGAGTAAAATGTCTGAATACTTATGTAAATGTGGTATTTCTGTGTTTTATTTTTTATAATTTTGAAAACATTTAAAAAATAACTTTTTTTGCTTTGTCGTTAGAATAAAGCTGTAACATAACATGTGGAAAAAGTCAAGAGGTCTGAATACTTTTCCGAATGCTCTGTATATATAAGAATGTCTCATCTTGCTTTTGTGTAATATCAGTACAAATAATGATCCTCACACAGAGCACTGTGTGTAGGCTAAATACTTCTCCTCATATAGGACACCATTTTATTGGACATCTTTACAGCTGGGTTAATTTTAGCGTCATGCCTTAGCCATGTGGCTCAGCTGGTCATGTAGTCAGGTGATTGAAGGTATGTTGGGCTGGTGCTTGAGATGATAAATACAAAGTTGATAAATTGTGAAATGTCCCTTTAAGGGTTTATTTAGATTCCTGGGGCTAATCTCTGGGCTTATACAAACCATCATTTAATATTGGCTGCTGAATCATATCCTCCCTGACGGCAGATCTCATTGGGCTGCCTTTGGATCAAAGACTTTGTTTACATCCATAATAACAGTAGCCATTTTGTCTCCATAGGCTACATACAGCAGGACACAGGGGGCATGGCCTGGATCCATTTCTGTACCTCCTTCCCCTAGGTCCTACCCTTTTTCATGTCTACTGCTCATGTAGGTCTAGATAGGGGAAAGCAATATGGCATAACTCTGTAGCCTATGCTGAAGGCTAGGTCATCAACATATTGCAAACTATCTGTTTCCCTCAGATCTCGGAGCCAACCGGGTGAACCGGGAGAACAAAAACATCCTCCCTACATGTGACAGGAGAGTGTTGTCACATAAGTAACATATGGTACAGTTTACCAGGGACTCCTCCCATTTGCTGCCCAATAAGTAGATTAACATTGGGCTTAATGATATACTGTACGGATCTGCTGTGCTTTGAATACAGCTACATTGAATGCAACTCAAATATTTAATTGCAAAACAACATGCAAAATGTAGCAGATCCATAAAAAGGATTACATACACTCCCATCTATATGTATTTGGACAGTAAAGCTAACATTTTAAATGAGTCTTTTGGGTTATGTTTTGCCCAATAGTAAATCAATAAATATTTATCCTCATATGTGGCACCATTTCATTGGACATCTTTACACTTGATATTAGTGTCCAGACTAGAGTCACAGCTGGGTTAAGTGCAGCGTCATGTTGTCAGGTAAATGAGGGAAGGAGGAAAAGAGGGGAGGAGGGGAAGAAGAGAGGAGGGGGTAAGAAGAGAGGAGGGGTAAGAAGTCTGGGGGTTGATTTGTTTGATTTGTTTGTTTGAGAGGATTTCAAAATATCAGATCCAAATAAAGGATTAGATACACTCCCCTCCATAAGTATTTGGACAGTGAAGCTAACACTTTAAATTAGTCTCTATACTCCAGCATTTTGGATTTGAGATCAAATGTTTCATATGAGGCGACAGTACAGAACGTCATTTTTTTCTTCATACATATCTGTTTTACTGTTTAGCAATGAAGGCACTTAAAAAGTTTAGTTTTGGTCCCATATTTCTTGCACGTAATGACTACTCAATCTTGTGACTCTACAAACTTGTTGGACGCATTTGCAGTTTGTTTTGGTTGTATTTGGGTTATGTTTTGCCCGATAGTAACTGAATGGTGAATGATGACTGGAGTAATAAGATGTTTCTGAACACTTCTAAATTAATCCTGATAATGCCATGATTAACAAAAATCATGAATCACAAGCTTGATTTAGTTATTGCATGCAAGGAATATGGGACCAAATATTTAACTTTGACTACTTTAATACACTATAAGTGAATTTGTCCAAATACTTATGACTTCTTCAAATGGGGGAACAAGACACATAAAGTGCTTTCATTTCTAAATGGTAAAACAGATATGTATGAAAATTCCCTAAAATAAAAGGTTACATTCTGAAGTGTCGCCTAATATGACACATTCTACCTAAAATGCTAGAGTATAGAGCCCCCCAAAAATGTGTATGCTTCATTGTCGGAATACATATGGAGGAGACTGTATAGTGGCCCTTTGCCTCTGTATCAACAGCTTTATAGTCCATCTGGATGGAAGTACTGCTCCTCACACCACACTCATGCTAAAACAGAGCCTCTTATCTAGCACCACAGGGGGACAATCTGGCAACCCATTCCAGCACGGGGCCCAAAAATAAGGCTCTCACCCTTCCCAACTACAGGGTCAGGCAGTAAGACAGCTGCTGGGTGTCAAAAGGCACTTCCTTTCCTCTTTGGACCCATATTCATGAAGCATCACAGAGTAGGAGTGCTGATCTAGGATCAGGGCCCGAGTCCAGTGGTGGAAAAGGTACCCAATTGTCATACTTGAGTGAAGATACCTTCATAGAAAATGACTCAAGTAAAAGTGAAAGTCACCCAGTAAAAGTCTAAAAATATTTGGTATAAATATACTTAAGTATCAAAAGTAAATGCAATTGTTAAACTATACTTAAATATCAAAAGTAAAAGTCAAATAATTTCACATTCCTTATATTAAGCAAACCAGATAGATAACACACTTGTTTTTAACATTTTCGGATAGCCAGGGGCATGCGCCAACCCTCAGACATAATTTACAAACAAATGATTTGTGTTTCGTGAGTCCGCCAGATAAGAGGCAGTAGGGATATTCTCTTGATTAGTGCATGAAATTGACCATTTTCTTGTCCTGCTAATCATTCAAAATGTAACGAGTGCTTTTGGGTGTCAAGGAAAATGTATGGAGTAATAAGTACACAATTTTCTTTAGGAATGTATAGTGAAGTAAAAGTAAAAATAGTCAAAAATATTAATAGTAAAGCACAGATACCCCATAAAACTACCAAAAAGTACTTTATACCACTGCCCGTATCCACAAAGCACCTCAGAATAGGAGTGTTGATCAATAAAATTAATTATCTAAACCCTTACTCTGAGATGCTTTGTGAATACAGTCGCTAATACTTACAGTATATGGCATCATTTTTTCTATGCTAAAAGTAGAAATATTAACAAACTACTGTATAGTCAGTCACAATTGTAGCAGTATTGGTTTACAAACCTCTTTTTGCACAAATCGACAATATTCCCAATTTGTTTTGGTCGTGCCAGTTATATGAAATATAATCTCAGTCAATGCACCGATACTGGCCTAGCCTCTACCTTTGCCGATCTGAAAGTATTCAATAGCCATCAGCAATATGGTAGGAGCTTCATCTATTTCTCTTGTAGGCTGGTTTGTCTTTCTGACTATATTTGTTAACACAATGGACACCAGCCCTGGTTCTGGAGAACTATATGGGTGTATTGTGTATGGTTACTCAGACTTTTGTTCTAACCTAGCTCTAAAACTAATTTTGGTCATACCCAGTGACTCTAGTCCTTCCCATATCAGAGGACAGGAAAACGAACCAAACTGGGATCCAGTTGAAATAGCTGAATGATTATGACTAAGTGGAACAAATGTGGCTTTGTTGGTTTAGCCTACATTGTTCAGTGAAACTGCTGAATCTTTATGGACCTAAAAACAAACTAGCTGTTTCAAAAACTTACGGCAGACCCTGTTTCAAAAAAGCTGTTTTATAATAGCTGTGACTCATTATTGACATACTGTATATACCGAGTGGCCTCTGAGAGCAGCATTATAGGATATGAACACAACATACTGTACTCTCAGATTAGCTGTTGAGCCTTTGGGCATTAGAGAGTCCACACTTTAGTCCTACAGTATGTACTGTATGGATCTGTCTGTCTGTGAGTGTGTGTGTGTGTGTGTGTGTGTGTGTGTGTGTATGTCAAATCTATGTACAATATGTAGAGCTATATGAAGTAGAGGAGCAGATGTTTCAGATTATCCTCAACCCCCTACCCAGCAGGTACAAAATTGGCCATATTATTTGGTTCAACATCAACAGTCCTGAGAAAGACATCCGAGCTTGTTTGTAACCTGGGTAGTTTTGTCACATGTTCAGAAGCTCATGATGATTCAAAACATAATTCTTATGATTGTTAACATGATCCTTCCTCAACAGGTTTAGGACCAAGGTGGTACGTGACTGTGACTTTGAAACTCTTGAAATGGTTAGCTAGTTATTATGTCCAGCAGTTTCCCTGAACAATGTGGGCTAATTCAATGAAGCCACTAAAATACAAATATTATCATCATTATCATTCAGCCATTTCAGCTGAATCTGAACTACACTTCAGTTTGGTTAGTAGTCTTCCAGTTCTCTGATCTGGGAAGAAGATTCTACCCAAGTAGAGTCACTATGACCCAGGAACAGTTGAGGCCAGTGTAGGGTCATATTCATTAGTGCACACCACATCAAAATGTTTGCAACGGAAAAAGAAAACAATCATTTAGGCCCGTTTGCTTCTGTTTGGTTCCTAGTGAACACGACCCAGATAGGAAGGGGAGAATAGCCTGAGCATGGCCTCCCCATTGCCTGAGCTATTATTGCATCTCACCAACTACACTCACTATGACCCAGGCCAGGAAGAAAACACACAGACGGTGACCTGGGAGGCTGAAGAGTCATGTAGGTGGACTAATAACCAATCCAGAAAAACAGCTTCTTTGATGACAATATCAAGACCAGGTCATAAAAGACTTCCAAGCACCCTGTGAACACCAACATTCTCTGATCAGTGCCAGATGTCCTCCTTAAAAACGATGCGCACGTGGAAATCTAGAACTTTGATACTTTAAGTGCCGACTTCACTTTCCATTCTTACTCACGATAATTTCAGGTTGCACTTTACTAAGTTAATATAATCATATTTACCAACTTGGTTTATTCAAAAAAGGTACAGATCCACTTAAATACACATTCTGGCAATATACACACACACAAATCTGAAGGTACACACGCACAGAAAGAGTCACGTTCTGTTTCTTTAAGTGAGATTATAAATGGTCCCCTTTGAGGACTGGCACGAAGGGAGCATGCAGTGGGGGTGTGCTGGCTGTGAGCGCTGAGTGAGCCTTAAGAGGCTTTGGGTAACTAATGCCTGAGGAGAGGCAGCAACACTGAGCCCTGGGCCAGCTAAGCCCTCAGCCCTGACCAACCAACTGCTTTTCTTTACTTTATTTACTTCCTTACTTACCACTCAAGACACTCGGGTTCTCCTGTCTCCTCGCTTTTTCCCTCTTTCCTTGTCCCTCGCTCTTCCACTCTGGTAAGTCCAGGTAACTGGTAACAGCCAGGTAGCAGGTGAATTGACGGAAAGGTGTAAAGAAGCAGGATGAACAAAAGAAAATCTCTCTCTCACTCTTTCCACTTGCTGCGGTCTCTGTCCCTTTTTGTCCTCTCTCTCTCTCACATGCTCTGCCCCTCCTCTTCTTCTTTCTTTCTCTCTAAGGTACCTGTTGCTGCCTGGCGTTCAGTAGAGGAGTGACTACAGCCTCTCTCTCTCGATCTCTCATTCATCATTCAGTCAGTCCGCTGATCCCTATTAGCAGGGAGGCAGGTTACGTGCGCCACACAGCCACAGTGACCAGCCACTTGGAGGGGGAGGGAGGAAGGGGGAGGAGGAGGGGGACTGAGAGGTCATGGGGTGGCAGGTGGTGCCGGACTGGTCAGGGCCTGCACCTATTGTCCCACAAAAAATGTAAACATTGTACTGTAATATTTATGCACGAGAAGGAGGAGGGTTAACACAGTTGTGTAATCCCACCAGGCCTATGAATAGGGTATATTTGGGGACTATGTGTATGTGGCAGGTGATGATGCCATGTGAAGACTGAAGGTCTTGTTCTAAAACAGTAGCTTAACTAAAGTCAAATCAAAATGTATTGATCACGTACAAAGTTTAGCACATGGTGTAGGAGATGGTGTAGCAGATGCAGCGAAATGTTTATGTAACTAGTACACTCCCCTCTGTATATAGGACAGTGAAGCTAACATTTGTACATTTGGCTCTATACTCCAGCATCAAATGAGGCGACAGGGCAGAATGTCACCTTTTATTTGAGGGTATTTCATACGTATCTGTTTTACCGTTTAGAAATAAATGCACTTTATGTATCTAATATTATTATTATTATATTATAGTCCTCCCAATTGAATACGTTTTTTTCTTCATATGTATTTGGACAAATTCACTCATAGTATTAAAGAGGTCAAAAGTTGAGTATTTGGTCCCATATTCCTAGCACACAATTGTGTTATGGTTAATGTTTTGCCCAATAGGAACTGAATAGTGAATAATCTATTGTGTCACTTTTATTGTACATTAGAATACAAGGTGTTTCTGAACAGTTCTAAATGAACTTGGATACTACCGTGATTATGGATGATCATTAATTAATCATGTATAATGATGAGTGAGTGATAGCGTCACTGTTCAAATAAATACGGAGGGGAGTGTAACTGTATAACGAGACAGACAACTACACCAGGGTTGGGGTCAATTCAATTTCCATTTAGGAAGTAAACTGAATTACTTTTACTTCCTGAATTGACTGAATTAAAATGGAATTGATCCCAAACCTGGACCACACATTGGCAGACATTTCTGACAGATCAAATTGAAAAGCAATAAGGTTTCATCTTTTATTTGAAAGTCATGCCACAAGTTGACATAAAATACAAAATGAAAATAAATAATTTCCAGATCACTGTAAAATAACTATAAAATAACCACAGTGTAACTGAGAATCAAATCGAACAAACGCATACGGTAACAAAAAAAGACACACAGACAAGCATACAGTACATAAGATACAGCCTTTCGATATCTAGCTATTAGTAAACATATAAGCGTAGAGAACACAAGGTTAAGTGGATATATAAAATTAGCAAGAGTACAAAATATTGATAATAAAAGACACTTGTTATAAAGACCATAGTATCTTCTATAAGTTTCACCATGCAGTATATTCTAGTCTCAAATTAATAAACATTGGCAGAAAAGTACAAGAGAATCACAAGCTCATTTGTCAAACGCATCAGACTCCATATTGGAAAACATGGCCGCCAATGATAAGAACACAGGTGTCACTTGTCTTGGTAAATTTGAGTCAGCAATGTCATACAGTATACATTATGCTATCGTAAAGATGATGTAACACCTGGCACAACCGTTAATGAAGTTTCATGACCAATGTCCTTAACATGCAGCAGTATGCAGGCAAACGAGCTCAAGGCAGCTCCAAGGCTAGCTAAACGAGCTAACCTATGTAAATCATTGCACCATGTTGACGTATGTGTTCAACTGAAACATATAAAGTACTGTTTTGCCATTACACAGGCTTTAATAAAAACACAAAATCAAAATAAATCGTGAACACACAAAGACTCTGCAATCATACGTTTTCGGTATTCCTCACATTTTTCAGGTTGTCCATGTCCAACAATGATGAAACGTTGTTTGTTTTAAAACGTAACTAGATAAGTATCCATCTTACAAGTATTGTCACGGAATATTGCCTTAAATGTCTCTCAACTATTATGCTCTTACCTCTGAAATAAATGTCTGGAATATATTGTACAATCCCTCCCAACTGGGATATCCCTATTGTGATTGTGGATTGGGTGCTTGTCTTTAAACTCAGAGTTTACAGCCCGCTAGGGACTTAGCACTACTTCCAAGTTTATCAAACTGGTGTCAGAAGTGGGATAGTGCTCATGGCCTTCGAAACGTTGTCCTGTAAGACGCAGACCTTGTGATAGTGCAGAAGGGGACATGTTTTCTGAAATGGAAGGAGTAGTGTAATGATCCTATCCTTAACATGTGATATTGTTATTGGGTTCGGTGATAGGGTGTTCGTGTTCGTCACAATATATCTACATCTGTCACAGTAGTGGACAAACACTTTGGTTGCTGCCACTTTCATATACAGTATACACTGTTTAGAATGCTAAATTCAAATGTTCAGAATCTGTCAAATACATGCAATTATGCAAAATAAGCTGCATCAAAGTAGTAATAATGTTTACAACACTTTGAATAAAAATATATTATCTTTGAAAATCAAACTGTGTGAGCTGATTTGAAGTCGTTTGCTACATGGTGTTATTGGCTTGATATAAAACTGGCCAAAGTTCTGAATGTTCTGATGTGTTTTTTGTACTTAAAACATTTGGCATGGGCCATCAGAAAACCCATACAACAATGCTAACCAGGCAACCAGATCAGTGAATTGACACTCCGCCCACCCAGGGTAAACCAATTGTACCTTGAGTGACTGTTGCTTTTGGCAAATTATAAGAATGCAATGAGATCACAAACATCATACATTTTTGTCAAAGACACAAAATAAAGCATATTGGAAAGTAAAAGGTCTGAAAAGTCTCACAATGTTGAACTAGCTACATGTACGTCCACCAGTGTAGCAAACAAAGTTCATTTACAGTAGAACTCTAAGCAACAAAACACATCTCTACAGTACAACAGTCTTTTTCCTCAGTTCTATTTTGGCACATATGTGGCACATACTTCACATGAGTTAAAACGACCAGCAATGGTCTACCCTATGTGATACAACCCCTTGGTCCTGGGGCCTATAATGGTTCGGATATGGTCAGAACAGAACTTGCAATACAGCATTAGCTGATGATAGGGACTTGGGTTAATTAGCCAACTTCAGACATTGTTTGTGCACAACAATGTTGTGAAACTGAGTTTTACAAATAACCAAAATGGCTGCTGCTGCCAACTTGCCCACCACTGGTGCCCCTGATTCGAGTAGAACCGAGTGCCAGTCTGGCTGAATGGGCACACGTTGCCACATCGTGGCAACAGCCAACTAACCATTCCCCTTTTGGCACGAAAACCTCTCCTTCCCCTACCATGAAAGACTAATCTACTTGGCTTGGCACAATGTCTTTTAACCCTGCCACACATGCATCTGCTCTATGGCACTCTATCACTGTTACCTCTACCTCTCTCTACCATGATATACCGTCCATAGCATTAGACTCTCTGTAACACATTACTTAAAGAGGCTGTACAGAACGTTGACCTCTAGGGGGGATCTTGAGTCAAAAAGCATCCCCTAAATGGAAGAAATATTGCCCAGAAATGACCTCATCAGACCGAGAGGAACACACCACTCCCACACCCATGAGGGAAAGCATATTTTTAGGCTAAAACTAAGGGGTGTTTGGTTTCATGAGTTAAGAAATGGATTGTGATATCATTAAAATTGATTATCTATTGATTGATTGCTAACAATAAAGCCAAACTTTGAGGGAAACAATAAGAAATTCAACTTCCATACAGCCTCGTCATGCATTATAACATGGTTATAATGCATTGTAACACTTGTCATAAGCATCTATAATGTCTTGTTAGTATCATCTCAAAATTATCCTGAATAAATTACAGTCAATATGAGTACCTTGAAAATGTCCTTCATAGAAACATAATCTATTTTAAGCCTTATATAACAAGAAATTATAAACTAAAAGATTCATAGCGCTTATAACAAGTAATAAAGTATTATACCTGTCAAATGTAATTAAACCTATCATACCACTACCCAATGTTTTTTAAACAACCACCTGTCTATCTGCCTTAGTCTGCAACTCAACACAATAGAAGGACATATGTCACACAGCATTTAAATAGCGCTTTCGTCATTTGAACTTACAAATGATCATTAATACTAAAAGCTTATATCATCATGAATGGTGGGTGTCACTGATTAGTACCTGTAAAGGGACCATTTCAAACCTCTTGATATGATTCTGATATGATGTGCAATAGTGTAAACATGCTGATTCTTACAATACCGTTTGTTTCCCACATTGAAGAAAGAATAAAGAAGTATAGAATAGTAACAATAGAAGAACAATACAAGGACATGGACATATGATTAAAGACATATGATTAAAAACAATCTAAGACACCTTCATTATACTGAATAAAAATATAAACGTAACATGTAAAAATAAAAGATCCCAGAAATGTTCCAAGCTTATTTCTCTCAAATTGTGTGCACAAATTTGTTTACATCCCTGTTAGTGAGCATTTCTCCTTTGCCCAGATAATCCATCCACCTGACAGGTGTGGCATATCAAGAAGCTGATTAAACAGCATGATCATTACACAGGTGAAACTTGTGCTTGGGACAATAAAAGGCCACTCTAAAATGTGAAGTTTTGTCACACAACACAATGCCACAGATGTCTCAAGTTTTAAGGGAGCGTACAATTGGTATGCTGACTGCAGGAATGTTCCCTAGAGATGTTGCCAGAGAATTTAATATTAATTTCTCAACCATAAGCCTCCTCCAATATCGTTTTAGAGAATTTGGCAGTACGTCCAACCTGCAACACAACCACAGACCACGTGTACACCAGCCCAGGACCTCCTGGCTTCTTCACCTGCGAGATCGTCTGAGACCAGTCACCCAGACAGCTGATGAAACTGAGGAGTATTTCTGTCTGTAATAAAGCCCTTTTGTGGACTCCCCAGTGGGTGGGCCTGGCTCCTAAGTGGATGGGCCTATGCCCTCCCAGGCGCACCAATGGCTGCGTCCCTGCAAAGATGTGAACTCCCTAGATTAGGGCCTAATTAATGTATTTAAATTAGTGGAGGCTGGTGGGAGGAGCTATAGGAGGACGGGCTCCTATAGAATAAATGGAACGGTATCAAACACATCAAACATATGGAAACCACATGTTTGACTCCATTTCATTCATTCCATTTCAATGTGTCCGTCCTCGTATAGCTCCCTCCACCAGCCTCCAATGATTTAAGTTGACTGATTTCCTTATATGAACTGTAACTCAGTAAAATCGTTGAAATTATTGCATTTTGCGTTTATATTTTTGTTCAGTATAATTAAACAAATGTGACAATAAAAGTTTTGAAAAATGTACAAATGCCATTGTTGTTCAAGTAATGAAAAAAAGGCGCTGGAAAAAACACAAGTAAACAAGTAAAAGGGCTTGATGGTTTGATAAACAGAGAGATTGGTTGATGCTCTCCGCATTACATTCAAAAAAGAAATGTCTTGGGAATGATTCACAACTGATCTGTCGTTGTTTCTTGACTGATCCTCTCGACGATGCTGTAAACAATAAATGATTTTAAAAAGACGTACACAGACATACTATCAGATCCTGCTCTCCAAAAGTCTCTGCAATCATATAACACTTTTGAAAAGATACTCAACATGACAACATAGCGTATGGGGCTTGCATCTCTTTTATCTCCAATGCTTGCCACTGTCAAAGATTGAGATAATTAGCCTGTGGAAAGCAGGTCAAAAGAGCGCGACATGACCTACATGAGAAGATATGCTAACTGTTTGTACTAGTGATGGTTCTGTATGAAGACAGTCTCTCTCAGTCTTGGCAAGACAAAAAGCCACACTTTTCAAACTACCATTTCAAATAGCACTGAGTTTACAGTGATGCTAATCCAAAATGTCTGTGTTTCTTTCTGGAACAGTATAGAATCATAACAGAGTCAGAGCCAGGACCAAGGCTATGGCACAGGTTGTTTTTGGCAGGAGTCGACAGACGGATTTCCTCCCGCTCTTCTCTCCGTCCTTCGCTCTCTCTCTTCTTCCACTCATCCCTATATCCAGCCAAGCCCGTGAGCCCGTCAGAACTAAGTGAGGTGCATGATGTGTCCAAAGGCACAGACATAACACACGTATAAATGTATGTTCGCAAACATGCACACCCAACCCACACTCACCCCCCCCCCCTCCACACACACACACAACTGATTTATGCAGACAGAGGGACAACAGCTACTGTTTCTTGGGTCACATGATTCAAAGGCCCACAAGTCGAAAGCCCAGGTCACATGACAGGAGTCCCTGGACTCAGGAAGTGTCAGGCAGTGGCGTTGCCATAGAGAAGACCGATTGACGTGGCACAGTGGCGACTGGCGCCGGCAAGAGAGAGAGAGAGAAGGGAAAGCCTGATCTGTCTTTGGTCCCGTAAAGCACTTGATTATGGCAGGCGGAGCTCCACAGCTAAGCTACGTGTGTGTGTGTGTGTGTGTGTGTGTGTGTGTGTGTGTGTGTGTGTGTGTGTGTGTGTGTGTGTGTGTGTGCAATGCAGGCAGTCTTTTTTAGCCATGCTAAACTCGATATCGTCCATGGCAACCGGCAGAAGCGTAGTCCGAGGGGAGTGGGAGGAGGAAAGGGGGATGGATGGGATGGAAGGAGGCAAGGCTACACTCACATAAACACCAGCAGCCCCCCCACGGGAGGTCATCGGTGCTTTTGGCGTCACTTTCTTGGTAGTTGGCTTGTTTTGTGGGGACTATAGAAAGTGGATGATAGACAGAGGTTGCATCCCGAATGACACCCAGTCACTGATGGAAGAAACAGTAACGGCTGATAATATGGTCTTTCTGGGACTACAATGGGGCTGCGACATCAGTCAAGAGACAGAGTAAAAAACACTCAGCGAATAGGATGGATAGAGGGTCCCAGTATACCACCCAATACCATGACCCCCTCCCACCCGACATATGGCTGGTCCTAAAAAGACACAGGGTCCTAAAGAGACCCACTCAGCCTTAAGGCGATGCATAGCCCTTAGTGACACTGGGGAGTGCAGGCGCATGTTAAAAGGAATGTGTGTGTGGGAGAGTTGAAGGCATGTAGAGAGATAGGACTGTGTGGTTGTTTCTGAAATCTGTCTTGTCTACTACTTACTAAAACTAAATACTGTGTGCTAATCATGCTACAATACTATTAAGAATGTACTGTTTAGTATATGTATGCAGTAAGGAACATATCAGCATACTAGACTCACCCACACTGAGAATGCGTCATCTAATCAGTTAGTTCCCGCTATTCGTTCATTTTGGTACAGCCTGTCCTCTTTTCTGATGAATAGATTATTATCAGCTGTTGTCAATCACACGTGTGTCTGAAGTTATGCTTCTCTGCCTCAATAGTGTGCAGCAAATTATACTAGATGACAAAATGAAATCAGTATGGCATCCTGGCAATTAAAGCACACTAAGTTTTAAAGCATACTGTTTGTCAAATACTATGAAACTTTCTATTTTCGCATACTCAGCCTACTATTTAGAATGCAAGTACAGGTATTCAGACACGGCCTGTGTGTGTGTGTGTGTGTGTGTGTGTGTGTGTGTGTGAGAGAGAGAAAGAGGGGGGAGAGAGCAAGAGAGAGAGAGCGAGAGAGAGAGCGAGAGAGAGAGAGAGAGAAAGAGAAAGAGAAAAAAAGACACCAAGCTGTGTCTGTATATGTTTAGGGGAGCCCCGGGTCAGGTGGAGCTAGATCCCAGGGTTAACAGGTTAATTGCCATGCTTGGTTTAGTGGTGGGGTGGGGAGGGGAGGGGGAGGCAAAGGGTTGCCATGACGACAAAGGTCAAAGGTAAAGCTCCGACATTCCATGGCGAGAGCGGAGACGGAAGGGACGTCATATGTTGATGAGTGTGGTGCAGGTGATGAGGCGCACGGTGACTGTGCCTGGGAGGTCGTTGTCTTGGCGATTGCCCTTGTCGCGCAGGTGGAGCGTGTGCTGCACCTGCCGGTCGTTCGGGTCACTGGACAGGGTCACCTGACCCAGGAAGGTATCCACAATCACATTCTTATTGTAGATCTATTATGGTATGGCCCAAATGTAGAGGGGAAAGAGAGGGGGATTTGAAAGAGAACAAAGAGAAAGAGAGAGAGAGCATAGGAAAACAGTGATACAAAAAAAAGTTTGAACAAAACAGATTCAAGAGATAGAGGGATACATACAGTGCCTTGCGAAAGTATTCGGCCCCCTTGAACTTTGCGACCTTTTGCCACATTTCAGGCTTCAAACATAAAGATATAAAACTGTATTTTTTTGTGAAGAATCAACAACAAGTGGGACACAATCATGAAGTGGAACGATATTTATTGGATATTTCAAACTTTTTTAACAAATCAAAAGTTAATACTTTGTAGCGCCGCCTTTTGCTGCGATTACAGCTGTAAGTCGCTTGGGGTATGTCTCTATCAGTTTTGCACATCGAGAGACTGACATTTTTTCCCATTCCTCCTTGCTAAACAGCTCGAGCTCAGTGAGGTTGGATGGAGAGCATTTGTGAACAGCAGTTTTCAGTTCTTTCCACAGATTCTCGATTGGATTCAGGTCTGGACTTTGACTTGGCCATTCTAACACCTGGATATGTTTATTCCATTGTAGATTTTGCTTTATGTTTTGGATCATTGTCTTGTTGGAAGACAAATCTCCGTCCCAGTCTCAGGTCTTTTGCAGACTCCATCAGGTTTTCTTCCAGAATGGTCCTGTATTTGGCTCCATCCATCTTCCCATCAATTTTAACCATCTTCCCTGTCCCTGCTGAAGAAAAGCAGGCCCAAACCATGATGCTGCCACCACCATGTTTGACAGTGGGGATGGTGTGTTCAGGGTGATGAGCTGTGTTGCTTTTACGCCAAACATAACGTTTTGCATTGTTGCCAAAAAGTTCAATTTTGGTTTCATCTGACCAGAGCACCTTCTTCCACATGTTTGGTGTGTCTCCCAGGTGGCTTGTGGCAAACTTTAAACGACACTTTTTATGAATATCTTTAAGAAATGGCTTTCTTCTTGCCACTCTTCCATAAAGGCCAGATTTGTGCAATATACGACTGATTGTTGTCCTATGGACAGAGTCTCCCACCTCAGCTGTAGATCTCTGCAGTTCATCCAGAGTGATCATGGGCCTCTTGGCTGCATCTCTGATCAGTCTTCTCCTTGTATGAGCTGAAAGTTTAGAGGGACGGCCAGGTCTTGGTAGATTTGCAGTGGTCTGATACTCCTTCCATTTCAATATTATCGCTTGCACAGTGCTCCTTGGGATGTTTAAAGCTTGGGAAATCTTTTTGTATCCAAATCCGGCTTTAAACTTCTTCACAACAGTATCTCGGACCTGCCTGGTGTGTTCCTTGTTCTTCATGATGCTCTCTGCGCTTTTAACGGACCTCTGAGACTATCACAGTGCAGGTGCATTTATACAGAGACTTGATTACACACAGGTGGATTGTATCTATCATCATTAGTCATTTAGGTCAACATTGGATCATTCAGATATCCTCACTGAACTTCTGGAGAGAGTTTGCTGCACTGAAAGTAAAGGGGCTGAATAATTTTGCACGCCCAATTTGTCAGTTTTTGATTTGTTAAAAAAGTTTGAAATATCCAATAAATGTCGTTCCACTTCATGATTGTGTCCCACTTGTTGTTGATTCTTCACAAAAAAATACAGTTTTATATCTTTATGTTTGAAGCCTGAAATGTGGCAAAAGGTCGCAAAGTTCAAGGGGGCCGAATACTTTCGCAAGGCACTGTATGAACACAAAGACGGACAGACAAGGAAAAGTTCCTCTCCTCCGTCTGTGCTCACCTCAATGTGGATGCCTTCCTTGGGCTTCTTGCGGTAGAACAGGCCTTTGACGTCGAAGTTGGGGCTCCGTGTGTCCTTGTGCACCGGTGAGCGCACCCGCTCCCCCTCACAGGTGATGATGACGTACGGGTCAGAGGCTAGGAAGGACAGGGAGGGAGGGAAGCGGGACAGCTGTCAATCACCGTGTCAATGTACTCAATTATGCAGGACAAAACCAACTCTAGGTCTAGTCTAATAAATCAATCAATCAATCAATAATATGTTGTTGTATTGTCCCTTACACCGGATAGGTGAAATGTGTTATACCCTGGAGAGAATTAGGGTTAAGCTCCTTGCTGAAGGGCACATCGACACAATTTTCACCTTGTCGGCTCATGTATTCAAACCAGTGACCTTTTGGTTACTGGCCCAATACTCTAACCGCTAGGCTACGTGCCACCCTTCTCTGGCCATCAGACCAACCAGTAATCAGACAGGTCTCTGACAGGTAGGTGGAAAAGGGTTTTAAGTTGCTTGCGCTAGTAAGTAGGTAGAGGATATGGGGAGGGGGAACTATTGAAGACTATATGTACTTGTGTAGATGCACTATTGTAAAGTGGCTGTTCCACTGGATGTCATAAGGTGAATGCACCAATTTGTAAGTCGCTCTGGATAAGAGCGTCTGCTAAATGACTTAAATGTAATGTAATGTAAATGTAGATCTGAAAGTGAGGGCATAAGTTTCAGCCATGTGACAAAAAGTCTTCCTAGACCTATCAGAGTGCTAGGAAGACCTACTACCAATCCTCTCAGATCTACATGAAGCTAGGGGTTAGGGGTTGTTTCTGGGCTGAGCCAAAGCCTATTGGACTAACTGTTCAGTATGTCTAGTTGCAGCTAAGCCCCTAGCCACTAGGTGGTGCTGAAGTACCTCCTGTTTTGGCCAGGTGCCTCTTCTTGTTGGGATTGAGACAGTGCAGCTCTGTGTATGACCAGAAAAGTTTAGGCCTTGCATTACTTTGAAATGCAATCTGTGGCACACACACATAAACCCATACACACAATAACAAAAGATACTAAAACTCAAGTTACCCCTAATATAGCTCGGCCCAGTAATGTGAAAAGGGTATATGCATGTCAGCTCCCAAAGCCTCCCAACCACATGGGTGCATACTGTATCTTACTTTACTATAGGCCTACTATTTCCTACAGTAACCTTACTAGCTTACCCCCATTAGAGTCCTGGCCCTGGAGTCCCTCTGCACTCAGAACGTGGACCTGGGTGACCAGCTGGGGGTAACCACACATGCCCGTCCAACACGTCTGGGGGGGCTCGTCTAGGTTCAACTCTCTGTGGGGGAAGGAAAGAAAGTGAATATGGGTGTTATTAATTTAGATGAGGACAATGGCCGTGGATGACAAATTACGTGAAAAAAGTACTGGGTCCACTTAGAGAATCAGTTTAAATTGATCAAAAAGCAAATATTATTTGACAGAAATATTCAAATTCAACTAGTGTGCATGTTAAAGGGAAAGTTCACTTTCTTGAAGTCTTACAATACGAAAAAAGTTTAAAAATTGAACTATCCCTTTAATATGCACACCAGTTACAATTTGATACGTTTCTATAAAATTATGTTTTTTTTTTATCAGTTTCAACTGATTCAAATTAAGCAATCATAGAAAAAAAGAATACTGTTCGATTTAATTTAACAATCCCAGTGAACTATCCCTTTAATGTTGGCTATCCCTTTGTAATGGTCAGGAGGTCAGGGGGGTGGGGGTGGGGCTGCATGTCGGCCGGCTGGTTTACTTGCAGTCTGAAGGCACGTCGGTGAAGACCCGCAACAGGAAGTCACCCTGCTGCCTGGGGTCAAAAGTCGTGGGGATGATGACGTAGCGACCCTCTTTGAGCTCCTTCCTGAGGAAGACGCAGCGCGAGTTGATGTAGATGGAGCCCGCCACCTTCTGCTGGGACGTGTGCATGCGGTACTTTCTGTTCAGTTCCACCTAGAGGATGGGAGGGTACATAACAAGAGGCAAAAGGTTAAATTAAACATTCATGTGGAGTGAGTGCGTGCGTGCGTGCGTGCGTGCGTATGTATGTATGTATGTATGTATGTATGTATGTATGTACCCGGTGAATGTCAAAGCCTATGGCCAGGTTATCTCCTTTGCCCTCTTTGGTGGTGGCTCTCCTCTCCTTCTGCTGCAGGGCGATCAACACCTCGTCCTCTACCTTCTTCACATCAAACACAAACTGCAGAGAGAGACAAACACTCTTCCAATCAAATACAGTACATTTACATTTTAAACATGCAAAGGCACAGTACACAGTACACACAACCTCCCATACAACCTCATACCATCCACCCACACTCTCCCCACTTCCATCCACCCCCATGCACCCCACCTGTGGGTTCTGCAGGAAGGTAGCCTTGTGGTTGATGCAGCCCCCAGAGCGGTTCCTCAGGGGATCTTGGCGGGGGACCCATGAGCCCCTCATTACCTCCTCCTCCCAGGTCTTGTGGATGCTCAGGTAGGAGGTGTTGATGAGGCGGCACAGGATCAGGTCTGTGAAGTACTGGCAGAAGTCATCAAACGTCATCCTGGGATGGAAAGGGAGGGAGGATATATTTAGGATCTAGGGCTAGTTTCCCGGATCCAGATTAAGCTGAGCGTGCTTTTTAGTCTGGGACTAGGATAAATCTGTGTGTGGGAAATGGCCACTAATAGTTAAATTGTGTGCGTGTGTGTGTGTGTGTGTGTGTGTGTGTGTGTGTGTGTGTGTATTGTGGTTCCCCTCACCAAAACTCTCCGTCGTCCTGCACGGTGACACCCAGCTTCTCTCTCTCACTCTTGCTCACCTTCTTCCACTCATCTGAGCTGGGAACACAGACAGGAAATGACCTCATGTTAGACAGCACGACATACAGGAAATGACAGAGAAGACATTAACACTGGGATAAACATTTGATTGGAGATTGAGCACCACTGAGACAGATAGCGACATAATCTCAATTGCTAAATTCAGCACCATGTGTATGTCAATGAGTGTGTGTGCGCCTGTGTGCATGTGAAAATACATTTTTATTTGTTTCTTTCAAATCCCTGCCAGTGCCACAACTTCTTTGACAACTTCCTCATCAAACAGTGAAATGGAATCTTCAACTCCAGTTTTGATCAAACCCCAGATAAATGATTAATTCATTATTGTGACTGTATGAATGAAGGGAGAAGACTCCTTTAATATCACCACTCAGTCACTTCCCCTTAGGAACTAACATCTCTCTCCTTTACCTAGTCAATAATTCAGTTGTCTTCATGAGCGAGCCCTACAATCTCTGCTGTGTCACACAACCTAGCGACAAACAATAGGACATAACAGAAGGAGAAAGAGAGATGCTCGTCTTCTCCCCATCCTATTACATCATGTTCATTTCAATCTCCTCCATTCTCCTCCGGGGAGAGGTTAGGGTGTGTGTCAGTGTGTGCGCGCAGCTTACATGTTTGAGTGTGCGTCTGTGACACAAGAAGCAAGAAGTATACACACATACACTGACACACACACACAAAGCATTCCCCATTTCAGTAGAGGGAGAACACCTCTCTTTCCACCTCATTACTCCTACATGGTCTAGTCTTTCCGATGCAGTAAAGGCTCTCTGAAGAGAAGCTTCCATTACGCACAGACTGTCTTGGCCAGACTGTCTGACTCTATAGGTGGGATAGTAAATTACACTTGAAATGTCTTGCAGATGGCCTATTCTCTGTCCGTGTTTGAATACCCGTACCTAGTGTTCTAAATAGTGGGCATTTTGGGAATGCGAAAAAAGTTTTATAGTATTTGAAATTTCAAATATTGAGTATGCTTTAAATGTCAAGATGTCATAAAAAAATGCTTTCGTCTAGTAGAATTCACTGCACACCATTGAAGAATAGAATCGTCTTTCCGTACCCAGTTGTGTTTGACAGCTGATAATCAGATGAGTTGATGCGCTGTACCAAAATGAACGAATGTTGTGTACATAGAATTAGAATGAGAATTAGAATGAATTGGGATACCCATTCTACTCATGCTAATTCTATGGTTGTGTAGTACCACCTTCAGGCCTAAAGGGGACAGTATTGTGTATTTACCTGTCACTCCAGGGCCCGCTCCACTCCTTCTCTCCCCATGGGTTCCTCATGCGGATCATGTTGAGCTTCTCTGACTTGAAGAAGGCCAGCAGGCCCTGGCCCAGACGCACCTTCTTCACATCCGTCACCGCGTATGCGTGACCTTTAACCAGGCCGCAGTCCAGCCGCGCCTCCATGTCCTCCACAGTGGTTGCCTATGAGACAATTAATAGTCAATTCATTAATTAATCATTATTTATTTACTTGTTCAGCACATTTCATACACAGAACACAGCTCAAAGTGCTTGGGTTGTGACAAGGGTTGTGTTTATTAGGGAGTGCGATAGAAAAACATTTTCAAACGTCTTTTCGACAGAGCATTCAAATGTGTATTTCTTATTGGACAAGTCCAGCTGTTTCAGACAGTTTTGGTCTGTTTTATGCCTAATGAATAAAGCCCAGTGAAGTTGAACTGAGTGTTGGTTTGTTTGGATTGAACTTGCACCGCAAGCCGCCGGTGCTGTCCCTGTGCTATTTGATCATTCAATTATAATTAAGCAAAAGGCCCTGAGTAATGAGCCTGTTTCACAAACGGTGTGATGCAACGACAGCGAGGGAACAACTACTAAGGAGAGAGAAGGAAAAAATGAGGAGAGAGAAGACAGGAAGGAAATGAGGGAAAGCAGGGTCGTATTCATAAGTGCACAACGTAGCAAAACATTTTGCAACGGAAAACAAAACAATTGCGTATAGTTTCGGGCGAGGTCTGGTAGTCCCTCCCCATTTTTGTACATTTTCTTCCATTTGGTGCCTAATGAATACAACCCTGGGGACTCGCGAGCTGCACTAAGAAAAGCAACTGAAACACATTTGTTTGGAACGGCATAGTTCTTCCATTGAAATGCATGTCAAATGAGTGTATTGCAATATTGCAAAGCAATATTGATGATTTGATACGGTATTGATATCGTTTCATATCTCTATAAACAAGGCATATTGTAATTTTATTGTCATTTTAATTTATTCTTCCTGTTAACCTACACTACTATGTAAAAAAATATACTGTTCCTGCAGGCCCTCTCACAGACCTTCTCACAGGCTCTCAACTTAAAGACGTCCTCTAGCGATGGTTTTGCTTTTACTGTTAAAAGCGATATCCCAAGTATAAATACAGTGAAGTACACTAAAGGGTAAAAAAAATGTTCTGAGCAAAATAATGTTTTTTAGACAAAACTGCAAACTTCAAGGAGTAGGGCATTCAAGGAATTGGTCTGATGGAAATCTGTGATGTCACCGGCCTCCCCCTTGCTTTAGGAACAACAGAGAAGCTTAACAGCTTCTATCCCCAAGCCATAAGCTGAACAATTCATCAAATGTTTACTAGGACGATTTGCATTGACCCCCCCCTCCCTTTGTTTTGACACTGCTGCTACTCTCTGTTTATTATCTATGCATAGTCACTCTTCACCTACCTACATGTACAAATTACCTCGACTAACCTGTACCCCTGCACACTGACTCAGTACCGGTACCCCCTGTATATAGCCTCGTTATTGTTATTTTATTGTGTTACTTTTTTATTTATTTTTAACTTTAGTTTATTTAGTAAATATTTTCTAAACTCCATTTCCTTAAAACTGCAGTGTTTGTTAAGGGCTTGTAAGTAAGCATTTCACAGTAAGCTCTACCTCGCCGCATGTGACAAATAACATTTGATTTGAATAGAGAACAAAAGAGGAAAGGCCCACCCCCACACCTGTGCCATGTCATGACTTATCTTGAATACCTATTGAGATGTGCCTTTTATTAAGTAAAGGTGTTAAATTATATGAAAAGGAGACTGATTGTCACTTTAAGCGTTCTTAATTGTCTGCAGATGGGCCATCAACTGTGGATGGGCTTCCCATTGTATACAATGGGAACATTCATACCTTGCCCAATGGGAACATTCATACCTTGCCCAATGGGAACATTCATACCTTGCCCAATGGGAACAGTCATACCTTGCCCAATGGGAACAGTCATACCTTGCCCAATGGGAACTTTCATACCTTGCCCAATGGGAACATTCATACCTTGCCCAATGGGAACATTCATACCTTGCCCAATGGGAACATTCATACCTTGCCCAATGGGAACATTCATACCTTGCCCAATGGGAACATTCATACCTTGCCCAATGGGAAATCTGCAAGCAGTTGTCTGGACTTCACAGAGCAATGGGAGTGAACAGAAAAGTGAACATTCACACAGTTGCAATCAATGTCTTTTACAAACCCTGATATGATATCGATATGGGATTTGGAGGAAAAAGGGCAATCAGAAGGCCTGAGTGCAGTATTTGAGATCTTTCTTTAGCTTGTCGATGACAATTGACGGGGGTTTACACTTTTGGGACTATTCCAGAATAAGAATAATATTTTAACCCAGGTGTGATAGACCTATTCTGTCTAGGCCATCAGTTAGGTGGAATATGTTCTTCAAGAATTCCCAACCACACAAATGATTTTTCAAACCCAGTTTATAGAAAACAATGGGGGGGTTGAGACAAAAAGCCATTAGGCTTGGAGTCTGGGGAGAGAGATGCATGAGAGTGGCTTTTAAGATGCCTTTGTTGTATTCCTAAATCAGACCTCCTCACAACAAATATCCTGTGAATAGAGTCTAGCATTTTTATATAACTTTGTAACTTTGCCAGGACGTTAACAACAATAATCAAACGACAACCACCAGACGTATCACGTCCAAGGAATTAAAGACGTTGGCTTTCAGCGCTGTCAGGGCCATTCGTCAGGGCCGTTCGTCGAATGGATCCTCAAGAAAAATCAGGAATATAAAACACTTATCTCTCCCAGTTGAGCTAGAGTACTTGACTCGGAATCACACAATGCTGGACTGTAAATAAGTTCTAGTGCAGGGGTGGACCTATATGGTGGCATACAAAGAGAGAGATAAACAACAAGCAGATCGTCTGAGATCCCCAAAGATTGGAAAGATGCCACGGTCATCCCCCTCTTCAAAGGGGGAGACACTCTAGACCCAAACTGCTACAGACCTATATCTATCTTACCCTGCCTTTCTAAGGTCGTCGAAAGCCAAGTTAACAAACAGATCACCCACCATTTCGGATTCCACCGTACCTTCTCCGCTATGCAATCTGGCTTCCGAGCTGGTCATGGGTGCACCTCAGCCACGCTCAAGGTCCTAAACGATATCATAACTGCCATCAATAACAGACAATACTGTGCAGCCATATTCATCGACCTGGCCAAGGCTTTCAACTCTGTCAATCACCACATTCTTATCGGCAGACTCAACAGCCTTGGTTTCTCAAATGACTGCCTCGCCTGGTTCACCAACTACTTCTCTGATAGAGTTCAGTGTGTCAAATCGGAGGGCATGTTGTCCGGACCTCTTGCAATCTCTATGGGGGTGCCACAGGGTTCAATTCATTGGCCGACTCTCTTCTCTGTATACATCAACGATGTTGCTCTTGCTGCTGGTGATTCTCTGATCCACCTCTACGCAGACTACACCATTCTGTATACTTCTGGCCTTTCTTTGGACACTACAACTCTCCTTCCGTGGCCTCCAACTACTCTTAAATGCAAGTAAAACTAAATGCATGCTCTTCAACCGATCGCTGCCCGCACCTGCCCGCCCGTCCAAATCAAATCAAATGTATTTATATAGCCCTTCGTACATCAGCTGATATCTCAAAGTGCTGTCCAGCATCACTACTCTGGACGGTTCTGACCTAGAATATGTAGACAAATACAAGGTGTCTGGTTAGACTGTAAACTATCCTTCCAGACTCACATTAAGCATCTCCAATCCAAAATTACATCTAGAATTGGCTTCCTATTTGGCAACAAAGCATCCTTCACTCATGCGGCAAAACATACCCTCGTAAAACTGACTATCCTACCGATCCTCGACTTTGGCGATGTCATTTACAAAATAGCCTCCAACACTCTACTCAACAAATTGGATGCAGTCTATCACAGTGCCATCTGTTTTGTCACCAAAGCCCCATATACTACCCACCACTGCGACCTGTACACTCTCGTTGGCTGGCCCTCGCTTCATACTCGTCGCCAAACCCACTGGCTCCAGGTCATCTACAAGTCTTTGCTAGGTAAAGCACTGCCTTATCTCAGTTCACTGGTCACCATAGCAGCACCTACCCGCAGCACTCGCTCCAGCAGGTGTATTTCACTGGTCACCTCCAAAGACAATTCCTCCTTTGGCCGCCCTTCCTTCCAGTTCTCTGCTGCCAATGACTGGAACGAACTGCAAAAATCGCTGAAGCTGGAGACTCTTATCTCCCTCACTAACTTTAAGCACCAGCTGTCAGAGCAGCTCACAGATCACTGCACCTGTACATAGCCCATCTGTAAATAGCCCATCCAACTACCTCATTCACACACTGTATTTATTTATTTATTTTGCTCTTTTGCACCCCAGTATCTCTACTTGCACATTCATCTTCTGCACATCTATCACTCCAGTGTTTAATTGCTAAATCGTAATTACCTCGCCACTCTGAACCTCCGGCGCCGACAGAGATGGCCGCCTCGCTTCGCGTTCCTAGGAAACTATGCAGTATTTTTTTTTTTTTACATGTTTTTTCTTACATTGGTACCCCAGGTAATCTTAGGTTTTATTACATACAGTCGGGAGGCACTACTGGATTAAACAGCAACGTCAACTCACCATCATTATGATCAATAATACGACTTTCCCGAAGCGGATCCTGTGTTTTGCCCACCACCCAGGACAATAGATCGGATCCCAGCCGGGCGAACCAAAACAACGTCGCCGTAAAAGGGGCAGACGAAGCAGTCTTCTGGTCAGGCTCCGGAGACGGGCACATCGCGCACCGCTCCCGAGCATAGTACTCGCCAATGTCCAGTCTCTTGACAACAAGGTTGATGAAATCCGAGCAAGGTTAGCATTCTAGAGAGACATAGGAAACTGTAACGTTCTTTGCTCCACGGAAACATGGCTCACTTGAGACAGGCTATCGGAGTCGGTACAGCCAGCTGGTTTCTTCACGCATCACGCCGACAGAAACAAGCATCTTTCTGGTAAGAAGAGGGGTGGGGAGGGGGGTATGCCTTATGATTAACGAGACGTGGTGTGATCATAACAACATATAGGAACTCAAGTCCTTCTGTTCACCTGACTTAGAATTCCTCACAATCAAATGTCGACCGCATTATCTACCAAGAGAATTCTCTTCGATTATAATCACAGCCGCATATATTCCCCCCAAGCAGACACATCGACGGTCCTGAACTAACTTTATTTGACCCTATGTAAACTGGAAAGCAAATATCCTGAGGCTGCATTCATTGTAGCTGGGGATTTTAACAAGGCTAATCTGAAAACAAGACTCCCTAAATTCTATCAGCATATCGATTGTGCTACCAGGGCTGGTAAAACCCTGGATCATTGTTATTCTAACTTCAGCGGCTCATATGAGGCTCTCCCCCGCCCTCCTTTCGGAAAAGCTGACCACAACTCCATTTTGTTGCTCCCAGCCTATTCAACGTTGGTCCAACCAATCTGATTCCACACTTCAAGATTGCTTCGATCACGTGGATTGGGATATGTTCCGAATACGCTGATTCAGTGAGCGAGTTTATTAGCAAGTGCATCGGCGATGTCGTACTCACAGCAACTATTAAAACATTCCCAAACCAGAAACCGTGGATTGATGGCAGCATTCGCGCGAAACTGAAAGTGCGAACCACTGCTTTTAACCAGGGCAAGGTGACCGGAAACATGACCGAATACAAACAGTGTAGCTATTCCCTCCGCAAGGCAATCAAACAAGCTAAGCGTCGGTATAGAGACAAAGTAGAGTCGCAATTCAACGGCTCAGACACAAGCGGTATGTGGCAGGGTCTACAGTCAATCACAGATTACAAAAAGAAAACCAGCCCCGTCACGGACCAGGATGTCTTGCTCCCAGACAGACTAAATAACTTATTTGCTCGCTTTGAGGACAATGCAGTGCCACTGCCTGCAGACTCTCCTTCACTGCAGCCGACGTGAGTAAAACATTTAAATGTGTTAACGTGTTAACATATTCAATCAATCCTTATCCCAGTCTGCTGTTCCCACATGCTTCAAGAGGGCCACCATTGTTCCTGTTCCCAAGAAAGGTAAGGTAACTGAGCTAAACGACTACTGCCCCGTAGCACTCACGTCATCATGAAGTGCTTTGAGAGACTAGTCAAGGACCATATCACATCCACCCTACCTGACACTGTAGACCCACTCCAATTTGCTTACCGCTCCAATAGGTCCACAGACGACACAAGCGCAACCACACTGCACACTGCCCTAACCCATCTGGACAAGAGGAACACTTATGTGAGAATGCTGTTCATCGACTACAGCTCAGCATTTAACACCATAGTACCCTCCAAACTCATCATCAAGCTCGAGACCCCGCCCTGTGCAACTGGGTACTGGACTTCCTGACGGGCCGCCCCCAGGTGGTGAGGGTAGGTAACAACATCTCCACCCCGCTGATCCTCATCACTGGAGCCCCCCAAGGGTGCGTTCTGAGCTCTCTCCTGTACTCCCTGTTCACCCACGACTGCGTGGCCATGCACGCCTCCAACTCAATCATCAAGTTTGCAGACGACACTACAGTGGTAGGCTTGATTACCAACAATGACAAGACGGCCTACAGGGAGGAGGTGAGGGCCCTCTGAGTCTGGTGTCAGGAAAATAACCTCACACTCAACGTCAATAAAACAAAGGAGATGATCGTGGACTTCAGGAAACAGCAGAGGGAGCCCCCTATCCACATCGACGGGACAGTAGTGGAGAGGAAAATAAGTTTTAAGTTCCTCGGCGTACACATCACAGACAAACTGAATTCGTCCACCCACACAGACAGCGTGGTGAAGTAGGCGCAGCAGCACCTCTTCAACCTCAGGAGAATGAAGAAATTCGGCTTGTCACCAAAAGCACTCACAAACTTTTACAGATGCACAATCGAGAGCATCCTGTCGGGCTGTATCCCCGCCTGTATCACCGCCCACAACCGTAAGGCTCTCCAGAGGGTAGTGAGGTCTGCACAACGCATCACCGGGGGCAAACTACCTGCCCTCCAGGACACCTACACCACCCGATGTCACAGGAAGGCCATAAAGATCATCAAGGACAACAACCACCCGAGCCACTGCCTGTTCACCCCGCTATCATCCAGAAGGCGAGGTCAGTACAGGTGCATCAAAGCAGAGCCCAAGAGACTGAAAAACAGCTTCTATCTCAAGGCCATCAGACTGTTAAACAGCCACCACTAACATTGAGTGGCTGCTGCCAACATATTGACTAAACTCCAGCCACTTTAATAATGGAAGAATTGATGTAAAAATGTATCCCTAGCCACTTTAAACAATGCCACTTAATATAATGTTTACATACCCTACATTACTCTTCTCATATGTATATACTGTACTCTATACCATCTACTGCATCTTGCCATCTTTATGTAATACATGTATCACTAGCCACTAGCCACAATGCCACTTTTATATGTTTACATACCCTACATTGATTTGGATGAATATTTTCCAGAAAATGAACCAAGTTTCAATACCAAGAACAAGAGTCCCGGAAAATACCGCAAAGTGCCACTTTTAAATCTTCTAAAGGGACACTACGCCATTTTATCAGCTTGGCTGCCTCACTATGTAAAGATTTCAGAGCAAATTAAACTAATATTTAGTAATGATGCAGTAACTATCTTTGATCTCCAATGACATTGTTGTGAATTGCAAAACAGGATGTTCATAAATTCAGAGCGTTATCATATTCCTCAATCAATTTCCGCAGTAAGCTATATCGACACATAGTGCGCTCAGGACCCACAGAGCACACCACGAGTATAGCGTTGTCGAATCATACAAACTTTGTAATGGCATTCAATCAAGTTGCTAAGCTTGCTAGATAACCTCCAACGAATGACAGAAAATATCCTATATTTGTCAACATCAAGTTGATTGTATGGATAGCAGATCAGCTCATGAATAACGGGGAGATGAAGAGTGGAATTTGTGGAAATAGTTTAAATATCAAGGTATCTTAAAACTTTTTAGGGCTGCAATCCCGTTAACGGGATGGATATCGATATAACAGCCAGTGAAAGTGCAGGGCGCCAAATTCTAAAGTATCTTATACCGTTTTAAAGGTCATCTTGGTGTTAATCCCACCACCGTGTCCGATTTCAAATAGGCTTTACAGCGAAAGCACCACAAACGATTATGTTAGGTCATCACCAACTCACAGAAAAAGTCACAAATAGAGGTAAAATTCTTCACTAACCTTTGATGATCTTCATCAGATGACACTCATAGGACTTCATGTTACACAATACATGTATGTTTTTTTGATAAAGTTCATATTTATATAGAAAATCTCAGTATACATTGGCGCGTTACGTTCACTAGTTCCAAAAACATCCAGTGATATTGCAGAGAGCCATATCCGTTGGCAGAAATAATCATTATAAATTTTGATAAATACAATTGTTAGACATGGAAATACCTCTTCTTAACTTCTTGGATATAGGGGGCGCTCTTTTAATTTTTGGATAAAAAAACATTCCCGTTTTAAACAAGATATTTTGTCACGAAAAGATGCTCGACTATGCATATAATTGACAGCTTTGGAAAGAAAACACTCTGATGTTTCCAAAACTGCAAAGATATTGTCTGTGAGTGCCACAGAACTGATGCTACAGGCGAAACAAAGATGAAATTTCAAACAGGAAGTGCCCCAGATTTTGAAGGCGCTGTGTTCCTATGTCTCCTTATATGGCTGTGAATGGGCCAGGAATAAGCTTACACTTTCGGTCGTTTCCCCAAGGTGTCTGCAGCATTGTGACGTATTTGTAGGCATATCATTGGAAGATTGACCATTTTACACTACATCTACTAGGTGCTCGCTTGGTGTCCTCCGTCGCAATTATTGCGTAATCTCCAGCTGCATGTATTTTTCCATTTGCTTCCGAGGAGAAACCCAACTGCCACGAATGATTTATCATCGAATAGATATGTGAAAAACTCCTTGAGGATGATTCTAAACACCGTTTGCCATGTTTCTGTCAATATTATGGAGTTAACCTGTTGCTTCTACTCGGGACGCTTGCGTCCCAACTAGAGCTCTGGAAATGCAAATGCACTACGCTAAATGCTAATAGTATTAGTTAAAACTCAAAAGTTCATTAAAATACACATGCAGGGTATCGAATTAAAGCTACACTCGTTGTGAATCCAGGCAACAAGTCAGATTTTTAAAATGCTTTTCGGCGAAAGCATGAGAAGCTATTATCTGATAGCATGCAACACCCCAAAAGACCCACAGGGGACGTAAACAAAATAATTAACATTTCGGCGTTACACAAACCGCACAATAAAATAGAAAACATTCATTACCTTTCACCATCTTCTTTGTTGGCACTCCTAGATGTCCCATAAACACTATTTGGGTCTTTATTTCGATTAAATCGGTCCATATAAAGCCTAGATATCGTTATATGTAGACTGTGTGATAAACGAAAAAAACATTGTTTCAAAACGTAACGTCATTTTTTTAAATTCAAAAAGTCGACGATAAACTTTCACAAAACACTTCGAAATACGTTTGTAATGCAACTTTAGGTATTAGTAAACGTTAATAAGCGATAAAATTCATCAGGAGGCGATGTAAAGATCATTAGCTGTCCGTCTGGAAAAATGTCCGGCTAGAAACTCAACGAAAATATCCGGTCCTAGACCGGATTAGATACGGTGTCCTGTATGTGTTTGACCAAGAAAAAACTCGAAGGAAATGACAAGACTCTAGACACCCTGTGGAAGCTGTAGGTACTGCAACCTCAGTCAATTAATTGTGGTTCACGTTTATCAATGGGTTCAAGTAGCGCATGGATATATTTTCCCCATTTTCAGTGATCAGTTTTTCCTGTGCTTTTCGATGTAAATGCCGTTCTGGTAAAGCCACAGCAGTGATTTAACCAGTTTTTTAAACGTCTGAGTGTTTTCTATCCACACAGACTAAGCAAATGCATATACTATATTCCTGGCATGAGTAGCAGGGCGCTGAAATGTTGCGCGATTTTTAACAGAATGTTCAAAAAAGTAGAGGGTCGACTGAAGAGGTTAATTTGGAAAAAAGTTTGGCGTTGTAATGACTGAATTTTCGTTTTTTTTTCTTAGCCAAACGTGATGAACAAAACGGAGCGATTTCTCCTACACAATCTTTTTGGAAAAAATGAACATTTGCTATCTAACTGAGAGTCTCCTCATTGAAAACATCCAAAGTTCTTCAAATGTAAATGATTTTATTTGAATGCTTTTCTTGTTTTTGTGAAAATGTTGCCTGCTGAATGCTAGGCTTAATGCTATGCTAGCTATCAATACTCTTACACAAATGCTTGTGTAGCTATGGTTGAAAAGCATATTTTGAAAATCTGAGATGACAGTGTTGTTAACAAAAGGCTAAGCTTGTGAGTAAATATATTTCTTTCATTTCATTTGCGATTTTCATGAATAGTTAACGTTGCGTTATGGTAATGAGCTTGAGGCTACGATTACGCTCCCTGATACGGGATTGCTCGACGCAAGAAGTTAATGCAACCGCTGTGTGAGGTTTTTTTTTTAAACGGAAAATGGAAAAAGCCAAACCATGCAATAATCTGAGACGGCGCTCAGATTTTTTTTTTTATCCGCCATGTTGGAGTCAACAGAAATCAGAAATAACATTATAAATATTCCCTTACCTTTGATGATCTTTATCAGAATGCACTCCCAGGAATTCTAGTTCCACAATAAATGTTTGTTTTGTTCAATAATGTCCATTATTTATGTCCAAGTAGCTACTTTTGTTAGCGAGTTTAGTACGCAAATCCAAATGCTCGTTCAGGTCCAGCCGAATGTCGGATGAAAACTACAAAAAGTTATATTACAGGTCGAAGAAACATTTCAAACTAAGTATAGAATCAATCTTTAGGATGTTGTTCTCATAAATCTTCAATAACGTTCTAACCGGAGAATTCCATTGTCTGTAGAAAAGCCATGGAACGCAGGTGGCTATCATGTGAAATGCGTGTGACCAGGCCCCGGCTCTCTGCCAGACCACTGACTCAAACAGCTCCAATCTGGCTCCAAATCCCAGTAGAAGCCTCATTCAAGATTCTAAAGATGGTTGAAGCCTAGTGGAAGCCTTAGGAAGTGCAACATAACCAACATCCCACTGTGTATTCAATAGGGGCTTGGTTGAAAATCGACCAAACTCAGATTTCCCACTTCCTGTTTGGATTTCTTCTCAGGATTTTGCCTGCCATATGAGTTATACTCACAGACATCATTCAAACAGTTTTAGAAACTTCAGAGTGTTTTCTATCCAATACTAATAATAATATGCATATATTAGCAACTGGACCTGAGGAGCAGGCTGTTTACTCTGGGCACCTTTCATCCAAGCTACTCAATACTGCCCCTGCAGCCATGAGAAGTTAACGGGGACAAACTCTGTTTTAAAAATATCCATACCGTTTGTTGATCACACATTCTCTAGTGAAGCTCTCATATGGGCAGCAAGTATGAGACAGCAGAGAGCTGTCGAGCTGTATTTTGAGAATAGAGCTGTATTTTGATTTGCATAAGCGAGAGACGTGCATTGATAATGCAACCTATGGATTACATTCAGGAATGTTCATGCGAGACAGGAGTCAGGATTTATTTAACTAGGCAAGTCAGCCTAGTTAAGCCCTGTTAGGGGTAGGCAGAATACTGCCCCCTTTGGAGGAATTGCGTGCCCATAGTAAACAGAAAAAAATCTGTCCAAAATTGCTAATATATGCATATAATAATAATTATTGAATAGAAAACACTCTAAAGCTTCTAAAACCGTTCAAATGATGTCTGTATGTAAAGCAGAACTCTCAGGGCAGCCATTCTCCCAAACTCTCTCTTGTCATCTGAAAAGTTGGGCCAACCCCCCCCCTCCCAACCAGCTACGGATCTGGGAACAGTTTCTATCTCTTCAGCGCGATGTCTCCTTTCAATGGGGCGTTTCATTGTGAGAATCACGCGCTCCCTCACCCTTTGGCAGGCTAAAATCTTCGGGTCACGCGAAAATACATGTACTCTCTTGCGCGAGTCGGGTCTGGAGCTCTCTTTGCTCCAGGTTTCACCAAACGATGTCAGTTTGTCTGTTCAAGCTGATAATTGTTTTGCACGTTTAGAACATCCTAAAGCTTGATTCTGCACTTAGTTTGACCAGTTTAGTCGACATATAATTTTGACGTTTTGATACGCATCCACTAGAATTTTGGCTGCATTTCAGCCGGAATTTGTCGCGTTTGATAACCCAAAGACACAGACTTGAAAACCAAACGCAGTTTTTGGTAAGTATGACTCCTTCCACGGCTTCTGATCGAAGAACATCAAAGGTAAGGGAATATTTATGTGGTAATTTTGTGTTTCTGTGGACTCCAACATAGAGGAGACATACTGCTAATGTCTGAGCGCCGTCTCATATTATAGCCTAGTGAACAAATTCTGTAACGTTAAAAATAAATGTAACACAGCGGTTGCATTAAGAAGAAGTGTATCTTTCTAACTATATGTAGAACATGTATATTTAGTCAAAGTTTATGATGTGTATTGCTTGTTATCTGACGTTATCTGGCGGAGCTATCATCATTTCTCCGGACATTTGAGTAGCATTTTTTGAACATGGCGTCATTGTAAACAGAGATTTATGGATATAAATTGCATATTATTGAAAAAAACATAAATGTACTGTGTAACATGTCCTATTACTGTCATCTGATGAAGATTAGTGAAGGTTAGTGAATTATTTTTCTTTCAATCCTGCGTTTGTTGATTGCATATTTTGTTCAACATGGCTATTCAAATTAGCTGTGTCTTTGGTGGTGGTTTGACATAAATATGTGCTATGTTTTCGCCGTAAAACATTTTAGAAATCTGACTTGCTGGCTAGATGAACAAGGTGTTTATCTTTCATTTGAGCTATTGGACTTGTTAATGTGTGGAGGTTAAATATTTCTAAGAATATTTTTGCATTCCATGCGCCACGTTCCAGCTGAACGTGGGAGGGGTCGTTCCCAAAAGGGAACCCCACCCGTTAACAGGTTTTAAGAACAAATTCTTATTTTCAGGAACAGTGGGTTAACTGCCTGTTCAGGGGGAGAATGACAGATTTGTACCTTATCAGCTCAGGGATTTGAACTTGCAACCTTACGGTTACTAGTCCATCGCTCTAACCACTACGCTACCTGCCGCCCCAGATGTGGTGACTTTGTGTGAAGTAGGCTTTGCGACAACCTGTTTGGATAATTAGCTATTGAATTTTTTGCTCATCTGATGCTGCGCATGTTGTGTATTTTGTGGAATTGCATTAGTTCGACATTGGGGAAAAACTTTGTAACTGACATTACATTTTTCTGGACATGTGAAGAATGTTCCAGGGACAGTCCCTGGATCCCGATTACCCATGTTAATCCATAATTCTGACTGTAACCCTACCCCTAGGTGTTCCTTAGATTTTATTGATGTTGTTTTCCACACATTTCCTGATTGGGACAATAAAGAGATTGATCCTGTATACTGTACACACTCATACAAATTAAGTATCATCAGTAAAGTATAGGATGGTTAGATGGATCATTTTCCTCTTGCAAAGATACACTAACTATAACTTTTGAAATAGACGGGATGGCACATTATCATGACGATTGCCAAATATTGCAACAAATATTGCAAAACTATTTTTCCCCTAAATAGCAGGGCCGTATTAACCCACAATGCAGCAACACGTTTTGCAATGGAAAAGAAAATGTACAGGTATTGTAGTACCTCCCTGTTTCAAAGCATTTTCTTAAAGTTTTGTACTGAACATGACTGTGATCGCGTAACTGACTAACCTGAGCCACCACACATTGACTCTGTACTGGTGCCCCCTCGAGTAGCCTCGTTACTGTTATTTTATTGTTGCTCTTTAAATATTTGTTATTTTTCTATTTTCTTATTTTTTTCATTTGTCATTTTATTTATTGTTTACTTCAGTTTATTTAGTAAATACTTTCTTAACACTTTTTTTCTTAAAACTGCATTGATGGTTAATCTTGCGATTCTCAAACCCGGATCCGGGAGCGTAATCATCGCCTCAAACTAATTAGCATAACGCAGCGGTCATAAATATCCCTGGAAAATCTTCCTATTCATGAAAATCACAAATGAAATATATTGAGACACAGCTTAGCCTTTTGTTAATCACACTGTCATCTCAGATTTTCAAAATATGCTTTACAGCCAACGCTAGACAAGCATTTGTGTAAGTTTATCATAGCCTAGCATAGCATTATGCCCTGCTAGCAGCAGGCAACATTTTCACGAAAATAAGAAAATCAATCAAATTAAATCATTTACCTTTGAAGAACTTCGGATGCTTTCACTCAGGAGACTGCCAGTTAGATAGCAAATGTTCCTTTTTTCTCAAAATATTATTTTTGTAAGCGAAATAGTTCTTCACGTTTGGCTGAGAAATCGACCGGAAAATGTGGTCACTACAACGCCAAACTTTTTTCCAAATTATCTCCATAATATCGACAGAAACATGGCAAACGTTGTTTAGATTCAATCCTCAAGGTGTTTTTCACATATCTATTCGATAATATATCCATGGGGACAATTGGTTTCTCATTAGAAGCGATTGGAAAAATGGTTACTTCTGTACTTTACGCAAGATTTTCTGCGGGAGCCATCATGTGACCACTTGCTCAATGTGGTCCCTTACGGCCATTCTTCAACATAAATGCGTAAAAAGACGTCACAATGCTGTAGACACCTTGGGGAATACGTAGAAAGCGTAAGCTCATTCGTAGCCCATTCACAGCCATATAAGGAGTCATTGGCATGCAGCGCTTTCAAAAAATGGGGCACTTCCTGATTGGATTTTTATCTGGGTTTCGCCTGTAACATCAGTTCTGTTGCACTCACAGACAATATCTTTGCAGTTTTGGAAACGTCATAGTGTTTTCTATCCAAAGCTGTCAATTATATGCATAGTCGAGCATCTTGTCGTAACAAAATATCCCGTTTAAAACGGGAACGTTTTTTATCCAAAAATGAAAATACTGCCCCCTAGTCACAAAAGGTTTTAAGGGCTTGTAAGTAAGCATTTCACTGTAAGGTCTACCTACACCTGTTGTATTTGGCACATGTGACATATCAAATTTGATTTGATATGACCCCCTTGCACCCCCCTCACGATGATACAAAATGTCTGTCTAGTCCAGATCTTCCGGTTTCCACTAGCTTCTATTGCCACAAAGTCAGATTCCACAACCACAAAGTAAAAATTGGCATCATTTAAAAAAACTTTTTGATCTTAGTTTAATAAGTTTAGCAGTATGGTTAGGGTTAAGGTTAGGTTCGAAATCAATATTTAAGAAGATAAATTGTAGAAATGAGCAGGGTTTATGACTTTGTGGGTATGAAAGCTGGTGACGACCAGATCTTCCCGACTGACTCACCCGGATGGAACAGCTGATGAGGCCATCCCGGTTGTGGACCTTCAGTACCCTCTCAAACAGCTGGTTGCGGGCCACCTCGTCCGTGGCCATCTGGCCCTCCAGCAGGTCCATAGGCTCCGACACACCCCCTGTGAAGTCCACCAGTGCATCCGCCGTATTCCCACCGTCCAGGGCCTCGTAGCAGCCGTATACTCTGCAGGGACGGGAGGGGGGGAGGAGGGATTTAATGAATGAATTCAAATACACTGAACAAAAATATAAATGCAACAAAAATATTTTGTTGAGTTACAGTTCATATAAGGAAATCAGTCAATAGAAATAAATTCATTAGGACCTAATCTATAGATTTCACATGACTGAGAAGACAGATATGCATCTGTTGGTCACAGATACCTTAAAAAAACATAGAGGTGTGGATCTCAAGTGGCACAGCAGTCTAAGGCACTGCATCGTCACTACTGACCCGGTTTCAATCACAGGCTGTGTCACAACTATCCATGACCGAGAGTCCCATAGGTCAGAGCACAATTGGCCCAGCGTCGTCCTGGTTAGGGGAGGGTTTGGCCGGGGGGGGCTTTATTTGCCTCATCGCACTCTTGCGACTCCTTGTGGCGGGCCGGGCGCCTGCAGACTTCGGTCATCAGTTGAAGTTTCCTCCGACACATTGGTGCGGCTTGTTTCCTGGTTAAGCGGGCGGGTGTTAAGAAGCGCGGTTTGGCAGGTAATGTTTCGCAGGATGCATGACTTGACCTTCGCCTCTCCCGAGCCCGTTGGGGAGTTGCAGCAATGAGAAAATATTGTAATTGGATATCATGAAATTGTGGAGAAAATGGGGGTAAAATACAACAACAAAGGAACACCCAGTATCTAGTGTGACCACCATTTGCCTCATGCATCTCTATTGCATAGTTATTCCATTGCATAGTTATTGATTGTGGCCTGTGGAATGTTGTCCCACTCCTCTTCAATGGCTGTGCAAAGTTGCTGGATATTGTCAGGAACTGGAACACACTGTCGATCCAGAGCATCCCAAACGAAGGTGCTCAATCACAAAATGCTGTACAGAAACCAGCCTAAAACCCCAAACAGCAGGCAATGCAGGTGTAGAAGCACAGACATGTCTGGTGGGTATGCAGGCCATGGAAGAACTGGGACATTTTCAGCTTCCAGGAATTGTGTACAGATCCTTGCGACATGGAGCCTTGCATTATCATGCTGAAACATGAGGTGATGGCGGCGGATGAATGGCACAGCAATGGGCCTCAGGATTTCATCACAGTATGTCTGTGCATTCAAATTGCCATAGATAAAATGCAATTGTGTTCGTTGTCCATAGTTTATGCCCGCCCATACCATAACCACACTCTCATCATGGGTCACTCTGTTCACAATATTGACATCAGCAAACCACTTGACCACACAACGCCATACACGCTGTCTGCCATCTGCCTGGTACAGTTGAAACCGGGATTCATCCGTAAAGAGCAGACTTCTTCAATGTGCCAGTGGTCATCGAAGGTGAGCATTTGCCCACTGAAGTTGGTTACGATGCCAAACTGCAGTCAGGTCAAGACCATGGTGAGGACGACAAGCACGCAGATGATCTTCCCTGAGACGGTTTCTGACAGTTTGTGCAGAAATTCTTAGGTTGTGCAAACCCACAGTTTCATCAGCTGTCTGGGTGGCTGGGTGCAGACGATCCTGGAGGTGAAGAAGCCGGATGTGGAGGTCCTGGGCTGGTGTGGTTACACGTGGTCTACGGTTGTGTGGCCGGTTGGACATACTGCCAAATTCTCTAAAACGACAAATTGAGGCGGCTTATGGTAGAGAAATTATATACAATTCTCTGGCAACAGCTCTGGTGGATAATCCTGCAGTCAGCATGCTAATTGCACACTCGCTCAAAACTTGAGACATCTGTGGCATTGTGTTGTGTGACAAAACTGCACATATTTGAGTGGCCTTTTATTGTCCCCAGCACAAGGTAATGATCATGCTGTTTAAAGCAGATTCTTGATATGCCACTCCTGTTAGGTGGATGTATTATCTTGGCAAAGGAGAAATGCTCACTAGCAGGTATGTAAACAAATTTGTGCAAAACATTTTAGAGAAATATGTTTTTGTGCAGATGGAACATTTCTGGGATCTTTTATTTCAGCTCATGAAACATGGGACCTTTACATGTTGTGTTTATATTTTTGTTCAGTATAAAAAACAATATATGCCATTTAGCAGAAACTTTCATCTAAAGAAACCTAGTCATGCGACATGAATTTTACGTATGGGTGGCCCCGGGAATCGAACCCACAATCCTGGCGTTGGAAGGGCCATACTCTTCATCTGAAGTCAAATATCCCTCTATCAATGTTGTCTACAATGCACAGTTGACATCTGGATGACAAAGGAGCCTAGATTCTTAAACAGCATTCCCATTCTGATATTCTGCCCAATTATTGGTAAAAGAGCTACTATGATTGATCAAAAGACCAATTATTGGAAAAAGATCAGAATTGGGCTGCCAGTGTAAATGCAGCCTTAGTTGACTTCAAATCTTAATATGTGACTCTACAGCTTAATCAAAAGGACAGTGAATAGTACATCTTTTGAATCAGTCAAAATATTGATAGAAGTACATAATAGATTATTAGGTCTTATTATAAGACATGCTTATAACATGTTATAAAGCATTGAACCTACAGGCGTTAAGTAAAGTGTTACCAATTGGAAATATTTATTACATTGAGTGAGTGCGTCTTCGTTCTAAAGATTTTTTTTGCATACCTCAAATATTGGGAGACTTAAACATAGCATCATATCTTTAATTAGATGACATTCCCCCAGGGCTGCTACAGTACTCTCTCTTTATCCCTGTCCCATAGGTGTTCATTTCATTTTAATGTTGTTGTTTTTAACCCAGACTTTACATCATATTCCCAAATTGGGACAATATATAGATTGATGGACACATGGATTGAATAATACATTTTTCTCCAAGACAGTACCACACGTTTCCCAATTTGTACAATAAAGCCATTGACTGATTGATTGATTCATTGACTAACTTCGCATAGGCCTTCTCCACCAGTGCGCTCCAGAACTCGTTACTGTCATCTGAGTGGCAGTAGACCAGCTGGTTGTCCACCGTGGGCAGCCGGTCGTCAATCACCACGTCCACCCACTCGCCAAAGCGCCAGAAGCGGAAGTGGAAGATTCCGGCATATGCCTCAGGCGTCTCTGTGTCCCACTCCTGCTCCTTCCAGTCTGGGATGACCTGAAGGGAGGGCAGGTTGGAGGGGGAAGTGTGGGGGTGGAGAGGACGGAGTGGAGGAGGTCGGAGAAGGTGTAGGTGGAGGGATAAGAGGTTGGGAATGAGGGAGGGAAAGGGTGGGCAAAGGGAGGAGGGGGTGGATGGTGGAGTGGGAGAGGGAGGAGAGAGGTGGAGGGTGTGGGAAAGTAGGAGAGGGAGGAGAGGGGTGGAGGGTGGAGTGGGAGAGGGAGGAGAGGGGTGATGGGGGAGTGGGAGAGGGAGGAGAGTTGGTGGAAGGTAGGAGAGGGAGGAGAGGGGTGGAGGGTGTGGAAAAGTAGGAGGGGGAGGAGAGGGTGGAGGGGGAGAGGGAGTGGGAGTGGGAGGAGAGGGGGCGTGGGAGAGGGAGGAGAGGGGTGAAGGGTGTGGGAAAGGGAGGAGAGGTGTGGAGGGTGTGGAAATGCAAGACGAGTAGAGGGAGGAAAAAGAGAGTGTTGGTTATATTGTGAAAGCCAAACCTACAAGTTGTGTGTCGGCCGAACTCATAAATACACACCCTCTTGTGAGTGAGGCTGTCATCCCCGCTGCAGCATACCTCGTGCCCCCACCTGGTCCCCTCTAGGCCGGCCGATGCGTTCCGGAGGTTTAGGGGAACATTTAATGTAATTTATCACCAGGGCTCTGGCTAGCATAAATCCAGAGCGAGAACAGGTGGAACAGGACACACGGCTGGGGAACGATTCGAGCTGCATGGAACTACCTGCCAGTCATCCCCTTCCCAGTGGCTCCCCATCAGACTGCGGTGGGGTGTATGGCACAAATAAGGTCACACTTAAGGCGTCTGCATACATCAGTTACACTGTACTTGGAGATACATGCAGGGGAGTGGTGGACTCCGGTCGGTAGGTAGGTTCTAGCTGTGTGGTTCCGATGGACCCTTCCTTCTGCTGATTGAGGGGCTTTTCTGTGTGTGTTTGTGTGTGTGTGTGTGTAGTAGCGGCTCCTTTAAGAGGAGAGGATAAAAGAAACAGCACTGCACCATGGAAACCCCGAATCATTTGGGAGCTACCCCCCCCCCTTGCTCTCTCTGGCTCCTTTTTCTCTGACTTTGGCCTGGAGGGAGAGAGAGAGAGCAAGGGAAGGTAAGAGATCGAGAGATCGAGAGAGAGAGAGAGAGAGAGAGAGAGAGAGAGAGACAGATAGAGAGAGAGAGAGAGAGAGAGAGAGAGAGAGAGAGAGAGAGAGAACGAGAGAGAGAGAGAGAGAGAGAGAGAGAACGAGAGAGAACGAGAGAGAACGAGAGAGAGAGAACGAGAGAGAGAACGAGAGAGAGAGCGAAAGAGAGCGAGAGCGAAAGAGAGCGAGAGCGAAAGAGAGCGAGAGAGAGAGAGAGGAATATCCATCTTGGCTTTCATCCAGAACACAATAAAGCTCTATGATAACTCTACTCTGCGAAGGATGGAGTGGCCAGAAACAGCAGCTCCATCCACCCCTGCAGTCCCCTCCTCCCATCCCATAACACAATTTTCAGGCAGTGGTGCCCATCAGACCAGACACACAGAGCTACCCCATCACCTGGTCCATATTTAATAGTGCACAATGTAGCAAAACATTTGGCAATAGAAAATTAAAATGAGCGCATCTTGATGGACAATTTCAGGTAGTCCCTCCCTATTTCAGTCTGTTCTGCGGCTAATGAATACGGCCCAGGGGGGAAATGTTTTGAACATAGCAGATAGAAATAAAACGTTTAACACAGTTTCTATCTGACAGACAATCATATATCTGTTCTACCTGATACATTTCAATCTGAAATATCGCAGATTTCGGTCATACTTAGCAGAATACAGTATGTAGTGAGAGAGGCAGGCCTCCACTAGCCAAGCACAACGATGGCACAAATGTGAGATAAATATGTGACAACCACACAACTGTCTCTGGTTTCCACAAGGGAAATCTCAAATTCTCCTCCGCAGACGTCATTAGCTCCAGTTGCCTAGTGTCTAATGCTCATTTTGCCAAATAAGAACACCAAGACGGCAAGACCCACCACCCGTCTAAGGGTATTAAAGCCATGCGCGAGAGTCTTCCACACACTAACTGACTAGTTGACACACCAACTGACATACTAACTGGTTAACTGACACACTAACTGACACATTAACTGACCGGCGAGAGAGGAAGAAAAGAAGAGAGAGAGAGAGAGACAAAGATGCTGAGAACGTGACAAAGAGAGAGTGAGAGATAGAGGGGATTCCTGAGCGAGTGAGAGGACTCAGCCAGCCAAAGCATGATCGAGCCTTCACCCACTTTTCGAACCATCAACCTCTTGAAGCTTGACCTCTTGAACCCAAACCAACATGGCTTCCCAAACCACACTGGAGCTGCCCTTCCAGCCCGACCTCCATCTGACCGAGGTGATGCGCCAGAGGGTCCAGTCTCTGCAGCAGCGCGGCGGAAAGCGGCAGGACGGTGAGGACGGTCTCCTCCGACCCCACAAGGCCGTTTACCACCTAGACTTCTCCCTGCATGCTTTGCACTTCACCCCTGGGGCGTGTGGCTGGCACGTCCGGGCCGCCTCACTGTGATTGCCACCTCGCAGCTCTGGACGCCTGACCTCACCCACTTGATGACTCTCACTCTGGCCTGCTCGCCTCCCTACCACTGAGGAAGTACAGTTCCCGCGCAGCCCAGTCAAAACTGTTCGCTGCTCTGGCCCCCCAATGGTGGAACAAACTCCCTCACGACGCCAGGACAGCGGAGTCAATCACCACCTTCCGGAGACACCTGAAACCCCACCTCTTTCAGGAATACCTAGGATAGGATAAAGTAATCCTTCTCACCCCCCCCCCCTTAAAAGATTTAGATGCACTATTGTAAAGTGGCTGTTCCACTGGATGTCTTAAGGTGAACGCACCAATTTGTAAGTCGCTCTGGATAAGAGCGTCTGCTAAATGACTTAAATGTAAATGTAAATGATGAACCGCCAGCTACTGGACCCAGCGGGGTGTTCTGGCGAGCCGAGGGCTATGGCGACGACACGCCTGTGCACCACTACGAGGCCGACGGCCAGGAGTTTGGTGAGCGGATTGCTGATTTAGAAAAGGTGAGGAAGACAATGTACTTCCTGCTGGCGTTTGAGGAAGGTGTTGGTCCCGGCGTCTTTGAATGTTCCATCAGTTTCCAGGTGGGCCAGAAGTGAAGACTGCAGGAGGAAATGGCGGCGGGAAGGCAAGGTACAAGGCAGCTATTTTGGAAATGTTTTCTTTAGTCATCTGGCATTATGTGCAAGTGCTTTCATCATGTTTTTCCATTACCATCCTTCCTTGTCGGAGCACAATTTAGTTTTTCCTTTCAAACTTCACACTGTCATTTTCTAAATACAGTATAATATTTCTCCTTAATTAGGAAGTAAAGTTCGGGTTAGGGCAGGGGTCACAATTTGGCGGCCTGTGAGACAAATGGCCGATTTAATGTGGCCTACAGTAGTTGGTACTTGTAACCACAGGGGAAAGGACACATGAACCGAGCGACCAGAGGGACCACAACCCTTCACGTCCTCTGGGGTGGAAGAAGGATAACATCTCAACACCACCACTCCCTTGTCTCAATTGCTTCCTTCCTTCAACTCTCATCCATCTCTTTTTTTTCCTGTCTTCCGTTTTAACATGGTACGACCAGCATCAAAACATAACAGAACCTTGTTTTGGATTGCAATATGTCCTTTTCTACTGTCTACTTTAGGTAGGTTTTCCATAGGGATTCAGGTACTTGTATCTGATCAAAACAACAGAGCATTTTGATGTCTGATGTTGAAATTACTATGAAGGATACAGCGTTTAGAGCCATACTGTAGAGTCAGTCGAGTCTAGAGATGTGATTATTCATTACTTGTAATGTTTGTTTGATACCATAACATGACTAAAGCAACTAATTAGAGAATGACTACTTGTAGGTCATTTATGTGCTGTTGAAATGGACTACTGATCTGAGTAAATCTTAACAAAAGACAAAACGATTCTCTCCATGGCATTTCTAACAGACTAGCAATACAACGTCAGCTCTGATGTTTTTCTATTACAAATTGTGTGTGTGTGTGCGCTGTGATTGTGTGTATGTGTGCATGACTGTCTGTTTGCATGTGTGTACTATCGAATTTCATTTTCTCTACTGCCGTCTGACAAAAGAGCAGGCTCGTCACAGATGACCTGACCTTGAGGGGGTTCCGGCTGTGTGTGGAGTCGTTCTCCTCCCACCTGAGGTGGCAGGCAGCAGAGAGGGATGCTGTACTGTAGTGTGGCAGCACAAACATAATACCCTAGCGGATAACAGGGTCCTATTAATTACACAACAAATGGAAGGAAACAGCCGGAAAACAGCCAAAACTCGTCCAAGAAGAAACACTTTGGTTTTGGTTTTCTGGTGCAATTTATTTGGTGCTCTCTGGTGTGCCCTAATGAACAAGACCCAGACTGGCTTCCTATTACCTCATCCATCTCCGTCTGGCCCCTGCCCGGATGACAAACGAGCACGGGGGGGTGGTTGTCCTCCGTAGGAGAAAGCCTCCACATAAAGACGGGTAGTGGAGAGCAAAAGATGGAGGGGAAGGGAGAGAGAGAATATGTAGGAGAGAGACAGAAAGAAAGAGAGAGAGAGGAGAGAGATGGGCGGCACCCACACCCACTCATCCACTCATCCACCCACTCATCACAGAGGCACAAATTAATGCCTGAAATCACTACCCACCAGTTAGATCGAATGTCTCACTCTTTGCAGTTGACTACTTTTCTCCAAAATAAATCTCATCTCCATTCCTTCTGTCAGTAATGACAATGTGGAACTGAAATGCAGTAGCAGCAGAGTACAGTGACAGTCTCTTGAGTCTCAATTAAGCGAATGGCCTGCAGTCTTAAGTGTGTAATTATCAATCTGATCGCGTCTCCACTGTCCTTCTCTTCCTTATTCAATAATATCAGCTCACAGTCATACTTTTTCCCTCTCATACTTACAGTTGCCTCTCACACACACACCGCACCAACACTAATTAGCTAGGCCTGTGCACATACCAGGATCCTAGGGGATCTACCTCTTAGTTGTTGTATGCATCACTGCACCGTGCCAGGTGTCACTAAACCATCAATGCACTGCTTCCATCACATTCAGACTGCCATGGGTCACACACACACACACACACACACACACACACACACACACACACACACACACACACACACACACACACACACACACACACACACACAGGAAATCAACATATGGAATCAAGGTCTGTGATCCACAAATCAAAGTTCTTCTGGATGCAACACGCTTACAAATATTGTCTGGGAATCCGACCTGCAGACTAGGTCTCCCATAGGACGCATGGAGGCTCTTCTAGGCGTGAATATATTTTAAATGCCTAATATTGGCCTAATGGCCAAGGAGAAAGTCCAAATAATAATGTACAGTTGAAGTCGGAAGTTTACATACACTTAGGTTGGAGTCATTAAAACGTCAAGGTATTGGAGTGGCCATCACAAAGCCCTGACCTCAACCCCATAGAAAATTTGAGGGAAGAACTGAAAAAGCATGTGCGAGCAAGGAGGCCTACAAACCTGACTTAGTTACACCAGCTCTGTCAGGGGGAATGGGACAAAATCCACCCAACTTATTGTGGGAAGCTTGTGGAAGGCTACCCGAAACGTTTGACCCAAGTTAAACAATTTAAAGGCAATGCTACCAAATACTAATTGAGTGTATGTAAACTTCTGACTCACTGGAAATGTGATGAAATAAATAATTCTCTCTTCTATTATTCTGACATTTCACATTCTTAAAATAAAATGGTGATCCTAACTGACCTAAGACAGGGAATGTTTACTTGGATTACATGTCAGGAATTGTGAAAAACTGAGTTTAAAAGTATTTGGCTAAGGTGTATGTAAACTACCGACTTCAACTGTACAATACCAGCCAAACGTTTGGACACACCTACTCATTCCAATGTTTTTCTTTATTTGTACTAGTTTCTACATTGTAGAATAATAACAAAGACATCAAAACTATGAAATGACACATATGGAATCATGTAGAACCCCAAAAAGTATTAATCAAAATGATTTAATATTTGAGATTCTTCAAAGTAGCCACCCTTTGACTTGATGACAGCTTTGCACACTCTTGGCATTCTCTCCACATTCATGGTAGACACCTGGAATTAATTTCAATTAACAAGTGTGCCTTGTTAAAAGTTAATTTGTGGAACTTTCCTTCTTAATGCGTTTGAGTCAATCAGTTGTGTTGTGACAAAGGTAGTGGTGGTAAACAGCAGATTGCCCTATTTGGTAAAAGAACAAGTCCATATTATGGCAAGAACATCTCAAATATGCAAAGAGAAATGACAGTCCACCATTACTTTAAGATATGAAGGTCAGTCAATATGTCATTTGGTTTGCACTTACTGGGTCTATCATTTGTTTTTCAACAGGACAATGACTCAACACACCTCCAGGCTGTGTAAGGGCTATTTGACCAAGAAAGAGAGTGATGGAGTATTGCATCAGATGACCTGGCCTCCACAATCACCTGACTTCAAACCAATTGAGATGGTTTGATTCCATGTGTGTTATTTCATAGTTTTGGTGTCTTCACTATTATTCTACAATGTAGAAAATAGCAAAAATAAAGAAAAACCCTTGAATGAGTAGGTGTGTCCAAACTTTTGACTGGAACTGTGCATATTGATCTGTCTCTGTCCAGCCCACCTCTCTCTGCCATTTTCCACCTTAAAGCTTAAGAGGGCTATTTTACAAACTCACAAACGCACATGCGCAAACACACACACACTCTTTTCATTTCCAATATTCACTCCCAATATCTGCTGGGTGGATTGGCTAGCCTGTAAAATAAATAGCCTATTGATCCATCGGTCTCCCTACAGGGTAAGAAATAATGGTGTCATGGCTTTTTCCCACATTTTGTTACGTTACAGGGTTATCCTAAAATATATCAAGTGGTTTTTCCCCCTCTTCAAACTATATCCCCTAATGACAAAGCAAAAGCTGTTTTTTAGAAATAAAAAACTGAAATATCACATTTACATAAGTATTCAGACACCTTACTCAGTACTTTGTTGATGTACCTTTGGCAGTGATTACAGCCTCAAGTCTTCTTGGGAATGACGCTACAAGCTTGGCACACCTGTATTTGGGAAGTTTCTCCAAATCTTCTCTGCAAATCCTCTGAAGCTCTGTCAGGTTGGATGGGGAGAGTCGCTGAACAGCTTTTTTCGGGTCTCTCCAGAGATGTTTGACCGGGTTCAAGTCCGGGCTCTGGCTGGGCCAGTCAAGGACATTCAGAGACTTGTCCCGAAGCCACTCCTGCATTGTCTTGGCTGTGTGCTTGGGATCGTTGTCCTGTTGGAAGCTGAACCTTCGCCCCAGTCTGAGGTTCTGAGAGATCTTGAGCAGGTTTTCATCAAGGATCTCTCTGTACTTTGCTCCGTTAATCTTTCCCTCGATCCTGACTAGTTTCTCAGTCCCTGTCGCTAAAAATCATCCCCACAGCATGATGCTGCCACCACCATGCTTCACTGTAGGGATGGTGCCAGGTTTCCTCCAGATGTGACGCTTGGCATTCAGGCCAAAGAGTTCAATCTTGGATTCATCAGACCAGAGAATCTTGTTTCTCATGGTCAGAGTCCTTTAGGTGCCTTTTGGCAAACTCCAAGCGGGCTGTCATTGGCCTTTTACTGAGGCCACGCTACCATAAAGGCCTGATTGGTGGGGGGCTGCAGAGATGGTTGTCCTTCTGGAAGGTTCTCCCATCTCCACAGAGGAACTATGGAGCTCTGTCAGAGTGACCATTGTGTCCTTGGTCATCTCCCTGACAAAGCCCTTTTCCCCAATTGCTCATGTTTGGCCGGGCGGTCAGCTCTAGAAAGAGTCTTGGTGGTTCCAAACTTCTTCCATTTAAGAATGATGGAGGGCACTGTGTTCTTGGGGACCTTAAATGTGGCGGAATTGCAGATTCAGACGGGACTAAAATTACGGATACAGTGATTGGTGCTTGTGCACATAATTAAATTACCTGAACTCCCACAATAAAAATCCCATCCGAATAGGGCTAAGGGCTTAAGTTGTTATTAACACGTAAAAGCCTTCATAATGTCTTATAACAAAGCGTAAGCCCTATTTGGACAGGATACGTTTTACAAGGGGAGCTCAGGTAATGTAATTATGTCCACGAGCACAAATCACTACATCCATCATTTTTGTCCCAGCCGAATCTTTCATGTCAGTAATTTTTTATTGCCAAATATGTCAGTTGATTAAATGTCTTCAAAGGCTACAGTTCATGATTCTTATTGATAAGCATTATTATTTTGACATTCTCTGAACTATAGACCATATGGCCAATACTAAGTTGAAATATCTTCACGCCTTACATATACACTGCTCAAGAAAATAAAGGGAACACTTAAACAACACAATGTAACTCCAAGTCATTCACACTTCTGTGAAATCAAACTGTCCACTTAGGAAGCAACACTGATTGACAATATATTTCACATGCTGTTGTGCAAATGGAATAGACAACAGGTGGAAATTATAGGCAATTAGCAAGACACCCCCAATAAAGGAGTGGTTCTGCAGGTGGTAACCACAGACCACTTCCCAGTTCCCATGCTTCCTGGCTGATGTTTTGGTCACTTTTGAATGCTGGCGGTGCTTTCACTCTAGTGGTAGCATGAGACAGAGTCTACAACCCACACAAGTGGCTCAGGTAGTGCAGCTCATCCAGGATGGCACATCAATGCGAGCTGTGGCAAGAAGGTTTGCTGTGTCTGTCAGCGTAGTGTCCAGAGCATGGAGGCGCTACCAGGAGACAGGCCAGTACATCAGGAGACGTGGAGGAGACCTTAGGAGGGCAACAACCCAGCAGCAGGACCGCTACCTCTGCCGATGTGCAAGAATGAGCAGGAGGAACACTGCCAGAGCCCTGCAAAATGACCTCCAGCAGGCCATAAATGTGCATGTGTCTGCTCAAATGGTCAGAAACAGACTCCATGAGGGTGGTATGAGGGCCCGACGTCCACAGGTGGGGGTTGTGCTACAGCCCAACACCGTGCAGGACGTTTTTCATTTGCCAGAGAACACCAAGATTGGCAAATTCGCCACTGGCGCCCTGTGCTCTTCACAGATGAAAGCAGGTTCACACTAAGCACGTGACAGACGTGACAGAGTCTGGAGACGCTGTGGAGAACGTTCTGCTGCCTGCAACATCCTCCAGCATGACCGGTTTGGCGGTGGGTCAGTTATGGTGTGGGGTGGCATTTCTTTGGGGGGCCACACAGCCCTCCATGTGCTCACCAGAGGTAGCCTGACTGCCATTAAGTACCGAGATGAGATCCTCAGACCCCTTGTGAGACTATATGCTGGTGCAGTTGGCCCTGGGTTCCTCCTAAAGCAAGACAATGCTAGACCTCATGTGGCTGGAGTGTGTCAGCAGTTCCTGCAAGAGGAAGGCATTGATGCTATGGACTGGCCCACCCGTTCCCCAGACCTGAATCCAATTGAGCACATCTGGGACATCATGTCTCGCTCCATCCACCAACGCCACGTTGCACCACAGGCTGTCCAGGAGTTGGCGGATGCTTTAGTCCAGGTCTGGGAGGAGATCCCTCAGGAGACCATCCGCCACCTCATCAGGAGCATGCCCAGGCGTTGTAGGGAGGTCATACAGGCACGTGGAGGCCACACACACTACTGAGCCTCATTTTGACTTGTTTTAAGGACATTACATCAATGTTGGATCAGCCTGTAGTGTGGTTTTCCACTCTAATTTTGAGTGTGACTCCAAATCCAGACCTCCATGGGTTGATAAATTTGATTTCCATTGATATTTTTTGTGTGATTTTGAAATGTTGTGATTTTTTCTTTACATAGTTGAATGTGCTGACAACAAAATCACACAAAAATTATCAATGGAAATCTGAATATTTCATTCATTCAGATCTAGGATGTGTTATTTTAGTGTTCCCTTTATTTTTTTGAGCAGTGTATTTTGAATGACAAAAAAATAATAACGGGGCAGTTTGGTAAAGCAAATTTTGTCCGAATCTTCCACTGGAAAAACGGACATGCTGGGGTAATAATTACATAACCGATGTATAGTACTAGTCCTGTGCCAATAGGGCTTTAGAACTGTATTATGGTACACACATCCAGAAGGTGTAGGATATTAATAAAAATATGTCATGAAAGAATGCTAGATACTCGCACATTCATTATTGTAACACAACCGAGTAGACCAGCAAAGTCTACCATGATACTCTACCTAAACCCCAGTCAGAGACGGCGTTATAAGCGTGGTAGAGTACTCCAACTCTGCTGAGAGTGTTCTAGAGAGGTGTTGATGTGGCCTAATGATGCCTCTGGTAAGATGTGCTTTCCCCTGTTCACCCCTTCTTCACCAGGTAATCTGGCCTAATGGGTACACTCGTACGTGGGTACAGTCATGGCACACACGCACATACACACACAGCCTTCCACGCCCACACTTACTTTGGACCACAGGGACTCTCTGGAGGCCAGGCTGGAGCACGCCGCCACAAACCAGCAGTTTCCCAACTGGCCCTGGTGCAGGTCGTGCGCACTGATCCCATCCACAAACAGGTGAGGGTCCTCACAGAGCTCCTACACAGAGACAGAAGAGAATGAGAGAGAGGGAAGGAAGGAAGGAAGGAAGGAAGGAAGGAAGGAAGGAAGGAAGGAAGGAAGGAAGGAAGGAAGGAAGGAAGGAAGGAAGGAAGGAAGGAAGGAAGGAAGGAAGGAGGGAGAAATAGAAAGGTTACATGAGGCCTAGGGACCAAAAAATATATGGGTAGAAAGAGAGAGAAAGAAAGAGAGAAAGAGAGAGAGAAAGAGAGAAAGAAAGAGAGAGAGAAAAAGAAAGAAAGAAAGAAAGAAAGAAAGAAAGAAAGAAAGAAAGAAAGAGAGAGAGAGAGAGAGAGAGAGAGAGAGAGAGAGAGAGAGAGAGAGAGAGAGAGAGAGAGACTTTGACTTTTGGTCTTTCTTTATTGAAACATTCTCAATTCATTTAAAACTCACCCCCCCCACTCCTAAAATAAAAAAATAAAAATATATCCTGTACAAATCACCATACACAAAAAACCTCTCCTACAACCGTATATCCAAAACATCTTCCCCAGCAATACAGACAGCCCCCCCAACACACCATATCTCCTCAAACATCTCCACACATTTGATCATTTTATAGAACTCAAACTCAACCCTAAGGCGCGCAGAGACCATCCCATTAAACAGTAGTAAAGGGTCTGTTATCCCCCACCTTGACCCTGTTCCTCCTTGTTAGCCAAATAGCTAACTTTGCCTGAGCAAACAGAAAATTCAACAAAACACATTTTTCTTTCTCCTTACTCGAATACCTGTATCCCATTATAAACATCCCAACAGCAAAAACCACCCCAACCTGTCACACAGACATTCCAACAGAGACATTAATGGCATTAACCTGGTGCACACAGAAAACACATGAATTACAGTTTCTTTCATTTGACAGAAAGGACACCCCTGCCCAATTCCCGGATCAACCCGTGCCAACCAGCTGTTAGTGGCCAGGGCTCCATGAAGAACCCTCCACTGGAGGTCCCCTGACCTCTTTGGTACTGGGGGTTTGTAGAGCGCCCTCCATCTAAAACCCACCATACTCTCCGCCCCACATACCCCCTGCCACTGATGTGCCTTCACTCCTGTTAGGCTTCTAATGCTCCTAACCTTAACACAGAGGTTGTAGAGGGCTTTACCTCCCACCCCCTCAAACTCCCCCAGGCTCGGAGTGTTAAAATCTAACAAGTCCTCCAGACCCCCTGCCAGTCTCCAGTCTCTGCCGTCACCTGCAGTGGCGGGAACATTGGTGGCCCCTCTCCCTTTGGCCTCTCAAACACCCCCTTACCGGCTCAGACAGTGCCTCCTGGACCTCCTCCAGGAATCTCTCCAGCAGCCTAAGAGACGTTATTCCTGTTTGTTGCGCCAAGACCTCCGGGTTTTCCACCCCTCCTCTCCCAGCATTCTCAGGACACCCAGCCTTTGTAAACCCCCTGCCATCAGTTGCCTCTGCAGGTTGGCCGACTGAACCGATCTCAAAGGGATGGCTGGGTTGTGGAAGATAGGCTCCTCCCACACCCACTGCCCAGGCTCCACACCCCCTTCTCGTGTGGGTCTTAGCAGCTGCCAGGCCCTCAGCACCGCAGAGTAAAACTCTGAGAGACCTGCTGTACTCAGCCTCTCCAGCTTCATGAGGAACAGCTGCCGGTCCAACCCTAATCCGCCAGCTCTCCTCAGCAGCGCATGCTGGTTCCCTCCAGCCAACATCAGTGTGGTACAGCAGTCTCTGCACCGCCTTTAGTCGGAAAGCAGCCATCCTGCTCTCCAGTTCCACCAGGCCCTGTCCTCCTTCGTGTACGGTCATGTACAAAACTGCTGCCTTCAGCCAGTGATGTCCCGACCAAAAGAAGTCCACCAGCTTGCGTTGCAGGTCTGCAAGCAGACCGGCGGGGGGTTGAGGACAGCCAGTGTATGCCACAAGGAAGATGCCACCAGGTTGTTGATTATCAGCACCCTCCCTCTATATGACACTTGGGACAGGAGCCACCTCCACCTGGCCAGTCTTGACACCACTGCCTGTGACAGCCCCTCCCAGTTCTTGCTGACCCACCTCTCCGAGCCCAGGTACACCCCCAACACTTTAAGCCCTTCACAACCCCACTGCAAACCCCTGGAAGCAGAGGAGGAGCCCTATCCCCCCCATGCCCCACATAACAGAGCTTTGCTCTTTCCCCAGTTTACCTTAGCTGATGAAGCTCCCTCGTACACCTTCAGACTGGTCTCTAGTTCCTGCATATCTTGCCCATCCCTGACCATCACAGAAACATCATCTGCATATGCTGAGACTGCTATTCCTGTCACCACATCCATGCCTGTCCAGCACACTCCCCGCAGTCTCCTGCGTAGCAGTCCTAAAAAAGGCTCAATGGCTAGTGTGTACAGCTGCCCAGATAGAGGGCATCCTTGTCTAATCCCCCGTCTCACCCAGACTGGCCTACTGAGCCCCCTCCCACCTTAACCATACATGACGCCCCAGCATACAACAGCTTCACACAGGTCACAAAACTCTTCCCAAACCCAAACACAGACATCACATTAAACAGATACTCATGATCCACTCTATCAAAAGCCTTCTCTTGATCTAAAGAGACCAGTCCAAAGTTCACATTAGAACCTCTCGACAAGTCCAACATGTCCCTAATCAAGAACAAGTTGTCCGTGATTGAGCGTCCCGGTACACAATATGTCTGGTCCTTGTGTATTATAGAGTCCAGATGGGACTTCAGTCTGTTAGAGAGGACCTTGGCAAAAATCTTGTAGTCCGCACAGAGTAATGCCACAGGCCTCCAGTTCTTAAGTTCACACAAGTCCCCTTTTTTGGGCAGGAGAGTCAGAGCCGCCCGACGGCAGCTCATCGGCAACTCTCCTACCCCGACGCATTCACGCAACACGCAAAAGAAATCCTGTCCAATTGTTCCCCAGAATTTTTGTAAAATTCCACTGGAAGTCCATCGACCCCGGGTGCACGACCGGGGGACATCTGGGTTACTGCCTCTGCCAGTTCATGTGACAACAGAGGAATGTCCATTTCATCCCTCTGTGCCCGAGAGAGCTTAGGAGTCCTTCGAACAAGACCTGAGCACACATAGGATCACACATTTCTGCCCTATACAATTCAGTATAAAACTCCACAGTCCGCTCCCGCATCTCCCCCACCACAGAGGTCACCCTCCCATCAGACAGCCGTAGACAATGCATACCCTTGGCTTCACTGCTCTGTCTTTCCAAACCAAAGAAGAAGGAGCTGGGAGCATCCATCTCCTTGAGCATGGAGAACCTAGCTCTTACAAGTGCTCCCTTTGCTTTAACCTGGAAAAAACTGCCCAGGTCCCTACGTAACGGCTAAGTTAGCCTGGAGGCCTACATTGCCTTGCCCCACCATCTCTACCTCCATCTCACTAATACACCGCTCTAGTTCCCCAATACTCTCCTAGCCTCTGAGGATGAGAGAGCTGTGTACTGTTGACAGAAAAGCCGAATTTGCACTTTCCCCACATCCCACCATTGACTCAGAGACTCATACTCCTCTCTTCGCTGCCCCCATCTTTCCCAAAAAGTCTGGAAACCTGAGCAAAAGGTGGCATCTTGTAAGAGCTTTACATTGAACTTCCAATAAGATGCCTGCCGGGGCCCTGGTGAAATAGACAGCCGAGCCATGGTTATGTGGTGATCCGAAAACCCCACTGGGAGAATGGTAGCACCCAGCAGCCTATTGCTCTGATTCCTGGACATGTAAAACGATCAAGTCGAGCTGCACTCACCCTAGCCCCAAAAACCTTCACCCACGTATACTGTCTTGTGTTTGGATGTTTAGTTCTCCAAACATCCACTAGGTCAAACTGATTAAAGATGTCCCTTAACACTCCCACTGACACTGAATGAGGCTCTTCCCCATTTCTGTCTTTTGTAAAATCCATTGTACAGTTCCAGTCACCTCCGATCACCAGCGTCTCCTCAGGCGCTACTTGTGAGAGTTCCTGTCTAAGACTCCCAAATAGAACCCCTCTTTCTCTCCCTGTGTTAGGCGCATACACATTTATAAAGACAAAAACCATGTTGTTAATTTCTGCTTTAACAACAAGCAACCTACCCCTACACACCTCCTTTGAGGAGCAAATTTTTACAGCCAGACCCGGTGCAAAAAGGACTGCCACCCCTGCACTAAGATTTGTCCCATGGCTCAACACACTTGCCCCTTTCCACCAGAGCCCCCAATCAACTTCATTCACCACATCACTATGAGTCTCCTGCAGAAACAACACCTGTACTTTTTTTGTTTTACATATTCACCCAACACACTCCTCTTTCCCGCATCTCTGGCGCCATTTATATTGAGCGAGCCTACCCGAAGAGTCTCCATAAGAAGTGGGAGAAAAGCCAGCAGAGAAATAGACCAATAGCAAAGCTCAAAAAGCCCCAGTGTCAGTAAGAAATTAAACATTTAAACAGTGTCTGAAGGTAAACCTTTACGCACTATTGTGACCCACTTCCTCAACCTAAACCGTTTCCTGGGTGAGAGGGCACCATGCCCCTCATTTCTCATAGCATGTTGTACTGATCTTACAAACTTTCTAGGATCAGGAAAAAAGTCTCAAGATTAACTTTTTTCCCCTTAGTCTCATTCAGGAACCTTGTCAGTTCTCTCAACGTGTACTTAGACCCCTCTGGTTGACTGGCTGTCAGCTCCGGGCCAATTGAAGAGGAGTCTGAAAAAAATAACTCCTCATCCTCTTCCTCAGACTCACTTTCCTCCTCTTCTCTATCTCCCACCCTGACCACCTGCCCTTTCTCTCTGTTTAGGGCCTCACCCACAGCAACAGGCAACATTTCCATGGTACCTTTATCCACATCCTTTTTCCTTTTCCTCTTGACACCCTCCTCCTCCCCCTAATCTCTTACACTTCCCCACTATACTCTCCTCATCCACTAGAATAACCTGACTAGACGCAGTATCATCTGCACCACCCTCTATAGCATGACTAGGGCCAGCCTCAGCTACACCACCCTCCATAGCATGACTAGGGCCAGCCTCAGCTACACCACCCTCCATAGCATGACTAGGCCCAGCATCATCTGCACCACCCTCCATAGCATGTCTAGGCCCAGCCTCAGCTACCCCACCATCTCTAGTCTGACTAGACCCAGCCTCTGCTTCTCCACCATCTCTAGCCTGACTAGCCCCTGCCTCATCTACACCACCATCTCTAGCCTGACTAGACCCAGCCTCATCTACACCACCATCTCTAGACTGACTAGGCCCAGCCTCTGCTGTCTGCATCTCCTTACCCCCTGCATTTTGACCTCGATTTCCCCACTTGCACCCTCACTCCGTCTATGGCCTTTATGTGGGCACGCAAAGCTCTTGTGCCCCAAATCCCCACATTCAAAACACCGTAGACTATCTGTGCTGGCAAAACCTGCATAGAGCCCCTCCCCATGCCTCACTTTGAAATGCACATTTAGCTGTTGTTCATTATTGTTCAGAAACATAAACACTTGCCTCCTGAATGAAACAACGTGCTTAACGGCATCTGCCTGAAAACCTGCTGACAGTACACGGAAACCGCTAGCAAACTTACCAAAACGACTCAGCTCTTTCCTAATTTGATCGTCCGTAATAAACGGAGGCAAATTTGCCACTACAACTCTTGTTGAAGGGGTAGAGAGAGGTGAAATTGACACCAACACATCTCTTACAAATATTCCGCTAGCAATTAGCCTACCGACCAAATTTGCCCTTTTCATGAACACAACCACAGCTTTGTTCATTCTAGAAGCAGAATGTATAAACTCAGCTCCTACCTGTTCACCGACCGCGAGCAGAACCTCCTCCACCTTAACTCCGTTCTCAGGAACACACCTGAATCCATGCTGTATCGACAGCGTCTCGTCCGCGCTAGGCTGAGAAGCCATTGCGCACACTACACCTTCCACCCCCCCGGAAAGTTACTCTGTCCTCTTCCACCCTAACTTTGAAAAAAAAACTTTGGATACCGCTAAAAACAAATATTGCATTAACCCTCCACCATAGAAAATAACATGTAAAGAAAAGAATCAAGAAAGTTAGTTAGGATAGAGCTTTCCACACCAAACACTCAAACTCCAAAAACACCCAGCATGCACCGAGAGAGAGAGAGAGAGAGAGAGAGGACAGATAGGTTTAGTGAGTTGCCAGGCCAGGCATGGCCCGGGACTCTTTAATTACTGCTCCTAATCAATGGGGATTTAGATGAGGCACGCTCCACTTCTATCCTTCACACACAACATGCCTTTACCGACACAGACAGGAGAGAGAGAGAGTACCATGGATTGAGCGAATGAAGTTGAGAGAGAGACAGACATACAGACAGACAGACAAGGAGGGAAAGAGAGAAAGAGTGAGGGAGGAGAGAGAGAGAGCACCCAGCCCCTGACAAGTGTCAGGTCTGGGAGGTGTTGTGGTGATTTATGGGTGAAGCAAGAGGAGGATCTACAGGGTCACAGCTTCATCTGGGCCGTGCTAACCTGAGCCCCACTCGAACAACCTCTTCACACAGACAGCACTACAACTACCCCACATAGAGCTACAACTACCCCAGCCCTACAACACAGACAGACAGCACTTAAACTAACCCACATAGAGCTACAAAATACAGACCAACAGACAGAATTAAAACTAACCCAAGGTGCCAGACTGGTTCTGCTTTAGCTGTGATAACAAAAGTTGCATGGTTGAAGAGCATACCGTTAAGCCATACTGGTAACTATTAACTAGCAAATATCTCTCTTAATGTGGGTCATGGAGACCCAGCTAATGCAGGAGTGACTGAAGCAGAGAAGACCTGAGTATGGAGATGCAGGCTACTAAGATTCCTTAGAGGATCCCAATAGTGATCTGCAGTCAATAGTGATGGATGGAAGACTGCAGGAATGACGTGGAGCGATATCACCTATATAGTTCACTACTTTTGAACGGGGTCGTTAGAGCTCTGGTCTGACGTAGTGCACTATATAGGGGGCATGGTACCATTTGGAGTGTGTTATTATCTACCTCTCCCTTTGGGTGGGATGTGTGGTTTCACACCCTCCAGGTGTGAGACAAGTGTTATTTTCAGCCAGTGTGTGTGTTGCTCCCCACCAACAGTGTGCGAACCTGCCATCCTGGTGCCATCCTGCTGACGTCCTGACGTCCTCCCTCTCTCTCTCTCGCATGGGAGTTTATCAAAACTTGACTCGTTTTCAAATTCTTTGTGGATCTGTGTAATCTGAGGGAAATATGTGTCTCTCATATGGTCATACATTTGGCAGGAGGTTAGGAAGTGCAGCTCAGTTTCCGTCTCATTTTGTAGGCAGTGTGCACATAGCCTGTCTTCCCTTGAGAACCAGGTCTGCCTATGGCGGCCTCTCTCAATAACAAGGCTATGCTCATTGAGTCTGTACATAGTCAAAGCTTTCGTTATTTTTTGGTCAGTCAGAGTGGTCAGGTATTCTGCCACTGTGTAGTCTCTATTTAGGGCCAAATATAATTCTAGTTTGCTAGTTTTTTGTTAATTTGTTCCAATGTGCATTATAATTATCTTTTGTTTTGTCATGATTTGGTTGGGTCTAATTGTGTTGCTGTCCTGTCCTGTGGGGTCTGTTTTGTGTTTGTGGACCAGCTTGATTAGGGGACTCTTCTCCAGGTTAATTTCTCTGTAGGTGATGGCTTTGGTATGGAAAGGTTGGGAATCACTTCCTTTTAGGTGGTGGTAGAATTTAAACGGCTCCTTTCTGGATTTTGATAATGAGCGGGTATCGGCCTAATTCTGCTCTGCATGCATTATTTGGTGTTTTACGTTGTAGACAGGGGATATTTTAGAAGAATTCTGTATGCAGAGTCTCAATTTGGTGTTTGCCCCATTTTGTGAATTCTTGTTTGGGGAGTGGACCCCAGACCTCACAACCATTAAAAGCAATGGGTTCTATAATTGATTCAAGTATTTTTAGCCAGATCCAAATTTGGACTCATCAGACTAAAGGACAAATTTCCACCAGTCTAATGTAATTTGGACTCATCAGACCAAAGGACACATTTCCAACGGTCTAATGTCCACTGCTCGTGTTTCTTGGCCCAAGCAATTCTCTTCTTATTGGTGTCCTTTAGTAGTGGTTTATTTGCCGCAATTCGACCATGAAGGCCTGATTTACACAGTCTCCTCTGAAGAGCTGATGTTGAGATGTGTCTGTTACTTGAACTCTGTGAAGCATTTATTTCAAATAAAATCAAATTTTATTTGTCACATACACATGGTTAGCAGATGTTAATGCGAGTGTAGCGAAATGCTTGTGCTTCTAGTTCCGACAATGTAGTAATAACCAACGAGTAATCTAACCTAACAATTCCTAACAACTACTACCTTATACACACACAAGTGTAAAGGGATAAAGAATATGTACATAAAGATATATGAATGAGTGATGGTACAGAACGGCATAGGCAAGATGCAGTAGATGGTATCGAGTACAGTATACACATATGAGATGAGTAATGTAGGGTATGTAAACATAAAAGTGGCATAGTTTAAAGTGGCTAGTGACACATGTATTACATAAAGATGGCAAGATGCAGTAGATGATATAGAGTACAGTATATACATATATATATGAGATGAGTAATGTAGGGTATGTAAACATTATATTAAGTGGCATTGTTTAAAGTGGCTAGTCATACATTTTTTACATCAATTTCCATTATTAAAGTGGCTGGAGTTGAGTCAGTGTGTTGGCAGCAGCCACTCAATGTTAGTGGTGGCTGTTTAACAGTCTGATGGCCTTGAGATAGAAGCTGTTTTTCAGTCTCTCGGTCCCTGCTTTGATGCACCTGTACTGACCTCGCCTTCTGGATGATAGCGGGGTGAACAGGCAGTGGCTCGGGTGGTTGTTGTCCTTAATGATCTTTATGGCCTTCCTGTGACATCGGGTGGTGTAGGTGTCCTGGAGGGCAGGTAGTTCGCCCCCGGTGATGCGTTGTGCAGACCTCACTACCCTCTGGAGAGCCTTACGGTTGTGGGCGGAGCAGTTGCCGTACCAGGCAGTGATACAGTCCGACAGGATGCTCTCGATTGTGCATCTGTAAAAGTTTGTGAGTGCTTTTGGTGATTAGCCGAATTTCTTCAGCCTCCTGAGGTAGAAGAGGCGCTGATGTGCCTTCTTCACAAAGCTGTCTGGGTGGGTGGACCAATTAAGTTAGTCCGTGATGTGTACCCCGAGGAACTTAAAACTTACTACCCTCTCCACTACTATCCCGTCGATGTGGAGTCCACAATCATCTCCTTTGTTTTGTTGACGTTGAGTGTGAGGTTATTTTCCTGACACCACACTCCGAGGGCCCTCACCTCCTCCCTGTAGGCCGTCTCAAAGTTGCAATCTGAGGTGAAGTTAACTCTAATTAATTTATACTCTGCAGCAGAGGTAACAGTGGGATCTTGAAATGTTCCGTATTGACTGACCTTCATGCCTTAAAGTAATGATGGACTGTCATTTCTCTTTGCTTATTTGAGCTGTTCTTGCCATAATATGGACTTGGTATCTTACCAAATAGGGTTATAGTCTGTATACCACCCTTACTTTGTCACAACAAAACTGATTTGCTCAAACTCATTAAAAAGGAAAGAAATTCTACAAAGTAACTTTTAACACGGCACACCTGTTAATTAATTATCTCAACTAGCTTCGTCATAAAGCTAGTTGAGATAATGCCAAGAGTGTGCAAAGCTGTCATCAAGGCAAAGGGTGGCTACTTGGAAGAATATCTAATACAAAATATATTTTTATTTGTTTAACACTTTTTTGGTTACTACATGATTCCATATGTGTTATTTCATCATTATGATGTATTCACTATTATTCTACAATGTAGAAAATAGTAAAAATATAGAAAAACCCTGGAATGAGTAGGTGTGTCCAAACTGTTGACTGGTACTGTATGTATAGTTTGTTGTGTGCTCTAGGGCAGCAGTGTCTAGATGGAATTTGTATTTGTGGTCCTGGCAACTGGACCTTTTTTGGAACACTATCATTTTTTTGTCTTCCTGAGGTTTACTGTCAGGGCCCAGGTCTAACAGAATCTGTGCTGTAGGCCCTCCTTGGTTGGGGACAGAAGCACCAGATCATCAGCCAACAGTAGACATTTAACTTCAGATTCTAGTAGGGTGAGGCCGGGTACTGCAGACTGTTTTAGTGTCCTCGCTAATTCGATTATATATATATATATATATACACACACACACATGTTGAAGTGGGTGGGGCTCAAGCTGCATCCCTGTCTCACTCCACGGCCCTGAGGAAAGATTTTTTTTCTTCCAATTTTAACCACACACTAGTTTTTTGTGTACATGGATTTTATAATGTCATATGTTTTTCCCCCAACACTGCTTTCCATCAATTTGTGTAGCAGACCCTCATGCCAAATTGAGTCAAAAGCTTTTTTGAAATCAAAATAGCATGAGAAGACTTTGCCTTTGTCAATTAGGGTGCGCAGGGTGAATACGTGGTCTGTCGTACGGTAATTTGGTATAAAAATAATTTGGCATTCGCACAGTACACTGTTTTCATTGAGGAAATGTACAAGTCTGCTGTTAATGATAATGCAGAGGATTTTCCCAAGATTGCTGTTGACGCATATTCCACGATAGTTATTACTTTTGTGGATTGGGGTGTTCAGTCCTTGGTCCAAATATTGGGGAAGATGCCAGAGCTGAGGATGATGTTAAAAAGTTTAAGTATAGCCAATTGGAATGTGTATATTTTATCATTTAATTTCGGATACCATCAACACCACAGGCCTTTTAGGGTTAGAAGGTTTGTATTTTGTCCTGTAGTTCATTCAATGGAATTGGAGAATCCAGTGGGTTCTGATAGTGTTTAATAGTTGATTCTAAGATTTGTATTTGATCATGTATATATGTTTATGCTATTTGTTCTTTGTTATAGAGCCAAAAAGATTGGAAAAGTGGTTTATCCATACATCTCCATTTTGGATAGGTAACTCTTCGTGGTGTTTGTTTAGAGTGTTCCAATTTTCAGAAGTGGTTAGATTCTATGGATTCTTCAATTACAGTGAGCTGACTTCTGACGTGCTGTTCATTCTTTTTCCGTAGTGTATTTCTGTATTGTTTTAGTGATTCACCATAGTGAAGGCGTAGGTTCAGATTTTCTGGATCACTATGTTTTTGGTTGGATAGGTTTCTTAATTTCTTTCTTCGGTTTTGCATTCTTCATCAAATTATTTGTCATTGTTGTTCATTTTCTTAGGTTGTCTGCTTGAATTTTTTTAATTTGATATGGAAGATGAGAGGTCAAATATACTGTTTAGGTTTTCTACTGTCTAGTTTACACCTTCACTATTACAGTGAAATGTTTTACCCAGGAAGTTGTCCAAAAGGGATTCCACACTACATTCCTTCCATCTATAGCATGTCTTAATATTATGTAGTTCCTTTGGCTTTGATGCCTCATGATAGAGTATTGCTCTGTTCAAGTAGACTGATATTGCTGTGATCTGATAAGGGTTTCAGTGGGCTGACTGTGAACACTCTATGGGAGACTCTGTGTTGAGGTCAGTGATAAAGTAATCTACAGTACTACTGCCAAGGGATGACCTGTAAGTGTACCTACCTTAAAGAGTCCCCTCGAAGCCTACCATTGAGTACAGACCTAGCGAGTGACAGAGCTGCAGGAGTTGTGACCCGTTTCTGTTGGTTGTTTTGTCATAGTTGTGTCTAGGGGGGCATATTTGGGAGGGGATGCTGTTAGGTTCCCCCATGTGCTAAAAGTGTCAGGTTCTTGTCCAGTTCTGGCATTTAGGTCGACACAGACTAGGACATGTCCCTGGGCCTGGAAATTGTTTCTCTTCCGCTCTAGGATGGAGAAGCTGTCATCGTTAAAGTATAGGAATTCTATTGCATGGATATAGGTAGCATACATGAGTACATTTTTCTCTGTTGAGATAATTTCCTTATACATTTCTAGACAGATGTAAAATGTTCCTGTTTTGACTAAATTAATAGAGTGGGTTAGATCTGCTCTATACCAAATGAGCCTACTCCCTGAGTCTCTTCACACCTGGTAGTTTGGTGGATGGGACTGCCAGCTCTCTGTAACCTAGAGGGAAACCAGTGGGTCAGTCTCCTCAATACCATGTTTCTTGTAGGATGACAATGTCTGTATTTCCAATTTCTTGATGAAGTCTGGGTTCCTGCTCATTAGGCCAAAGTTAGATTACCCCAGACCATGTATAAAATACACCCCCCCCCCCCACCCTCTCACTCCCCCCGCCCAATAGATCTGTCTACAGCACATTGGTAGATTGCACTGGAGCTCCAGGGAGGTGACCGTCTCACTGCCCCAACCGGAGGAAAAGACTACAATTTCCACACCATAGACCTTATTCACATAAACAGTCGTGTCTGCCAATGACAGAAATGTCTATAACAATGTGCTAGCAATATATCTTAAACATAGTCTGATAATTCTGCTGTAATATGAAAGTCTATTGGTCTTCTTATCCACACACCTCATTGCCTGCCGGCCAACATGCTTGTAGTATGCTTGCGAATCGTCATTTCAATACAAATATATTTTACACTGGTGATAGCCTGAGGCCGAAATGTTGTGTTTTGTTTTCATCTTTAATTTATGCACTTTCTTTCATTATGCAATATTTTTTGGGCACTATGATGTTTCAATAAACATTTTGCATTCAAGCCTCAGTTTTGGATCTATTTATTTTTTCGACAGTGTGCGGGTCTCTATTTTGTCCAATCCAACTGTACTGAAATGGGTTTAGATAAGAGGTCGTAAATACAGTCCAATGTTTACGTGAGGCTATTTGTACTCTGACGTGTCGGCGTGTGTGAGAGAGAGAGAGATGGGAGAGATGGACTGAGAAGATAGCGAGAACTGGCCGCTTTAATGAGCCCCATCTCCGCCCCGTACTGTAAATTAAACCAGCCTAGGGAGACGTGTTAACCAAACACACAAACACAACACACCCACTTACCTAAGAGAGGGTCGATGGAGATGCTCAGTCGTTACTCAGCTGGAGCCTCTTCATTTGACATACTTAACACACTTAATTTAAAAAATGTGTGCATTTTTTTAATCTTATCTTTATTTAACTAGGCAAGTCAGTTAAGAACAAATTCTTAATTTCAATGACGGCCTAGGAACAGTGTGTTAACTGCCTTGTTCAGTAGCAGAATGACGGATTTGGACCTTTTATGATCTTGCAACATTTCGGTTACTAGTTCAACGCTCTAACCACTAGGCTACCTGCCGCCCCGCATGCATATGTTTGGGGTGAGAGAGAGAGAATGTGTGTGCAATATATGCATGTACAGTACCAGTGAAATGTTTGGACACACCTATTCATAACAGGGTTTTCCTTTATTTTATTTTTTTTCTACTTTGTAGAATAATAGTGAAGACATCAAAACTATGAAATAACACATATGGAATCATGCAGTAAACGTGTTAAATCAAAATACATGTTATATTTGAGATTATTCAAAGTAGCCACCCTTTGCTCCAAATAAATGCTTCACAGAGTTCAAGTAACAGACACATCTCAACATCAACTGTTCAGAGGAGACTGTGTGAATCAAGCCTTCATGGTCGAATTGCTGCCAGGTGAAGCTGGTTGAGAGAATGCCAAGAGTCATCAAGGCAAAGGATGGCTATTTGAAGAATCTCAAATATATTTTGATTTGTTTTTGGTTAATACATGATTCCATATTGTACTGGTACCCCAATGTGTGCATGTGTGTGTATGTCTGTGTCCAAAGAGGACACACACCACGCCCAAGGTCAGTCATTTTTTGATGCAGACGAAAGCAGGTTGCTGCAAAAGCCAACTTTTCGTCAGTGGAGAGGAGAAGCCCACCACTGCACTGCCACTGCAGAGGCCCCTGGAGACCTCTTCAATATCCCATTCGCCTCAGCACCGCTCCTATTACTCAAAGGCCACTATGGAAGTGTCAATGTGCAATTAGTGTGTGCGTGTGTGTTTGTGTGTACAGGCTTGCTTGCTGGCTTGCATACATGCAAATGCACCTGCATTCAGATTACGTGAGCAGAATGAATATTTCAAATCATATTTCTCAGTCTACATACATATTGATCTGTCTCCGTCCATCCAACCTCTCTCTCTCTGCCATTTCCCCCCTCTGCCTAAAGCCTAACACACAGCACAGTGTAATTTTACAAAGTCTCTCACACACACAGTTAAAGGGGGAATCGGAGAGGTGATTTATGGGAGATGCAGTTCCATGTCCACCAAGTACACAGTCATCATCCATCCACAATACAGTGAAGCCATTCAAAAAGAAAGGAAAATAAATCAGAGTGAGGACAAGCAAACAACAACAGCAACAAAAACCTCCAGGTGTTCATGGGTTGCATGTTTCCTCACAATATTATTATGTAAGATCTATTGACTCCTGAGTCAATGTTTTACTCAATGCATTGTTAATTGGCGTTGATGAAGATTTAGTTGAAAGTGCGTTATAGTGGCTTGGAAATACGATGTCATTTCTAAAGGAGGCAAATAATGAGAAGGAAAACCTTTTGTCGTCATTGTGATGTCATCAGATTAATTTTAGATGCAGTATAACCACAGATAGAACAAGGAGCCATATGTTTCACCAGATGTATGAATCTGAACCTTCCGGTTTGAAGTTCCACTCTCCACCAAATATGGTGAGGAGAGGAAGCACCAGTGGCCGGCAGTGGAAGAACATGGAGCCAGATGGAATTGGGCAGACATGCACATTTCCTCAGCGATGAAACATTTAATCTGAATACAGTTTGTATGTGTGCATGTGTGTGTGTGTCCAAGGAGGACACACACACACCACGCCCAAGGTCAGTAATTTGCTAGTGCCGACAAAAGCAGGTTGCTGCCAAACCAACTTTTCGTCAGCGGAGAGGAGAAGCCCATCACTGCACTGCCACTGCAGAGGCCCCTGGAGACCTCTTCAATATCCCATTCGCCTCAGCACCGCTCCTATTACTCAAAGGCCACTATGGAAGTGTCAATGTGCAATTAGTGTGTGTGTTTGTGTGTCCGGGCTTGCTTGCTGGCTTGCTTGCATGTGAGTGCACGTGCAATCAGATTACGTGAGCAGAATGAATATTTCAAATCACAGCTCTCATTCAACATACAGTTGAAGTCGGAAGTTTACATACACTTAGGTTAGAGTCATTAAAACTCCTTTTTCAATCACTCCACAAATTTCTTGTTAACAAACTATAGTTTTGGCAAGTTGGTTAGGACATCTACTTTGTGCATGACACAAGTAATTTTTCCAACAATTGTTCACAGATGATTTCACGTATAATTCATTGCATCACAAGTTTACATACACTAAGTTGACTGTGCCTTTAAACAGCTTGGAAAAGTCCAGAAAATTATGTAATGACTTTAGAAGCTTCTGATTGGCTAATTTGACATAATTTGAGTCAATTGGAGGTGTACCTGTGGATGTATTTCAAGGCCTACCTTCAAACTCAGTACCTCTTTGCTTGACATCATGGGAAAATCAAAAGAAATCAGCCAAGACCGCAGAAAAAAAATTGTGGACCTCCACAAGTCTGGTTCATCATTGGTAGCAATTTCCAAACACCTGAAGGAACCAAGTTCATCTGTATAAACAATAGTAGGCAAGTATAAACACCATGGGACCACGCAGTCCTCATACCGCTCAGGAAGAAGACGTGTTCTGTCTCCTACAGATGAATATACTTTGGTGCGAAAAGTGCAAATCAATCTCAGAACAACAGCAAAGGACATTGTGAAGATGCTGGGGGAAACAGCTACAAAAGTAGCAATAGCCACAGTTAAACGAGTCAGCCGCTCAGAAACCAGAAAGGCCGCTCAGCAAGGAAGAAGCCACTGCTCAAAAACCGCCATAAAAAAGACAGACTATGGTTTGCAACTGCACATGGGGACAATGATCGTACTTATAGGAGAAATGTCTTCTGATCTAATGAAACCAAAATAGAACTGTTTGGCCATAATGACCATCATTATGTTTGGAGGGAAAAGGGGGAGGCTTGCAAGCCGAAGAACACTATACCAAACGTGAAGCACGGGGGTGGCAGCATCATGTTGTGGGGGTGCTTTGCTGCAGAAGGGACTGGTGCACTTCACAAAATAGATGGATACATGTGGAAGGAAAATTATGTGGATATATTGAAGCAACATCTCAAGACATCAGTCAAGAAGTTAAAACTTGGTCGCAAATGGGTCTTCCAAATGGACAATGACCCCAAGCATACTTCCAAAGTTGTGGCAAAAAGGCTTAAGGATAACAAAGTCAAGGTATTGGAGTGGCCATCACAAAGCCCTGACCTCAATCCCATAGAACATTTGTGGGCAGAACTGAAAAAGCGTGTGCGAGCAAGGAGGCCTACAAACCTGACTCAGTTACACCAGCTCTGTCAGGAGGAATGAGACAAAATTCACCCAACTTATTGTGGGAAGCTTGTGGAAGGCTACCCGAAACATTTGACCCAAGTTAAACAATTTAAAGGCAATGCTACCAAATACTAATTGAGTGTATGTAAACTTCCGACTCACTGGAAATGTGATGAAAGAAATAAAAGCTGAAATATATAATTTTCTCTTCTATCATTCTGGCATTTCACATTCTTAAAATAAAAAGTTGTGATCCTAACTGACCTAAGACAGGGAATTTTTACTATGATTAAATGTCAGGAATTGTGAAAAACTGAGTTTAAATGTATTTGGCTAAGGTGAATGTAAACTACCGACTTCAGCTGTACAATACCAGTCAAAAGTTTGGACACACCTACTCATTCCAAAAACTATTTTCTACATTGTAGAATAATAACGAAGACATCAAAACTACGAAATAACACATACGGGAAAATTATTTCCTTTTTGAGATTCTTCAATGTAACCACCCTTTGCACACTCTTGGCATTCTCTCAACCACATTCATGAGGTAGTCACCTGGAATTAATTTAAATTAACAGGTGTGCCGTGTTAAAAGTTAATTTGTGGAATTTCTTTCCTTCGTAATGAGCCAATCAGTTGTGTTATGACAAGGTAGTGGTGGTAAACAGAAGATAGCCCTATTTGGTAAACGACCAAGTCCATATTATGGAAAGAACAACTCCCAGAGTTACCTCTAGTGAGGTTTGAAAATAACTTTAATAAAGTTTCTTCAAGTGCAGTCGCAGAAACCATCAAGCGCTATGATGAAACTGGCTCTTATGAGGACCGCCACAGGAAAGGAATACCCAGTTACCTCTGCTGCAGAGGATAAGTTCATTAGAGTTACCAGCCTCAGGAGACGGTGTGAATCAGGCCTTCATGGTCAAATTGCAGCAAAGAAACCACTACTAAAGGACGCCAATAATAAGAAGAGACTTGCTTGGGCCAAGAAACACGAGCAATGGACATTAGACCGGTGGAAAACTGTCCTTTGTTCTGATGAGTCCAAATTTGAGACCTTTGGTTCCAACCTGTCTTTGTGAGACGCAGAACGGATGATCTCTGCATTTGTGTTTCCCACCGTGAAGCATGGTGGAGAAGGTATTATGGTGTGGGGGTTTTGCTGGTGACAATGTCAGCAATTTATTTATAATTCAAGGCAAACTTAACCAGAATGGTTAGCACAGCATGCTGCAGCAATACGCCATCCCATTTTGTTTGCGCTTAGAGGGACTCATCATTTGTTTTTCAACAGGACAATGACCCAACACACCTCCAGGCTGTGTAAGGGCTATTTGACCAAGAAAGAGAGTGATGGAGTATTGCATCAGATGACCTGGCCTCCACAATCATCCAACCTCAAACCAATTGAGATGGTTTGGGATGAGTTGTACTGCAGAGTGAAGGAAAAGTAGCCAACAAGTACTCAGCATATGTGGGAACTCCTTCAAGAAAAGCATTCCAGGTGAAGCTGGTTGAGAGAATGCCAAGAGTTTGCAAAGCTGTCATCAAGGCAAAGGGTGGCTACTTTGAAGAATCGTTTAACACTTTTTTGGTTACTATATGATTCCATGTGTGTTATTTCATAGTTTTGATGTCTTCACTATTATTCTACAATGTAGAAAATAGCAAAAATAAAGAAAATCCCTTGAATGAGTAGGTGTGTCCAAACTTTTGATTGGAACTGTGCATATTGATCTGTCTCTGTCCATCCCACCTTTCTCTCTCTGCCATTTTCCCCCTCTGCCTAAAGCTTAATAGGGCCATTTTACAAAGTCACACACGCACATGTGCAAACGCACACACACTCTTTTAATTTCCAATATTCACTCCCAATATCTGCTGGGTGGATTGGCTAGGCTGTAAAATAAATAGCCTATTGATCCATCTGTCTCCCTACAGGGTAAGAAATAATGGTGTCATGGCTAACGCTGGCTAACTTATACTGAAGACCTGCCATCACACGTCATAGTAGGCCTAAATCTGTGACCAAATCAGTTGCCACCCAGCCGCCAGAGTCCTAGCACCAGGCTAGTCGATACAACTGACGGTCAGAAAATACCAACCAAACTGCCATACCGATTGGGGAGCTCATTTAGTCCAGATGGGTTTGGCTTGGGAGGACAGCAAAGCTATCCCAGATAAACAGATACAGTGCATTCGGAAAATATTCAGACACCTTGATTTTTCCCCACATTTTGTTACGTTACAGGCTTATCCTAAAATATATTAAATGTTTTTTTCCCCCCTCATCAATCTATACCCCATAATGACAAAGCAAAAGCAGGTTTTTAGAAATAAAAAAACTGAACTCAGTACTTTACTCAGTACTTTGTTGAAGTACCTTTGGCAGTGATTACAGCCTCAAGTATTCTTGGGTATGACGCTACAAGCTTGGCACACCTGTATTTGGGAAGTTTCTCCAATTCTTCTTTGAAAATCCTCTCAAGCTCTGTCAGGTTGGATGGGGAGCGTCGCTGAACAGCTATTTTCAGGTCTCTCCAGAGATGTTCCATCGGGTTCAAGTACGGGCTCTGGCTGGGCCAGTCAAGGACATTCAGAGACTTGTCCCGAAGCCACTCCTGTGTTGTCTTTGCTGTGTGCTTGGTGTCATTGTCCTGTTGGAAGCTGAACCTTCGCCCCAGTCTAACGTTCTGAGGGATCTGAGCAGGTTTTCATCAAGGATCTCTCTGTACTTTGCTCCATTCATCTTTCCCTCGATCCTGACTAGTCTCCCAGTCCCTGCCGCTAAAAAACATCCCCACAGCATGATGTTGCCACCACCATGCTTCACCGTAGGGATGGTTCCAGGTTTCCTCCAGATGTGACGCTTGGCATTCAGGCCAAATAGTTCAATCTTGGATTCATCAGACCAGAGAATCTTGTTTCTCATGGTCCAAGAGTCCTTTAGGTGTCTTTTGGCAAACTCCAAGCGGGCTGTCATATGACTTTTACTAAGTGGTTTTCCATCTGGCCACTCTACCATAAAGGCCTGATTGGTGGGAGGCTGCAGAGATGGTTGTCCTTCTGGAAGGTTCTCCCATCTCCACAGAGGAACAATGGAGCTCTGTCAGAGTGACCATCGTGTTCTTGGTCATCTTCCTGACAAAGGCTCTTATCCCCGATTGCTCAGTTTGGCCGGGCGGTCAGCTCCAGGAAGAGTCTTGGTGGTTTCAAACTTCTTCCATTTAAGAATGATGGAGGTTCTTGGGGACCTTTAATGCGGCATCATTTTTTTGGGTACCTTTCCCCAGATCTGAGTCTCAACACACTCCTGTCACGGAGCTCTACAGAGAATTCCTTCGACCTCATGGCTTGATTTTCCCTCTGACATGCACTGTCAACCATGGGACCTTAAATAGACAGGTGTGTGCCTTTTCAAATCATGTCCAATCAATTGTATTTACCACAGGTGGACGCCAATCAAGTTTTAGAACCATCTAAAGGATGATCAATGGAAACAGGATGCACCTGAGCTCAATATTCAGTCTCATGGCAAATGGTCTGAAAACTTATGTAAATAAGGTATTTCATTTTTTAATTGTATTATTTTTGCAAAACAAATCTTAAACCTGTTTTTACTCTGTCATTATGGGCTATTTTGTGTGGATTGATGAGAAAAAAAATACATATTTAATCCGTTTCAGAATAAGGCTGTAACAAAAAAATGTGGAAAAAGTCAAGGGGTCTGAATACTTTCCAAATGGGCACTGACATTTTATTGCTTGTCAGTCATGTCATAAATAACCACAACTAATCTGGAGGCCAGGGAGTGGATGTAGTAGGGAGAGAAGGCTGACAGGGATGGCAGGAGAAAGAAAGACAGGGTGAGAGGTACAGAGCTAATGAGAGAGAGAGAGAGAGAGAGAGAGAGAAAGAGAGAGAGAGAGAGAGAAAGATGGGGAGAATTTTATAGCGGCCTCTTATTTATGCCTGCCTGCTCTGTCTTGACTTGCAGCCGTAAACATACCCAAGTGCTATTTAAACAAGCGAAGCACTAAACACGGTGTGTACTCTAATATCTAATTCACTAGAACTGTCACAAACGTTGTTGTAAGAATCAACGGACCAAGGCGCAGCGTGCGTAGAGTTCCACATGTTAAATAAATGAAACTCACTAAAACAATACAGAACAATGAAATGTGAAGCAAATGCAGTGCTCACAGGTACTACACAAAAACAAGATCCCACAAAGCACAATGGGGAAATGGCTGCCTAAATACAATGATAAACAGCTGCCTCTGATTGGGAACCATACCAGGCCAACATAGATATTAACACACTAGATCACCCACCCTAGTCACACCCCAACCTAACCAAAATAGAGAATAAAAAGACTCTCTATGTTCAGGGCGTGACAAGAACCCACCTCTTCTGTCTGTTACACATTAAAACATCAATACCTCAAGTGAAATTATGACTGAAATTGCCTGAAATAGGCCTTCCTCAATAATGATAGGTATTTCAATATTGAGGAAGGCCTATTTCAGACCATTCAAATCAAATAAAATGTTATTGGTCGTATCACATACAGTATTTAGCAGATGTTTTTGCGGGTGTAGTGAAATGCTTGTGTTCCTAGCTCCAACAGTGCAGTAATATCTAACAATACACAACAATACACACAAATCTAAAAGTGAAAGAATGGAATTAAGAAATATAGAAATATTAGGACGAGCAATGTCAGAGTCTGGAGCATAAATATATTTATACCACAGCATTGTTGAATACTAGTTTCTGATTGGTTAGAAGGGTATTCTAGAATGGATATTAAAACCAGATAACTGAACAGATGGAAAAGATATCGGGACACCTCAATAAGCACCTACACATGCAGACTGTACTTGCTATAATAAGCATATAATAAGTATCTGAAGAATACGTAGGATAGAATAGTATATGTACAGCAATAGTTGAATAGGATGAGCCTTGACGAGAATACAGTATATATATACACATATGAAATGGGTAAAACAGTATGTAAACATTATAAAGTGACCAGTGTTCCATGTCTATGTACATAGGGCAGAAGCCTCTAAGGTGCAGGGATGAGTAACCGGATGGTAGTCGGCTAGTGACAGAGTACTGGGTGGAGGCTGGCTAGTGATGGCTATTTAACAGTCTGATGGCCTTGATATAGAAGCTGTTTTTCAGTCTCTCGGTCCCAGCTTTGATGCACCTGTATTGACATCGTCCTCTGGATGAAACCGGGGTGAACAGGCCGTGGCTTGACTGGCTGAGGTCCTTGATAATCTTCTTGGCCTTTCTATGACACCGGGTGCTGTAGATGTCCTGAAGGGCAGGCAGGGTACTCTGGTGATGCGTTGGGCAGACCGCAACACCCTCTGGAGAGCCCTGCGGTTGCAGACGGTGCAGTTTCCGTACTAGGCGGCGATACAGCCCGACACGATGCTCTCAATGGTGCATTTCTTCGGCCTCCTGAGGTTGAAGAGGTGCTGTTGCACCTTCTTTAGCACTCTGTCTGTGTGGGTGGACCATTTCAGATTGTCAGTGAAGTGTACGCCGAGAAATTTGAAGCTTTTCACCTTCTCCACTGCAGCCCCGTCGATGTGGATGGAGGCGTGCTCCCTCTGCTGTCTCCCGAAGTCCACCATCAGCTTCTTAATTTTGTTGATGTTGAGGGAGAGGTTATTTTCCTGGCACCCTCACCTAGGCTGTCTCGTCATTGTTGGTAATCTGGCCTACCACTGTTGTGTCGTCTGCAAACTTGATGATTGAGCTAGAGGCGTGCATGGTCACACAGTCATGGGTATACAGGGAGTACACAAGGGGCCCTGTCTTGAGGATCAGTGTAGTGGAGGTGTTGTTTCCTACCTTCACCACCAGGGGGTGGCCCATAAGGAAGTCCAGGACCCAGTTGTACAGGGCGTGGTTCAGATCCTGGGCCCCGAGCTTAATGATGAGCTTGGAGGGTACTATGGTGTAAAGGCTGAGCTGTAGCATCTTGCCTGAAATACCTCAATACTGCAACTGAAAAGCATACTGCATACTAAAATGCCTCCATACTGAAATACTTCAACTGGAATATCTCAATACTAAAATACCTGCATACTGAAATACTTCAACTGGAATACCTCAATACTGAAATACCTCAACTGAAATTGACCTGGGAGAACGAGAAACACAAAAAAACATCAAAACCATCAAAGGAAAGCAATGTACAAAAGGCTGTGAAGTAATTGCAGTTAATCATATCAGTAATGTTAGTTCATCACATCAGAGCTGTAGCTCTGCCCGCGAGGGAAGTGGAGCAGAGCATGCTGGGCGATCGCCAGCTCAGAGAAGAAGATCAACTTGAGAAATGTAAATTGAGAGAAAGTTCAAGCCATCCTTGTGTTCTCACCAGTTAGCCATCATTGTGTTAGCCAAGGCCAGTGTGCATCTTTGTTTACATGTATGTAAATATATTATACAGTATCTTTCAGGTGTTTATATCTGAAGATGCACTCTACGACGATAACGTCATAGTAGTAGTTTCTACTGCGAGCTAGCTATTGTGAGCTGGCTAGCTCTATTTTGGTTGTCATATCATTTCGGACATTTAACTATTTGTATAGGATAATGTCCCCCAGTGCGTTGTTTATATGCCCTGTAATTGTTTATAGTAACAGTCAGAAGTTGACACACCTACTGATTCAAGGATTTTTTCTATTTCTTTTACATTGTAGAATAATAGTGAAGACATCAAAACTATTAAATGAAACATAAGGAATCATGTAGTAACCAAAAAAGAGTCTTGAAGGAGTTCCCACATATGCTGGGCACTTGTTGGCTGCTTTTCATTCATTCTGCAGTCCAACTCATCCCAAACATCTCCATTGGGTTGAGGTTGGGTGATTGTGGAGGCCAGGTCATCTGACGCAGCACTCCATCACTCTCTTTCTTGGTTAAATAGCCCTTAACAGCCCGGAGGTGTGTTGGGTCATTGTCCTGTTGAAAAACAAATGATGAGTCCCATTAAGCACAAACCAGATGGGATGGCGTATCGCTGCAGAATGCTGTGGTAGCCATTCTGGTTAAGTTTGCCTTGAATTCTAAATAAATCACTGACAGTGTCACCAGCAAAGCCCCCACACCATCATACCATCTCCTCCATGCTTCACGGTGGGGACCACACATGTGGAGATCATCCATTCACCTACTCTGCGTCTCACAAAGACATGGCGGTTGGAACCAAAAATTTGGACTCATCAGACCAAAGGACAGATTTCCACCGGTCGTGTTTCTTGGCCCAAGCAAGTCTGTTCTTCTTATTGGTGTCCTTTAGTAGTGGTTTCTTTGCAGCAATTAGACCATGAAGGCCTGATTCACACAGTCTCCTCTGAACAGTTGATGTTGAGAATGGTCTGTTACTTGAACTCTGTGAAGCTTTTATTTGGGCTGCAATTTCTGAGGCTGGCAACTCTAATTAATTTATCCTCTGCAGCAGAGGTAACTCTGGGACTTCCTTTCCTGTGGCAGTCATCATAAGAGCTAGTTTCATTATAGAGCTTAATGGTTTCTGCGACTGCACTTGAAGAAACTTCTTGAAAGTTCTTGAAATATTTCTGTGTTGACTGACCTTCATGTCTTAGAGTAATGATGGACTGTCGTTTCTTTTCGATTATTTGAGCTGTTCTTTCCATAATATGGACTTGGTCTTTCACCAAATTGGGATATCTTCGGTTAACCACCCATACCTTGTGTCACAACACAACTGATTGGCTCAAATGCATTACGAAGGAAATAAATTCCACAAATGAACTTTTAACAAGGCACACCTGTTAATTGAAATGCATTCCAGGTGACTACCTCATGAAGCTGGTTGAGATGATGCCAAGAGTGTGCAACGTTGTCAACAAGGCAAAGGGTGGCTTCCTGGAAGAATCTCAAATTTGATTTGTTTAACACTTTTTTGGTTACTACATGATTCCATGTGTGTTATCTCATAGTTTTGATGTCTTCACTATTATTCTACAATGTAGAACATAGTAAAAATAACGAAGTAAGTAGGTGTGTCCAAAGTTTTGAATGGTAATGTAGGTTCATGGTACATTAACATATGGGTATTACATCGTATTTCACTGTTTAGAGGTATTCAAATTCATTGTGCAGTTGTAGCCCTGTACTGAAGAGGATGGTGCTATGCTTTGTAGTACACGTGTGGCAGCACCCCTTTGATCTCAAATGAGTACAGTCAGAATCACTTTAATTGCGCTGAATGGTCCTGTATAGCATTAAGTCATCATAGGCATGTTATAGCATTGCATATTGTTTATAAGAGATGTGAATTGGAGATTGTATTCTGTCAGTCACTATTGTATCTTTATTTATCTCTTTACTTGCAGACCACACACACACACACACACACACACACACACACACACACACACACACACACACACACACACACACACACACACACACACACACACACACACACACACACACACACACACACACTCTCTCTCTTTGGTTGAGGCAGGTTTTCAGACCACTAAGTGCCTTAGACCCTCCATACACTGTGTGGTGCTGTTCCGTGCCTGTGCATCTTCGGCGTTATTAAACCACCTCAACTGGAATCCTACCTAAAATAATGTTTACATATTTTTCATTACTCATTTCATATGTACGTACTGTATTCTATTCTACTGTATTTTAGTCAATGCCACTCCGACATTGCTCGTCCAAATATTTATATATTCTTAATTCCATTCATTTACTTTAGATTTGTGTGAATTGTGTGTGTGGTTTTGAAATTTGTTAGATATTACTTGTTAGATATTACTGCGCTGTTGTAGCTAGAAACACAAGCATTTCACTGCACCCGCAATAAGATCTGCTAAACATGTGTATGTGACAATACTATTTGATTTGATACATGTCTGTCATCTGTGCCCTAACCAGCACACGGGAGCGAACACATAAAGTAAAACCTAACCTAAAGAATATACAGTCCACCAAGTCCTCACTTACAAACAATCACCATAAAAAGTGAGAGAAAGAAATTGGAATATCCTGTGTCATAGAGAGCTGGAGGTGGAAATAGCTCTCCTCCTTCCACCTTTCAATTCTCCATGCCTCTCTGCTGAGTCATTAAGCGACCCCACGCCAACCACCAAAACGCTGTAAAATGACAGGCTGACATCGCCACATAGACCCAAACAGGCCATCTGTGTGACCCAGATATCACCGTAATGAATGCTGCCTGCCGCACCACACTTCTCATGTCTAGCTGCTCTGGGACTCTGGAATGAGCGGCACTCTGGGCGGAAAGAGAGGAGAGGGGTTTGGGAAGGAGGAGAGAGGGAGAAGAGAGGGAGGGATAATTGACTTGGACACTTCCTAACACTTTGTCTGGCCCTAGGCACCAGCTTAGCTTGTTGTTTTTTTTAGCTGGTGTTGGTTTGGTCCCCCCGTGGGAACATCTGACTCCACACACACACAGACACACGCAACAGAGTCAGTGTTCTTGACAAACCAGATGTCTTTGCTATTCTGAGTGAGTGAAGCTGTTCAGCAAATTATATGGTAAAAAATGCAGCTCCCATTAAGAACTACAGAGGTGCCCAATATGGGACTAGGGGTCCTTATAAAATAACATGATTTAACATGAAATGTATTTGTCCTGGGGGCTGGTCTAGTGGTAGTGCTGCTGTCCCTTGATTACAAATTTCCCCGGGAGGCAGGGGTTCGATCCACGACTGTGCCATTTTCGGTGTTGTGTCCATCTCAGTCTACTTCTACCCTGTATAAATCAATACAAATCTAAATACTCTCCTTCACAAAAAAAAACAATATACGTTTCGATATTTTGGCTACTATCTTCTCCTTCTTCATAGTCTGTGGTTTTACACAGGAAGTGAGTGTGTGTGTGTTTAGCTCCAGTCTACTAAATAGCACAACATTTGCTGACCATGCCAGCCCAACACAGCCCGCCTCAGTAGTGTGAAAAGGATATGTAAGTGTAAACGTGAGGAGAAAAGACCATCTAGGGACAGGTGTAGAAAATGTGCATGAGCTATACACACTATAGTGCAACGTATTGAAAAGGTGTTTATGTCTCTGTCCAAATAAACCACGAATACATTTTCGAAAGAAAAATGGTGTGCTTGCTTCAGCAGTCTTAAAAAAAAATGTTTTATGGTAGTGGAAGAAGTAGTAGTAGTAGAAGTAGCTCACTCACCCGGGGTCTCTTCCAGTGCACACGTCCGATCCTGTTGCCCTGGTAAAAGAGGGTGTCATCCACTGCGGGGAAGCGCAGGTCCTCGAACAGCAGGCCGCTGGCAAGGCACTGCCTCTTCAGGGTGGAGTACTGCTGCCCCTCGAAGGCCTTCACAGACGAGAACATCCTACAGCCCGTAGGGACCACACGCAGGAGACAGGGGGCTCTGTTAGTGACCTGGAACTGGTCTCCTACCAACAGGTCTCTTATATCCTTGAAGATTAGCATGTGTCAATGTTATTACATTTTACCTTTTGGGTAGGCTACACTAAGGACAAATACACATACGCATGTATCAAAAGTTGTGATACAAGAGTCCATAATAGCAGAAAATAAACATAGATCGACAGAGCTGTTGAGGAAACAAGCTATTCTACTTGTTGTCCCAGCGCAACGAGCTGTTGAGGACCTCGCCATACGATGTGACAGGAGATCAAGGACTCAACAAATCACCATGGAGACGAAGCAGGATGTTCTCTTCAAGGTTAATTTGACACTTCAGATTTGCTACTGGCCAGTGACGAAACAAAATGGCTACCAAATTTCCTACAGAGTACATACAGTTCCAACAGGCTTGTATAGAATGAGCTGACTAATCAAAAGGCTTATCTGTTAGCTACACAGCTGGTTTCTTTATATTTTTTAATCGCGCTTAATCCTACAAAGACAATCTAAAGGCCATTGGGAAATAAACCAATGGGATGGATTTCTGCATAGCAACTCGGTTAAATAAGGCACACTGCTCTTTTGCATTGGGAGCAGGATATGTAATGAGATCTTATAGAGGGCCAGAATGTGAAGAGGAGGAGTGTGTGTATGTGTGTGTGGAGAGGTGAGGTGAGGGTAGTTAGGCTACTTCTCTTTAAAATCACGTAACATTGTCTGTCTGATGTCGATTCAATCTCAAATGTCCCAGGAATACACTGGCAGAACTGAACTGCAGACAGATCGTTCACTACAGGAGCATGGAAAAGATAGATGCCAGAAGCCTTTTAGAGGCAAACTGTCAACCAAACAGACCGCACACTTCAATACCAGCCAAAAGTCATTCTGAAACACCAACAGCAATATAAAATGAGACACGATAAGAAGAATGGAAGTTGAATACAGAAGCACATAGACCATCCAGTTTATTTTTCCCCATCCTTATGATTTTTAGCTTTGAACCTCGCTCCAGGGTGAATTTTAATCTAGGTACAGATGTAGGATCAGCTTCCCATCCCCTTATCTTAACCTTAACCATTAGTGGGGAAAATGCTAAAAACTTACCCGAGATCGGCGTCTAGGGGCAACTTCACCCTACAGTACTCTTAAGCTCAGTCTGACCTGTCTTCTTTCAACTTCTCTTTTCTGACAAGGGCTTGTAATGCAACAGCAGCACAAGAAAAAGTCAGCGTTTCATAAAAAATTAAATACAACATTTAATCAAAGGAAATACAGGCCGTCAAAATGTCAAGTCAATCAACCAAATCCTTTTTCCATAATAAAAAAGCTTTACGGCATTTTCTTGTGCTGATCTTGAAGTGGTCTCCGGAGACATGAGATCACAGGAAATGATCACAGAAAAACAGAAAATGGAGGAATGCCAAATCAAATCTCTAAAAAGGTTTTAAAATCATATTAACTTCGATGAGTGAAGTAAGCCTTTCATATCAAGGGATGAGTACATAATCTCACAGAGGAATAAGGAATTATTTGAAATTTAACCCAATTTAATAATGCAGATTTAGGCTAGACATTTGGACATTTTAACTACAGTAGCCTACACACATCTGCCTATAGAGTAAAAATGTGCTTAACATGTCACATAATATACTGAACAAAAATGTAAACGCAATAAGCTACAATTTCAAAGATTTTACTGAATTACAGTTCATTTTAGGAAATCAGTCAACTCAAATAAATTCATTAGGCCCTAATCTATGGATTTCACATGACTTGGCAGGGGTGCAGCCAGATGATCTCAGTCTCAGATGATCCTGCAGGTGAAGAAGCCGGATGTGGAAGTCCTGGGCTGGCGAGGTGGTGTGGAAAATGACACAATTAGTCATGCTATCCCGTGTTTTACTGCTTAAAGAACAGTGTCTTGTTATATGCTAGTGTTTTTTCCAACCTGACACAAACTTGTCTCTGTGTGACTTAGTCATAAGACTGGGCATATAGCCAAGATCCGTTTGGATGCGACCGTAGCATGTGACATCCCATGGGTTTACTACGTACAGGAAGTCACACGTATGGAAACTTGCAGAAAGGAGCAATATTATAGTGTTTACTGTTGTGAATGCAGTTTAACGGTTGAACCCTCAAGCCATCCGAAATCTGCACAGACAACTAATTGTCTTTTACACACTGTCTGCTGACTGCCATGTATACAAAAAGGATGTACTTCTCTATAAAAGTTGAGAGCCGACACTGTTCGTTGGGCCTTAAACTGCACAACTGTTGAAGTGCATAGTTAACTGCTCCATTTTTGCAAATCTTTTAATAAAAGTTGTTTTGAAGAATACAGTCTCTCTCCTTTTGGTTAGAATTGCCACCACAGAGGTTACAAGTGTTCTGCGGTTGTGAGGCCGGTTGGACGTACTGCCAAATTGTCTAATACGACGTTGGGGGGCGGCTTATGGTAGAGAAATTAACATTAAATTATCTTGCAACAGCTCTGGCGGACATTCCTGCAGTCAGCGTGCCAATTGCATGCTCCATTAAAACTTGAGACCTCTGTGGCATTTTAGTGGCCTTTTATTGTCACCAACACAAGGTGCACCTTTGTAATGATCATGCTGTTTAATCAGCTTCTTGATATGCCACACCTGTCAGGTGGATGGATTATCTTGGCGGCATTATTTTGGGGTGGCAGGTAGCCTAGTGTTTAGAGCGTTGGGCCAGTAACCCAAAGGTTGCTAAATCGAATCCCTGAGCTGACAAGGTAAAAATCTGTCATTCTGCCCCTGAACAAGGCAGAACAAGGCAGTTTACCCAAGGTAGGCCGTCATTGTAAATAAGAATTTGTTCTTAACTGACTTGCCCAGTTAAAGGTTCCATTTAAAAAAAAATGTTATCTTGGTAAAGGAGAAATAATCACTAACAGCGAGGTAAACACATTTGTGCACAAAATGAGAGAAATAAGCTTTTTGTCCATATGGACCATTTCAGGGATCTTTTATTTGATGAAATATGGCACCAGCACTTTAAATGTTGAGTTTATATTTTTGTTCAGGATAAACTGCATAGATTCACTCTGTGTGCAATAATTGTGTTTAACATGTTTTTTGAATGATTACTTCATCTCTGTACCCCACGTACAATTATCTGTAAGATCCTTCAGTCGAGCAGTGAATTTCAAACACAGATTCAACCACAAAGACCAGGGAGGTTTTACAATGCCTCAAAGAAAGGCACCTTTAAGTTGATGGGTAAAAAAAGCATACAGTGAATATTCCTTTGAGCATGGTGAAGTTATTCATTACACTTTGGATGGTGTATCAATATAACAAATCAGGAAACCGCTCAGGGATTTCACCATGAGGCCAATGGTGACTTTAAAACAGTTACAGTTTAATGGCTGTGATGGGAGAAAACTGAGGACGGACCAACAACATTGTAGTTACTCCACAATACTAACCTAACTGACAGTGAAAAGAAGGAAGCCTGTACAGAATACAAATATTTCAAAAACATCCATCCTGTTTGCGACAATGCACTAAAGTAATACTGCAAAAAATGTGGCAAAGCAATTAACCTTTTTTTCCTGAATAGAAATTGTTGTATTGGATTTGCCTCAACACTACCGAGTACCACTCTCCATATTCACAAGCATAGTGGTGGCTGCATCATGTTATTGTTATGCTTGTAATTGTTAAGGACCGGGACATTTTTCTAGACAAAAAATAAACGTAATGGAGCTAATTACATGCAAAATCCTAGAGGAAAACCTGGTTCAGTCTGCTTTTCTCCAAATGCTAGGAGATGAATTCACCTTTCAGCAGGACAATAACCTCCAAAAGGTCAAATCTACACTTGCTTACCAAGAAGACAATGAATGTTCATGAATGGTTTAGGTAAAATTTTGGCTTAAATCTACTTGAAAATGTATTGCAAGACCTGAAAAATGGTTGTCTAGCAATGATCAACAACCAATTTGACAGAGCTTGAATTTTTTATAGAATAAATGGGCAAATGTTGTACAATCCAGGTGCGTAAACAAGATTGTGGGGGCTGTTTTTTTAATTAGACTTCAGTGTGACTTTTGACATTATAGATCAATCTGCTGATGGAAAAACGTATTCCTTATGGTTTTACAACCCTAAACAAAGCTATATTGTGGATTAAGAGTTATGTGTCTAACAGAACACAGAGGGTGTTTTTTAATGGAAGCCTCTCCAACATAATCCAGGTAGAATCAGGTCTAGACCCCTTACTTTTTCTATCTTTACTAATGACATGCCACTGGCCTTGAGTAAAGCAAATGTGTCTACAGGTATACATGTCAGCTACTACAGCGATTGAAATGACTGCAACACTTAACAAAAAGCTGTAGTTAGTTTCAAAATGGATGGCAGGGAAAGAATAAGTTAGTCCTAAATATTTTAAAAACTAAAAGCATTGTATTTGGGACAAATAATTCACTAAACCCTAAACATCAACGAAATCTTGTAATAAATAATATGGAAATTGAGTTGAGGTGACTAAACTGCTTGGAGTAACCATGGATTGTAAACGGTCATGGTCAAAACATGTTGATACAACAGTAGGTCAAATTGGGAGAAGCCTGTCCATAATACAGAGCTGCTCTGCCATTTTAACAACATTATCAACTAGGCAGGCTCTAGTTTTGTCGCACCTGGACTACTGTTCTGGCCCTTAAATGTACACGGAGAGCTAACAATAATATGCATGTAAATCTCTCATAGCTCAAAGTGGAGGAGAGATTGACTTCATCACTACTTGTTTTTGTAAGAAGTGTTGAAATGCTGAATGCACCAAGGTGTCCGTTTAAACTACCAGCACACAGTTTGGACACCCATGCATACCCCACAAGACATGCCACAAGAGGTCTTCACAGTCCCCAAGTCCAGAATAGACTATGGGAGGTGCACAGTACTACATAGAGCCATGACTACATGGAACTCTACTCCACAACTGATGTCAGCAGTAAAATTAGATATGAAAAACCTTATGGAACAGCGGGGACTGTGAAGAGACACACACACAGGCACAGACGCGATAAGACACGCATTCAACACACACACTTACACATGGATGTTGTATTGTAAATATGTGATAGTGGTGTAGTGGCCTGAGGGAACACACAAAATGCATTTGGTGAAATGTTATGAAATGTAATGTCATGTAATGTAATATTTTATACACACTACCGGTAAAAAGTTTTAGAACAACTACTCATTCAAGGGTTTTTTAAAACTTTTTTTCTATTTTCTACATTGTAGAATAATAGTGAAGACATCAACACTATGAAATAACACATATGGAATCATGTAGTAACAAAAAAAGTTTAACAAATCTAAATATATTTTATATTTGAGATTCTTCAAATAGCCACCCTTTGCCTGCATGGCAGCTTTGCACACTCTTGGCATTTACTGTGTCATTATGGTGTGTTGGGTATAGATTGATGAGGGAAAAAAACAATAATACATTTGACAATAAGCATGTAATATAACATCATGTGGAAAAAGTCAAGGGGTCTGAATACTTTCTGAATTCTCTGTATTGACTCAGGGGTGTGAATGCTTATGTCAATTAGATATTCATGTATATCATTTAATACATTTGCGAAAATTACGAAAAACAAGCTGTACAACACCTGAATAAGCTGCACAACACCTGAGCTGTCAATCAAAGCTCCCAACTTCTAGATCTGACCGTTAAACCAGTGAACGATTCATACCCACACTCTGCTTCCCTCCATTTATTCATAATATGAATGGACAATTATGGACTCTCTATAGAGTCCCTATGGGCTCTGGTCAATAAAAGGTACACTATATCGGGAATAGGGAGACATTTGGGATGCACCCACAGCCTTCAGACTCATAGGGCTTATGCCCTCAGAGCTGTGAACCTTTCCAATAGCCATGTGCATCAAGCGTCTCAGAGTAGGAGTGCTGATTCAGGGTCAGTTTTGGCTTTTATATCACAATAATAAAGACTACATGCACAGGGGGAACCTGATCCTAGATCTGCACTCCTACTCTGAGATGCTTGATAAATAAGGATCCTGACCTACAGTATACATACCTTTGGAAAACAATTGTCGATGCTTAATCACCATTTTTTTTATTTATTAATTTAGCTTTTTAGAGGTGTTCACATCTGCTAAAAATCTACTTCACATAGAGACCATCACCAACAGCTGCCATCAATAGCCTATTCACTGATGGATAAACCTACATTTGATATTGTCATAATGAAATAAATAGCCTACACCTAATATTGATGAAGGCAACTGATTAAATTCAGACTCACTGATTACATTTATCAGCTGAATACCTGTGGAAATGATGAGGTTGCAGTTGGAGGCCAAATGTGACACAGATGGTGCAGAGGAGTCTCGATCGTGACTGCAGTGGAAAACCCCCCATGCTGGCACATGCCTACTCTCTCCCACACTACACAAGCACAAATGGGTAGATGGCTGGAGCTCGGAGATAAGGTTCAAGAACTTACACGGTCATGTATATGGTTGAGTTGCAATCTACAGCTAATAGGCCTAAAGCCTAAATGTAATTGATTGGAGAGAAGTTGATGAATCTGAATAACAGGTCTATAGGCTAATGTTAGGCATACTAAACATGTTTCTATTTAACAATATTCATATCATTATCTTTACTTTGTAATAAGTGTTTGTTTTACTGGATAGCCTTCTGGCAGACACTTCTAATGGAGCAAGTCATTAATGTGCTTACTTCTTCCACTAGCATAAAATACTTTTAGACAACTAAACAAGCACACACACACATTTACTTCTGGAAATATGTTCTAGTTGTGTGTGTGTGAATTAGAGATCTAGTCACCTTAACAAATCCATTTGAATCCCCAATTACTTGTGGATATTTATTCACTCCTTAAATGAGACTAGAAAATATGGTTAGATCCTGCTATTATGAATGCTCAGATCTTTCTCTTCTGATCCTATAGGAACTTCTCCCAGTCTCCACATCTGCCTGTCTGTGTTCTGAGTGACCTCGTCATCTGAAGCATTCAAGTTATTTTACCTTGTAATTGCATTAAACATCACATCTTAATCATTTCTTAATAATTAATTAATCAACACGTTTTCTATAAACGTCAGTGGAAAATGTTCAGGTGAAATTGAAGCGCTTGCAGAAAGAATTAGACAGGATCCAAATATAAACAGGTATCAGTATGGGTGAACATAAAGTAAACTTATTTGCAGACAATCTCTTGATATACCTGACCAATATTGAAACCTCAATGCACCCCAGCTAAAAATATTTTCAGAATACTCTAAAATCTCAGGATATAAAATTTACGTGAGAAAAAAAAACAAAATAATGGCAATAAGAATAAGAGAATACTCCTTGATCTACAGCAATCCCATTACTCAACAATGTGAACAAATCTTCCCATAAATCTAACAGGTAGAATGCATCTCTTAAGAATGGCATGGCTCCCAAAGTTTCTATAATTATTCTAGGCAAGACCAATTACCCCACCAAAAACATTCTTTAAAAGAAGTATACACGGTCATAAAGACTTTATATGGGCAAATAAAACTCATCGAACAAAAAATAAAGTTTTACATCTTCCTATGTCTGAGGGTGGTTTTAACCTTCCAGACTTGCAATTGTATGTGTTACATGCACTAAAGAGGAACAATGGGTACATTTTGAAAACGCTTATGCTCATTCTCAGAATCTTTTTATGTTTTTTCAAAGGATAAAGCTAAGAACATTATCAACTTCAAAGTTAAGAACACTATAACATTGAACATTTGACGTATTCTACAAGAACCAATATCACTCCCTAAAAACCTCTATGGAACAATCCTTGGATAGCTTTTCAGAATTCACCAATAAATTGGTCACATGGAAAACTAAAGGTATAAAAAGGGTAAATGACTTGGTAATAGGAAATACTTATTTCCATGAAAGCATTAAAAAGCTATTTTGGATTGACCAATGCAGATATTTTAAAATACAAGCAACTTAAAAGTTATATATCACAATTTTGATTTGAAATCTTTGGACATCACAGCAATCTTGAGGGAATCCTTTTTCAATCAGAAAATTATATTCACATGATAGGTAAGCTATAAGAAACCTTGCAGAGAGTTTATCTATCTGACTACTATTAGAACCAAGACTTAAAAATAATGGATATTGGCACAAGACTGAGGGAATGTTGGAACATAACTAAATTACAGTTCACTAAAATATATACGCTTAACCCAGTATAAGCTCACGTATAGAATGTATTAGACAAGAGACAAAATTCACAAATTCTACAGCACAACGGCAGAGTCATATCTTAAGTGTAAAACTAACAATGACTCTATAATCCATGCCTTCTGGGAATGTTATATAGTCCAAAAGTTATGGATGTAGTTAAAAAGTTGGGTGTGAGAAGTAATACAATGTCAATTTACTTTGAATCCGTCTGTCTGCATATTTCAAGACATGGCATACGAGGGTGCAGTTAAATACCCGATTGGTTGGACGATAATTTTCCCATCAATCATCTTGGAAAAACATATACATAAAAACTGGAGATTATTATTATTATTTTTTAAATCAACCAATCCTCTGTCATTAACACAATGGAAAGGACAAATGTATTATTATCTAAATGTTCGAAGTGCGTGAGCGGCGGAGAGAAACAAAATGGTGCAGTTTGAGGCCATATGGCAGAGAGTGATGCGTGCACTGGAGATGGGGGTGTGCACATGTGGGTCTGGGCAGATGTAATGTAATTGACCTTTGTGTGATATTGTCGTTCGTATGTGTTGTATTGTAAACTCAAATGTTATAAGAAAATCGTACAAAAAAAGGAAACATTCAGGTGCATAATAGAACAGCAATCAGTTATTTTGCTGAAATGACTATAATTAGAAACTCAACCGTTCACTGAGATGATCATTTTTGGGGTGGATATCGCATGGTTGAAGATCTTGAGGCCCTGATAAGCAAACATGAGAGCAGACAATATTTTAGAGAGTAATTTCTCCAGAGTCCCATCACCAAGTAAAGTCATGGTTGTCAGCTCGAAGTCCCAGTGACATTATCAGCAGTAAGGCCAAAGTATCTTTGACCAGTCTGTCTATCAAAACAATATCTAGTGAAGACATCAAGAGAAATGCCACACAAACAGTGAGTGGATTCCTGGTCAAGTCCATCAGTAACGTAACTAGTGCACAAGCTAATGATTGTATGCAGGCATTTAGTTCCAACACCATCCAGTGAACTTCACTTGCCAAGTTCCAGTGATGAAGAAACTCTATGAAGGGGTGTCAGCAACAAATCCAACTTCTCTGGGCTAAAAGAGGGGATGCTCTTATGATCACTAGGAACTGAGAAGTAATTCAATGATCCAGATCTCATGTGAGGTGAGACGTCAAATGAACCTTGCTCCTCCACAGCTGGAAGGAGAAGATCTGATATACTCGTTAAGGTCAGCCAGTTTGTAGGTGGCATTCTTTCTCAGCTGAAAGATATTTCCTTATCAGTGTTCCCATCACCATGTGAAGACATGTCCACGCGTTTTTATTGTATCTTCACATAGTCTCTCAAACAAGAGCCTTCAAAAACTCTCTAGTCATGAGTTTCAAATCAAAGCTGTTCAACGTGTGTAAGGTCCTAAGAAAATGATCTGATCGCTTTCTATTAGCGTCTACCACTGCTGCAGAGTTCGATAAAGACATGTCTTACACTGCAATGACCAGTAAACATAATGAATCAGCCTTGGGAAGATTTTGGTCAACATTCAGCAGGGGTTGTTTCGAATCAAGTCTTCAGACTGTGGAGGAGCAAGGTTAAGTTGCCCAGACCCACTGAGCTCTTAGAATACATATACAAGAGGATATTGGAACATTCAGCTATAGAGTGAAAATCCCTCTCTCCTTCACACTCCTCCCTCTCCACATCTAAGCTTACTTCAAGAGCAAGACAGTCTCCAACACCACAACATATCACCTGTAATATTTTGGTAAAGACTGGAAGCTACTCTTCCTGCATTATTATTCCAATCCATCTCACTTATCTGTTGGCTCAAATCAGATGTATACCAGCAGTACAGAGTCAGACAGTACCATGCCTACTACATCCTCTCCCCTCAGTGATGATCACCTTCATGGCGAGACTATTATGAGAAAGACATTTGTTTAAAAATATGAAAGTTACTGGTTTGCAGTAATATTACAGAACCTTGTAGTAAAGATACACAGACCATGCAGCGAAGTCCCTTACCTAGCCAAGCTACAATGAACCTCTTTAGTCTGCTAGCCCACAAGCCTATTTTCTGTCCCGCAACATACATCACCAGTTTCAACATTGTCAAAACATTCCCATGGCACCGGAGGAAATGGTTAGGAGACCGTAAAACTGCAGCCAATTGTGTGGTTTTTTTGCGTTATTTGTAACTTATTTTGTACATAATGTTTCTGCCACCGTCTCGTACGACCAAAACGGGCTTCTAGATATCAGGACTGTAATTACTCACCTCATACTGGACAAAGATTTTTTCTTTAACGAGTCGGACACAAAGGATTTACTTCAGACACATGACAAGGCCCACATCCCCATCAAAGATACGGAGATATCGGGGACGTAAGTCAGGGTTCCTTGTAAGGATCCAACGGCGAGTGGGTAAACTGCCTCTACCATAAGTCCTATTAGCCAACGTACGTACAATCATTGAATATCAAAATAGACGAGCTACAATCGCAAATATCCTACCAAAGGGACATTAACAACTGTAATAACTTATGTTTCATGGGTTGTGGCTGAACGACGAAATGAATAACATTCAGCTGGCGGGGTCAACGCTGCATCGGCAAGATAGAACAGCCACCTCCATTAAGACAAGGGTTGGCGGTCTGTGTATATTTGTAAACAACAGCTGGTGCACGAAATCTAATATTAAGGAAGTCTCGAGGTTTTCCTCGCCTGAGGTAGAGTATCTCATGATAAGCTGTAGACCACACTATTTTCCGTAGCTGACTATTTACTCCCACATATGTATGCTGGTACTAAAACCACACTCAATGAGCTGTGTAAAGCCATAAGCAAACAGGAAAACACTTATCCTGAGGTGACGCTCCTAGTGGCCAGGGACTTTAATGCAGGGAAACTTAAATCTGTGTTACCAAATTTCTATCAGCATGTTAAATGTGCAACCAGAGGAGAAAATAAACTCAAGATCACACACAGTGACGCATACAAAGCTCTCCCTCGACCTCCATTTGGCAAATCTGACCATAATTATATCCTCCTGATTTGTGCTTACAAGCTAAAACTAAAGTAGGAAGCACCAGTGACTCGGTCAATAAATAAGTGTTCAGATGACGCAGATGCTAAGCTAAAGGTCTGTTTTGCTAGCACAAACTGGAATATGTTTCAGGATTCTTCTGATGACATTGAGGAGTATACCACATCATTTACTGGCTTCATCGGTAAGTGCATCAAGGACATCGTCCCCACAGTGACTGTACGTACATACCCGAACCAGAATCCATGGATTACAGGTAGGCCGCACTGAGCTAAAGGGTAGAGCTGCTACTTTCAAGGAGCGGGATGCTTATAAGAAATCCTGCTATGCCCTCCGACGAACCATCAAACAGGCAAAGCGTCAATACAGGACTAAGATTGAATCATACTACACCGGCTCCGACGCTCGTCGGATGTGGCAGGGCTTGCAACCCATTACAGACTACAAAAGGGAGGCACAGCTGCGAGCTGCCCAGTGACACGAGACTTCCAGACGAGCTAAATTACTTCTATGCTCGCACGAGGTAAGCAACACAGACGCATGCATGAGAGCATCAGCTGTTCCGGACGACTGTGATCCCACTCTTTTTAGCCGATGTGAGTAAGACCTTTAAACAGGTCAACATTTACAAGGCCGCAGGGCCAGACGGATTACCAGGACGTGCACTCCGAGCATGCGCTGACAAACGGGCAAGTGCCTACACTGACATTTTCAACCTGTCCCTGTCTGAGTCTGTAATACCAACATGTTTCAAGCAGACCACCATAGTCCCAAGAACACTAAGGTAATCTACCTAAATCACTATCGACCCAAAGCACTCACGTCTGTAGCCATGAAGTGCTTTGAAAGGCTGCTCATGGCGCACATCAACAACATTATCTCAGAAACCCTAGACCCACTCCAATTTGCATACCGCCCCAACAGATCATGCAATCTCTATTGCACTCCACACGGCCCTTTCCCACCTGGACAAAAGGAACACCTACATGAGAATGCTATTCATTGACTACAGCTCAGCGTTCAACACCATAGTGCCCTTAAAGCTCATCACTAAGCTAAGGAACCTGGGACTAAACAACTCCCCCTGTAACTGGATTCTGGACTTCGTGACGGACCACCCCTAGGTGGTAAGGGTAGGTAACAACACATCCGCCACACTGATCCTCAACACGGGGCCCCTCAGGGTTGTGTACTCAGTCTCCTCCTGTACTCCTTGTTCACTCATGACTGCATGGCCAGGCACGACTCCAACACCAATCATTAAGTTTGCAGACGATACAACAGTGGTAGGACTGATCACCGACAAGTATGAGACAGCCTATAGGGAGCAGGTCAGAGACCTGGCTGTGTGGTGCCAGGATAACAACCTCTCAAAGTGACCAAGACAAAGGAGATGATTGTGGACAACAGGAAAAGGAGGAATGAGCATGCCCCCAATATTAATGGGGCTGCAGTGGAGCAGGTCGAGAGCTTCAAGTTCTTGGTGTCCACAACACCAACAAACTATCATAGTTCAAACACACCAAGACAGTTGTGGAGAGGGCACGACAAAACCTACTCCCCCTCAGGAGACTGAAAAGATTTGGCATGGGTCCTCAGATCCTCAAAAAGTTCTACAGCTGCACTATCGAGAGCATCCGGACTGGTTGCATCTCTGCTTGATATGGCAACTGTTCGGCCTCTGACCACAAGGCATTAGAGAGTAGTGCGTATGGCCCAGTACATCACTCGGGCCAAGCTTCCTGCTATCCAGGACCTCTATACCAAGCGGTGTCAGAGGAAGGCCCTAAATATTGTCAAAGACTCCACCCTAGTCATAGGCTGTTCTCTCTGCTACCGCACGGCAGGCGGTACAGGAGTGCCAAGTCTAGGTCCAAAAGGTTTCTTAACTTCTTGGTGACGGGGCAGTATTTTCACGTCCGAATGAAATGCATGCCCAAAATCAACTGCCTGCTACTCATCCCCAGAAGATAAGATATGCATATTATTAGTAGATTTGGATAGAAAACACTGAACTTTCTAAAACTGTTTGAATCATGTCTGTGAGTATAACATAACTTATTTAGCAGGCGTAACCCCGATGACAAACCATTTAGATTTTGTTTTTGAGGTCACTCTCTTTTCAATGGGTTTCATCGGGAATCCCGATTTCTCAGGGACCTTCTTGCAGTTCCTATCGCTTCCACTGGATGTCAACAGTCTATAGAAATTGGTTGAGGTTTTTCCTTTGTGTAAAGAAGAAGTATGGCCATCTTGAACGAGGGTCACTTGAAGTGTACTGTTAGATAGAGGCGCGTGACCAGAAAGCTAGCTACAGTTTGTTTTCCTCCTGTATTGAACACAGATCATCCCGTCTTCAATTGTATCGATTATTTACGTTAAAAAATACCTAAAGTTGTGTTACAAAAGTAGTTTGAAATGTTTTGGCAAAGTTTACAGGTAACTTTTGAGATATTTTGTAGTCACGTTACGCATGTTGGAACCGGTGTTTTTCTGGATCAAACACTCCAAATAAATTGACATTTTAGATATATACCGACTGAATTAATCGAACAAAAGGACCATTTGTGATGTTTATGGGACATATTGGAGTGCCAACAAAAGAAGCACGTCAAAAGTAAGGCATGAATTATATTTGTATTTCTGCGTTTTGTGTCGCGCCTGCAGGGTTGAAATATGGTTTCTCTCTTTGTTTACGGAGGTGCTATCCTCAGATAATACCATCGTTTGCTTTCGCCGAAAAGCCTTTTTGAAATCTGAAATGTTGGGCTGGATTCACAACAAGTGTAGCATTAATTTGCTATCTTGCATGTGTGATTTAATGAAAGTTTGATTTTTATAGTAATTTATTTGAATTTGGCGCTCTGCATTTTCCCTGGCTTTTGGCCAGGTGGGACGCTAGCATCCCACATATCCCAGAGAGGTTACAGCTTCTACCCCCAAGCCATAAGACTTCTGAACAGCTAATCAAATGCCTACCCAAAATACAGTTTATTTTTCTTAAAGGATTTTCCCCTTTTTTCAAGTTTCAGCTTAAATGACACCCAAATCTAAATGCCTTTAGCTCAGGACCTGAAGCAAGAATATGCATGTTCTTGATATCATTTGAAAGGAAACACTTTGAAGTGTGTGGAAATGTGAAATGAATGTAGGAGAATAACACATTAGATCTGGTAAAAAGATACTAAGAGAAAAACATGCGTTTAAAAAAAATAATTGTACCTTCATCTTGTAAAGGCAAGAGAAAGGCCCTAATGTATTATTCCAGCTCAGGCGCAATGTAGACTTTGGTCACTAGATGGCAGCAGTGAATGTGCACAGTTTTAGACTGATCCAATGAAGCATTGTATGTATTTTTAAACTGTTGTATCAAGACTGCCCAAATGTGCCTAATTGGTTTATTCATACATTTTCAAGTTCATAATTGTGCACTCTCCTCAAACAATAGATTGGTATTATTTCACTGTAATACCTACTGTAAATTGAACAGTGCAGTTAGACTAACAAGTATTTAAGCTTTCTGCCCATATCAGATATGTCTATGTCCTGGGATTTTTTGGGGTTCCTTACAACCTCATGCTGATCACATTAGCCTACATTAGCTCAACTATAGAGGTTTTAAGGGCTTGTAATTAAACATTTCACTGTAAGGTAACCTGTTGTAACCTGTTGTGTATGGCGCATGTGACAAATAATATTTGATTTGAACAACTTTAGAACAGATTTAGAACTGCTCCATTGTAGCTGAAGATTTTAACAAGGCTAATCTGAAAACAAGACTCCCTAAATTCTATCAGCATATCGATTGTGCTACCAGGGCTGGTAAAACCCTGGATCATTGTTATTCTAACTTCCGCGACGCATATAAGGCCCTCCCCCGCCCTCCTTTCGGAAAAGCTGACCACAACTCCATTTTGTTGCTTCCAGCTTATAGACAGAAACTAAAACAGGAAGATCCCGCTCTCAGGTCTGTTCAACGCTGGTTCGACCAACCTGATTCCACGCTTCATTGCGTCAAACAACATTGACGAATACGCTGATTCGGTGAGCAGGTTCATTAGCAAGTGCATTGGCGATGTCGTACCCACAGCAACTATTAAAACATTCCCCAACCAGAAACCATGGATTGATTGCAGCATTCGCTCGAAACTGAAAGCGCGAACCACTGCTTTTAACCAGGGCAAAGTGACCGGAAACATGACCAAATACAAACAGTGTAGCTATTCCCTCCGCAAGGCAATCAAACAAGCTAAGCGTCATTATAGAGACAAAGTAGAGTCACAATTCAACGGCTCAGGCACGAGAGGTATGTGGCAGGGTCTACAGTCAATCACAGATTACAAAAAGAAAACCAGCCCCGTCGCGGACCAGGATGTCTTGCTCCCAGACAGACTAAACAACTTCTTTGCTCGCTTTGAGGACAATACAATGCCACTGACACGGCCCGCTACCAAAACCTGGGGACTCTCCTTCACTGCAGCCAACGTAAGTAAAACATTTAAACGTGTTAACCCTCGCAAGGCTGCAGGCCCAGACAGCATCCCCAGCCACGTCCTCAGAGCATGCGCAGACCAGATGGCTGGTGTGATTACGGACATATTAAATCAATCCTTATCCCAGTCTGCTGTTCCCACATGCTTCAAGAGGACCACCATTGTTCCTATTCCCAAGAAAGCTAAGGTAACTGAGCTAAACGACTACCGCCCCATAGCACTCACGTCCGTCGTCATAAAGTGCTTGGAGAGACTAGTCAAGGACCATATCACCTCCACCCTACCTGACACCCTAGACCCACTAAAAATTTGCTTACCGCCTCAATAGGTCCACAGACGACGCAATCGCAACCACACTGCACACTGCCCTAACGCATCTGGACAAGAGGAATTTTTTATTTTATTTTTTATTTCACCTTTATTTAACCAGGTAGGCTAGTTGAGAACAAGTTCTCATTTGCAACTGCGACCTGGCCAAGATAAAGCATAGCAGTGTGAACAGACAACACAGAGTTACACATGGAGTAAGCAATTAACAAGTCAATAACACAGTAGAAAAAAAAATGGGCAGTCTATATACAATGTGTGCAAAAGGCATGAGGAGGTAGGCGAATAATACAATTTTGCAGATTAACACTGGGGTGATAAATGATCAGATGGTCATGTACAGGTAGAGATATTGGTGTGCAAAAGAGCAGAAAAGTAAATAAATAAATAAAATAAAAAAACAGTATAAAAACAGTATGGGGATGAGGTAGGTGAAAATGGGTGGGCTATTTACCAATAGACTATGTACAGCTGCAGCGATCGGTTAGCTGCTCGGATAGCTGATGTTTGAAGTTGGTGAGGGAGATAAAAGTCTCCAACTTCAGTGATTTTTGCAGTTCATTCCAGTCACAGGCAGCAGAGTACTGGAACGAAACGCGGCCAAATGAGGTGTTGGCTTTAGGGATGATCAGTGAGATACACCTGCTGGAGCGTGTGCTACGGATGGGTGTTGCCATCGTGACCAGTGAACTGAGATAAGGCGGAGCTTTACCTAGCATGGACTTGTAGATGACCTGGAGCCAGTGGGTCTGGCGACGAATATGTAGCGAGGGCCAGCCGACTAGAGCATACAAGTCGCAGTGGTGGGTGGTATAAGGTGCTTTGGTGACAAAACGGATGGCACTATGATAGACTGCATCCAGTTTGCTGAGTAGAGTGTTGGAAGCCATTTTGTAGATGACATCGCCGAAATCGAGGATCGGTAGGATAGTCAGTTTTACTAGGGTAAGCTTGGCGGCGTGAGTGAAGGAGGCTTTGTTGCGGAATAGAAAGCCGACTCTTGATTTGATTTTCGATTGGAGATGTTTGATGTGAGTCTGGAAGGAGAGTTTGCAGTCTTGCCAGACACCTAGGTACTTATAGATGTCCACATATTCAAGGTCGGAACCATCCAGGGTGGTGATGCTAGTTGGGCATGCGGGTGCAGGCAGCGATCGGTTGAAAAGCATGCATTTGGTTTTACTCGCGTTTAAGAGCAGTTGGAGGCCACGGAAGGAGTGCTGTATGGCATTGAAGCTCGTTTGGAGGTTAGATAGCACAGTGTCCAATGACGGGCCGAAAGTATATAGAATGGTGTCGTCTGCGTAGAGGTGGATCAGGGAATCGCCCGCAGCAAGAGCAACATCATTGATATATACAGAGAAAAGAGTCGGCCCGAGAATTGAACCCTGTGGCACCCCCATAGAGACTGCCAGAGGACCGGACAGCATGCCCTCCGATTTGACACACTGAACTCTGTCTGCAAAGTAATTGGTGAACCAGGCAAGGCAGTCAACCGAGAAACCGAGGCTATTGAGTCTGCCGATAAGAATATGGTGATTGACAGAGTCGAAAGCCTTGGCGAGGTCGATGAAGACGGCTGCACAGTACTGTCTTTTATCGATAGCGGTTATGATATCGTTTAGTACCTTGAGCGTGGCTGAGGTGCACCCGTGACCGGCTCGGAAACCAGATTGCACAGCGGAGAAGGTACGGTGGGATTCGAGATGGTCAGTGACCTGTTTGTTGACTTGGCTTTCGAAGACCTTAGATAGGCAGGGCAGGATGGATATAGGTCTATAGCAGTTTGGGTCCAGGGTGTCTCCCCTTTGAAGAGGGGGATGACTGCGGCAGCTTTCCAATCCTTGGGGATCTCAGACGATATGAAAGAGAGGTTGAACAGGCTGGTAATAGGGGTTGCGACAATGGCGGCAGATAGTTTCAGAAATAGAGGGTCCAGATTGTCAAGCCCAGCTGATTTGTACGGGTCTAGGTTTTGCAGCTCTTTCAGAACATCTGCTATCTGGATTTGGGTAAAGGAGAACCTGGAGAGGCTTGGGCGAGGAGCTGCGGGGGGCGGAGCTGTTGGCCGAGGTTGGAGTAGCCAGGCGGAAGGCATGGCCAGCCGTTGAGAAGTGCTTATTGAAGCTTTCGATAATCGTGGATTTATCGGTGGAGACCGTGTTACCTAGCCTCAGTGCAGTGGGCAGCTGGGAGGAGGTACTCTTGTTCTCCATGGACATCACAGTGTCCCAGAACTTTTTGGAGTTGGAGCTACAGGATGCAAACTTCTGCCTGAAGAAGCTGGCCTTAGCTTTCCTGACTGACTGCGTGTATTGGTTCCTGACTTCCCTGAACAGTTGCATATCACGGGGCTATTCGATGCTATTGCAGTCCGCCACAGGATGTTTTTGTGCTGGTCGAGGGCAGTCAGGTCTGGAGTGAACCAAGGGCTGTATCTGTTCTTGGTTCTGCATTTTTTGAACGGAGCATGCTTATCTAAAATGGTGAGGAAGTTACTTTTAAAGAATGACCAGGCATCCTCAACTGACGGGATGAGGTCAATGTCCTTCCAGGATACCCGGGCCAGGTCGATTAGAAAGGCCTGCTCACAGAAGTGTTTTAGGGAGCGTTTGACAGTGATGAGGGTGGTCGTTTGACTGCGGCTCCGTGGCGGATACAGGCAATGAGGCAGTGATCGCTGAGATCCTGGTTGAAGACAGCGGAGGTGTATATGGAGGGCCAGTTGGTCAGGATGACGTCTATGAGGGTGCCCTTGTTTACAGAGTTAGGGTTGTACCTGGTGGGTTCCTTGATGATTTGAGTGAGATTGAGGGCATCTAGCTTACATTGTAGGACTGCCGGGGTGTTAAGCATATCCCAGTTTAGGTCACCTAACAGAACAAACTCTGAAGCTAGATGGGGGCGATCAATTCACAAATGGTGTCCAGGGCACAGCTGGGAGCTGAGGGTGGCCGGTAGCAGGCGGCAACAGTGAGAGACTTATTTCTGGAGAGGGTAATTTTCAAAATTAGTAGTTCGAACTGTTTGGGTATGGACCTGGAAAGTATGACGTTACTTTGCAGGCTATCTCTGCAGTAGACTGCAACTCCGCCCCCTTTGGTAGTTCTATCTTGACGGAAGATGTTATAGTTGGGTATGGAAATCTCTGAATTTTTGGTGGCCTTCCTGAGCCAGGATTCAGACACGGCAAGGACATCAGGGTTAGCAGAGTGTGCTAAAGCAGTGAGTAAAACAAACTTAGGGAGGAGGCTTCTGATGTTGACATGCATAAAACCAAGGCTTTTTCGATCACAGAAGTCAACAAATGAGGGTACCTGGGGACATGCAGGGCCTGGGTTTACCTCCACATCACCCGCGGAACAGAGAAGGAGTAGTATGAGGGTGCGGCTAAAGGCTATCAAAACTGGTCGCCTAGAGCGTTGGGGGCAGAGGATAAGAGGAGCAGGTTTCTGGGCATGGTAGAATATATTCAGGGCATAATGCACAGACAGGGGTATGGTGGGGTGCGGGTACAGCGGAGGTAAGCCCAGGCACTGGGTGATGATGAGACAGGTTGTATCTCTGGACATGCTGGTTGTAATGGGTGAGGTCACCGCATGTGTGGGAGGTGGGACAAAGGAGGTAACAGGGGTATGCAGAGTGGGTCTAGGGGCTCCATTGTGAACTAAAACAATTATAACTAACCTGAACAACAGTATACAAGGCATATTGACATCTGAGAGAGACATACAGCGAGGCATACAGTAATCACAGGTGTTGAATTTGGAAAGCTAGCTAAAAACAGTAGGCGAGGCTAATCCGCTAGCACAACAAACAGCAGGTAAAATGGCGTTGACTAGGCAACGTGGCCGACAGGTAAGACAAACAAGCAGAAAGGAGTACCGTGATTAATGGACAGTCCAGCGTGCGTCAGCTATGTAGCCAAGAGATCAGTGTCCAGGGGGCAGCGGTGGATGGGCAGGGGGGCTGGCGAGTGTTATCCAGGTTTTTAAAAAAAAAAAAAAATTTAAACTAACAATGACTAACTAGCTTGTAGCTAGTTAGCTGGTTAGCGTCTGGAGGTTCTTGAGTGTGTCATAAAAATAAAAATAAGAGTAAAAGTAATAGCGATTCCGTATCACATTGGGTGAGGCAGGTTTCCGGAAGGTATAAACAAATTAAAAATCAAAAAGAGATAGAAAGTAAATGGGGTCAGAGAGTGATTGGGACGCGGTGGTACAGACGGTTAGCAGGCCTGTGCTAACAAGCTAACAGTTCGTAGGCCCGAGCTAGACAAGGTAGCAGTTAGCGGACCGGAGCTTGACAAGCTAGCCGTTAGCAGGCCGAATTAGCAAGCAGGGAGATAGCGAGGGCTAGAGAGTTAACCTTTGGGGGACGTCGCGATGGGGTGAGTCTGTTTATTTATTCCTCTTCATGCGGTGAGCTGGAGATACAGCGATTCAGAAAGCTCGCGGGACGCAGCTCAGCATTTAACACCATAGTATCTTCCAAACTCGTCATCAAGCTCGAGACCCCCCGCCCTGTGCAACTGGGTCCTGGACTTCCTGACGGGCCTCACCCAGGTGGTGAGGGTAGGTAATAACATCTCCACCCCGCTGATCCTCAAAACTGGGGCCCCACAAGGGTGCGTTTTGAGCCCTCTCCTGTACTCCTTGTTCACCCACGGCTGCTTGGCCATGCACGCCTCCAACTCATTCATCAAGTTTGCAGACGACACTACAGTGGTAGGCTTGATTACCAACAAAGACGAGACGGCTTACAGGGAGGGGGTGAGGGTCCTCGGAGTGTGGTGTCAGGAAAATAACCTCACACTCAATGTCAACAAAACAAAAGGAGATGATCGTGGACTTCAGGAAACAGCAGAGGGAGCACCCTCCTATCTACATTGACGGGACAGTGGTGGAGAGGGTACTAAGTTTTAAGTTCCTCGGTGTACACATCACGGACAAACTGAATTGGTCCACCCACACAGACAGTGTGGTGAAGACGGTACAACAGCAGCACCTCTTCAACCTCAGGAGGCTGAAGAAATTTGGCATGTCGCCAAAAGCACTCAAACTTTTACAGATGCACAATGGAGAGCATCCTGTCGGGCTGTATCACCGCCTGGTACGGCAACTGCTCCGCCCACAACCGTAAGGCTTTCCAGAGGGTAGTGAGGTCTGCACAACGCATCACCGGGGGAAAACTACCTGCCCTCCAGAACACCTACACCACCCGATGTCACAGGAAGGCCATAAAGATCATCAAGGACAACAACCGCCCGCGCCACTGCCTGTTCACCCCGCTATCATCCAGAATGCGAGGTCAGTATAGGTGCATCAAAGCAGGGACCGAGAGACTGAAAAACAGCTTCTATCTCAAGGCCATCAGACTGTTAAACAGCCACCACTAACATTGAGTGGCTGCTGCCATACATGTAAAAAATGTATCACTAGCCACTTTAAACAATGCCACTTAATATAATGTTTACATACCCTACATTACTCATCTCATATGTACAGTGGGGAGAACAAATATTTGATACACTGCCGATTTTGCACGTTTTCCTACTTAAAAAGCATGTAGAGGTCTGTCATTTTTTATCATAGGTACACTTCAACTGTGAGAGATGGAATCTAAAATAAAAATCCAGAAAATCACATTGTATGATTTTTAAGTAATTAATTTGCATTTTATTGCATGACATAAGTATTTGATCACCTACCAACCAGTAAGAATTCCGGCTCTCACAGACCTATTAGTTTTTATTTAAGAAGCCTCCCTGTTCTCCACTTATTACCTGTTTGAACTCGTTACCTGTATAAAAGACACCTGTCCACACACTCGATCAAACAGACTCCAACCTCTCCACAATAGCCAAGACCAGAGAGCTATGTAAGGACATCAGGGATAAAATTGTAGACCTGCACAAGGCTGGGATGGGCTACAGGACAATAGGCAAGCAGCTTGGTGAGAAGGCAACAACTGTTGGCGCAATTATTAGAAAATGGAAGATGTTCACGATGACGGCCAATCACCCTCGGTCTGGGGCTCCATGCAAGATCTCACCTTGTGTGGCATCAATGATCATGAGGAAGGTGAGTGATCAGCCCAGAACTACACGGCAAGACCTGGTCAATGACCTGAAGAGAGCTGGAACCACATTCCCAAAGAAAACCATTAGTAACACACTACGCCGTCATGGATTAAAATCCTGCAGCGCACGCAAGGTCCCCCTGCTCAAGCCAGCGCATGTCCAGGCCCATCTGAAGTTTGCCAATGACCATCTGGATGATCCAGAGGAGGAATGGGAGAGGGTCATGTGGTCTGATGAGACAAAAATAGAGCTTTTTGGTCTTTTTACCATTATTTAACTAGACAAGTCAGTTAAGAACAAATTCTTATTTTCAATGACGGCCTAGGAACAGTGGGTTAACTGCCTGTTCAGGGGCAGAACAACAGATTTGTACCTTGTCAGCTCGGGGATATGAACTTGCAACCTTTCGGTTACTAGTCCAACGCTCGAACCACTAGGCTACCCTGACGGTCTAAACTCCACTCGCCGTGTTTGGAGGAAGAAGAAAGATGAGTACAACCCCAAGAACACCATCCCAACCGTGAAGCATTGAGGTGGAAACATCATTCTTTGGGGATGCTTTTCTGCAAAGGGGACAGGACGACTGCACCATATTGAGGGAGGATGGATGGGGCCATGTATGTAGAAAATCTTTGGAGGGAGCTGAAAGTCCATATTGCCCAGTGACAGCCCCAAAACCTGAAGGACCTGGAGAAGGTATGTATGGAGGAGTGGTTCAAAATCCCTGCTGCAGCTTGTGCCAACCTGGTCAAGAACTACAGGAAACATATGATCTCTGTAATTGCAAACAAAGGTTTCTGTACCAAATATTAAGTTCTGCTTTTCTGATGTATCAAATACTTATGTCATGCAATAAAATGCAAATTAATTACTTAAAAATCATAATGTGATTTTCTGGATTTTTGTTTTAGATTCCGTCTCTCACAGTTGAAGTGTACCTATGATAAAAATGACAGACCTCTACATGCTTTGTAAGTAGGAAAACCTGCAAAATCGGCAGTGTATCAAATCTCTGTGAATAGTTTGTCATTCAAAAACATAATCTTAACTTTCACTGCTATGCGGATGACACACAGCTGTACAAAGGACTTCATATATCTTTATGTACATATTCTTCATCCTTTTACCCTTGTTAGTATAATGTAGCTGTTGTGAAATTGTTTGGTGAGATTACTCGTTGGTTATTACTGCATTGTCGGAACTAGAAGCACAAGCATTTCGCTACACTCGCATTAACATCTGCTAACCATGTGTATGTGACAAATCTAATTTGATTTGAGAACTAGATGAAAAAAAACATCTAAATCCCTCCAAACTGGACTAGGCCTATACTATAATACTCTTAATTTATTTATTTAATTTAACCTTCATGCAGAAACACTTTTTTCAAAGTACCATCTTGTTTTTGCAAAGAAAAACCGTATAGTCCTATCTCCGTTTTGGAAATGTTGGTGATGACAGAGAGCTTGGGACTATAAGGTTCTATCTGCATTTTTGTCTAAATGTAGTCATTAGCATAGCCTTGTTCTGTTCCGTGTGCTCTACCATAGTAGTCTAAATACCCCAAATCATGTTGTTAAATTAAAGAGAATACAAGATTGAACTTTAAAGCCAATTATCGCAGAATCATCTTCTGGCAAATCGTCCCATACGCTTGATATTTCGAGTTGTCAAAATGAATCATTCAGAATGTTGATATTACATACAACTATGAACTGACATGTACAGAACATTCCTATTTTACAATAAACTCCCGATACAAAAAAATCAGTAATCCTGTGAAAATTAAAAACGCACATATATAGTTTCTCATTGCAAGGGTTAATTTGATAGACTACTAGAACATCAAGACCGAAAAAGACAGACAGAGGGGTGGGACGAGAGAGAGCAAGAGAAATGGGAAGGGAGATCCCCCTCTTTCTCTTTGGTGGTGTGGTAATGTACAGAGAGATAGAAATAGGGGAATCTCTCTTTCCATCCCTGACTGTGGTAGCGCAGAGAGAAAGAAATAAAACAACTAAGAGGATATCTGCACTGGTTGGCTGGTGGAGGGGTGCACCACAGGCAGGCAGGGCCTTCCCCCTCGCCCCTCCCTCTCCATGAATGTGTTATGAGGAGGGCTATCCCAGCCAGCAGCATCATGCCATCCTTTCTTCCTCTCTGCAGTATCCTTTAGCCAGCCACTAGCTGGCCAATCCATGCATCTGACACCAGGGTTTTATTCAGTGATGTTAAATGCTCTGAAGGTTGCAGATAGAAAAATAATGAATCGAGCAGACATGGTTCCCTATTTCTATCTGAAAGACAATCATTTATACTCTACACAACACATTTCTATCTGAATGTTCTGTTTCCTCAACAGTCACTCCTAAACCACCAGCCATGGGATTACCTTGTAACTAAGGCATCATAATTGTCTATAACTAAAAGGCTTGCCTATATGATTCATGAGTAAAAGAGTGCATTATTGGAAAGATTGGATACTTACATGAGAGAGGCTTTCATCCAGTATATGGTTTCACATAGACCTACATATAAGAATCAGCAAGGGAGTTAGTTGTATGTTATTCAACACCTGTCAGATGACATATGGTTTGACAAATGGCTAGCATATGACAATTTCAGAAAGTCAGGTTTATAGTAGATATTTCTTATTTTTCAAAGTACTGTTGGTGTTCTGCGTTACATCTGGCCATTGATATAAATCTGCCAATAACAGTAGGGCATTTACTCAAATCTGTATGTAACTGTTCAGGTTTGAGATTATCGGTGTAGACCATTAACAGTATAACAATATGTTTATAATTTGGGAGCAGCTGCTTCTGGTAGCTAAGGGAGACGACGGGATGCGCGTGGGTGTTCGCATCTCCGGAGTAGCAAGCTAGCAATGCAATCTTCCGAAATAACTCGATTGTCAAATAAAGCGCCACTCCGGCGCGAACCCTGCTGGATGGCATAAATAAGAAAATAGGGTTTTACAGCAGCAATGGCAAATTGTAGCCAGAAATCACGGTTGCAGTAGGCTACTTCAACAACGGGGATAGGCTATTATTTATGGGATAATATGTTGTTATTCTGTCGCCTATTGTGGGCAGCGCAAACCCTGGCTGGTAAGCACATCATGCACTGCTTCCGTCACGCGCGGTAGCCCACAGCACGCGACCGGTCAAATTGCCCCCTCGAGCGGAACGCTTAGTGAACTGAATGTGGTTCGGCGAGGCGTAAATGGGATCATGTCTCGCGTGTCTCCCGTGCATTAAGGACAACACACGTCGCGACAGCAGCTCGCATGCCTAACCTACTGTATTTTCTTTCCAACTAGTCGCAGTCTCCTCATCACCACACAGCCGTCAACGCGTATTGCGCGGATTACAACAGCGGCACCTGAGGTCTCTAATGCGACTGAGGCGGTGTTGTTTTCCACTGTTACCTGAACAGAGCTCCTCTCCCTTGGGCGACGTGTTCTCTCCGTTCCTCCAGGGATCCAGCGGATCGGGTCTGGCAGTCCCGGCCGGGGCTGTGGTGATTCCTCCTCGGTCCTGCCTGCGCGACGTACCCCCCCTCTGAACCGCTTGCGGATCTCGGTCTCCTCTCGCGCACGCCAGGGAGGAGCCTACGAGGAGCAGCAGGCTGAGCTGCAGACTGAGCATGTGCGGCGTCGGTGTCTCCCCACACACACACTTAAATACGATACTGTACATTATTTCCCGTGCGATGAGTATGCAATTATGCCGTGGTGGCCGAGGGAAACAAAGCTGAGATCCTTTGAACCCACCATCCAAGTGCCAATCTTATTATGCAGGCTTATTCGCCTACGCAGTGTCCTCAGTCTGAAAACATTATACGGGAATGTCTTCAATAAGGTATTGGTCATGTCGGATATATGCAATTGATGAGAATTGCTAAGAAATTAAATCCCCGAATTGGAAATAGTTTGTTACACTCACGTGACTACGATGAGCAACAGAAGAAATGGACTGGTATAAACCGATGGAGCGCGGGACCAAGGTAGCATCCCAAATAGCGCTCCTTTCTCCCTAAGTGTGCACTTGTTCACTTCCCTTCATGGATTTGAATGGACATTACTGGTCTATGCAAACTCCTTCTAGAGCCAATCAAATGCTTTTAAATTTGTGTCGAGTAGTGAACGAGTGCACATTTCAGGAGGAAAGCGATTATTAGGATGCACCCCCAACCATATATAGTCATGTTACCTGTAGTATTCTTGTCTAGGTTTAGGGTACACCATGTTGCACACAGATGATTTGAACCTGCGGTAGGGAGGCATTTCAGTTCACAAAGCATGATAAAATTAATTACCCGTAACTTCCCTCAATCTCTTCAAAGGACTCAATTTGCCAAAATGCCTCACCCACCCTGCCATACTAGCACTCAACATCAGCTTTCTTTACTAACCAGCTCAACCTCCGCAAATCAGAGATTGCCACACAGCAACAATGGACAGTTGCTAGCATATGCCAGAAAATTCAAAGTTATCTGAAAGTTTATCCTGCTTTGGGAAGTAGCCCAGGGTCGATTAACAAAGTTCATACAACGTTTTATAATAAGGTGCTGTTTATTTAATCATCAACATCTTTATGTACACTCCTTTAGCTCTGTATTGTAGTAGTTACCATCAGAGCCATGTATAAAGATACGGTTATATATAAACAGATCTTTATATATAGTTCTGGCTATTACCTGGCTCTGGTCCAGGGTGTTTACGTGCGACTTGCTAATGGCGTGCAAGTTCAGCGTCAGTGAGCCGTACTTAAACGCTCTGGACCAGAGCTAGTTATTACCATATAATACACACGACCCCTCTTCTAAACCGACCGTTAACAGCTATGCTTAAACTCTTCCTGTAGATCTGAAGAGATTGAATATGAGCGACCACCAATATGGTGATTACTCCACCTTGCTTTCTGATAGAGCTCCATCAAGTCTATCGTGTGCACTTATCAGATGTTGTCAGAATTTGAAAGACAAGTTCCCATGGGTAGAATGCTTGAGGTCGATTTGGAACTGGGAACTAACAGCCCACAGTCCGTCTCGTTTGGGAAAACAGTTTCTGAAATATAACATACTGTTGAGAAGATTTCCCCGACACAGGATAAGCCTCGTTCTGGACTAAAGTGCACTTTCAATGGAGATAATCTATTGAGAAATATTTTTTAGACCCAGGACTAGTCTTAGTCTGGGCCCGGGAAACCAACCCTGAATGTCCAAGAACAGCGTCACATATGTGACAGCAGAGAGTAATTGTCTTTAGTGCTTTGTTTGTCACCACCAGTGGCCACAAAAAACATGGCCGACAGCTTGGCTCAGACAGCTGCCAGGGGACACAACTCGTTCTGTTGAAGAGGTCCGGTGAATAGTGTTGGCCTGGCTCAAAACTAGGACTTTAGATATGGAGGGAAACGGAGCTTCTTCTAACGCTTTTCCTATTTCTTGCCATGTCGTTAGAGATACCCAACACCAACCAATGTTACTCCAATTGTGGTGGGGTGTTCATGGATGGGGTGGGAGAGGGGGCGTGGTCTGCGGGGTAGTTTGACAGGGAGGACGACGCATTGCAACAGACCTTTCACAACCACCAACCATGTCCCGTCTACAGACTAGGAAACGCCTTCTAGCCAAAAACGACAACTGAAAACTCAGTGGGTGTCGACTCCCGCTGAGAAGCTCAAACTCATTTTCTTTCTTACCCTTTAATTTCCCCACACAAACTCCTCCTTTTAAACATTTCCGTAACGCTGTCATAAATCAAGTCTGCATTTCCCCATGCAACAGATCATCTGTTTATTAAAGGGAGGTCAGCCTGGAAATATTCTATTGTCCATCAGGCCTGATGAAGAACCCCAAAGTCACACGTTGTCACCACAATTAAACGTTGTCAACGCCGCTACGCCATGTAGAGGAAGGTGTTGAGATCAGTCTCGTCGCGCTTGATGTACTTGTGCTCGATGAGCCACTCCATCTGCTCCTTGATCATCTTCTTCTGGGGTAGGAACATGTTTTTGAGGATCTCCACCAGCTCCGTCTGCAGCTGGGCATTGGTGATCCTCTTCCTCATCTTCATGATCTGGATGATGGCCTCCTGGAAAGGGAGTGACAAGGGAGAGAGAGTGAATTTCAAGTGAATTTAACCCTCCTTGCCTCCTCTAAATGCATTGGAGAAGAGCAAGGGGCGAAACCTCAGATCTTCTGCCCCAATGTGCATGGAGAAGAAGACGAGGAGGGAGAACGTCAGAAATCCCCAAATCCTTATTTGCAATGATGACTTGTCAATAGGAAGCCCTTATATAGTACCTGTGTTCTCAATATCCTGAGCTGGACAATTCCTTCATTCTCCTCCTCCCTCATTCGCTCCGTGGTGAGCTGAAGCCGGCCAATCAGGTTGATCTTCCCCCTCTTTTGGACCTTGGAGTTTTTTCTGGACACAGACACACTATTTAGAGCTGGAACTAGTGTCATTTTTGTGCCACGTACAAAATACATGACAACCTCCAACTTCAACCTGCAAGTTAAGTAAAGCCAGCCCAAAGAGTAATCTCTGACGTGGCGGTGGAAACACTTACATTAGTGAGAACTCCTGGTTGACGTAGAAGAGTGTGCCCTCGGCAAAGTCTTTGGGCGAGCCCACCACGGGGTCGTAGAACAACACCTGCCGCTTTAGCTTGGGGAACGCTACCAGGGACTGGAGGAAAAGGAAAGAGAAATAGAAAGAGGTAAGGAGGAGAGACTAGTCAGTACACTTAAATGTGTAATAAAAAAATAAAAACAAATTAGCTGTGAGGAGTTTAGGAGGTTGAGATAGCAGTTAACAGTCGATGAAAAATGCTTTTAAAAAGTACTAATAGTTATGGTCATATGGAATCTGCAGAGGAGCTTCAGGGTGTGTTTGTTGAATATGGGAAACCTCTAGGTGCCTTAAGCAAATAATTAGTGTACATAAGGCATAATGATGAATATTACCCTGTTGCCTGCCACTTCAATACATGTTCACATGGTCTCCTCTTTACATTTTATGGGTATTGAAAAGTTTAACCTTCACCCAGAGGGAACACTGAGAAAACGCTGTACCAAAGGGAACTCTTTTGGATGTATATGCTTGGCACTTCACATCCATCAGGGCTTATTGAGGATTTAGACATGAGGGTAATGCTCTAATATGGCTTCTCCTGGTATTAACACCTGTTAAGTGTTTATGCATTATGTAAACATTTTATTTAAAACAAATGTAAAAAATATATACTAAAACAATAAAATGTCTCCTGGTGTTTGTTTTTGTACACAGCTGTTGCTCATCATGTCTGATTGCTTTGACACACGTTGCCTATGTGTTGCCTCTGTCATTGTGTTTATTTCTGCTCTGATGGTCTGACGACCAAAAGCTCAATACACTACATTACCAAAAGTATGTGGACACCTGCTTGTCAAACATCTCATTCCAAAATCATGGGCATTAATATGGAGTTGGTCTCCCTTTACTGCTAAAAATCAGCCTCTACTCTTCTGGGAAGGCTTTCCACTAGATGTTCTTACATTTCTGCGGGACTTGCTTTCCATTCAGCCACAAGAGCATTAGTGAGGTCAGGCACTGATGTTGAGCGATTAGGCCTGGCTCGCACTCGGCGTTCCAATTCATCCCAAAGGTGTTCGATGGGGTTGAGGTCAGGGCTCTGTGCAGGCTAGTCAAGTTCTTCCACACCGGTCGACAAAACAATTCTGTATGGACCTCGCTTTGTTCACAGGGGCATTGTCATGCTGAAGAAACAGGAAAGGGCCTTCCCCAAACTGTTGCCGCAAAGCTGGAAGCACAGAATCATCTAGAATGTCATTGTATGCTGTAGCATTAAGATTTCCCTTCACCGGAATTAAGGGGCCTAGCCCGAACCATGAAAAACAGCCCCAGGCCATTATTCCTCCTCCACCAATGGATTAAGGCAGGTAGCGTTCTCCTTGTATCCACCAAACCCAGATTCGTCCGTCAGACTGCCAGATGGTGAAGCGTGATTCATCATTCCAGAGAATGCGTTTTCACAGCTCCAGAGACCAATGGCGGCGAGCTTCACACCACTCTAGCAGTGGCAGTGCACATGGTGATCTTAGGCTTGTGTGCAGCTACTCGGTCATGGAAACCCATTTTATGAAGCTCCCGACGAACAGTTATTGTGCTGACTTTGCTTCCAGAGGCAGTTTGGAACTCAGTAGTGCGGTCAAATGAGGATAGACTATATGCGCTTCAGCACTCTGCGGTCCCGTTCTGTGAGATTGTGTGACCTACCACTTTGCGGCTGAGCTTTTGTTGCTCCTACACGTTTCCAATTCACAATAACAGCACTTACAATTGACCGGGCAGCTCTAGCAGGACAAAAGGGGTGTGGCAGAAATAGCCAAAATCCACTAATTTGAAGGGGTGTCCACATACTTTTGTGTATATAGAGTACATTTTAAATTGTGCATTGATCCTGAGTGTGCAGAGATTCCTTTTTCCTTTAGTGTTTGTTACATATCAAATCAATAAAACGCTGTGGTTAGCAGAAGTTTTTTTCTAGTAACTTTCCCAGGTATTCCAGCAAACCTAGTTGGAAGATTGCAGGAATATGCAACAAATATGGAATTCCTTTAACTAAGATTTCGGGAAAACATGGTAATTTTGGGAATGTTAGAGGAATCTTGCATCCTTAATCCTTGCAATAGCTAACCCTTTGACCTCTATCTATCCATTGACACCGTGCCTTACCCATAGGGTGCGTCGGAGCTCAGCGTCAGGCAGCTCCGTGGCCAGCTTGAGGTTCTCAAAGCTGATCCTCTCCCGGGGCCTCTGGTTCCAGGCAAAAGCACTGCCAGCTGGAAGGTGGTCACCTCCAGGTCGTACTGTCCCACCTCGTTCTTAAAGGTGATCTGGATAGAATTACACAGATAATATAGAATGAAATATATGATCTCTAAGGGTCTGGACAGAGAGGAGGGTGCCTGCTACATGCTCTACACTCACAATGCCATTGGACATGAGGTGGTGCCAGTGCAGTTTCCTGCCACTGTGGTTCTTCTTGTAGAAGTCCTCCACCTCGGGGATGAGATCCTCCAGCTCAGTGGGCAGTGACACAAACACCTTCTCTGAGCTTCGAGACCACGCCCGGCATTCAGGATCTTGATGTTGACAGAGTCCGCTGCACAAGAGGGAAGGAAGGGGAGGAAGGAAATACACCCGAGTTCAAATCCATTATGTCTAATATATACACCATAGAGATATATAATATACTAGTATAATAACAATAATTGTTTTAAACAATATATTTGTTTCTAGAATGAAACAACTTGACTAAGATGGCCGTCATTTTTGGCAAATTGCTAAAAGTGTATGTCCATTCTAGTTTCCTGTTTCATTCTATAATATACACTTTCAAGTACTTGAGCTGTGCTTTTTTCTGGTACAACGGAGTCAGTGGAATAGTCCCAAAAGTGCAAACTCAAAGCAGAATCCCAAACAGGACTGTATCAATAGCATTTGTATTACTTTTCACTAGGTCTAATCCAGCCACCTACACCAAACACCCCAAACGTACAGGTTCGATTCCAGCTACGGCCAGCAATACGAACATTTATGCATTCACCGTTGTAAGTTGTTTTGGATAAAAGTGTCTGCTAAATGGCATATATATTATATTAGGTAAATTATATTAGGTACAGCTACCTGGTTTACCTGATAGGGCCAGCTTGTTGTGTTTGTGACACTCTTTGAAGTTTTGGTTGAGATCATCGGACACCTTGATGTCCTGGAACATCCGGGCCAGCTTATTCACGTAGTCCGCGGGCATGCCCACCTCCTGTAAGCAAGGTTAGAGGTAATTGGAGAAGTGGTGTAATTGTAGCTAGTCAATCACACACACAGGTCATACCCTGAGCCACTCCACCATGTTCTCCTCGATTTCGCTGTCGGCGGAGATGTCCAGGATGAGGCGTCGCGTCAGATGGGCTTTGTGGTAGCGCATGAACACGTCTTTGTTCTGCACGTACTTCAACACCAGCAACTGCAGGATAACACACACACACACACACAGAACACCACTGTGCAATCAGGGTATTCATTACTGCACACCGTAGCAAAATGTTTTGCAACGGAAAACAAGTGTTTTTATTGGACAAGTTTAAGTAGTCCCTCCCTGTTTCAGTCCATTTTCTTCTGTTTGGGGTCTAATGAACACGACCCAGCTGAGATTGTCCCGTCAAAGAACAAACATTTAAGTGTTTGCAGATCTGAAAAAGCGGATAGGTGAAGCAACATGATCGACACTCTCCTCAACCTAAGGCCAGATATACACTGATTTTGTGTCTGAAAATGGAGACAAATGTTTTTTTTTAATGGGAGTCATCTGTTGCTGCATGAATGACAAGGGATGATGTTTGTCTGACAAAAAAAAAAATATGGTCAGTTCTCTCACAGATAAAGTCACGTGAAAAATTGTTGACTTTAGATGTACTTTTGACAAACAAAAACAGACAATGATGTACGTCATAAAGTGCCTTCGGAAAGTATTCAGACCCCTTGACTTGACACATTTTGCACCATTACAGCCTTATTCTAAAAAGTGATTTGGAAAGGCACACACCTGTCTATATAAAAAGGTCCCACAGTTGACAGTGCATGTCAGAGCAAAACCAAGCCATGAGGTCGAAGGAATTGTCCCTAGAGCTCCGAGACAATATTGTTTCAAGGCACTGATCTGCCAAAGGGCACCTAAAGACTCTCGCACCATGAGAAACAAGATTCTCTGGTCTGATGAAAACAATAATTATTTGGCCTGAATACCAAGCGTCACGTCTGGAAGAAACCTGGCACCATCCCTACGGTGAAGCATGGTGGTGGCAGCATCATGCTGTGGAGATGTTTTTTAGCGGCAGGGACTGGGAGACTAGTCAGGATCAAGGCAAAGATGAACAGAGCAAAGTACAGAGAGATCCTTGATGAAGTCCTGAGCACTCTGGAACAGGTTCTCAGACTGGGCCGAAAGTTCACCTTCCAACAGGACAATGACCTTAAGCACACAGCAAAGACAACGTAGGAGTGGCTTCGCGACAAGTCTCTGAATGTCCTTGAGTGGCCCAGTCAGAGCCCGGACTTAAACCCAATCGAACATCTCTGTAGAAACCTGAAAATAGCTGTGCAGCAACTCACCCCATCCAACCTGACAGAGCTTGAGAGAATCTGCAGAGAAGAATGTGAGAAACTCCCCAAATACAGATTTCGTACATTCTAGAATAAGGCTGTAACGTAACAAAATGTTAAGGAGTCTGAATACTTTCCGAAGGAAGTGTACAATGTAATCTGTGTTAATGCATCCAAGTGTTGCTGTAGCCATATGGAAAGCTTGCATATCATTACACACACACACACTCCTCCCATCCACGTACCACTTCCTTGAGCTTGGCCTCGATCTCCTCGGAGGTGAGTTTCTTGCTGAGCGGGGTTTTCCTCAGCAGCATGTCACAGTAGTTGGCCAGCAGTTCTGGACACTTTGATTCCGGCTGGGTCTTCAGACCCACCCTGACAGACAGACAGCACAGAGGAAGTAGAGCAGTGTTTTAAACACACACGTTCACTCATTAACTAATGAAGCAATTAACAATTCAGAAGTATACTTTTTTATTTAAGTTGTTAAAAACTAAAAGATCACCCAGCCGCAGTTTTATCAAGTGCAACGTCACTAAAACTGTGGGAGCATTCAACTGTGTGCAGGAATCCACCTTTAATTCGGTGAAGAAATGAAGGCATACAGTAGGACACAGAGCGTCTCTTACCCTTTCTGCTTCAGCGGTAGTTCTAATTTAAAAATGGTAGCGTCGTTCACAACTGCTTTGTAAGCCTGAAGAAAAAAAACATTGGTTAGGTTATGCAGTGACAACCACGTGCATATACTGTGCATATATTACCTGACAACGTTGTGTCAATGTTTGACAAATGTTGACAGAACATTGGGCTTAATTGGTAATGTTGGACCAATGTTGGACAAACGTTGTGCTGACCTTGTCCCTGGCTGTGAGGAAGCGAGGGTCATCCTGAAAGGCATCCTTCACCAGTTTACTGAAGCTGTTGAACAGGGTGAGGAGCTGTTCCACGTACTTCTCAGAGTCCTAAATACACACACACGACAGAGATTATACCTTCTTTCAGTAAATACAATACAAAAGTAATATACAGAGAAGGCAAAGATGACTAAATATAATTACAAAAAAATATCCTAAAGACCAATGTATCAAAATAAAATACTTTTGCAAGTACCCCCTTAACCTCAACAATATTCTCTGTAACAAAAGAGATTTATTTGCGGTTTTATGTGGTTGTTAATCTACTTAAAGTTCAAATGTACTGACTAAGTCGCTCTGGATGCTAAATGACCAAAATGCTAATGTAAAAATGAACACTTGCAAAGCATGCTAGGTATTATTCTAATGAGTTCCACCCCCAAACAAGACCTTATTTGAAGAAAAAAATTGAATGACTGTAGAGATGGGAAACGATAGATCAAAATATATCTTGTTATAAAATACCCTAAAGAATGTATAAAATAAAATACTGTTGTCAAAATACATTTCAAGTAGGCAAAAAAAAACTAAATAAAGCCATAGACAGAACTGTGCCGTTACAAATCAAACCAATAAGTGTGAATTCCAACCTTTTTCAATTTCAACTTATTCTCTAAGAAATAGACCCTATATCATTTTCTATCAGGACGGTTGAAAAGAACACCTTCCTAATATTGAGTTGTCGCCATGTACATTGGACTGTAGTTCAGGCCAGTGACATACAAATGACATAATACTCAAAAGTAATTGATATACGCATTTCAAATAAGCGCAACGAAAATAATGCCCATTTGCCTTCGGAAAGTATTCAGACCCCTTGACGTTTTCCACATTGTTACGTTACAGCCTAATTTATACAGCCTAATCTCTGGAGGGACTTGAAAATAGCTGTGCAGCAATGCTCCCCATCCAACCTGACAGAGCTTGAGAGAATCTGCAGCGAAGAATGGGAGGAACTCCCCAAATACAGGTGTGCCAAGCTTGTAGCGTCAAACCCAAGAAGAAGACAAGAAGAAGAGGCTGTAATCGCTGCCAAAGGTGCTTCAACAAAGTACTGAGTATATATATATATATATAAAGACGAAGTATATGTGTTTACATACACATTAAAACTATTCAACCACTCCACACATTTCTTGTTAACAAACTATAGTTTTGGCAAGTCGGTTAGGATATCTATTTTGTGCATGACAAGTAATTTTTCCGATAATTGTTTACAGATTATTTCACTATATCACAACTCCAGTGGGTCAGAAGTTCACATACACTAAGTTGACTGTGCCCTTAAACAGCTTGGAAAATTCCAGAAAATGTCATGGCTTTAGAACCTTCTGATAGGCTAATTGACATCATTTGAGTCAATTGGAGGTGTATCTGTGGATGTATTTCAAGGCCTATCTTCAACTCAGTGCCTCTTTGCTTGACATCATGGGAAAATCTAAAAAAAAAAAAATGAGCCAAGACCTCAGAAAATAAATTGTAGACCTCTACAAGTCTGGTTCATCCTTGGGAGCAATATCCAAATGCCTGGAAGGTACCACGTGCATCTGTACAAACAATAGTATGCAAGTGTAACCACCATCGGACCACGCAGCCATTCATACCTCTCAGGAAGGAGACGTGTTCTATCTTCTAGAGATGAACTTACTTTGGTGCAAAAAGTGCAAATCAATCCCAGAAAACAGCAAAGGACCTTGTGAAGATGCTGGGGAAACAGGTACAAAAGTATCTATATCCACAGTAAAAACGAGTCCCGTACAGACACAACCTGAAAGGCCGCTCAGCAAGGAAGAAGCCACTGCTCCAAAACCGCCATCAAGAAGGCAGACTACGGTTTGCAACTGCACATGGGGACAAAGATCGTACTTTTAGGAGAAATGTCCTCTGGTCTGATGAAACAAAAAATATAACTGTTTGGCCATAATGACCATTGTTATGTTTGGAGAAAAATGGGGGAGGCTTGCAAGCCAAAGAACACCATCCCAACTGTGAAGCATGGGGGTGGAAGCATTATATTGCGGGGGTGCTTTTCTGCAGGAAGGACTGGTGCACTTCACAAAATAGATGGCATCATGAGGAAGTGAAATTATGTGGATATATTGAAGCAACATCTCAAGACATCAGTCAGGAAGTTAAAGCTTGGTCACAAATGGGTCTTCGAAATGGACAATGACCCCAAGCATACTTCCAAAGTTGTTGGCTTAATGACAACAAAGTCAAGGTATTGGAGTGGCCATCACAAAGCCCTGACCTCAATCCCATAGAAATATTGTGGGCAGATCTGAAAAAGCATATCCGAGCAAGGAGGCCAACAAAACTGACTCAGTTACACCAGCTCTGTCAGGAGGAATGGGCCAAAATTCACCCAACCTATTGTGGGAAGCTTCTGGAAGGCTACCCAAAACATTTAACCCAAGTTAAACCATTTAAAAGCCAAATGCTACCAACTAGTAATTGAGTGTATGTGAACGTTTGACCCACTGGGAATGTGATGAAGAAATAAAAATACCTCACTTTTTTATTCTGAAATTTTACATTCTTAAAATAAAGTGGTGATCCTAACTGACCGAAGACAGGGGATTTTTACTAGGATTACATCTCAGGAACTGAGTTGAAATGTATGTAAACTTTCGACCTTAACTGTGCGTGTATGTATGCATGCATCCATGCATGTATGTATGTATGTATATATAATATTTTAAATATACATTTGCAAACATTTCTATTTTTGCTTTGTCATTATGGGGTATTGTGTGTACAGTCGTGGGCAAAAGTTGAGATGGACAAATATACATTTTCACAAAGTCTGCTGCCTCAGTTTGTATGATGGCAATTTGCATATACTACAGAATGTTATGAAGTGTGATCAGATGAATTGCAATTAATTGCAAAGTCCCTCTTTGCCATGCAAATGAACTGAATCCCCCAAAAACATTTCCAACCCATTTCAGCCCTGCTACAAAAAGGACCAGCTGACATCATGTCAGTGATTCTCTCGTTAACACAGGTGTGAGTGTTGACGAGGACAAGGCACGAGATTACTCTGTCATGCTGATTGAGTTCGAATAACAGACTGGAAGCTTCAAAATGAGGGTGGTGCTTGGAATCATTGTTCTTCCTCTGTCAACCATGGTTACCTGCAATGAAACACATGTCGTCATCAGTGCTTTGCACAAAAAGGGCTTCACAGGCAAGGATATTGCTGCCAGTAAGATTGCACCTAAATCAACCATTTATCGGATCATCAAGAACTTCAAGGAGAGCGGTTCAATTGTTGTGAAGAAGGCTTCAGGGCGCCCAAGAAAGTGCAGCAAGCGCCAGGACCATCTCATAAAGTTGATTCAACTGCGGGATCGGGTCACCACCAGTACAGAGCTTGCTCAGGAATGGCAGCAGGCAGATGTGAGTGCATCTGCACGCACAGTGAGGCGAAGACCTTTGGAGGTTGGCCTGGTGTCAAGAAGGGCAGCAAAGAAGCCACTTCTCTCCAGGAAAAACATCAGGGACAGACTGATATTCTGCAAAAGGTACAGGGTGAGGCAGGTTTCCGGAAGGTATAAACAAATTAAAAATCAAAAAGAGATAGAAAGTAAATGGGGTCAGAGAGTGATTGGGACGCGGTGGTACAGACGGTTAGCAGGCCTGTGCTAACAAGCTAACAGTTCGTAGGCCCGAGCTAGACAAGGTAGCAGTTAGCGGACCGGAGCTTGACAAGCTAGCCGTTAGCAGGCCGAATTAGCAAGCAGGGAGATAGCGAGGGCTAGAGAGTTAACCTTTGGGGGACGTCGCGATGGGGTGAGTCTGTTTATTTATTCCTCTTCATGCGGTGAGCTGGAGATACAGCGATTCAGAAAGCTCGCGGGACGCAGCTCAGCATTTAACACCATAGTATCTTCCAAACTCGTCATCAAGCTCGAGACCCCGCCCTGTGCAACTGGGTCCTGGACTTCCTGACGGGCCTCACCCAGGTGGTGAGGGTAGGTAATAACATCTCCACCCCGCTGATCCTCAAAACTGGGGCCCCACAAGGGTGCGTTTTGAGCCCTCTCCTGTACTCCTTGTTCACCCACGGCTGCTTGGCCATGCACGCCTCCAACTCATTCATCAAGTTTGCAGACGACACTACAGTGGTAGGCTTGATTACCAACAAAGACGAGACGGCTTACAGGGAGGGGTGAGGGTCCTCGGAGTGTGGTGTCAGGAAAATAACCTCACACTCAATGTCAACAAAACAAAAGGAGATGATCGTGGACTTCAGGAAACAGCAGAGGGAGCACCCTCCTATCTACATTGACGGGACAGTGGTGGAGAGGGTACTAAGTTTTAAGTTCCTCGGTGTACACATCACGGACAAACTGAATTGGTCCACCCACACAGACAGTGTGGTGAAGACGGTACAACAGCAGCACCTCTTCAACCTCAGGAGGCTGAAGAAATTTGGCATGTCGCCAAAAGCACTCAAACTTTTACAGATGCACAATGGAGAGCATCCTGTCGGGCTGTATCACCGCCTGGTACGGCAACTGCTCCGCCCACAACCGTAAGGCTTTCCAGAGGGTAGTGAGGTCTGCACAACGCATCACCGGGGGAAAACTACCTGCCCTCCAGAACACCTACACCACCCGATGTCACAGGAAGGCCATAAAGATCATCAAGGACAACAACCGCCCGCGCCACTGCCTGTTCACCCCGCTATCATCCAGAATGCGAGGTCAGTATAGGTGCATCAAAGCAGGGACCGAGAGACTGAAAAACAGCTTCTATCTCAAGGCCATCAGACTGTTAAACAGCCACCACTAACATTGAGTGGCTGCTGCCATACATGTAAAAAATGTATCACTAGCCACTTTAAACAATGCCACTTAATATAATGTTTACATACCCTACATTACTCATCTCATATGTACAGTGGGGAGAACAAATATTTGATACACTGCCGATTTTGCACGTTTTCCTACTTAAAAAGCATGTAGAGGTCTGTCATTTTTTATCATAGGTACACTTCAACTGTGAGAGATGGAATCTAAAATAAAAATCCAGAAAATCACATTGTATGATTTTTAAGTAATTAATTTGCATTTTATTGCATGACATAAGTATTTGATCACCTACCAACCAGTAAGAATTCCGGCTCTCACAGACCTATTAGTTTTTATTTAAGAAGCCTCCCTGTTCTCCACTTATTACCTGTTTGAACTCGTTACCTGTATAAAAGACACCTGTCCACACACTCGATCAAACAGACTCCAACCTCTCCACAATAGCCAAGACCAGAGAGCTATGTAAGGACATCAGGGATAAAATTGTAGACCTGCACAAGGCTGGGATGGGCTACAGGACAATAGGCAAGCAGCTTGGTGAGAAGGCAACAACTGTTGGCGCAATTATTAGAAAATGGAAGATGTTCACGATGACGGCCAATCACCCTCGGTCTGGGGCTCCATGCAAGATCTCACCTTGTGTGGCATCAATGATCATGAGGAAGGTGAGTGATCAGCCCAGAACTACACGGCAAGACCTGGTCAATGACCTGAAGAGAGCTGGAACCACATTCCCAAAGAAAACCATTAGTAACACACTACGCCGTCATGGATTAAAATCCTGCAGCGCACGCAAGGTCCCCCTGCTCAAGCCAGCGCATGTCCAGGCCCATCTGAAGTTTGCCAATGACCATCTGGATGATCCAGAGGAGGAATGGGAGAGGGTCATGTGGTCTGATGAGACAAAAATAGAGCTTTTTGGTCTTTTTACCATTATTTAACTAGACAAGTCAGTTAAGAACAAATTCTTATTTTCAATGACGGCCTAGGAACAGTGGGTTAACTGCCTGTTCAGGGGCAGAACAACAGATTTGTACCTTGTCAGCTCGGGGATATGAACTTGCAACCTTTCGGTTACTAGTCCAACGCTCGAACCACTAGGCTACCCTGACGGTCTAAACTCCACTCGCCGTGTTTGGAGGAAGAAGAAAGATGAGTACAACCCCAAGAACACCATCCCAACCGTGAAGCATTGAGGTGGAAACATCATTCTTTGGGGATGCTTTTCTGCAAAGGGGACAGGACGACTGCACCATATTGAGGGGAGGATGGATGGGGCCATGTATGTAGAAAATCTTTGGAGGGAGCTGAAAGTCCATATTGCCCAGTGACAGCCCCAAAACCTGAAGGACCTGGAGAAGGTATGTATGGAGGAGTGGTTCAAAATCCCTGCTGCAGCTTGTGCCAACCTGGTCAAGAACTACAGGAAACATATGATCTCTGTAATTGCAAACAAAGGTTTCTGTACCAAATATTAAGTTCTGCTTTTCTGATGTATCAAATACTTATGTCATGCAATAAAATGCAAATTAATTACTTAAAAATCATAATGTGATTTTCTGGATTTTTGTTTTAGATTCCGTCTCTCACAGTTGAAGTGTACCTATGATAAAAATGACAGACCTCTACATGCTTTGTAAGTAGGAAAACCTGCAAAATCGGCAGTGTATCAAATCTCTGTGAATAGTTTGTCATTCAAAAACATAATCTTAACTTTCACTGCTATGCGGATGACACACAGCTGTACAAAGGACTTCATATATCTTTATGTACATATTCTTCATCCTTTTACCCTTGTTAGTATAATGTAGCTGTTGTGAAATTGTTTGGTGAGATTACTCGTTGGTTATTACTGCATTGTCGGAACTAGAAGCACAAGCATTTCGCTACACTCGCATTAACATCTGCTAACCATGTGTATGTGACAAATCTAATTTGATTTGAGAACTAGATGAAAAAAACATCTAAATCCCTCCAAACTGGACTAGGCCTATACTATAATACTCTTAATTTATTTATTTAATTTAACCTTCATGCAGAAACACTTTTTCAAAGTACCATCTTGTTTTTGCAAAGAAAAACCGTATAGTCCTATCTCCGTTTTGGAAATGTTGGTGATGACAGAGAGCTTGGGACTATAAGGTTCTATCTGCATTTTTGTCTAAATGTAGTCATTAGCATAGCCTTGTTCTGTTCCGTGTGCTCTACCATAGTAGTCTAAATACCCCAAATCATGTTGTTAAATTAAAGAGAATACAAGATTGAACTTTAAAGCCAATTATCGCAGAATCATCTTCTGGCAAATCGTCCCATACGCTTGATATTTCGAGTTGTCAAAATGAATCATTCAGAATGTTGATATTACATACAACTATGAACTGACATGTACAGAACATTCCTATTTTACAATAAACTCCCGATACAAAAAATCAGTAATCCTGTGAAAATTAAAACGCACATATATAGTTTCTCATTGCAAGGGTTAATTTGATAGACTACTAGAACATCAAGACCGAAAAAGACAGACAGAGGGGTGGGACGAGAGAGAGCAAGAGAAATGGGAAGGGAGATCCCCCTCTTTCTCTTTGGTGGTGTGGTAATGTACAGAGAGATAGAAATAGGGAATCTCTTTCCATCCCTGACTGTGGTAGCGCAGAGAGAAAGAAATAAAACAACTAAGAGGATATCTGCACTGGTTGGCTGGTGGAGGGGTGCACCACAGGCAGGCAGGGCCTTCCCCCTCGCCCCTCCCTCTCCATGAATGTGTTATGAGGAGGGCTATCCCAGCCAGCAGCATCATGCCATCCTTTCTTCCTCTCTGCAGTATCCTTTAGCCAGCCACTAGCTGGCCAATCCATGCATCTGACACCAGGGTTTTATTCAGTGATGTTAAATGCTCTGAAGGTTGCAGATAGAAAAATAATGAATCGAGCAGACATGGTTCCCTATTTCTATCTGAAAGACAATCATTTATACTCTACACAACACATTTCTATCTGAATGTTCTGTTTCCTCAACAGTCACTCCTAAACCACCAGCCATGGGATTACCTTGTAACTAAGGCATCATAATTGTCTATAACTAAAAGGCTTGCCTATATGATTCATGAGTAAAAGAGTGCATTATTGGAAAGATTGGATACTTACATGAGAGAGGCTTTCATCCAGTATATGGTTTCACATAGACCTACATATAAGAATCAGCAAGGGAGTTAGTTGTATGTTATTCAACACCTGTCAGATGACATATGGTTTGACAAATGGCTAGCATATGACAATTTCAGAAAGTCAGGTTTATAGTAGATATTTCTTATTTTTCAAAGTACTGTTGGTGTTCTGCGTTACATCTGGCCATTGATATAAATCTGCCAATAACAGTAGGGCATTTACTCAAATCTGTATGTAACTGTTCAGGTTTGAGATTATCGGTGTAGACCATTAACAGTATAACAATATGTTTATAATTTGGGAGCAGCTGCTTCTGGTAGCTAAGGAGACGACGGATGCGCGTGGGTGTTCGCATCTCCGGAGTAGCAAGCTAGCAATGCAATCTTCCGAAATAACTCGATTGTCAAATAAAGCGCCACTCCGGCGCGAACCCTGCTGGATGGCATAAATAAGAAAATAGGGTTTTACAGCAGCAATGGCAAATTGTAGCCAGAAATCACGGTTGCAGTAGGCTACTTCAACAACGGGGATAGGCTATTATTTATGGGATAATATGTTGTTATTCTGTCGCCTATTGTGGGCAGCGCAAACCCTGGCTGGTAAGCACATCATGCACTGCTTCCGTCACGCGCGGTAGCCCACAGCACGCGACCGGTCAAATTGCCCCCTCGAGCGGAACGCTTAGTGAACTGAATGTGGTTCGGCGAGGCGTAAATGGGATCATGTCTCGCGTGTCTCCCGTGCATTAAGGACAACACACGTCGCGACAGCAGCTCGCATGCCTAACCTACTGTATTTTCTTTCCAACTAGTCGCAGTCTCCTCATCACCACACAGCCGTCAACGCGTATTGCGCGGATTACAACAGCGGCACCTGAGGTCTCTAATGCGACTGAGGCGGTGTTGTTTTCCACTGTTACCTGAACAGAGCTCCTCTCCCTTGGGCGACGTGTTCTCTCCGTTCCTCCAGGGATCCAGCGGATCGGGTCTGGCAGTCCCGGCCGGGGCTGTGGTGATTCCTCCTCGGTCCTGCCTGCGCGACGTACCCCCCCTCTGAACCGCTTGCGGATCTCGGTCTCCTCTCGCGCACGCCAGGGAGGAGCCTACGAGGAGCAGCAGGCTGAGCTGCAGACTGAGCATGTGCGGCGTCGGTGTCTCCCCACACACACACACTTAAATACGATACTGTACATTATTTCCCGTGCGATGAGTATGCAATTATGCCGTGGTGGCCGAGGGAAACAAAGCTGAGATCCTTTGAACCCACCATCCAAGTGCCAATCTTATTATGCAGGCTTATTCGCCTACGCAGTGTCCTCAGTCTGAAAACATTATACGGGGAATGTCTTCAATAAGGTATTGGTCATGTCGGATATATGCAATTGATGAGAATTGCTAAGAAATTAAATCCCCGAATTGGAAATAGTTTGTTACACTCACGTGACTACGATGAGCAACAGAAGAAATGGACTGGTATAAACCGATGGAGCGCGGGACCAAGGTAGCATCCCAAATAGCGCTCCTTTCTCCCTAAGTGTGCACTTGTTCACTTCCCTTCATGGATTTGAATGGACATTACTGGTCTATGCAAACTCCTTCTAGAGCCAATCAAATGCTTTTAAATTTGTGTCGAGTAGTGAACGAGTGCACATTTCAGGAGGAAAGCGATTATTAGGATGCACCCCCAACCATATATAGTCATGTTACCTGTAGTATTCTTGTCTAGGTTTAGGGTACACCATGTTGCACACAGATGATTTGAACCTGCGGTAGGGAGGCATTTCAGTTCACAAAGCATGATAAAATTAATTACCCGTAACTTCCCTCAATCTCTTCAAAGGACTCAATTTGCCAAAATGCCTCACCCACCCTGCCATACTAGCACTCAACATCAGCTTTCTTTACTAACCAGCTCAACCTCCGCAAATCAGAGATTGCCACACAGCAACAATGGACAGTTGCTAGCATATGCCAGAAAATTCAAAGTTATCTGAAAGTTTATCCTGCTTTGGGAAGTAGCCCAGGGTCGATTAACAAAGTTCATACAACGTTTTATAATAAGGTGCTGTTTATTTAATCATCAACATCTTTATGTACACTCCTTTAGCTCTGTATTGTAGTAGTTACCATCAGAGCCATGTATAAAGATACGGTTATATATAAACAGATCTTTATATATAGTTCTGGCTATTACCTGGCTCTGGTCCAGGGTGTTTACGTGCGACTTGCTAATGGCGTGCAAGTTCAGCGTCAGTGAGCCGTACTTAAACGCTCTGGACCAGAGCTAGTTATTACCATATAATACACACGACCCCTCTTCTAAACCGACCGTTAACAGCTATGCTTAAACTCTTCCTGTAGATCTGAAGAGATTGAATATGAGCGACCACCAATATGGTGATTACTCCACCTTGCTTTCTGATAGAGCTCCATCAAGTCTATCGTGTGCACTTATCAGATGTTGTCAGAATTTGAAAGACAAGTTCCCATGGGTAGAATGCTTGAGGTCGATTTGGAACTGGGAACTAACAGCCCACAGTCCGTCTCGTTTGGGAAAACAGTTTCTGAAATATAACATACTGTTGAGAAGATTTCCCCGACACAGGATAAGCCTCGTTCTGGACTAAAGTGCACTTTCAATGGAGATAATCTATTGAGAAATATTTTTAGACCCAGGACTAGTCTTAGTCTGGGCCCGGGAAACCAACCCTGAATGTCCAAGAACAGCGTCACATATGTGACAGCAGAGAGTAATTGTCTTTAGTGCTTTGTTTGTCACCACCAGTGGCCACAAAAAACATGGCCGACAGCTTGGCTCAGACAGCTGCCAGGGGACACAACTCGTTCTGTTGAAGAGGTCCGGTGAATAGTGTTGGCCTGGCTCAAAACTAGGACTTTAGATATGGAGGGAAACGGAGCTTCTTCTAACGCTTTTCCTATTTCTTGCCATGTCGTTAGAGATACCCAACACCAACCAATGTTACTCCAATTGTGGTGGGGTGTTCATGGATGGGGTGGGAGAGGGGGCGTGGTCTGCGGGGTAGTTTGACAGGGAGGACGACGCATTGCAACAGACCTTTCACAACCACCAACCATGTCCCGTCTACAGACTAGGAAACGCCTTCTAGCCAAAAACGACAACTGAAAACTCAGTGGGTGTCGACTCCCGCTGAGAAGCTCAAACTCATTTTCTTTCTTACCCTTTAATTTCCCCACACAAACTCCTCCTTTTAAACATTTCCGTAACGCTGTCATAAATCAAGTCTGCATTTCCCCATGCAACAGATCATCTGTTTATTAAAGGGAGGTCAGCCTGGAAATATTCTATTGTCCATCAGGCCTGATGAAGAACCCCCAAAGTCACACGTTGTCACCACAATTAAACGTTGTCAACGCCGCTACGCCATGTAGAGGAAGGTGTTGAGATCAGTCTCGTCGCGCTTGATGTACTTGTGCTCGATGAGCCACTCCATCTGCTCCTTGATCATCTTCTTCTGGGGTAGGAACATGTTTTTGAGGATCTCCACCAGCTCCGTCTGCAGCTGGGCATTGGTGATCCTCTTCCTCATCTTCATGATCTGGATGATGGCCTCCTGGAAAGGGAGTGACAAGGGAGAGAGAGTGAATTTCAAGTGAATTTAACCCTCCTTGCCTCCTCTAAATGCATTGGAGAAGAGCAAGGGGCGAAACCTCAGATCTTCTGCCCCAATGTGCATGGAGAAGAAGACGAGGAGGGAGAACGTCAGAAATCCCCAAATCCTTATTTGCAATGATGACTTGTCAATAGGAAGCCCTTATATAGTACCTGTGTTCTCAATATCCTGAGCTGGACAATTCCTTCATTCTCCTCCTCCCTCATTCGCTCCGTGGTGAGCTGAAGCCGGCCAATCAGGTTGATCTTCCCCCTCTTTTGGACCTTGGAGTTTTTTCTGGACACAGACACACTATTTAGAGCTGGAACTAGTGTCATTTTTGTGCCACGTACAAAATACATGACAACCTCCAACTTCAACCTGCAAGTTAAGTAAAGCCAGCCCAAAGAGTAATCTCTGACGTGGCGGTGGAAAGCCTGGTTGCAAACCCCAGCCTGTCACACATAGATTAGTGAACACTTATATTAGCCAACACTTACATTAGTGAGAACTCCTGGTTGACGTAGAAGAGTGTGCCCTCGGCAAAGTCTTTGGGCGAGCCCACCACGGGGTCGTAGAACAACACCTGCCGCTTTAGCTTGGGGAACGCTACCAGGGACTGGAGGAAAAGGAAAGAGAAATAGAAAGAGGTAAGGAGGAGAGACTAGTCAGTACACTTAAATGTGTAATAAAAAAATAAAAACAAATTAGCTGTGAGGAGTTTAGGAGGTTGAGATAGCAGTTAACAGTCGATGAAAAATGCTTTTAAAAAGTACTAATAGTTATGGTCATATGGAATCTGCAGAGGAGCTTCAGGGTGTGTTTGTTGAATATGGGAAACCTCTAGGTGCCTTAAGCAAATAATTAGTGTACATAAGGCATAATGATGAATATTACCCTGTTGCCTGCCACTTCAATACATGTTCACATGGTCTCCTCTTTACATTTTATGGGTATTGAAAAGTTTAACCTTCACCCAGAGGGAACACTGAGAAAACGCTGTACCAAAGGGAACTCTTTTGGATGTATATGCTTGGCACTTCACATCCATCAGGGCTTATTGAGGATTTAGACATGAGGGTAATGCTCTAATATGGCTTCTCCTGGTATTAACACCTGTTAAGTGTTTATGCATTATGTAAACATTTTATTTAAAACAAATGTAAAAAATATATACTAAAACAATAAAATGTCTCCTGGTGTTTGTTTTTGTACACAGCTGTTGCTCATCATGTCTGATTGCTTTGACACACGTTGCCTATGTGTTGCCTCTGTCATTGTGTTTATTTCTGCTCTGATGGTCTGACGACCAAAAGCTCAATACACTACATTACCAAAAGTATGTGGACACCTGCTTGTCAAACATCTCATTCCAAAATCATGGGCATTAATATGGAGTTGGTCTCCCCTTTACTGCTAAAAATCAGCCTCTACTCTTCTGGGAAGGCTTTCCACTAGATGTTCTTACATTTCTGCGGGGACTTGCTTTCCATTCAGCCACAAGAGCATTAGTGAGGTCAGGCACTGATGTTGAGCGATTAGGCCTGGCTCGCACTCGGCGTTCCAATTCATCCCAAAGGTGTTCGATGGGGTTGAGGTCAGGGCTCTGTGCAGGCTAGTCAAGTTCTTCCACACCGGTCGACAAAACAATTCTGTATGGACCTCGCTTTGTTCACAGGGGCATTGTCATGCTGAAGAAACAGGAAAGGGCCTTCCCCAAACTGTTGCCGCAAAGCTGGAAGCACAGAATCATCTAGAATGTCATTGTATGCTGTAGCATTAAGATTTCCCTTCACCGGAATTAAGGGGCCTAGCCCGAACCATGAAAAACAGCCCCAGGCCATTATTCCTCCTCCACCAATGGATTAAGGCAGGTAGCGTTCTCCTTGTATCCACCAAACCCAGATTCGTCCGTCAGACTGCCAGATGGTGAAGCGTGATTCATCATTCCAGAGAATGCGTTTTCACAGCTCCAGAGACCAATGGCGGCGAGCTTCACACCACTCTAGCAGTGGCAGTGCACATGGTGATCTTAGGCTTGTGTGCAGCTACTCGGTCATGGAAACCCATTTTATGAAGCTCCCGACGAACAGTTATTGTGCTGACTTTGCTTCCAGAGGCAGTTTGGAACTCAGTAGTGCGGTCAAATGAGGATAGACTATATGCGCTTCAGCACTCTGCGGTCCCGTTCTGTGAGATTGTGTGACCTACCACTTTGCGGCTGAGCTTTTGTTGCTCCTACACGTTTCCAATTCACAATAACAGCACTTACAATTGACCGGGCAGCTCTAGCAGGACAAAAGGGGTGTGGCAGAAATAGCCAAAATCCACTAATTTGAAGGGGTGTCCACATACTTTTGTGTATATAGAGTACATTTTAAATTGTGCATTGATCCTGAGTGTGCAGAGATTCCTTTTTCCTTTAGTGTTTGTTACATATCAAATCAATAAAACGCTGTGGTTAGCAGAAGTTTTTTTCTAGTAACTTTCCCAGGTATTCCAGCAAACCTAGTTGGAAGATTGCAGGAATATGCAACAAATATGGAATTCCTTTAACTAAGATTTCGGGAAAACATGGTAATTTTGGGAATGTTAGAGGAATCTTGCATCCTTAATCCTTGCAATAGCTAACCCTTTGACCTCTATCTATCCATTGACACCGTGCCTTACCCATAGGGTGCGTCGGAGCTCAGCGTCAGGCAGCTCCGTGGCCAGCTTGAGGTTCTCAAAGCTGATCCTCTCCCGGGGCCTCTGGTTCCAGGCAAAAAGCACTGCCAGCTGGAAGGTGGTCACCTCCAGGTCGTACTGTCCCACCTCGTTCTTAAAGGTGATCTGGATAGAATTACACAGATAATATAGAATGAAATATATGATCTCTAAGGGTCTGGACAGAGAGGAGGGTGCCTGCTACATGCTCTACACTCACAATGCCATTGGACATGAGGTGGTGCCAGTGCAGTTTCCTGCCACTGTGGTTCTTCTTGTAGAAGTCCTCCACCTCGGGGATGAGATCCTCCAGCTCAGTGGGCAGTGACACAAACACCTTCTCTGAGCTTCGAGACCACGCCCCGGCATTCAGGATCTTGATGTTGACAGAGTCCGCTGCACAAGAGGGGAAGGAAGGGGGAGGAAGGAAATACACCCGAGTTCAAATCCATTATGTCTAATATATACACCATAGAGATATATAATATACTAGTATAATAACAATAATTGTTTTAAACAATATATTTGTTTCTAGAATGAAACAACTTGACTAAGATGGCCGTCATTTTTTGGCAAATTGCTAAAAAGTGTATGTCCATTCTAGTTTCCTGTTTCATTCTATAATATACACTTTCAAGTACTTGAGCTGTGCTTTTTTCTGGTACAACGGAGTCAGTGGAATAGTCCCAAAAGTGCAAACTCAAAGCAGAATCCCAAACAGGACTGTATCAATAGCATTTGTATTACTTTTCACTAGGTCTAATCCAGCCACCTACACCAAACACCCCAAACGTACAGGTTCGATTCCAGCTACGGCCAGCAATACGAACATTTATGCATTCACCGTTGTAAGTTGTTTTGGATAAAAGTGTCTGCTAAATGGCATATATATTATATTAGGTAAATTATATTAGGTACAGCTACCTGGTTTACCTGATAGGGCCAGCTTGTTGTGTTTGTGACACTCTTTGAAGTTTTGGTTGAGATCATCGGACACCTTGATGTCCTGGAACATCCGGGCCAGCTTATTCACGTAGTCCGCGGGCATGCCCACCTCCTGTAAGCAAGGTTAGAGGTAATTGGAGAAGTGGTGTAATTGTAGCTAGTCAATCACACACACAGGTCATACCCTGAGCCACTCCACCATGTTCTCCTCGATTTCGCTGTCGGCGGAGATGTCCAGGATGAGGCGTCGCGTCAGATGGGCTTTGTGGTAGCGCATGAACACGTCTTTGTTCTGCACGTACTTCAACACCAGCAACTGCAGGATAACACACACACACACACACAGAACACCACTGTGCAATCAGGGTATTCATTACTGCACACCGTAGCAAAATGTTTTGCAACGGAAAACAAGTGTTTTTTATTGGACAAGTTTAAGTAGTCCCTCCCTGTTTCAGTCCATTTTCTTCTGTTTGGGGTCTAATGAACACGACCCAGCTGAGATTGTCCCGTCCAAAGAACAAACATTTAAGTGTTTGCAGATCTGAAAAAAGCGGATAGGTGAAGCAACATGATCGACACTCTCCTCAACCTAAGGCCAGATATACACTGATTTTGTGTCTGAAAATGGAGACAAATGTTTTTTTTTAATGGGAGTCATCTGTTGCTGCATGAATGACAAGGGATGATGTTTGTCTGACAAAAAAAAAAACATATGGTCAGTTCTCTCACAGATAAAGTCACGTGAAAAATTGTTGACTTTAGATGTACTTTTGACAAACAAAAACAGACAATGATGTACGTCATAAAGTGCCTTCGGAAAGTATTCAGACCCCTTGACTTGACACATTTTGCACCATTACAGCCTTATTCTAAAAAGTGATTTGGAAAGGCACACACCTGTCTATATAAAAAGGTCCCACAGTTGACAGTGCATGTCAGAGCAAAAACCAAGCCATGAGGTCGAAGGAATTGTCCCTAGAGCTCCGAGACAATATTGTTTCAAGGCACTGATCTGCCAAAGGGCACCTAAAGACTCTCGCACCATGAGAAACAAGATTCTCTGGTCTGATGAAAACAATAATTATTTGGCCTGAATACCAAGCGTCACGTCTGGAAGAAACCTGGCACCATCCCTACGGTGAAGCATGGTGGTGGCAGCATCATGCTGTGGAGATGTTTTTTAGCGGCAGGGACTGGGAGACTAGTCAGGATCAAGGCAAAGATGAACAGAGCAAAGTACAGAGAGATCCTTGATGAAGTCCTGAGCACTCTGGAACAGGTTCTCAGACTGGGCCGAAAGTTCACCTTCCAACAGGACAATGACCTTAAGCACACAGCAAAGACAACGTAGGAGTGGCTTCGCGACAAGTCTCTGAATGTCCTTGAGTGGCCCAGTCAGAGCCCGGACTTAAACCCAATCGAACATCTCTGTAGAAACCTGAAAATAGCTGTGCAGCAACTCACCCCATCCAACCTGACAGAGCTTGAGAGAATCTGCAGAGAAGAATGTGAGAAACTCCCCAAATACAGATTTCGTACATTCTAGAATAAGGCTGTAACGTAACAAAATGTTAAGGAGTCTGAATACTTTCCGAAGGAAGTGTACAATGTAATCTGTGTTAATGCATCCAAGTGTTGCTGTAGCCATATGGAAAGCTTGCATATCATTACACACACACACACTCCTCCCATCCACGTACCACTTCCTTGAGCTTGGCCTCGATCTCCTCGGAGGTGAGTTTCTTGCTGAGCGGGGTTTTCCTCAGCAGCATGTCACAGTAGTTGGCCAGCAGTTCTGGACACTTTGATTCCGGCTGGGTCTTCAGACCCACCCTGACAGACAGACAGCACAGAGGAAGTAGAGCAGTGTTTTAAACACACACGTTCACTCATTAACTAATGAAGCAATTAACAATTCAGAAGTATACTTTTTTTATTTAAGTTGTTAAAAAACTAAAAGATCACCCAGCCGCAGTTTTATCAAGTGCAACGTCACTAAAACTGTGGGAGCATTCAACTGTGTGCAGGAATCCACCTTTAATTCGGTGAAGAAATGAAGGCATACAGTAGGACACAGAGCGTCTCTTACCCTTTCTGCTTCAGCGGTAGTTCTAATTTAAAAATGGTAGCGTCGTTCACAACTGCTTTGTAAGCCTGAAGAAAAAAAACATTGGTTAGGTTATGCAGTGACAACCACGTGCATATACTGTGCATATATTACCTGACAACGTTGTGTCAATGTTTGACAAATGTTGACAGAACATTGGGCTTAATTGGTAATGTTGGACCAATGTTGGACAAACGTTGTGCTGACCTTGTCCCTGGCTGTGAGGAAGCGAGGGTCATCCTGAAAGGCATCCTTCACCAGTTTACTGAAGCTGTTGAACAGGGTGAGGAGCTGTTCCACGTACTTCTCAGAGTCCTAAATACACACACACGACAGAGATTATACCTTCTTTCAGTAAATACAATACAAAAGTAATATACAGAGAAGGCAAAGATGACTAAATATAATTACAAAAAATATCCTAAAGACCAATGTATCAAAATAAAATACTTTTGCAAGTACCCCCTTAACCTCAACAATATTCTCTGTAACAAAAGAGATTTATTTGCGGTTTTATGTGGTTGTTAATCTACTTAAAGTTCAAATGTACTGACTAAGTCGCTCTGGATGCTAAATGACCAAAATGCTAATGTAAAAATGAACACTTGCAAAGCATGCTAGGTATTATTCTAATGAGTTCCACCCCCAAACAAGACCTTATTTGAAGAAAAAAATTGAATGACTGTAGAGATGGGAAACGATAGATCAAAATATATCTTGTTATAAAATACCCTAAAGAATGTATAAAATAAAATACTGTTGTCAAAATACATTTCAAGTAGGCAAAAAAAAAAAAAATAAAGCCATAGACAGAACTGTGCCGTTACAAATCAAACCAATAAGTGTGAATTCCAACCTTTTTCAATTTCAACTTATTCTCTAAGAAATAGACCCTATATCATTTTCTATCAGGACGGTTGAAAAGAACACCTTCCTAATATTGAGTTGTCGCCATGTACATTGGACTGTAGTTCAGGCCAGTGACATACAAATGACATAATACTCAAAAGTAATTGATATACGCATTTCAAATAAGCGCAACGAAAATAATGCCCATTTGCCTTCGGAAAGTATTCAGACCCCTTGACGTTTTCCACATTGTTACGTTACAGCCTAATTTATACAGCCTAATCTCTGGAGGGACTTGAAAATAGCTGTGCAGCAATGCTCCCCATCCAACCTGACAGAGCTTGAGAGAATCTGCAGCGAAGAATGGGAGGAACTCCCCAAATACAGGTGTGCCAAGCTTGTAGCGTCAAACCCAAGAAGAAGACAAGAAGAAGAGGCTGTAATCGCTGCCAAAGGTGCTTCAACAAAGTACTGAGTATATATATATATATATAAAGACGAAGTATATGTGTTTACATACACATTAAAACTATTCAACCACTCCACACATTTCTTGTTAACAAACTATAGTTTTGGCAAGTCGGTTAGGATATCTATTTTGTGCATGACAAGTAATTTTTCCGATAATTGTTTACAGATTATTTCACTATATCACAACTCCAGTGGGTCAGAAGTTCACATACACTAAGTTGACTGTGCCCTTAAACAGCTTGGAAAATTCCAGAAAATGTCATGGCTTTAGAACCTTCTGATAGGCTAATTGACATCATTTGAGTCAATTGGAGGTGTATCTGTGGATGTATTTCAAGGCCTATCTTCAACTCAGTGCCTCTTTGCTTGACATCATGGGAAAATCTAAAAAAAAAATGAGCCAAGACCTCAGAAAATAAATTGTAGACCTCTACAAGTCTGGTTCATCCTTGGGAGCAATATCCAAATGCCTGGAAGGTACCACGTGCATCTGTACAAACAATAGTATGCAAGTGTAACCACCATCGGACCACGCAGCCATTCATACCTCTCAGGAAGGAGACGTGTTCTATCTTCTAGAGATGAACTTACTTTGGTGCAAAAAGTGCAAATCAATCCCAGAAAACAGCAAAGGACCTTGTGAAGATGCTGGGGGAAACAGGTACAAAAGTATCTATATCCACAGTAAAACGAGTCCCGTACAGACACAACCTGAAAGGCCGCTCAGCAAGGAAGAAGCCACTGCTCCAAAACCGCCATCAAGAAGGCAGACTACGGTTTGCAACTGCACATGGGGACAAAGATCGTACTTTTAGGAGAAATGTCCTCTGGTCTGATGAAACAAAAAATATAACTGTTTGGCCATAATGACCATTGTTATGTTTGGAGAAAAATGGGGGAGGCTTGCAAGCCAAAGAACACCATCCCAACTGTGAAGCATGGGGGTGGAAGCATTATATTGCGGGGGTGCTTTTCTGCAGGAAGGACTGGTGCACTTCACAAAATAGATGGCATCATGAGGAAGTGAAATTATGTGGATATATTGAAGCAACATCTCAAGACATCAGTCAGGAAGTTAAAGCTTGGTCACAAATGGGTCTTCGAAATGGACAATGACCCCAAGCATACTTCCAAAGTTGTTGGCTTAATGACAACAAAGTCAAGGTATTGGAGTGGCCATCACAAAGCCCTGACCTCAATCCCATAGAAATATTGTGGGCAGATCTGAAAAAGCATATCCGAGCAAGGAGGCCAACAAAACTGACTCAGTTACACCAGCTCTGTCAGGAGGAATGGGCCAAAATTCACCCAACCTATTGTGGGAAGCTTCTGGAAGGCTACCCAAAACATTTAACCCAAGTTAAACCATTTAAAAGCCAAATGCTACCAACTAGTAATTGAGTGTATGTGAACGTTTGACCCACTGGGAATGTGATGAAGAAATAAAAATACCTCACTTTTTTATTCTGAAATTTTACATTCTTAAAATAAAGTGGTGATCCTAACTGACCGAAGACAGGGGATTTTTACTAGGATTACATCTCAGGAACTGAGTTGAAATGTATGTAAACTTTCGACCTTAACTGTGCGTGTATGTATGCATGCATCCATGCATGTATGTATGTATGTATATATAATATTTTAAATATACATTTGCAAACATTTCTATTTTTGCTTTGTCATTATGGGGTATTGTGTGTACAGTCGTGGGCAAAAGTTGAGATGGACAAATATACATTTTCACAAAGTCTGCTGCCTCAGTTTGTATGATGGCAATTTGCATATACTACAGAATGTTATGAAGTGTGATCAGATGAATTGCAATTAATTGCAAAGTCCCTCTTTGCCATGCAAATGAACTGAATCCCCAAAAACATTTCCAACCCATTTCAGCCCTGCTACAAAAAGGACCAGCTGACATCATGTCAGTGATTCTCTCGTTAACACAGGTGTGAGTGTTGACGAGGACAAGGCACGAGATTACTCTGTCATGCTGATTGAGTTCGAATAACAGACTGGAAGCTTCAAAATGAGGGTGGTGCTTGGAATCATTGTTCTTCCTCTGTCAACCATGGTTACCTGCAATGAAACACATGTCGTCATCAGTGCTTTGCACAAAAATGGCTTCACAGGCAAGGATATTGCTGCCAGTAAGATTGCACCTAAATCAACCATTTATCGGATCATCAAGAACTTCAAGGAGAGCGGTTCAATTGTTGTGAAGAAGGCTTCAGGGCGCCCAAGAAAGTGCAGCAAGCGCCAGGACCATCTCATAAAGTTGATTCAACTGCGGGATCGGGTCACCACCAGTACAGAGCTTGCTCAGGAATGGCAGCAGGCAGATGTGAGTGCATCTGCACGCACAGTGAGGCGAAGACCTTTGGAGGTTGGCCTGGTGTCAAGAAGGGCAGCAAAGAAGCCACTTCTCTCCAGGAAAAACATCAGGGACAGACTGATATTCTGCAAAAGGTACAGGGATTGGACTGCTGAGGACTGGGGTAAAGTCATTTTCTCTGATGAATCCCCTTTCCGATTGTTTGGGGCATCCGGAAAAAAGCTTGTTCGAAGAAGACAAGGTGAGCGCTACTATCAGTCCTGTGTCATGCCAACAGTAAAGCATCCTGAGACCATTCATGTGTGGGGTTGCTTCTCAGCCAAGGGAGTGGGCTCATTCACAATTTTACCTAAGAACACAGCCATGAATAAAGAATGGTACCAACACATCCTCCGAGAGCAACTTCTCCCAACCATCCAGGAAAAGTTTGGTGACGAATAATGCCTCTTCCAGCATGATGGAGCACCTTTCCATAAGGCAAAGGTGATAACTAAGTGGCTTGGGGAACAAAACATAGATATTTTGGGTCTATGGCCAGGAAACTCCCCAGACCTTGATCCCGTTGAGAACTTGTGGCCAATCCTTAAGAGGCGGGTGGACAAACAAAAACCCACACATTCTGACAAACTCCAAGCATTGAATATGCAAGAATGGGCTGCCATCAGTCAGGATGGGGCCCAGAAGTTAATTGACAGCATGCCAGGGCGGATTGCAGAGGTCTTGAAAAAGAAGGATCAACACCGCAAATATTGACTCTTTGCATCAACTTCATGTAATTGTCAATAAAAGCCTTTGACACTTATGAAATGCTTGTAATTATACTTCAGTATTCCATAGTAACATCTGACAAAATATCTAAGACACTGAAGCAGCAAACTTTGTGGAAATTAATATTTGTTTCATTCCCAAAACTTTTGGCCACGACTGTAGATTGATGAGGGGACAAAAACAATATAATTTTAGAGTAAGCCTTTAACGTAACAAAACGTGGAAAGGTCAAAGGGTCTGAATACTTTCCAAAGGGACTGTATGTATTTTATATTTCTGTTAGTATAACATGTCTGTGTGTGTGAGCATGACCGTATGTGTGTGTGCTTGGGCGTGTGTGTGTATAGCACTCACCGAGGTGATGGTCTCGGCGGAGGCCATCATGTCGGCCAGCCCAGCAGACATGATGTGGTCCTCTAGGTCATTCAGCATGGGTTCAATGCCACTAGGCACCTTGTCCATCAAAGAGAACATGAGGTGGAGCTCTAGGAGGCGGAGAACTACAATCAACCACTGTCCAAAGTAAGCTACAGTCTATAGATTCTATACTGTACAAAAACATAAGCGCAAAATGTAAAGTGTTGGTCCCATGTTTCATGAGCTGAAATAAAATATACCAGAAATGTTCCATCTGCACAAAAAGCTTATTTCTCTCAAATTTTGTGTACCAATTTTTTACATCCCTGTTAGTAAACATTTCTCCTTCACCATGATAATCAAGCCACCTGACGTGTGGCATATCATGAAGCTGGTTAAACAGCATGATTATTACACAGGTGCACCTTTTGCTGGGAACAATAGTAGGCCACTAAAAAGATGCAGTTATCACAACACAATGCCACAGAGGTCTCAAGTTGAGGGAGCGTGCAATTGGCATGCTGACTGCAGGAATGTCCACCAGAGCTGTTGCCAGAGAATTTAATGTTAGTTCCTCTACCATAAGCCGCCTCCAACGCAGACCACTGGTAACCATGCCAGCCCAGGACCTCCACATCAGGCTTCTTCACCTGCGAGACCAGCCACCCATACAGCTGATGAAACTGTGCATTTGCAAATCAAATCATTTCTGTCAGAAAACGTCTCAGGGAAGCTCATCTGCATGCTTGTCTCACTAGGGTCTTGACCTGACTGCAATTTGGCATTGTAAACGACTTCAGTGGGCAAATGCTCATCTTCGATGGCCACTGGTACGCTGGAGAAGTGTGCTCATTATGGATGAATCCCAGGTTCAATTGTGCTGGGCAGATGGCAGACAGCGTGTATAGCGTTGTGTGGGCGAGTGGTGTGCTGATGTCAACGTTGTGAACAGAGTGACCCACGGTGGCGGTGGGGTTATGGTATGGACAGGCATAAGCTACGGACAATGAACATAATTGCATTTTACCTATGGCAATTTGAATACACAGGAGGTACGGTGACAAGAACCTGAGGCCCATTGTCGTGTCATGTCCTGCCATCACTTCATGTTTCAGCATGATAATGTACGACTCAATGCTGCAAGGATCTGTACACTATTCCTGGTAGGTGAAAATGACCCAGTTCTTCCATGGCCTGCATATTCACCAGATATGTCAACCATTGAGCTTGGGGATGCTCTGGATCGACGTGCACGACTGTGTTCGAGTTCCCGCCAATATCCAGCAACTTCGCACAGGCATTGAAGAGGAGTGGGACAACATTACATTAACTCTATGTAAGGAGATGTTTCGCGCTGCATGAGGCAAATGGTGGTTACACCAGATACTGACTGGTTTTCTGATCCACGCCCCTACCTTTGTTTATTTCTATTGTATCTGTGGCCAACAGATGCATATCGGTGAAATCCGTAGATTACGGCCTAACGGATTTATGACAATTGACTGACTTCCTTATATGAACTGTACTTCAGTAAAATCTTTGAACAAAAATATAAATGCAACAATTTCAGTCTCGTTTTCTACTTCTAGATTATAGTAAATAAATAGAACAAGGGGTATGCAGCAGAGCTTGGGGCCCGTATTTAAATACATCTTTAGGGGTTGGTTTCCGTTCAATTGATTGAGTCTCCATTGAACATGCTTTTTAGTCAAGGACAAGGCTTAATCTGTTTCCTGGAAATCAGCTCTAGAAGTTCTAAACATCACAGCGGTGGTATACTGCCAGGGTTAGAAAGCTACATTCAGATTTTACTGCTAAACATCACAGTGGTGGTATACTGCCAGGGTTAGAAAGCTACATTCAGACTTTACTGCTAAACATCACAGTGGTGGTATACTGCCAGGGTTAGAAAGCTACATTCAGATTTTACTGCTAAACATCACAGTGGTGGTATACTGCCAGGGTTAGAAAGCTACATTCAGACTTTACTGCTAAACATCACAGTGGTGGTATACTGCCAGGGTTAGAAAGCTACATTCAGATTTTACTGCTAAACATCACAGTGGTGGTATACTGCCAGGGTTAGAAAGCTACATTCAGACTTTACTGCTACACATCACAGTGGTGGTATACTGCCAGGGTTAGAAAGCTACATTCAGATTTTACTGCTAAACATCACAGTGGTGGTATACTGCCAGGGTTAGAAAGCTACATTCAGACTTTACTGCTACACATCACAGCGGTGGTATACTGCCAGGGTTAGAAAGCTACATTCAGATTTTACTGCTAAACATCACAGTGGCGGTATACTGCCAGGGTTAGAAAGCTACATTCAGATTTTACTGCTAAACATCACAGTGGTGGTATACTGCCAGGGTTAGAAAGCTACATTCAGACTTCACTGCTACAGATCACAGTGGTGGTATACTGCCAGGGTTAGAAAGCTACATTCAGACTTTACTGCTAAACATCACAGTGGTGGTATACTGCCAGGGTTAGAAAGCTACATTCAGATTTTACTGCTAAACATCAGAAAACTGACATGTTCTACAAAGACACATTGGTTAATACTGACACACATATAGGTAGACTATTGGTTACACACACACAGTAGAAGGTGCGTTTGTGGTCAGACACTGATGTTTGGGGGTTAATGTTGACAACATGTTGACTGACACACAGAATGGGCAAAGACAGAGGTTGGTTGGTTGGTTGGTTGATGTGGACAAATTGAAATAGGAAGTGAAGTGGAAGACTGCAAGGTTATTTCCTGGTTTGCAAACCTGTGCTGGCCGAGCCTTTGGTGCCAGGAGCACTCCAGCCGTACTCACTCTCTGTCTCATTTTGCTTGATCATGCCTGGACACTCGGCCAAGATGGTCTCCTTAAAGGATGTCACCAGGGCGTTCACGCAACACTCCATCAGCTGAGGAGGAAAACAGAAAAACCATGGTCGCTCAGATCACCAATAATATCATTTTTAAAAAATGTATTTATAAATAACTTTTATATCAGCATTTGTCAAAAAGTAGTTTAACATAAGGAATTATTACACTGCCATTTTTAAAGCCATGCCCTCCTCCGTTCTTGACTTTTCCTAAATAAGTATATAACACGGTCATTGTTAGAATCTTAACATTACAAACAGAATTATACGTTACGAAGGAATGTCACTTTAATGGTTGACCCCCCGATAGCAGGGCCTGCTCCCGACAGTTGAAGGTGCGGTGCCCAGCTGACAATCACCCCAACAATTGCCTAGAAACTGAACCTAAACTATACCAAAACTAATTGAACACCTATAACAGATGAAATAAATGAAGTAAAGTATGATGGGGGAGAAAGGGTGAGTTGAAGAGCGAGGGGAAGCGAACAATGCATAATTATGTAATCCCCAATTGAGAATGAAGAACAGAGCGGACCAATCTATTGTACTGGTATATTCTAATTATGTACCCTTTATCAGTCCACCGAATCCAAGCAGTCTCATCAGTCTACTCTGGCCTACTTGGAGAACATAGTGAGAAAGTGCGTCATTTATGAATGGATGCACATACTGCGTTAGAGTTGCTACAAGATCTGAATAAAAACGACTCGTGATGGGGAAGAAATATACACTGCCCAAAAAAATAAAGGGAACACATAAAACACAATGTAACTCCAAGTCAATCACACTTCTGTGAAATCAAACTGTCCACTTAGGAAGCAACACTGATTGACAATAAATTTCACATGCTGTTGTGCAAATGGAATAGACAACAGGTGGAAATTATAGGCAATTAGCAAGACACCCCCAATAAAGGAGTGGTTCTGCAGGTGGTGACCACAGACCACTTCTCATTTCCTATGCTTCCTGGCTGATGTTTTGGTCACTTTTGAATGCTGGCGGTGCTTTCACTCTAGTGGTAGCATGAGACGGAGTCTACAACCCACACAAGTGGCTCAGGTAGTGCAGCTCATCCAGGATGGCACATCAATGCCAAGGTTTGCTGTGTCATTCAGCGTAGTGTCCAGAGCATGGAGGCGCTACTAGGAGACAGGCCAGTACATCAGGAGACGTGGAGGAGGCCGTAGGAGGGCAACAACCCAGCAGCAGGACCGCTACCTCCGCCTTTGTGCAAGGAGGAGCAGGAGGAGCACTGCCAGAGCCCTGCAAAATGACCTCCAACAGGGCACAAATGTGCATGTGTCTGCTCAAACGGTCAGAAACAGACTCCATGAGGGTGGTATGAGGGCCCGACGTCCACAGGTGGGGGTTGTGCTTACAGCCCAACACCGTGCAGGATGTTTGGCATTTGCCAGAGAACACCAAGATTGGCAAATTCGCCACTGGCGCCCTGTGCTCTTCAGAACGTGGAGAACGTTCTGCTGCCTGCAACATCCTCCAGCATGACCAGTTTGGCGGTGGGTCAGTCATGGTGTGGGGTGGCATTTCTTTGGGGGGCCGCACAGCCCTCTATGTGCTCGCCAGAAGTAGCCTGACTGTCATTAGGTACCGAGATGAGATCCTCAGACCCCTTGTGAGACCATATGCTGGTGCGGTTGGCCCTACGTTCCTACTAATGCAAGACAATGCTAGACCTCATGTGGCTGAAGTGTGTCAGCAGTTCCTGCAAGAGGAAGGCATTGATGCTATGGACTGGCCCGCCCGTTCCCCAGACCTGAATCCAATTGAGCACATCTGGGACATCATGTCTCGCTCCATCCACCAACGCCACGTTGCACCACAGACTGTCCAGGAGTTGGCGGATGCTTTAGTCCAGGTCTGGGAGGAGATCCCTCAGGAGTCCATCCACCACCTCATCAGGAGCATGCCCATGCGTTGTAGGGAGGTCATACAGGCACGTGGAGGCCACACTCACTACTGAGACTCATTTTGACTTGTTTTAAGGACATTACATAAAAGTTGGATCAGCCTGTAGTGTGGTTTTCCACTTTAATTTTGAGTGTGACTCCAAATCCAGACCTCCATGGGTTGATAAATTTGATTTCCATTGAAAAATGTTGTGTGATTTTGTTGTCAGCACATTCAACTATGTAAAGAAAAAGTATTTAATAAGAATATTTCATTCATTCAGATCTAGGATGTGTTATTTTAGTGTTCTCTTTATTTTTTTGAGCAGTGTATTATGACATCCTGATGATTATTCTTCTGGTTCTGAGCCTCAACCTACACCGCTGAGGACTAAGCGCAAAAAGCAGAGGAATGTGAACACTGAGCAGGTGCCCGTTCAAACACCAAATGAAAACGGTGAGATAGGAGAGAGGAAGGGACGGCACCGCTTGGATAGAACAAGCCGGTGAAATTGCTAAGGGCCGATTATCAGCACAAAATGTCATCACAGAAAGCAAACCATACATCAAGCAAAAAACATCAGCAGCAACACACTCACCAGCTTTCATTGTTTATGTGACGTGGACATCCTCCAACTGAAGCCATTGCATGAAGACACACACCATGTAAGCACGAGCTGACAATAATTGACTATTTTCAACTGCTGTCCTATCGACACATTCATTTTAATGCCATTATTGCATTTGTGGTGATTTTCAGGCTACTGATGTTTTCATTATTTCACCATGCACCATGGTTGGGGTATTTTTTTGTTATAAAAGCAGTAAAAACTGTAGAAACAGAAACAGTGAAATTGTTACAGCAGCACCTCAGTTTCAAAGGTTTTGTGTTCTAATGAACATGGCCCTGCTCTGAACGGGAGGGCTCCCCTGCTTTATATACAGACCTTTCTACAGCCCATAATAGTCACACAGAAGTGGTGGCGATATAGAATACTCACTGCTTGTACAGAGTTACATTCCCGTCTCGTCTCCAAGTAGCGCAGCGCCCGTTTCTCCTCCTCTCTCAACTTGGCGTCTGCCTGTTAGAACACACATGTTGGTTTCACCTCAGATGGATAGCCCAGCTTACAGACAAACAGGTTTTCCAGACATCTCAGTAGAAGGATTCCCACATTTCCTGCTTATTTTAATTTCTGGAAAACCTGGGATTTTGCTAATGGTACCAGGATTTTACAGCCTACTGAGAAATCACAAAGAACCTGCTGAACAGTATTAGTCTCATACAGATCGTTTTCGATTTCTTTCAACCGCTGTCATCACTGAATTCCAAATCAAACCTCAGGCACTATAGATCTGAAAGGAGTAGATAGGTTTAAACAGTGTGGTCATTGCTTCAAATTGCCTTCCAATTGGCTGTTTGGGATATGCGCCATATGGCTTACACCTATGCAATCGTTTCAAATCTACCTGAGCACCTGAGGGGTATGGACGAGGCTCGTCCATTTGGAATTCAAATTATAACTTATCGTGTGATTATGTTGACAGAGGAGAGCGGTTGTCACGGAGACAGCGGATCCTTTAGGGTGGCAAAATTCCAGTAACTTTATAAAAACGGCCAAGTTTTCCAAAAATTCAGGAATCCACCAGTTCTGGAAAATCTGAGGATTTTCAAAACGTTATAGGAATTGTACAACCCTAATCCTGGTAATACGCACATATTTCATGTAGTTCTGAACTCCGTTCTGCTGCAGGTAGGAGGGGGCCTGTGTTCTGTAGAACCTCTCGGTGGAGTCCATGTAGGCCTTCTCAAAGTTCTCTCTGTAAATCTGCAACTTGTCATCCGTGTTTGAGCACAGGTTCACTGCAGAGGGAAGACAGGGAGGACCCCAGGGGCCAAGTTTATCAGCACGCAATGTTTTGCAATAGAAAACAAAAATTTGCATTTCTTATTGGATGAGTCCAATTAGTCCCTTCCGGTTTCAGTACGTTTTCTTCCATTTGGTGTGTTATGAACACTACCCAGGAGGATTATAGATATCTTTGTGGAGGGGGGTTAAGAGTTCATTTCTCTCGTTCACACTAACTTGTAGTAGCTCACATTTTCACGTACATCCCATATCAATGTCATTGGGGGCTTCACACCAATATCGACATGAAATATCTATCCAATTTGGCACCATGATTTGGTAAATTATCCGTTGGTATTGTATACATACACCACAGTCGTGTTCATTAGGCATCTTTCTACCCCAGCTAAAGGAGACAGTATTGTTTTGCTCACCATAAGACTCCCTGACACCAATGACCAGCTGAGAGTCGAAGGCCTCCCCCAGGCGCTCGGCATGCACCAGCTTCATGGCGCTGTCCTGGAGCCTATTCTTGATGTTGGAGAAGATGGACTCGTTCCACGTGTCCAGCATGAGCTGAGCACACAGAAGATTATTAGAACATTGCTTTATTGTTAAATATATACACTACCGTTCAAAAGTTTGGGGTCAGTTAGAAATGAAAGCTATTCCATGTGAGAAACATGCAACAATTTCAAAGGTTTTACTGATTTACAGTGCATATAAGAAAATCAGTCAATTGAAATAAAAATCACAAGTCCCTAATCTATGGATTTCACATGACTGGGAATACAGATATGCATCGGTTGGTCACAGCTTCCCTTAAAAAAAATATAATAATAAGTATCAGAAAAACAGTCTGTGTGACCCCCATTTGCCTCATGCAGCACGACACATATCCACATAGAGTTGATCAGGCTGTTGATTGTGGCCTGTGGAATGTTGTCCCACTACTCTTCAATGGCTGTGTGAAGTTGCTGGATATTGGCAGGAACTGGAATACGCTGTTGTACACGTCGATCCAGAGCATCCCAAACATGCTCAATGGGTGAAATGTTTGGTGAGTATGTATGCCATGGACAAACTGGGACCTTTTCATTTTGTACAGATCCTTGCAACATGATCATGCTGAATCATGAGGTGATGGCAGCGGATGAACGGCATGACAATGGGCCTCAGGATCTTGTCACTTTATCTCTGCATTTAAATTGACATCGATAAAATGCAATTGTGTTTGTTGCCCGGTACAGTTGAAACCGGGATTCATCCATGAAGAGCACACTTCTCCAGTGTGCCAGTGGCTATCAAAGGTGAGCATTTGCCCACTGAAGTCTGTTACTATGCCGAACTGCAGTCAGGTCAAGACCCTGTGAAGAAGAAGAGCACGCAGATAAGCTTCAGTGAGACGGTTTCTGACCGTTTGTGTAGAATTTCTTCGGTTGTGAAAACCCATAATTTCATCAGCTGTCCGGGTAGCTGGTCTCAGACATTCCCGGAGGTGAAGAAGCCGGATATAGAGGTCCTGGGCTGGCATGCTTACACGTGGTCTGTGGTTGGGAGGCCGGTTGGTCGCAATGACAATTTCTCTTAAACGACTTTGGAGGTGGTTAATGAATAGCTTATTGTGCTGTGTGACTAAACTGCACATTTTAGTGTCCTTTTCAAATAAAATAAAATTGTATTGGTCACATACACATATTTAGCAAATGTTATTGCGGGTGTAGCAAAATGCTTGTGTTCCTAGCTCCAACAGTACAGTAGTATCTAACAATTCACAACAATACACACAAATCTAAAAGTAAAATAATGGAATTAAGAAATATAAATATTAAGTCGAGCAATGTCGGCATGGCATTGAATAACATACAGAAGAATAGAATGCCCTTGAGATAGAAGCTGTTGTTCAGTCTCTCGGTCCCCGCTTTGATGCACCTGTACCGACCTCGCCTTCTGACGATAGGAGGGTTAACAGGCCGTGGCTCGGATGGCTGATGTTCTTGATGATCTTATGGCCTTCCTGTGACATTAGGCGTTGTAGGTAGTTTGCCCCCGGTGATTCGTTTCCCAGATCACACCACCCTCTGGTGAGCACTGCGGTTGCGGGGGTGCAGTTGCCGTACCAGGCAGTGCTACAGCCCGACAGGATGCTCTCATCTGTAAAGGTTTGTGAGGGTTTAGGGGCCAAGCCAAATGTCTTCAGCCTCCTGAGGTTGAAACACTGTGTGGGTGGACCATTTCAGTTTGCTGGTGATGTGTACGCCGAGGAACTTGAAGCTTTCCACCTTCTCCACTGCGGTCCCGTCGATGTGGAGAGGTGCGTCCTCCACCTGCTGTTTCCTGAAGTCCACGATCATCTCCTTTGTTTTGTTCTTACATAGGTATTCCTCTTGTCCAGATGTGATAGGGCAGTGTGCAGAGCGATGGCATCGTTTGTGGATATATTGGGGCCGTAAGCAAATTGAAGTGGGTCTAGGGTGTCAGGTAAGGTAGATGTGATATGATCCTTAACTAGCCCCTTAAAGCACTTCATGATGAAAGAAGTGAGTGCTATGGGGTGATGGTAACTGAACTAAATTACTTTTGTTTTCTTAGTTACATTTGAAGCAAGTGGGGACAGCAGACGGGGATAGGGAGAGTTGAATATGTCTGTAAACACTCCAGCCAGCTGGTCTGTGCATGCTCTGAGGATGCGGCTAGGGATGCCGTCTGGGCCGGGAGCCTTGTGAGGGTTAACACGCTTAAATGTCTTACTCACGTCAGCCACAGAGCAGGAGCATCGGTGGCACTGTGTTATCCTCAAAGCAGGCGAAGAAGGTGTTTAGCTTGTCCGGAAGCAAGACGTGACTGGTTTTCCCTTTGTAATCCATGATTGTTTCTAGACCCTGCCACATCGTCTCGTGTCTGTGCCATTGAATAGTAACTCCACTTTGTCTCTGTACTGACGTTTTGCCTGTTTGATTGCCTTATGAAGGGAATAACTAGACTGTTTGTATTCGGCCATATTTCCAGACACTTTGTCATGGTTAAATGCGGTGACTCGCACTCAGTTTTGCGCGAATGCTGCCATCTATCCACGGTTTCTGGTTTGGGTAGGTTTTAATAGTCACAGTGGGTACAACATCTCCTATACACTTCCTGATGAACTCAGTGTATTTGATGTTATTCTCAGAGGCTACCCAGAACGTATCCCAGTCGCATGATCAAAACAATCTTGGCATTTCGAAAAGTTGAATAGCAGTGATTCAATGTTTTTCCAGCGTGAGTACTACAGTCAATGTGGTGTTAGAACTTCGGTAGCGTTTCCTCAAATTTGCTTTGTTATTTGAGGAAAACATTGCCAAAGTTCTACCAACACATTGACTGTAGTACTCGCGCTGGTAAAACATTGGACCACTGCTATCCAACTTTTCTAAATGTCTACAAGGCCCTCCCCTGCCCTCCCGTCGGCAAATCTGATCACAACTCCATTTTGCTCCTCCCATCACGACTCAATCAGCCACACCTGTCAGGTGGATAGATTATCTTGGCAAAGGAGAAATGCGCAGTAATAGGGATGTAAAACCAATTTGTGCCCAACATTTGAGAGAAATATGCTTTTGTGTATGGAAAATATCTGGGATATTTTATTTCAGCTCATGAAACATAGGACCAACACTTTACATGTTGCATTTATATTTTTGTTTTATCTAGTGCCTTGCTCAAGGGCACAATGACAGGAGATGGCATGGATATCACAACAACCCTCCGGTAGCCAGCTGACTCCCAATATATTGTCCCTCTCAATCTCAGGACTTGAACCGTCAACCCTCCGGATGCTACCTTCTAGGACCGTTACCAGCCCACAGCCACAAGGTAGCAGAAGGGACAGTGAAATGAGATGCATGATACATGAGCAGGGACAGACTGAATTTACAGGCAGTATAATTTCCTCATGTCAACCAGAAATTCTCTTATATCAATGTAAATACAACCAAATACTGCTGCTGCCCCTCACAACCGCCCCCCTCCTCACCTTCCGTACGATGCTGTCCTCTACGTTAGACTTCTTGTTGCAGCCCTGTTTGCCCATGAGCGTAATCTCCAGCTGGCAGAAAGGTTTGGGCAGGATGTCACACTGAGTGAAGAACTTCCTCCACTCAACGATGTAGGCATTCAGCAGCGCTGTGTCATCCTGGTGGCTCAACACCCGCTGTGGGGGAGAGAGCAGGGCACTTATGGACTTTATGGCATTGGAAAAACTGAGGGTAATAGATGGTCTGCTTGGTTACTCAACATGTTGCAGGGGGAGAGAACAACTGAGTGCAGTGTTATAGACATATATGATGTTGAAAATATAGGTTCTCAGGGATAGGCTAGTAGAGTGCTTGGTTACGCAGTAGCCGACTGGCACAGATAGCTTGCTTCCAAGCTATCGTTAAGGTGTCAGCATGCCTCATTTCGGCTGGCGGCTAGCCGAAGTTGGCTAGGCAAACCAAACAAGTGTGCTCGCATACTCCCTTAAAAGACATTTGCTTGAAAAACAAGAAAAAAAGCACAATAGTACTGTTTGTCCATTTTGAGACACCGTTGCCAGTATACACTTCCTCAAAATAGAATGAATCTAAGATAACTTAATAAATCAGTCATTCACTTTGATGTTTTTGCAGAGGATATCTCAGTCACGCAAAATGGACATCTAACTATGATGTTTGGTATAGTATTTTTCAATAAAAAAATGTGCTTGAAAATGAGTTGTCTCTTGTTTGATGACAAAGACTTTATTGAAGCATCCCTACTGTTGACCAATAACCGACAAAGGATGCCTTTGGCTCCGAACTTTGGCTTGCCTCCAGGAAAAATGTGCCCCCGAACAGCCCCCCAAAAAACTCAACGAAGTCCAAAACTAACAAATATTTCACAAAATGTTGTCATAATATTTGTACGAACTCTACAGAACTGTTTCGGCTGGGAAGCGTGCGGATGCCTTTAGTAGTACTCAGTGAAGGAAAAAATGGCAGTCATTTCAATGCTAGCAGGACTTAGCAGGCTTTAGCAGACAAAGCGTCAATACAGGACTAAGATTGAATCCTACTGCACCGGCTCTGACACTCGTTGGATGTGGTAGGGCTTGCAAACTATTACAGACTACAAAGGGAAAACCAGCCGTGATCTGCCCTGTGACACAAGCCTACCAGACGAGCTAAAAGCATTTTATGCTCGCTTCGAGGCAAGCAACACTGAAGCATGCCAGAGAGTACCAACTGTTCAAGGACGACTGTGCAATCAAAAACTCTGCCTGACCGAGTATGTAATACCTACATGTTTCAAGCAGACCACCATAGTCCCTGTGCCCAAGAAAGCGAAGGTGAGTACCGCCACGTAGCATTTGGACCCACTCCAATTCGCATACCGCCCCAACAGATCCACAGATGACGCAATCTCCATCGCACTCCACACTGTCCTTTCCCACCTGGACAAAAGGAACACCTATGTGAGAATGCTGTTCATTGACTACGGCTAAGCGTTCAACACCATAGTGCCCACAAAGCTCATTACTAAGCTAAGGACCCTGGGACTAAACATCTTTTGCAACTGGATCCTGGACTGATCCTCAACACTGGGGCCCCTTAGGGGTGCATGCTTAGTCCCCTCCTGTACTCCCTGTTTACCCACAACTGCATGGCCAAACACGACTCCAACACCATCATTAAGTTTGCTGACAACACATCAGTGGTAGGTCTGATCACCGACAACGATGAGACAGTCTATAGGGAGGAGGTCCCTATAGGCTGGGTCAGAGACCTGTCAGAGAGGTCAGAGACCTAGCAGTGTGGTGCTAGGACAACAATCTCTACCTCAATGTGAGCAAGACAAAGGAGCTGATCGTGGATTACAGGAAAGGGGGGGCTGAACAGGGCCCCATTAACATCGACAGGCAGTGGAGCGGGTCGAGAGTTTCAACTTCCGCAGGAGATTGAAAATATTTGGCAGGGGTCCCCAGATCCCCAAAAAGTTTTACTACAGCACCCTTGAGAGCATCCTGACCGGTTGCATCATCGCCTGGTATGGCAACTGCTCGGCATCCGACCGTAAGGCGCTACAGAGGGTAGTGTGTACGGCCCAGTACATCACCGGGGCCAAGCTTCCCGCAATCCAGGACCTCTCTACTAGGCGGTGTCAGAGGAAAGCCCAACATTTTTTCAAAGACAAGTCACAGACTGTCATAGACTGTTCTCTCTGCTACAGCACGGCAAGCTGTACTGGAATGCCAAGTCTAGGTCCAAAAGGCTACTTAACAGCTTCTACCCTAAGCCATAAGACTGCTGAACAATTAATCAAATGGCCACCGGACTATTTACATTGAACCCCCCCTTTGTTGTATTCGGCGCATGTGACAAATAAAATGTGATTTGATACATACTGCTTGTGCTTGCTTGATGAAGTCTAGGATGTCCTCTTTCAGTGCCTGGTGAATCTTGGCCGGCCCCTTGTCATCCCATAGGCATACTGCATGGACATCTCTATGGAAACCAAGAGATCAGATTGGAGGAGATCAATCAATTAATCCATTTGTTGGTCTTTAACAGCTCAGACAGGCGTTAATGTGAAATGCCTGTTAAACAGAATGACAGCCTTTTCTCGAGGTATCAAGTCCAGACTGTATCACAACCGGCCGTGATTGGGAGTCCCATAGGGCGGCGCACAATTGGCCCAGCATCGCCCGGGTTAGGCTGCCATTGTAACTTAGAATTTGTTCTTAACCGACTTACCTAATGAAATAAAAGGTTAAATAAATCAAATGTATTCACTAAGAACCAAACGGAATAGGCCAAAACAGTATGACAGAGCACATGGATGAGTGGCCATACTCACGAGAAGAGGTCGAACCACTGCTGTTTGGTGACTGACTCTTGGCGGAGCAGCTTGAGGACGATGGGACGCATCAAGTCCCACTTGTCCTCGAACTGGAGAGAGCCTTTGTTCTTGGTGAGAATGAGAAGGGTAGAAGTGTCACCTCTGGCTATAGCAGTTATGACAACATAAGGGGTGAACCGCAATTGTATTTACTTGATTCCTCGCATCCTCTCTCCTTGCCGCCTTCTCAAAACACATTTTAGCAGAGGGGAGGAACCTCAGCTCTTCTGCTTCAATGTGATTTGAAAAGGAGATGAGAAGAGAGGATACGGGAAATCATGGATATACAATTGATATTCATCCCAGTGGTTGCTGAATGTTTAGGAACTAGGCAGTGGGCCCATTTGAACATTAGCAGGAACACAACAGCAGTAAACAAGCCTGGTGGTGGTTAATTTCTCCAATATCATAGGACAGGCTGATTGAGGCCCATTAATAGAGAACAGGCTTGCTTGTGCTGGATAGTTTCTATCCATAACAACAACCCAGGTGCTTCAATCCTGTAACATCTGTTTTTGTCTATAGCCAGCCAGCTTACCTGTGAGGGAGTGTTACGTGTAGTGATACAATAACAATGCAGTGAGTATACAGACATGACTAGCTATAGGATCGTTCCAATTGATTTCAAGCAACTTTTGGTCGCACCCCTTTTTATTTAACTTTCCATACATGTTTGCCCATGATAGAAGTGGTCAGAAAGTGACTTACTGGACCTGAATGACACAACATTCAGGAGATAGTGGTGCTCAAAGTTGACCCATTTTGCATACTCCACCATACCATTACACATCCTTTGTCTTTATCACTGGAAAATAATAATGGTTGAGTTTAATATCATTTAAAAGCTTGCAATCAGGGTTTTACGATTTCTTAACGTTCCCCAATGTTGGAACAAGAGCCTGAGTGAAACAGTTTGGGAAGCTCTGGATTAAGGCAGCCCCTCACACCGCTCTGATTCAGAGGGGTTGGGTTAAATGCGGATGACACATTTTGGTTGAATAGATTAAGTTCCCTAATGGGAGTTTGAATCTCAGCTTCCTGGGCATTAGAGAGGAGACACGTCATAAGCGTAGTCAACGTGGACGTCTCTTGTGGTGCTTTCAAGAAGACTGGCAACTACATTTACATTTAAGTCATTTAGCAGACGCTCTTATCCAGAGCGACTTACAAATTGGTGCTTTCACCTTATGACATCCAGTGGAACAGCCACTTTACAATAGTGCATCTAGGTCTTTTAAGGGGGGGGAGAAGGATTACTTTATCCTATCCTAGGTATTCCTTAAAGAGGTGGGGTTTCAGGTGTCTCCGGAAGGTGGTGATTGACTCCGCTGTCCTGGCGTCGTGAGGGAGTTTGTTCCACCATTGGGGGGCCAGAGCAGCGAACAGTTTTGACTGGGCTGAGCGGGAACTGTACTTCCTCAGTGGTAGGGAGGCGAGCAGGCCAGAGGTGGATGAACGCAGTGCCCTTGTTTGGGTGTAGGGCCTGATCAGAGCCTGGAGGTAGTGAGGTGCCGTTCCCCTCAACTAGGGAAAAAACAAGGTCAAATCAAGACGTCAGTAATCTTCCGAGTTTATGACTTGGAATTCCGAGTTGGACGACCTTTGAAATGGCTTTTGCACCGTTGGAGTTGTTTTTTTCCGAGTTTCCAGTTGTCTTGAACGTGGCATAAAGTACAGATACTGGGGCATCTTCTAACCAGCCATCTAACGTTATTGTTATTCCGGTTGCCTAACTACTATTAGCAAGCTAACTTAGTGTTTCATGAAAAAGGCAATCGATCGTTGGTGAGGTTAGCTAGCAACTCAGTGAACGACAGTCATGCCAAGTTAAATGATCATGCTTTCTTAGCCAGTTAGTTGGCTGGTTAACCAGTTAGCTAACGTGTGTGTACTAGCCACTAACTGGCACAGCTAGCTAGCACCAGGCTAACGTTATTAACGCCAGTGACTTGGAGGAGTAAATAGCTGTCCTTTCAATGCTTGCAAGACAAACAGGACTTCATATCACCTACCTATATTGCAAGACCATCTTCAGGCATGGGCGCTTAACAATGTACAGTAATATATCATTGACTATGCAACAAAGACTGATTAAATGTCATCAAAAGTATTGAATTGCGGTGCCTGTTACCTTTAGCAAATTAGACGTCGCCATGTTCCCTGAATTTAGTTCCTCGAACAATCTCGCGAGATTTACAGGGTTGTAGTTGCCAATGGGTTTTTAACAAATCTGGAGAAACGGTTTATCATGATCATATTCCTGATTTCGTATTATTTAACCAAAACAACATTTTGAAATAGCCTACCCATGGCTTAGGTCTACTTATGAAAAAACTGTCACCCACTGAAAAACTGTGAAACACTGGAAAATAATATAAACTATTGTGTTCAGTAGCTAGGTTTCCCTCCAGTTTGTGACAGATTTTCATGCGAATTTTCTAAAATGAACATAAAACAGTATGCACATTTTCCCACCAGAGATGTGTTTCCAAAAATTTTCGCTGTGAAAAGGCTGTGCATGATGTCGTAGCGCACATACAAATAACTTATACCGTTAAATGTTGATGTACCAAATGAAACATATAGGTTTCCATCGCATTTTCAACTCTACTGATGGTTTGGTGGTGCACCGTTGCAAAAAAAACTGTTGCGTTATATAGCAAATATGTCCACTCTGATCTCGGCGCATGCGCTCTAGCCAACAGCTCACAGCTACAGAGCGGGTAGGCTAACCACACTATGAGATTATTATGGAAAGGAGCTATACTAATTTGTGTTTGTCAATTGGCAGGCAAGAATCGATCATCATGTCACCAGAATAAGACCCTCGATATTTCTTGGAAAGGAACATCAAGTTCATCACCTTCATCACATATATATATTGTAGCGACCCGCACAGACAGCTGTGTGTTATGTGCTAGGCTAGGAGGTGGTTGTGTTGTACTGACCAGTACCCGGTGTTCGCGGGGTCCGACATGTCAATCAACCTGCTATCTGCCAATCACGGGAATGCCTGGAATGTTCTGATGCCGGGCATCCTGGTGGTTGGCGGAGTGGCGTGGAGGGGGGTTGGGCATTGGAAGTTAAGACCAGGTTCAGCCTTTGTTCTCTCTCTCTTACGTCTGGGCTTCACAAGAGAAGGTCACGATTGGCTTGTGGGTTATCTGTCATCTATTTGGCGTGTGCTACGGCCCAAACAGTAGCCTGTGTAAAGTTGGTTCAATAAACCGTCAATTCGCAAACTCAAGCCTCTGTCTGGACAATTGTTCATTTATGATCTAGTCAGGTCATTACAATATATATTTGTGGGGGGGGGGGGGGGGCGTTGCCTGTTTTGCATGTTACTTTTTCATTAATACGTGTCACATATCAGTTTGCACACATATCAGTTTGTTAAAAATATATATAATTGAGTTAATAAAGCCGTTTACACACATGGTCCAGTTTTTGTTTTCTTGAGAAAGGCAGCTCCAAAATGCAGGTGTTTCAGCCTAGCTCACGGCTTTCTGTGGTTGTGGGGCCAGCAATAAATAGGAGCATTGCGCCGTGATTGGCTCAGTGTTCTGTCACCCACGGGGACACTACGTCATAGCCAAGTTTATGTCCTTAGTAAGGGTAGTTTCACCAACAAGCTTTACTGGCCTGGAAAATATGTTTCCTGCACAATTTTTCCCCTCATAAAGCTATTTTGTGGAATAATTCAGACATAACTGTAAGGAATAAGTCATTGTTCTACCCCAGCTGGCATGAGAGGAATATTGACTTTGTTCTTGATATTTTCGACAACAAGGGTAATATTCTCACATATGACCAATTTATAACATTGAAAGAGTTTCCAATACCTTTCAGAGAGTTTATTTCTGTGATCAAAGCTGTTCCCAGTGGTCTAACTACACTTATGAAAAGTAATCTTAATTTTGGGAATGATCACAAAGTTTATCCAGAACTCAGATTGGAAGGCGTGGGCTTAATTGAGAAATCTTGTTGTAATAAATATATAAGACAAATTCTTCATTCACAAAACCAACTTACACCGAGAGGAAAATTCTTCTGGAACATGCTTATTCCTGACATTGTCTGGAAAAATGCATGGTTAAGACCTTACAAATACTGTATACCAAACAAAGTTAAGGAAGTGCACTTCAACATTTTACATAAGATATATCCATGTAATTCTATGATGTCCAAATTTGTGGCTATTGATGATATCTGCACTTTCTATGAAAAAGAAGGTGAGAATCTGTTTCACTTGTTCTTTGAATGTAAATTTGTGTCAGAATTTTGGGAAAACCTTGCAAAGTACTTATTTACCATTATGAACACTGCCTATAATTTTAGCATAAAATATATAATATGTTACTATTGCAATGATAACAAAACCACTGAAATTATTATTTTATTTTTTTATTCTTGTTGCCAAATACTTTATACACAAACAAAAATTCCAAAATTATATACCCAAATTACCAATTTTTCTGATTGAATTTATTTATCTTATTAAAACACTAACCCTAGTGAATAACAACAAGAATAACATCTTCATTAATCATTATAATAAGATATTTTCAGAGTGAATATAATTGCACTTAAATAGTTTATTTTTTGTATTTTCTTTTTCTTTATATTTTTTGTATGTTTGAGTATTGTTAATATCTGTGTTTGGTTTGCTAGACATGTTTGATGTAGCAATGTAAGTTGATTTATGTATTATGAATAAAATAAATGTATTATAAAAAATAAAATAATAATAATACCATTTTTAAAAGGGTAAACATCCAAAATGTCAGCCCTTTGTGTCCTGGCCTTCAAAGAAGGCTCAAGGTCAGTGGCCACACAGATTAAATGATGTCAAATCACATTATATGTACAGTAGCTTTGATTGGACTGATCATGTCACAACATCTTACTTTCAAAGTCTTAGCTAGCCGTAATCATCATGAATCAAGCCAACAATCTACTGGCAAACCTTTTTAATCCTTGTCATATGAAGAGAAATAATGAAGAGAAATTATAGATCAAACGTAACAGTGCTAGTTGGACATAAAGATTACGCAACAAGTTGAAAATCGCAAATTCAACAATGAGTCGTTTGGAAGGAATCAGTGGAAAACTGCAAGCGTTGCAAAGCAACCAGTAGCCTGCTATTCAATGGAGTGGCTGTGTGTTTTTTTCCAGAGTTTCCACCATAAATCCAGAATGCCAGACATTGATGACAAAGTTTGATGACAAAATTTGCCCACAAAGGACCGCCGCACCACCTTCTTGTTTAATAATAACCTATCCAGATTGATTAACTACTGTGCTATTTCATTTGACAATGTAGTTTGTCTGTCTATATATATCCTGGAAGGATATTGATCTCATCCCGTCAGTAGAGGATGCCTGATTTTTTTTTGTTAAATGCCTTCCTAACCATCTTAAATAAGCATGCCCCATTCATGAAATTTAGAACCAGGAACAGCTATAGCCCTTGGTTCTCCCCACACCTGACTGCCCTTAACCAACACAAAAACATCCTATGGCGTTCTGCATTAGCATCGAACAGCCCCCTTGATATGCAGCTTTTCAGGGAAGCTAGAAACCAATATACACAGGCAGTTAGAAAAGCCAAGGCTAGCTTTTTCAAGCAGAAATTTGCTTCCTGCAACACTAACTCAAAAAAGTTCTGGGACACTGTAAAGTCCATGGAGAATAAGAACACCTCCTCCCAGCTGCCCACTGCACTGAAGATAGGAAACACTGTCACCACTGATAAATCCACTATAATTGAGAATTTCAATAAGCTTTTTTCTACGGCTGGCCATGCTTTCCACCTGGCTACCCCTACCCCGGTCAATAGCTCAGCAGCCCCCACAGCAACTCGCCCAAGCCTTCCCCATTTCTCCTTCTCCCAAATCCAGTCAGCTGATGTTCTGAAAGAGCAGGAAAATCTGGACCCCTACAAATCAGCCGGGCTAGACAATCTGGACCCTTTCTTTCTAAAATGATCTGCCGAAATTGTTGCCACCCCTATTACTAGCCTGTTCAACCTCTCTTTCGTGTCTATTGAGATTCCCTAACATTGGAAAGCAGCTGCGGTCATCCCCCTCTTCAAAGGGGGGAACACTCTTGACCCAAACTGCTACAGACCTATATCTATCCTTCTAAGGTCTTCGAAAGCCAAGTCAACAAACATATTACCGACCATTTCGAATCTCACCATACCCTCTCTGCTATGCAATCTAGTTTCAGAGCTGGTCATGGGTGCACCTCAGCCACGCTCAAGGTCCTAAACGATATCTTAACCACCATCGATAAGAAACATTACTGTGCAGCTGTATTCATTGATCTGGCCAAGGCTTTCGACTCTGTCAATCACCACATCCTCATCAGCAGACTCAACAGCCTTGGTTTCTCAAATGACTGCCTTGCCTGGTTCACCAACTTATCTCTGATAGAGTTCAGTGTGTCAAATCTGAGGGTCTGTTGTCCGGACCTCTGGCAGTCTCTATGGGGGTGCCACAGGGTTCAATTCTTGGACCGACTATCTTCTCGGTATACATCAATGATGTCGCTCTTGTTGCTGGTGTGTCTCTGATCCACCTCTACGCAGACGACACCATTCTGTATACTTCTGGCCCTTCTTTGGACACTGTGTTAACAACCCTCCAGGCAAGCTTCAATGCCATACAACTCTCCTTCCGTGGCCTCCAATTGCTCTTAAATACAAGTAAAACTAAATGCATGCTCTTCAACCGATCGCTGCCTGCACCTGCCCGCCTGTCCAACATCACTACTCTGGACGGCTCTGACAACTACAAATACCTAGGTGTCTGGTTAGACTGTAAACTCTCCTTCCAAACCCACATCAAAGATCTACAATCCAAAGTTAAATCTAGAATTGGCTTCCTATTTCGCAACAAAGCATCCTTCACTCATGCTGCCAAACATACCCTTGTAAAACTGACCATCCTACCAATCCTCGACTTCGGCGATGTCATTTACAAAATAGCCTCCAATACCCTACTCAACAAATTGGATGCAGTCTATCACAGTGCCATCCGTTTTGTCACCAAAGCCCCATATACTACCCACCATTGCGACCTGTACGCTCTCGTTGGCTGGCCCTCGTTTCATACTCGTCGCCAAACCCACTGGCTCCATGTCATCTACAATACCCTGCTAGGTAAAGTCCCCCCTTATCTCAGCTCGATGGTCACCACAGCATCACCCACCTGTAGCACGCGCTCCAGCAGGTATATCTCTCTGGTCACCCCCAAAACCAATTATTTCTTTGGCCGCCTCTCCTTCCAGTTCTCTGCTGCCAATGACTGGAACGAACTACAAAAATCTCTGAAACTGGAAACACTTATCTCCCTCACTAGCTTTAAGCACCAGCTGTCAGAGCAGCTCATTACTGCACCTGTACATAGACCATCTATAATTTAGCCCATACAACTACCTCTTTCCCTACTGTATTTATTTTATTGTATTTATTTATTTATTTTGCTCCTTTGCACCCCATTATTTTTATTTCTACTTTGCACATTCTTCCACTGCAAATCTACCATTCCAGTGTTTTACTTGCTATATTGTATTTACTTTGCCACCATGGCCTTTTTTGCCTTTACCTCCCTTATCTCACCTCATTTGCTCACATCGTATATAGACTTGTTTCTACTGTACTATTGATTGTATGTTTGTTTTACTCCATGTGTAACTCTGTGTTGTTGTATGTGTCGAACTGCTTTGCTTTATCTTGGCCAGGTCGTAATTGTAAATGAGAACTTGTTCTCAACTTGCCTACCTGGTTAAATAAAGGTTAAATAAATAAAATACAAAAATATTTAGGCTGTGGCGTGCACAAAGATACCTCGCTAGATTTGCCTGTTAGCATATGGTGTCATCACACGATTGTCATTTTGTATCAATAGATTGTAGTCGTGTTACAGTTGTAGTAGAAAAAAGCCGAACTTCCCATAATTTCTAACTCATTTGCAAAACGTACAATGTGTTATGAATTTTCAAAATGTATCATTTCAATTTGGTGTGGCAAACATTAGCTAGGTGGTGAGGTGGCTAACGTTAGCTAGCACTAGGGGTTAGGGATAGGAGTTAGAAGTTAGGTTAAAGGGTTAAGGTTAGGTTTAGGGGAAGGGTTAGTTAATATGCTAAGTAGTTACAAAGTAGCCAAAAAGTATTAAGTTGTTGCTAATTAGCTAAATCTGTCAGTGATGAGATTCCAACGCTCAACCTTTAGGTTGCCAGACGTTCAAGTTACATGCCACCCATACACCTCGATCAACCACCCTCTGATTTTTTTTTGCGTAACCATACCAATGTAACATATGTAACATATCATACTTTTGATCATATTTTTGTATTTATTTAACCAAGCAAGTCAGTTGAACTAATTCTTATTTACAATGGCGGCCTACCGAGGAATAGTGGGTTCAGGGGCAGAACGACAGATTTGTTGTACCTTGTCAGCTCTGGGATTCGATCCAGCAACCTTTCGTTTACTGGCCCAATGCTCTAACCATTAGGCTTTTTGTCACCCTACTCATTCTTCCATGGTGCAAGAATGAATGCAATTAATTGTTTATTGAATGTAATGATGGACACAGCTTTGTAGAACCAAAACACACACAACCTCAGCTCAACAAACTCAAACTTGAGAACAAATCGTTTGTGGTGCTGCCTGGGTTCTGCAGTTTGGGAACGATATTGTGCTTATCACCCTCTTGGCAGTCAAGCAATGCACTGCGTCGAGAGTCGTTCACAAGCTAGTCCGGTTACGGCCACAACTAGTCCTCGTTTGAATTGCCTGCAATTTCTTCATAAATTGGTCATAACATTTGATATGATCTTCATCTAAGTCACAACAACAATAGACAAACACAGTGTGCTTCAAGTATTAACACACAAATTATTGTATTGTTCTTGTAAATATTGAATACATTATTTAAGCAATCACAGTGTAGGTTGGAAAAAGTATGTGAACCCCTAGGCTAATGACCTCCAAACGTGAATTGGAGTACGCTAACTTGGAGTCCAATCAATGAGACAAGATTGGAGATGTTGGTTGGAGCTGCACTGCCCTATAAAAACACTCACAAAATTTAAGTTTGCTATTCACAAGAAGCATTGCTTGATGTGAACCATACCTCTAACAAAAGAGATCTCAGAAGACCTAAGATTAAGAATTATTGACTTGCATAAGGCTGGAAAGGATTACAAAAGTATCTCTAAAAGCCTTGATGTTCATCAGTCAACGGTAAGACAAATTGCCTACAAATGGAGAAAGTTCAGCACTGTTGCTACTCTCCCTAGGAGTGGCCATCCTGCAAAGATGACTGCAAGAGCACAGTGCAGAATGCTCAATGAGGTTAAGAAGAATCCTAGAGTGTCCGCTAAAGACTTACAGAAATCTCTGGAACATGCTAACATCTCTGTTGACGAGTCTACGATACGTAAAACACTAAACAAGAATGATGTTCATGACAGGACATCATGGATGAAGTCACTGCTGTCCAAAAAAAAAACATTGCTGCATGTCTGAAGTTCGCAAAAGAGCACCTGAATGTTCCTCAGCGCTACTTGCAAAATGTTCTGTGGACAGTTGAAACTAAAGTTGAGTTATTTGGAAGGAGCACACATCACTATATGTAGAGAAAAAACGCACAGCACACTGACATCAAAACTTCATCTCAACTGTAAAGTATGGTGGAGGGAGCCTCATTGTTTGGGGCTGCTTTGCTGCCTCAGGGCCTGGACAGCTTGCTATCGTTGAGGGAAAAATTAATTCCCTAGTTTATCAAGACATTTTCCAGGAGAATATAAGGCTATCTGTCCACCAATTGAAGCTCAACAGAAGTTGAGTGATGCAACAGGAAAACGACCTAAAACACAGAGGTAAATCAACAACAGAATGGCTTCAACAGAAGAAAATACGCCTTCTGGAGTGGCCTAGTCAGAGTCCTGACCTCAACCTGATTGAGATGCTGTGGCAAGACCTCAAGAGAGTGGTTCACACCAGACATCCCAAGAATATTGCCGAAATTAAACAGTTTTGTGAAGAGGAATAGTCCAAAATTCCTCCTGACCATTGTGCAGGTCTGATCTGCAACTACCGAAAACATTTGGTCGAGGTTATTGCTGCGAAAGGAGGGTTAACCAGTTATTAAATCCAAGGGTTCACATAATTTTCCCACCCTGCATTGTGAGTGTTTACACGGTGTGTTAAATAAAGACATGAAAACATATAATTGTTTGTGTTCTAGTTTAAGCAGACTGTGTTTGTCTATTGTTGTGATTTAGATGAAGATCAGATCAAATTTGATGACCAATTCATACAGATATCCAGGTAATTCCAAAGGGTTCACATACTTTTTCTTGCCACTTGATTAAACAATGTATAAGTTGAAAGATAATGATAAAATAATTCCACTCTGAAACCTTATAACTGTATGAAATTGATTAGAATCATAAAATAATCATCTGATGATGTGTGTAGTTTTAGTCAGAATTAGGTTAAATAATGTATCTAGTGTCTGAGCAAGGCGTAGCTTAGGATTTGAACTTGTATGTGTGTGCAGAAGAAAAGAAAAACGAGAACAGTTAAACTGTGTTTGGACCGAGCTGGCTAGGCCTCTGGGGAACCTATGATAGCATAGGGAGTACTTCTCAAGGTTTCCCTAATCTCAGGGTAATGGAACTGTCGGCTAGGCAGTGATACACAGTGGTGAGAACTATGGAAATAAAACTCACCTACTGTTTGTGTGGAAGTATGTGCGTAGGATACCTACTGTTTGTGTGGAAGTATGTGCGTAGGATACCTACTGTTTGTGTGGAAGTATGTGCGTAGGATACCTACTGTTTGTGTGGAAGTATGTGTGCAGCTATAAAATGGATGTCTTTGTATAATGGACTTTAGAACGTTCTCTGAATAAACTTTAACTTAATAATCTTTTTGCATAAACTGAGTCTTTGACTAATTATTATTAAATCCATGGTTTTACAGATCTAGGGGATTGGTCAGAGCTATTGATTGTCAGTTATTATCATTGGGATTGAAAAATTCTTGTGACAGCTTGGTCCTTCGAAGCCGGATTTCAATACCTGTTTTCTGTCGTCCCATGGGAGCCCCCAAAAACCGTGCACGGACAGATCAGAGATCCGTATGTTAAAGACCTGCCCTCTGGAAATTGAGGTTCCATTTCAGGCCGGTGGCGAACTGGTACGCGACAGAAAACAGTGACGAAATCTAAACCACATTGAAACCTCAGCTGCAAAAAATAAGGTAAGTGCTCTTTATTCACGGCCATATAGGGGATGATGTCTATATGATTGCATTAAATGAGGTAAAGGATTTTAAGGGAATGCAGGGATTACCAGGAGATGAGTAAAGGATTTGAATGTATTCTGGGTGTTAGACACTAACATATATCCGAAGGAGTTTATATCTGGTGACCTGTCTTTAAAAGTTTGTGTGGAGATTTTTTTTTTAAAGGGAACCAAGTAATCCATGCAAATGGAAGACAGGAATTAGTTGTAAATTCAACAATGAAGCAGGGTCCGCAATGACCCTGGGAAACTGTGGCCACTGCCGATTTAAAATAGCTAATGGTGAGACCTAAAACGTATAATAGGGTCAAAAGAGAGAAGGTCCGAGATTATTATAAGAGAGAAGGTCAGAGACATGATTATATTAATATAGGTCGCCTGTCTAAATACGTTTAAATAGAAGAAGGGGAGAGTCAGATCTTCCAGAGGCACACATCTAGGTCTGATTATCAAATGAAGAAGGGAAACCTAATATAGCGGAGTGAGATACGAGATATTAATGAGTCAAAGTCACAAGGAACCACGGAAAAATAGGGTGCTAACTAGGGCTTTACGACCCCTGGAAAATAGCTTATAGGTTGTATACATGTGAGACCTAATGTCCGATTGAAAGACACCTCTATAGATAAAGTTTCAAGAAGGTTAGGTGAAGAGATACACATAGATTGTGAGCATAGAGTGTGAGCACACACATAGGGAGTAGGGACATACACATCAATTGTGAGACGCATAGAAGTAATTGAATCAGAGTTTTAAAAGCACACACATAGAATAAGAATATCATTATTTGCGTGTGAGATAGATATATTTATCAGTCAAAAGTCACAAGGAACACCTAAGAATAAGTAGAACTTATGGTTGTATAAAATGTGAGATCTAAATAATATATCAGGATTCATACAAATAATTATTCAAAAATTCTAGGAAAGATTGACGGGAGGTATTTATCAACACAGGTTAAGGATAATAACGGTAAAAATAACAGACACATAGATTGTGAGAAGAAGCATAATAACAATAATAGTAATTGAATAAACATGGGTAGTAAATCCTCAAAGGAGGTCCCGGGATTAACCGGGGATGAGAGGTCAATTTAATGCCCAAAATGGAGGAAAAAGTATGAATTTGACGGACGTTTAAATAGAGAAAAATTGGAATCAATGATTAAACAAATAAATAGGGTTTGTGGGGGACAAGGTAGAGAAGCAACTGACAGAAGAGCTCAACACCGCTCATATTTGGCTGGCTGAAGCTAGAAAAAGAGCGGAGGGGGCCAAGAAAAAGGGAGCTACTAAGGAGGAAGAATTAGGTAGCCAGGAGCAGACAGAGAGGACTCCCATGTCTCCCACAGAGACATCACCTAAACCCAAATTATACCCCTCCCTGGCAGATGCAGCCGCATCAGGTGCCGCCCATCCCATTACCCCCTCCCCCTTATGCTGGTCCTCAGGGAGCTGAGGGAGGAAGAGAGGAAGAGGCACAGAAAGGAGAACAGGATTTAGCAACCTTATTGAGAAAATGGATAGAGGTGGAGAAAGTCGAGAAAAGTGGATAGAGACAGTCCAGAGAAAGGGGAGATAGATGCTTTAACTGTCACAAACCAGGTCATTTTGCTAGAGCTTGTGAGGCACTGTGTAAACACTGCAATAAAGTAGGCCATAATCACAGAGACTGTAAAAAGAGAGGACAGGTTGAGTCAGAGCATCTGACAGTAACTATCGGGGTAATTGTAGACAAACATAAAGGAGGCTATAAGGGGAAGGGACCTAAGAGATAAGGAAAAAAATGGACAGGATCAGACGATAGAAAATGTTTAAATTGCGATGAGACAGGACATTTCGCCCGGGATTGTAAGGCTCCCTGTAAACAATGTAGGACACAACCACCGAAATTATGAACATAAGAGGAAGGACAGGCGTGACAATCGGGAGAGAAAGAGAGAGGCAGAGATAATGAGAGCGAGATTAATGAGAATCCTCGCTGGGAAAACGCTTGGACCTTTAAACCAGGGCTGTTTTCTGGGAATTGTCTCAGTAGTACGTGCCTGATTTTACGACTAAAGACAATTATAAATAGTGTTATTTGTGTGGAGTCTCTGTCATTCCAATAGTGTTGGTGGTCCAGCGGTAGAATTCTTGCCTACCACGTGGGAGACTCAGGTTTGTATCCCAGTTTATGCACCAATAGACAAAGATTTGGGTTTCTGATTGTAATTCAACTATTAATATGTTTTGCCTGGGAAGATACGGTTGTTAGTGTTTGTTTAAGATATAAACTGAATGTTTTAATAGCTTGTTTAGGTTAAATTGAAAGACTAATTCATTCAAAATAATAGCGAGGCGATTTCAATGTAATATGGAGTCATATTTAAATAATTGAATCACAGATAATGGCGATAGAGTTGTGCCCACCGAAATGTTTTTTTTCTTATGGATTGACTGATGTAGGTTATACATTTGGTGACTTACATGTTACTTTTAAGTATGGGACATTTCATAAGGGTGAAGCCGAAAGAGAAGGGACAGTTGTAAAGTTTGGTTTTAATCGTACGATAGAGGTAAGGCAGAGCGTTGTTTGAGTAGAGGTTATATTTTTGCCCACGGGTAAGAAGAGGAGAGTTGGTTGTGCGCGCTGGGATATATTTGGCTGTAAGGAATTCAGGTCTGAATAGTTGAATCGTAAAAGTTTTGTGATAGTTTCAGGTTATTGATTCCTGGTTTGATTTTTTAGGTAACAACAGTAAATTTGAACAGGAAGTTCATGTATTCTAACATTATAATCTGTTTCCATTACGTGGAACAATGACAGGTCAGTAAAGTGGATTGCAGGTTGAGTTAATTTAATTTTGCAGGGACAGTGCACATTAATCACAGTTGTGTGGGTCTAATGGCAGGGTATTCATATCAAGCACTTTGAGAGACTGTTTGCAGACAGACTGAATGGGTTTTAATGTTGCAAATCAAGCTTGGGCCAAACTAGTCAAGTAGTATGTTAAGTAGGGAATTTCATAGATTTTAAGTACAGTATTGTATCCAAGGGTTGCGCATGTTCAATTAAGTACATATAACCACTGAGGAAATGTAAAACTAATGATTGGAGGGAGTACAATGCAATTATCATTATTATTAGGTTTTGTTTGTTATCAACGTTTGGGGTTCTGAATCGGTGGAATATAATGAAATGCTGACCAAGTGGGTGTGGGGATTTTTTTCTGGGAAAATGAGTGCTTCATTGTCTCTCTTTGTAAATGTTTTCTGGGGGCTGTAATCTTGAAGGGAGCGAGTGAGATAGAGGCATGTTTCTACCAAATTGAAAAGGCCTGGTAATGTTTTGTTTGTTTAGAACCTGGGGGTTGCCTTTGGGTTTGAAGAAATTTCAATTTTTCTTAGAGACACGATATCGTAATGCAACCGTCAGATTTCAAAAAAGCTTTACCGAAAAAGCACACCATGCAATAATCTGAGTACAGCGCTCAGAGACCAAAACAACCCAAAAAGATATCCGCCATGTTGTGTCGTCAACAGAAGTCAGAAATAGCATGATAAATATTCACTTACCTTTGATGATCTTCATCAGAATGCACTCCCAGGAATCCCAGTTTCACAATAAATTTGTTTTGTTCGATAATCTCCATCATTTATGTCCAAATACCTCCTTTTTGTTCGTGCATTTAGCCCAGTAATCCAAATTCAAGACGCGCGATCACTAGGATCAGACAAAGTCCGTTACAGTCCGTAGAAACATGTCAAACGATGTATAGAATCAATCTTTAGGATGTTTTTAAGATAAATCTTCAATAATGTTCCAACCGGAGAATTCCTTTGTCTGCAGAATTGCAATGGAACTCAAGCTAACTATCACGTGAACGGTCAGCTCATGCCTCTCTGCCAGACCTCTGACTCATTCCCCTCTCATTCGCCCCCACTTCACAGTAGAAGCATCAAACAAGGTTCTAAAGACTCTTGACATCTAATGGAAGCCTGAGGAAGTGCAATATGACCTCATAGACACTGTGTATTCGATAGGGAATGAGTTGAAAAACTACAAACCTCAGATTTCCCACTTCCTGGTTGGATTTTTTTCTCAGGTTTTTGGCTGCCATATGAGTTATGTTATACTCACAGACATCATTCAAACAGTTTTAGAAACCTCAGAAAATGTTCTATCCAAATCTACTAATAATATGCATATATCAGCAACTGGGCCTGAGTAGCAGACAGTTTACTCTGGGCACCTTATTCATCCAAGCTACTCAATACTGCCCCCAGCCATAACAAGTTTTCATGTTCATAATTACTACTGAACACATTAACAATGTGTTTTATTAAGAATGTCTGCATCAAAGACACAGACAAGGGATGTGCAGTAATGGTTAGTGCTAACTGGGTTCTTTGGGAGGTTCATACCCTAAACCCTAACCCTTCCCTAACCATTTTAAATTTAAACGTCAATGGGGGTGACGTCCGAGTTGGACGTCCCAATGATACTTAATAGCAAGGGTCAGGCAGTAATCTCCCCTGGAATTTATGTCTCATTATATGGTACTCAACTAGGCCCCCTGCAGTCAAAGGAAAGTAACACTGCTAATTCTCTTTTAATGTGTCCATTTTTTTCAGAACAGATTAGTACTTTTGGAAAGTAGACTACGCACTTCCATAGCCTACTGCTCTATTCTCAGACAAAATGTTTCTAATCATGGAAGATTCCCTTTTGAGAAATAGCAGCAATACCATCACTCTCAATGCCATCCTATCTGCTTCTACTGGATTGTCCATCATCCCTTCAAATTCCTAACGGTCACAGTTTATTGACCTATATTTGTTATTGTTTGTTTGTACTTTTATACACAATTAATATTTTAGCTGCCATGTATACAAAATAAAACTAAAGACATTTCATACAGTAGCCCCTGGTGGTGTGACAAAGTGAGTGGGTCTCTCTCTTGTTTCCATAGGCCAAATCAGGTTATTGAAATCTGATGTGAATGCAGAACCAATTTATTTTATAAATGGGAAACATATAGATTTGTTCATGGCAACACAACACTAATGTCATTGTGCATAGTGTGCAATTTATCCTTTGCAGAGGAGAAACACCATTCAATTCATAACTAAAATCAGCAAACTAGTACCATTTTGCAACGTGGTCACAGAGCATTTCATATTATCCTGTATGTAAAGCCTGGTGGCTAATGCTAGGGGTTAGCTATCACCAGGGGTTAGGGTTAAAGTTTGGTTTAGGAGTTAGGTTAAAGGGTTAAGGTTAGGTTTAGGGGAAGGGTTAGCTAAAATAGTAAGTATTTGCTAACTAGCTAAAATTGTCCATGAGTAGATTTGAACACGGAACCTTTAGGTTACTAGACGTTCACGTTATAGGCTACCCATCCACCTCAACCAACCACCCACCCTACTTTTGTTTTGTTTAAGTAAATCAAATCAAAAATCAAATCAAATTGTATTTGTCACATGTGCTGAATACAGTGAAATGCTTACTTACAAGCCCAATGCAGTTAAGACAAAAAGTGTTAAAGTATTTACTAAAATAAACTGAAGTAAAAAATAAAATTAACAATAAATAAAGTAACCTATTTTATGTAACCATACCAAATGTAACATATCATCATAATTTGAGTGTCCTGGATTTACATTTACTATGTTACGTCGAGTCTATGAGACCATTATGAGGAAAATAGATCATCCAGCAGGCAGCATAAAGAAGAAAAATACATGTTTAGAACTGATAATTGATCGCATGGTGCAAGAATGAATGCAATTAATTGATTATTGAATGTTATGTAAAACCAAAACACACAGTCTATGCTCAACAAACTCTAACTCGAGAACAAATTGTTTGTGGTGCTGCCTGGATGCTGCAGTTCGCGAGCAATATTGTGCTTATCATCCTCACAGCAAAATGTCCTTCCGGGGAGGGGGGGAGGAGGGAGTCTCGACATAAGCCTTGAGTGTGTGACGTCACATGGATGCTCTACAAAAGAAGGGGAAAATATTATACAATTGTTTATGAATGTGACTCTGTGAAGTTATTTTGGAGCGAAATAAGTGATGACATGTTTTATTTAATTAATAAGACTCATGTATTTACAATGAAAGATGTAATATGTTATTATTCCAATTAAAACTACTGAATTAGTCATTCTTCATTCTCTCTGGTATATTTTACGTACAAATATTTGAAATCTGTTCCCAAATGCAATATATTTTTACTTGAAATCAAATATGTAATAAAATCTCTAGATTTAGTCAATAACCAAAAAAACGATGTATTCTCACAACTCAATCATAGGTTTATACAATTGTAACCCCTGATCTTATTCTATGTATTTTATTAAGTACTTTAACTTTTTTAACTGTTGTCACTGCCAATTCATGTGTAGTGATTTAGTTCTTGTTTTGTCAAAAAATATATACTTTAATGTTAGTTTATTTAGAGAAAATATACTGTGTGTAGTGATGTCCTATGTTTTTTTGTTGTGTTGTATTTTGAAATTTTATAAAATAACACAATAAATGTTTAGCTACCTCGTGCGGCCTGCATGAGCAGTTAGCACCTACCAAAAGGCTTCTGAAACCCAGCTTCAGCTTGATCACAAAATTAACTGAGAAATAAATGAAAGCCTCACCAGCTAGCTACCAATCTTTTTTAGTTTTACTGTCCGATCATTCTTTAAATAAGCCCACAAATTGTTATTTTTACCTTTCCACAAACGGTCTGGTATGTGTTGTTTGATATGAGTAAGTCAGTGGAACCTGCTGAGGGGAGGACGGATCATAATAACGTCCGGAAAGGAGTGAATGGAATGGTATCAAACACATCCATGTGTTTGATACCATTCACTCCATTCCAGCCATTACACTCCATTCCAGCCATTATTATGAGCCGTCCTCCCTCAGCAGCCTCCACTAGAGCAAGTTAACCCAACTGTATTGACTAATAGGTAATGCCTCCACTAGTAGTTAGTGGGTACTGCCTGGCCAGTGGTCTAGCTAGCTACATTTGAGTAATTATCTATCCTCCTAAATGCGGTGGTCGTGGATAAACTAAGTAGAAGAGTTCAAAATATTTGTCTGAAAACGAACTAGTCGCAAGTTGTTGCCCGTGGTGTAATCCAGTCTAATCCACTGGCTCCTGAAGCCTATATCCCCATGAGCTCCCGAGTCGGGTAATATAGCTTGTGTACCCATGAGCTCCCAAGTCTCGAACGCTGTGTCTTTTGGCATCCACCATTAGCTAGCTAGCTAGTTGACTACTGCATGGCCAGTGTGAGCCAGCATGCCAGTTAGCAAGCTACATTTCAGTCACTAGCTATCCTTTTAAATGTGTTGAAACATACAGTATTTGGCTGGCAACAAACTAGTAGCCAGTTGTTGCAGTTCCATTCCCCTGAGATTAGGGAAACCTTGAGGTACTCCCTATGCTATCATAGGTTCCTCAGAGGCCTAGCCAGCTCGGTCCAAACACACTGTTCTCGTTTTTTTTCTTCTGCACCCACATACAAGTTCATATCCTAAGCTATGCCTTGCTCAGACAGTCTGTTTTTTCCCACTATACAGATACATTATTTAACCTAATTTTGACTAAAACTACACACATCATCAGATTATCATTTTATGACTCTAATCAATTTCATACAGTTAAGGTTTCGGAGTGGAATTATTTTATCATTATCTTTCAACATATACATTATTTTATCAATCCACCCATAATGACTAAATAATACACACTGATATATCAACCGCTATATGGAAACATAAATGTTATACAAGAATAAACCAAACCAATACATTCAATTACTCATCAATGACTGTTTTATGCCTATATCCAATCATAACTTCCGGTTTAGGATTTTCATTATAATCTTCATGAAAGAACAGTCTTGTCTAAACATTGAAAATAGTCTAATCTAACATTGGCTCCTCGTAGTTAAAAGAAACGGAGCAATGTCCTATGCCTGGAGCTCTGTATTCGTTATTCTACTGGTCGGGGCTCAGAATCGGTCCGTATCTCACCATCTGTTGCGTCATTGACCTCTCCAGAGTCCTGGAAATGAGACCTTGCATCCACGGAATCAATACAACATCCACACAACACTAACACACTCATACAGGTGAAAGCAGCTCACAATACAGTACTTACAAAACATTTCCATTTCCCTAACATGCTATCGAACCACCCTGTCAGGGAAATATCCACCCCAGAGTTCTCTGCTAACTCATGAGCTAATGTGGTAAAACCTGCCAGGGCCTGGTCACTGATCCGTATGGAGCTGTGTTATTAAAAAATAAACGTACAACAATGAACACCAATCATTCTATATACCCCGCCCTTTTCTACCAATAACATATCGAGAGTCAGTCTATTTTACCAGATCATGAGGGAGGTGGCAGATAATTGGTCAGAGAACCCCTTTACTGCATCCCCAGTATCATTCATGAATCTCTGTTAATTATAATAGATGTAATTAATCCAATCCACATTTTTATTTATTGTCAACTACCAAAATAATTTAGTGGTAAAGTCTTCACCTACTTGATTCATAGCTCTGTATTAATCTCTAACTTCCCTGAGGGAGCTGTACGACGGCCTTTGCTGGGCTGTGTAGCTAGAAGCTGAAAGATGTCTTCACGTGGTAAGCACAACAAGACAAACAACACAGACACAACCGATAATGCACAAACACAACAGACAACACAGACACAACAGTGTGTGTGAGAATGCGTGCGTACAAACATTTTCAGTAAAATAGCTAAATGGCTATGTCTAACAAAGATATGCTGTGTATACAGTGGGGAGAACAATATTTGATACACTGCCAATTTTGCAGGTTTTCCTACTTACAAACCATGTAGAGGTCTGTAATTTTTATCATAGGTACACTTCAACCGCGAGAGACGGAATCTAAAACAAAAATCCAGAAAATCACAATGTATGATTTTTAAGTAATTCATTTGCATGTTATTGCATGACATAAGTATTTGATACATCAGAAATCCAGAACCTAATATTTGGTACAGAAACCTTTGATTGCAATTACAGAGATCATACGTTTCCCATAGTTCTTGACCAGGTTTGCACACACTGCAGCAGGGATTTTGGCCCACTCCTCCATACAGACCTTCTCCAGATCCTTCAGGTTTCGGGGCTATCGCTGGGCAATACGGACTTTCAGCTCCCTCCAAAGATTTTCTATTGGACTCCAGGACCTTGAGATGCTTCTTACGGAGCCACTCCTTAGTTGCCCTGGCTGTGTGTTTCGGGTCGTTGTCATGCTGGAAGACTCAGCCACGACCCATCTTCAATGCTCTTACTGAGGGAAGGAGGTTGTTGGCCAAGATCTCGCGATACATGGCCCCATCCATCCTCCCCTCAATACGGTGCAGTCGTCATGTCCCCTTTGCAGAAAAGCATCCCCAAAGAATGATGTTTCCACCTCCATGTTTCACGGTTGGGATGGTGTTCTTGGGGTTGTACTCATCCTTCTTCTTCCTCCAAACACGGCGAGTGGAGTTTAGACCAAAAAGCTCTATTTTTGTCTCATCAGACCACATGACCTTCTCCCATTCCTCCTCTGGATCATCCAGATGGTCATTGGCAAACTTCAGACGGGCCTGGACATGCACTGGCTTGAGCAGGGGGACCTTGCGTGCGCTGCAGGATTTTAATCCATGACGGCATAGTGTGTTACTAATGGTTTTCTTTGAGATTCTGGCCCCAGCTTCAGGTAATTGACCAGGTCCTGCCGTGTAGTTCTGGGCTGATCCCTCACCTTCCTCATGATCATTGATGCCCCATGAGGTGGGATCTTGCATGGAGCCCCAGACCGAGGGTGATTGACCGTCGTCTTGAACTTCTTCCATTTTCTAATAATTGCGCCAACAGTTGTTGCCTTCTCACCAAGCTGCTTGCCTATTCTCCTGTAGCCCATCCCAGCCTTGTGCAGGTCTACAATTTTATCCCTGATGTCCTTACACAGCTCTCCGGTCTTGGCCATTGTGGAGAGGTTGGAGTCTGTTTGATTGAGTGTGTGGACAGGTGACTTTTATACAGGTAAGGAGTTCAAACAGGTGCAGTTAATACAGGTAATAAGTGGAGAACAGGGAGGCTTCTTAAATAAAAACGAATAGGTCTGTGAGAGCCGGAATTCTTACTGGTTGGTAGGTGATCAAATACTTATGTCATGCAGTAAAATGCAAATTAATTACTTAAAAATCATACAATGTGATTTTCTGGATTTTTGTTTTAGATTCCGTCTCTCACAGTTGAAGTATACCTATGATAAAATGTACAGACCTGTACATGCTTTGTAAGTAGGACCACCTGCAAAATTGGCAGTGTATCAAATACTTGTTCTCCCCACTGTATATATATTATTCTACATACACTAAAGTGATTTGTTGATTGATGTTAACATGGCTGGAGACCATAGCCATGGGCCAGGCCCTGTCCATGCTGATTTGTGGCATGGTGGTCAGCTGCCAGAACCTTGAACCAGAAAGACTTGGAGACTCCTATTCTCCAGAGCTTCCTCAACTACGTCCTGCTGCTATTCACCTACACCGCATCGCTCAGCCTCAGGGAAGGTCAGAGGCTGCCGCCCCCAATGCTAAACATGCTAATGCTAACCATGCTAGCATGCAAATGCAAAACATCCCATTTTGATTTACATTCATTTTTGGTCCGAAAATGCTAATATTATTGAGGCCTTCCTCATTGAGGCTGCCTCCCAGGTTTGAGCCAGGTGACCCGTTTTGGCCGACAGCAAAGTCAGGTGAAAACAAAAGTGGAGTAATGAGTAGGATTCTGCTTTTGATAAAAATGCTTAATCTGCCTTCGCAATGAAAACTAGTTTGAAAATTCTAACATATATTTTATAGCAAAGGGATGTTGTATGTTTTTGAACGATGCATCATGCTACCTTGATGACAACATGCCCGAGCAGAGCAGAATACTGTTCGATGTGAGAAGGGCGCTCCTCGCTCACATCTTTTGCCAGTTCACTTCATGCACCATAGTGCCGGTGGACCGCTGTTCACCTTAATCGTCCTCCCTCATTAATTGCAGGGGCCCTGTTGGAATCATTTAGAAATGCATCCTTCCTTGATTCCTTGTAGTACAGGTAGTCATTTCACGTTTCAAACCGTTTTGACTAAAACAACGCTGCTGCTAACTCTGCTAAATATTTTAGTCACACTCTGGATTCTCACTTTGCTGTTTCAACAGGTGATGGGAATATGTTACAGATTTTAAAAACAATATGGTGGTGGTATTTACTTATGGGACTGACGGACGTGGAGGCAAACGAAGCAGTGGTGAAGGCGAACCAATGTAATTCATGTAAGAAATTACTCAAACCGGTGCATATGTAACGCTCGTCAAAATGGGTAGACCAAGGCCCAGCGTGACTTGGGTTCATCATAATTTATTTGAATGAGAACCAGCAACAAAAACAAATTTACAGAAACAAACAAACGAATGTACAGCCTTGTAGGGCTCAAAAGCAACAATACAAAACAAGATCCCACAAACAACAGGTGGGAAAAGGCTACCTAAATATGATCCCCAATCAGAGACAACGATAAACAGCTGCCTCTGATTGGGAACCATACCAGGCCAACATAGAAATACAAAAACTAGACTACACATAGAAATAATAAACTAGAACACCCTCCAGTCACGGCCTGACCTACTTCACCATAGAAAATAAAGGCTTTCTATGGTCAGGACGTGACAGCATACTGTGTATTTTGGGTGAAGGATGGCTTAGTAATGAATATTTCTAGGACCTAGGTGATACATTTCTTCCAGATGTGCAACAAATGAATAGTCAATTGTCTTTCAGTTGCCTTGTATACAATCAGTTGCATCTGCTGGACTGCTTTGCGATCCCAGTGCTGATGATGCTCTCCTGAATCTTTCTGTGTTTTGGTTACAGTTTTTTGGTTACTACATGATTCCATATATGTTATTTCATTGTTTTGATGCTTTTACTATTATTCTGTAATGTAGCAAATAGTAAAAATAAAGAAAAACCCTGGAATGAGTTGGTGTCCAAACTTTCGACTGCTACTGTCATGTTGAACAAATCTTGGCTTGCATATTGCATCACTCAGAAAGTGATCTTGACTCAGAAAAGGTTGGTGACCACTGCCCTAGTCACATGCTCTGTGCAATAGTTTTACAGATAGAGCTTTGTTTGAAACCTTCCCCTTGTAGTCCAGTAGAATTCCCTTCTTAGAGATTGGGCTCTGGGCCTTGTTCAGTAGGGTATATTGTAAAAATGTTTTGAAACGGGAAACCAAAATAGTCCAGACAGTCCCTCATCATTTCACTTTGTTTCCGACCATTTTCTTCCGTTTGGTGCCTAATGAACACAAACCCTGGTGTCTCCCTCCACAGTCGTACTATTTGCGGCCTACGCCCTCTGCATATATGCCCTGTACAGTTTCATGCCCCTGATGGTCAAGATGACCAGCGCCACGGCGGTCAATCTCTTCCTGCTCATTGCCGGCCTCTTCTGTGGCATCTTCCTCTTCCACTTTGCTGTGAGATAAATATACTATTTTCTTGTGGGGTGCTTCTGAGCCAGAGGGGATACCATAAATTGACAAAAATATTATCCAACAATGACCTCCTGGAAAGAAAATGAGGATTCTGTCGTTGTAATGAGAGGCTTTATGTTTAAATTCGATAATTCAATGTTTTAATTAAATAAGACAATGATCAACATTATACAGATCTGTGCCTTGCCACAATCCTTTCTCGGAGCTCTACGAACAATTCCTTCGACCTCGTGGCTTGGTTTTTGCTCTGACATGCACTGTCAACAGTGGGACCTTATATAGACAGGTGTGTACCTTACCAAATCATGTCCAATCAATTCAATGTACGACAGGATGGATTCCAATCAAGTTGTAGAAACATCTCAAGGATGGCCATTGGAAACAGGATGCACCTGAGGTCAATTTTGAGTCTCATAGCAAAGGGTCTGAATAGTTAACCTGTTATGGCTGCAATAAGTGTCATCAACAACCGCTGAATAGCATAGCGCAACATACAATAAATATTACTATAAATATTTATATTCATGAAATTACCAGTGCAATATAGGAAAACACAGTTTAGCCTTTTGTTAATCCACCTGTCGTGTCAGATTTTGAAATGATGCTTTACAGCGAAAGCAATCCAAGCGTTTGTGTAAGTTTATTGATCGCACGATAAAACATTAAGTACACTTAGCATCAGGTAGCTCGGTCACGAAAATCAGACAAGCAATCAAATGAATAGTTTACCTATGATGATCTTCGGATGTTTTCACTCACGAGACTCCCAGTTACACAACAAATGTTCCGTTTGTTCCATAAAGACAATTTTTATATCCAAAATAGCTCTGTTTGTTTGTCGCATTATGTTCAGAAATCCACAGGAAAGAGCGGTCACGACAACGCAGACGAAAATTCCAAATAGTTTCCATTATGTTCACAGAAACATGTCAAATGTTTTTTATAATCAATCCTCATGTTGTTTTTAAAATATATAATCGATAATATATCAACCGCAAATGTCTTTCACAGTAAGAGAGGGGAAAACAATGGCTGTCCAAATTCTGTTGCGCAAGCGAAACTCATGTGACCACTTGGCGCGATGTTATCGTTCTGGCTAATTTTTCAAAATAAAAGCCTGAAACTATGTCTGAAGACTGTTGACACCTTGAGGAAGCGATATGAAAAGGAATCTGGTTCATATCCCTTTAAATGGAGCAAAGGGAGGCTATGGAACATGGAGTTTTCAAAATAGAAGCCACTTCCTGCATTGATTTTCCTCAGGGTTTCACCTGCCATATCAGTTCTGTTATACTCACAGACAATATTTTGACAGTTTTGGAAACTTTATTGTGTTTTCTATCCAATACTACTAATACTATGCATATATTAGCAACTGAGACTGAGGAGCTGGTCGTTTACAATGGGCACCTTTTCATCCAAGCTACTCAATACTGCCCCTGCAGCCATATGAAGTTAAGTAAATAAGGTGTTCCTGTTTTTTATTTTCAATAGATTTGCAGACATTTCTAAAAACCTGTTTTTGCTTTATCATTATTGGGTATTGTGTGTAGATTGATGATAATTTTTTAAATCCACTTTAGAATAAGGCTGTAAAGTAACAAAATGTGGAAAATTCAAGGGGTCTGAATACTTTCCGAATGCACTGTATATGCAAAAGTATGTGGACACCCCTTCAAATTAGTGGATTCGGCTATTTCAGCCACACCTTTTGCTGACATGTATATAAAATCGAGCACACAGCCATGCAATCTCCATAGACAAACATTGGCAGTGGAATGGCCTTACTGAAGAGCTCAGTGACTTTCAACGTGGCACCGTCATAGGATGCCACCTTTCCAACAAGTCAGTTCGTCAAATTTCTGCCTTGCTAGAGCTGCACCGGTCAACTGTAAGTGCTGTTATTGGGAAGTGGAAAGTCTAGGAGCAATAATGGCTCAGCCACAAAGTGGTAGGCCACACAATCTCACAGAACGGGACTGTCGAGTGCTGAAGCGCGTAGTGTGTAAAAATGGTCTGTCCTCAGTTGCAACACTCACTATTGAGTTCCAAACTGCCTTTGGAAGCAATGTCAGCACAATAACTGTCTGTTGGGAGCTTCATGAAATGGATTTCCATGGCCGAGCAGCCACACAAACGCCTAAAATCACCATACTCAAAGCCAAGCGTCGGCTGGAGTGGCGTAAAGCTTTCCGCCATTGGACTCTAGAGCAGTGGAAACGTGTTCTCTGGAGTGATGAATCAAACTTCACCATCTGGCAGTCCAAGGGATGATTTATTTGGGTTTGTCAGATGCCAGGGTAATGCTACCTGCTCCAATGCATAGTGCCAACTGTAAATTTGGTAGAGGAGGAATAATGGTCTTGGGCTGTTTTTCATGGTTTGGGATAGGCCCCTTAGTTCCAGTGAATGAAAATCTTAACTCTACAGCATACAATGACATTCTAGACGATTCTGTGCTTTCAACTTTGTGGTAACAGTTTAGGGAAGGCCTTTTCCTGTTTCAGCATGACAATGCCTCCATGCACTAAGCGAGGTCCGTACAGAAGTGGTTTGTCAAGATCGGCGTGGAAGAACTTGACTGGCCTGTACAGAGCCCAGATCTCAACCTCATCAAATATATTTTGTCATGCCCTGATCTGTTTCACCTGTCCTTGTGCTTGTCTCCACCCCCCTCCAGGTGTCGCCCATTTTTCCCATTATCCCCTGGGTACTTATACCTGTGTTCTCTGTTTGTCTGTGGCCAGTTCGTACTATCACGTTTCAGGTAAGACCAAAATGCAGGCTGTGTTGAAGTAACAATGTTTATTACAACAACAGGGGCAGGCAAAGGACAGGTCAAGGCAGGCAGGGGTCGATAATCCAGAGTAGTGGGGCAATGGAACATGACGGCAGGCAGGCTCAGGGTCAGGGCAGGCAGAGGTCGGTAATCCAGAGTAGTGGGGCAATGGTACATGATGTCAGGCAGGCTCAGAGTCAGGGCGGGCAGAAAAGGTCAAAACAGGAAGAATCATTAGACAGGAACAGAGGGAAAAACACTGGTAGGGCTTGACGAAACAAAACAAACTGGCAACAGACAAACAGAGAACACCGGTATAAGTACCCATGGAATAATGGGGAAAATGGGTGACACCTGGAGGGGGGTGGAGACAAGCACAAGGACAGGTGAAACAGATCAGGGCGTGACACCTTTGGGATAAATTGAAATGCCGACTGCGTGCCAGGCCTAATCGCCTAACATCAGTGCCAAACCTAACTAATGCTTGTGGCTAAATGGAAGCAAGTCCCTGCAGCAATGTTCCAACATCTAGTGGAAAGCCTTCCCAGAAGAGTGGAGGCTGTTAAAGCAGCAAAGGGGGGACCAACTCTGTATTACTGCCCATGACTTTGGAATGATATGTTCGACGAGCAGTTGTCTTCATACTTTTGGTAATATAACACGTCATTTTGTTGGATAAAATTAAATATACGTCCATCGGAGGCCATCGCTTGTGTATCTTTCCTACATTGGTATTTAGGTGTACATTTGCTGAAAATGGTTTGTCAAAAAATGTGCATTTGCAGAAGTGTTTGAACCCTTGTGTTGTCTTAAGGGTCAAAATTGACCCGCCACTATGTTTAACAGCAGAGACAACCCCCTAAATGATATTTTTTAAACTTGAAATTTGTTGACTTTTCCTAGAGTGACACAGAAATTTGAAAAAGTGAAACATTGCCTTTGTTCATATTTCCATGAAAGCTGTACACCACCAGGGTACAAAGATTGTCTTTGCGTGATTTTTTACCTGGTAGTTATAAAATCATTTACACACCACAAAAACCACAAAGACACACACAATGAGAAATTGAGACAATGTGTGCTACTGATTGAACTCAGCCAGCAGCTCCTGAAGAGGAAGATCACCATGGTTGGCACAGTTAGAAAGAACAAGCCTGAGCTTCCCACTGCACTCCTCACAACAAGGGGGAGAGAGGCCTTCTCAAAGTTTGCCTTCACCCCCACCACCACTCTAGTTTCTTACCTCCCAAAGAGGAACAAGAATGTGGTCCTCCTGAGCACACTGCACAAAATGGCTAAGATCAGTGATCGTGAGGACATGAAGCCAGCCATCATCCTGGACTACAACCACAACAAAGGAGGTGTGGACAACCTGGACAAGGTAATTGGAACTTACAGCTGAAGGAGGATGACTGCCTGCTGGCCCCTGGTAATCTTCCATAACATCATTGATGTGTCCTTATACAATGCCTTCATGATATGGAACAAGATCAACCCTACCTGGATGCCTGATAAGCGGAACAAGAGGAGGGTGTTCCTGGAGCAGCTGGGAAAGGCACTTGTAACCCCACACATTCAAAGAAGGGAGCACCTGCCCCGCACAGCAGCCTTTGCATTGCTTGTTAAAGCTGTTCAGGGGGCTGAATCTTGTTCTGATCCACCTGAGGCTGCAGCTGGGGCAGGCAAGAGGAGGAGATGCCAATTCTGCCCACCAAAGAAGGACTGTAAAACAAATACAATGTGCTGCACATGTGAGAAATACATCTGCAAAGTCCATGCACACACACTTGCATACTGTCCTTGTCACGCCCTGACCTTAGAGATCCGTATGTATTCTCTGTTTGGTTAGGTCAGGGTGTGACTCGGGTGGGAGAATCTATGTTTTCTATTTCTTTGTTGTTTTTGCCTAGTGTGGTTCCCAATCAGAGGCAGCTGTCTATCGTGGTCTCTGATAGGGGATCATATATAAGTTGTGATTTTCCATTTGGGTTTTGTGGGGAGTTATTTTCTGTTTAGCTGTTTTGTTGCCTGACAGAACTGTGCGCTTTCGTTTTTTCTACTTTGTTATTTTGTTGCAGTGTTCAGTTTATCAAAAATCATGAACGCCTGCCACTCTGCACCTTGGTCTCCTTCTTCAACCCATGAGAGCCGTTACAGAACTCCCCACCTCAAAAAGACCAAGCAGCGTGGTCAGGAGGAATGGACGTAGGAGGACATTCTGAATGGTAAAGGATCCTGGACGTGGGAGGAGATCCTGGCTGGGAAGGATCGCCTCCCATGGGAGCAGACGGAGGCAGCAAGGAGGGAGCAACTATACAAGGGGTCATGGCTAGCACGGAAGCCCGAGAGGCAGCTCCCCAAAAAAGAATTGGAGAGCGTGTGACCGGTTGGGCACCGTGTTATGCAGGGATGCGCACCATGTCTCCAGTGCGCAGTCACAGCCCGGTGCGCTATATTCCAGCTCCCCGCATTTGCCGGGTGAAAGTAACCATCCAGCCAGTACGGATGGTGCCAGCTCTAACCTTGAGACCTCCAGTGCTCCTTCACGGCCCAGTGCATCCGGTGCCTGCTCCACGCACCAGGCTTCCAGTGCATCTCCCCAGTCCGGTGAGACCTGTTCCGGTTCCACGTACAAGGACTCCAGTATATCTCCCCAGCCTGGTAAGCCCTGTGGCAGCTCCACGCACCATGCTTCCAGTACGTCTCCTCAGTCCGGTGAGACCTGTTCCGGGTCCACGTACGAAGCCTCCAGTGATAATCCATGGCACAAAGACTCCAGTAATGATCCATGTTCCGAAGCCTCCAGTGATGATCCATGGCCCGACGCCTCCAGCGATGATCCATGGCCCGAAGACTCCAGTGATGATCCATGGGACGAAGCCTCCAGTGATTATCCATGGCCCGGAGCCTGTAGTGGTAATCCATGGCACGAAGCCTCCAGTGATGATCCATGGCCGAAGCCTCCAGTGATGATCCATGCACGAAGCCTCCAGTGATGATCCTTGGCACGAAGCCTCCAGTGATGATCCTTGGCACGAAGCCTCCAGTGATGATCCATGGCCCGGAGCCTGTAGTGGTAATCCATGGCACGGAGCCTGTAGTGATGATCCATGGCAAGGAGCCTCCAGCAACGGTCCCCAGTCCAGAGCCTCCGGCGACGGCCCCCAGTCGACGAGCTGCAGTCCGGGGCTTGCGGCGAGGGTCCCCAGTCCGGAGCCTGTGGCGAGGGTCCCCAGTCCGGGGCCTACAACGAGGGTCCTCAGTCCGGGGTCGGCGATAAGGGTCACCGCACCAGAGGCGCCACCAAAGTGGGGGGAGCCAGAGGTGGAGCGGGGTCTGCGTCCCACACCGGAGCCGCCACCAGGATAGGTGCCCACCCGGACCCTCCCCTATAGGTTCAGATCTGCGGCCGGAGTCCGCACCTTTGGGGGGGGGTACTGTCACGCCCTGACCTTAGAGATCCTTATTCATTCTCTATGTTTGGTTAGGTCAGGGTATGACTCGGGTGGGAGAATGTGTTTTCTATTTCTTTGTTGTTTTTGCCTAGTGCGGTTCCCAATCAGAGGCAGCTGTCTATCATTGTCTCTGATTGGGGATCATATATAAGTTATGATTTTCCGTTTGGGTTTTGTGGGGAGTTATTTTCGGTTTAGCTGTTTTGTTGCCTGACAGAACTGTGCCCTTTTGTTTTTTCAACTTTGTTATTTTGTTGCAGTGTTCAGTTTATTAAAAGTCATGAACTTTTACCACGCTGCACCTTGGTCTCCTTCTTCAACTCACGAGAGTCGTTACAGTCCTACATGTGCTGATTAGAGTTGATTGATTTATGTTCTTCACATTTTTGTTTTGTATCTATCTTATTTTATTGTTATTTATTGTTGTTTATACCTTGTGGGCAGGGGGCAATGGTTAAAAAATGGGAGAAAACTAGTATTTTGTAGTTGAATTCCTCATTGTACAGTATATAATAATATATCACTATATTGCCAAAAAAGTTCAAGACTTGTTTCTCTTCAATAAAATGCATTCAAAACTACTTTCTGCACATGCATGCTACTTTCTTAAGCTATACAAGTGCTATCTCTTGCAAAAAAAAAATCATGTTTACACCTAGTACCTTTAGCAATAATAAAAATAACAATAAACCTCTTTTAGTAAAGAAAACAATTATGATAGGTGTGTTGTAATAATAATGAGTGGTGTCCACTGATTAAATGCAGTCTTTCTGCATTGTGAAGAGGGAAAACCCAGATATTCACAAAGTTTATGATGAATGACCGGTTGTTTCTAAACACAAAATAGATTGGGGGTTTAAAATTCAATTAAGCTGCTTTATTTTTGGGGTTTAGTGAAGACGGGTCATTTTTTACCCTTAGGACAAAGGGAGTATACAGAATGTTAAGACTACACATGGGTTAAATAGCCTATTGATGATAATAAAGTCAGTTATTATCTTGTATTTCTGGTTACCTCATCATGGCTCTTATTTTCTATGTGGATGTTGTGTTGTCATTATTGTGCTATATCCCTCAGTGACTGTCAGTTTGTCAATGTAATGTCCCATATTCAGACGAACAGATGACATTGAAAGGTCAATGCTGCAAAGTGCAAACCAATTTCTGCATTATGGCTATACACATTATTTAATTAACATCTTGATTCTTAGTCTTGGTTATTATTATGGTTGTCAAACAACCATGCACAACTAATATTTCCAGTGTATGGAGACAGTTATCCTAGAAACCAAATCAGAATTAATGATAGGGTATAATCAGAGAGAGACCCTGCATCATGTTAGACAAGTTGCCAGGTCTGTCTTGAGACAATAAAAGAAACAGATCGATAGCCTAGCCCTATAAGACGATGAACTGTTGGACGTACAGAAATAACAGATCGCGGGGCCTGTAAATCACACGACTAGATAATATTGATAGCTCATTAGAACACATAATTTAAAACCTTGAGGTTCGTGCTCGCGCATCCAATATGTATATAGGCTTAATAGCCCATTTGATCTTATTATAGTGTCACAAATATAGAGCTTTTTTTATGGTTGACAGTCGAAATGGCCAGACATAACCTGACCCTGACAGACTGCGATTCCTGCTCCCTAAGCTATTTTGTAGCCAGACGCATTTACCAAGTAGGCTAGCTGGCCTAAGCGACACAAAACAAACACGACAATCTGATAAAATTATATAATTTAGGTGGACATCTCTTTGGGTCTGATGAGTCGGTGACCCGTTTTGTTTTTACGAAGGTGTCTGTCTGAAGCGCGAGGCTTGGGCTGGGCTGACGCTCTTTACTCCACCTCGCGGCGGCCACAACCCTGCATTGCGATGCTGTTCTGCCGCTCCGTCTCCTCATCCACTCAGTGACGCTGTCATCATGGAGGAAGAACAGTTACCTGCTACGAAGTGAAGACGAAAACCACACAAACGCGAGGCCACCACCGGCGGCAATCTATTGCGTCTTTTTAAGGCTCCTCTCATTTCTTCTTTCCTGTGAGTGCAATTTATTGATATATTGGTAAATATGTGCATGTTCCATTTTGGGACGCACGATTGATTTCATTGTGTTATTCGAGAGCTCGGATTATGCATGGTGTGATTTGGGTGCCAATTATTAGCTTCGAGAAACAGGCTGCACCAAACCACACAATTGTGTGATGTATTTACCTTATAATGAGATTACGAATGTTCATTTCATCATATTGCAGGTAGCCTTACCCGAAGAACTGGTAGGCTAGGCTATATCGTTACTTGCTCACAGCAATGTAGCATATAGCCTATAATCCGACAGCACAGCAGCACCAAGGAAACTGCCGACCACATAAAACGCGCCATTCACCAGACATTAACACGTTATAGGGCTATCTTTGTTTCTGTGTGCTTGTATCAATAATGTAAAATTATGTTTTTCCCTTCCCACCTGTTTCTTTTTTATGCAGGAATACATCGGCCATTGCCCGTGTTTCATTTCTAAAGAAACGATAAGGAACTCGACAAAACCATAAAAATGAAGCATTTTTTGAGGTAGGCAAATACATGCTCTTTCTGTAAGGGATACTTTGCTATAGGCCTGGCCTAATAAATATGTTTTTTAATGAATGGTCAGAACTTCTTGTAATGAGACCTTGACTATACTGTCAACTCACATAGGCGAAGCCTAGAATGTTGAATGCTTTCTTTTCACTCATGTGGAGTGACATTTTGTTTATATAGCCTTAAATGGTAAACGAAGTCCTCCCAGTGGCCTTAAATGCATGTTGTTTTTCCATGGTCAAATGCGAATGAATAAGAAGCTAGTTATCAAGAAGCTTGACAACCCGAATTTAATTTACACCATATTGTTTAGATAGGCCCGATTTTTTGTGACAAACTGTGCCCTTGTGTGTGAGGTGCTGAAAGAACAGCTCCGCCAATCGGTCAGGTGTAGGAGAATAGAGAACAGAGGGTTTTTGCAGGCAACCAGGCCTTTATTCTCGCGCCTTTGCGCTTTTACGATCTTTTCAGTGACGACGCTCGGTTAGGGTAGTTATTGTGCGTAGTGTAGGCCTACCAATGACTTAATTACCATGTGAGTGTTTGCAAGCACAAGTGCTCTCCGCTTATTCCCGTGTCCCATGGCAGTGCTTGGTGCTGCTCCATCGGCTAATGGAGTTGGCTAATGTTTGAATGCGCTCACCCTGCGTGTGCTTGGCCTACTTAGCATGCCAGTCTCGTTCTCAGGCAGTGGGGAGAGAAAATGGTCCCCGGGATGTGTAGTCTGTGATCAATACACTCAGTGGACATGTGTTAGTCTACATGGCTACTGTGTATCCTTTCATACTATCATCTGCTTCATATTAGTAGGCAGGGCAAACCCCTGTTGGTGATTTCTGGTATATCATCAACCTAAATCAATCACAGCACGTTTTTGGACCCATTCTGCAGTTTTTACCTGATTAAGTACAATACAATTGGAGATTAATTATATTGCTTAAACTTAAGTTGAAAATGATGCTGTTGCTGCTTCCTGTTGACAAGACATTTTCATGAATAGGGTGAATTCAGAAAGAGTGGGACATCATATAAACCGGGACAGCTTAATCCTGACTTGTCTATTTCTTGGTCTGACAAGAGAAAATCAAAACTATTGTTACTAAGTCCTTGCAGAGAAACCACACCCTGCAAAGCACACAGTACAGATTAGTGATGTATCTTTTTTTCTGTGTTGATTTTAAGGTTATACAACTGTCATAAATAATGCACTGTGCCAAATTGTAATGTAAATGTGCATACTATTTACTGGTGCATCAAAATACATAAAACAAGTTGCCAATATTATGTTTACATTTTGTAATTCTGTCATTTTTTTAGTTGCCTGCTTTACTAACCATAGCTAGCTAAAGTAGGACAGCATGGAGTAGCTAAAGTAGGACAGCATGGAGTAGCTAAAGTAGGACAGCATGGAGTAGCTAAAGTAGGACAGCATGGAGTAGCTAAAGTAGAATAGCATGGAGTAGCTAAAGTAGGACAGCATGGAGTAGCTAAAGTAGGACAGCATGGAGTAGCTAAAGTAGGACATCATGGAGTAGATAAAGTAGGACATCATGGAGTAGCTAAAGTAGGACATCATGGAGTAGCTAAAGTAGGACATCATGGAGTAGATAAAGTAGGACAGCATGGAGTAGATAAATTGGGACAGACTTATGGGGGAAAGAGATTCAGTTTACCTTAAATATAGACTGCAAAGTAGGCCTACCTGGCCGAATGATATGATGATTTGTAGCAATCGGGTGCACATTTGTTTAGCATACTCTGCCATCACAGTACAGAAACCTGACAAAAACACTGCTAGCCTAACACAAATGTACTGTGACTAATGTTGCTCTTCAACACCTGACACCAATATACGTTGCCTTCGGAAAGTTTTCAGACCCCTTGACTTTTCCACATTTTGTTAGGTTACAGGCTTATTCTAAAATTGATTAAATCGTTTTTTCCCCTTCATCATTCTAAACACAATACCCCGTAATGACAAAGCAAAAACAGATTTAGACAGTTTTGCTAATTTCTTAAAAATGTAAAACTGAAATAGCGAAGGGTTTGAATACCTATGTAAATGCATTTATGTATTTTTTATTTATTTTTATTGCACCCCATAATGACAAAAAAGATTTGTAGATTGCTAAGGATTTTCTTAATTTAATCAATTTTAGAGTTAGGCTGTAACATAACAAAATGTGGAGAGAGTCAAGGGGTTTGAATACTTTCCGAAGGCACAGTAGTGGTTTAGGGGGTACCCTGACTGGGACGCAAACCCTGGTCCCTGTAACTGTAATATGAGCCATGATGAGGGTTGCAGGTAGCCTAGCAGTTAAGAGCATTGGGCCATTAACCAAAAGGTTGCTGATTCAAATCCCTGAGCTGTCTAGGTGAAAAATCTGTTGATGTGCCCTTGAGTAAAAGTGTCTGCTAAGTGGGTAAAATATAAGATGAAATTATACTATTCCAACCAAGTGTGTTAACCCTTTTGGTACGATGCATAGGATGTTTAAATTTCACGCCAGTGACCTTGTTTCACTTCCTTGTCCTGCTGTTTGCTACATTGGTGTCAGAAGTGGGATGACGGCAGTGAGGCCATCAGAACACATGGCTCAGACGTGCTACGGGGCTGAGTAGTCGAAGCACAGGGACGTGCCTTTAAATACGGAGGGGACAATGTAGCAAACCTCGCTATATGAACCACATTACAAATCTCTGCAAGTGGGTTAACCCTATTAACACCATGTCTAGAGTGTTTGTCTTTCCCACATTGCCTTGCCTCATTGTTCGCTACAATACCAAAAGGCTAAAATCTCTTGGTGAGGTCGTTAGGTGATGTACAAAGGTTGTTTAGTATTATTACAAAGTATACAACATTTATTTGATTTAGTGATAGCGATCCTTTTTTTTTTTGTTGCTGTTATACAGTTAATTCAATTTGTATGGCCTTAGGGACAATACAATTACCCTACCTAGACTAGCCTACAACACCACAATGCAATTAATATTAGCATTATTGTTTTCAAATGAGTACCATTCTACACTAGGCTGTAAACTGCAGTGAAAATGTCATTTGAATAACGGCATAAAAGCCCTGTTATTTGAATGTTTCTTTCCATTAATTCCATTTGGTTCAGTTGTGGGTCTACTTTCTACATATTATACATTCTAGAAAGGCACAGTACAGGACTGTCAGAAATGTTTTTTTCTGATACTGATGCTCTGTCCGTTGCCAATCATCATTCTCCCAAGTCCTCCTATATATTGTAGCCACAAAGGCCTATGCTCCCAGCAGACCCTGGTATTCAAAAAAGCTTAACGCACGTTCTGCCTCCTTTCCGATCCAAGAGGCTATTCCTTGACCTAGTTAGGATCTAGGATCTAGGTCAAGGAATAGCCTCTTGGATCGGAAAGGAGGCAGAACGTGCGTTAAGCTTTTTTGAATACCAGGGTCTGCTGGGAGCATAGGCCTTTGCTTCAATTATAGCCTAAATATTTGTCATTTAACTTTTAAATTGTATTACCTTATTTTTGTAGCATAAACACAACCATTCACATTTTTAAAAATCTTATTAGGCTACTTCAAAATTCTCCTGTCAGCTACCTGCGCACGTTCATCCACTCCACTGTAATACAAGTCCTGCATCCAAACTGTGCACCTGCCAATCGATGATTGCAAACAGACCGTTTCAAAACAACAAAAAGTTTAATGGCATTCTGAGATTCCACGCTTTAGATACTTAGCAGGGAGGGATGTATTTTCTATTTGTCGAGATTGACAAACTCTTATTTGATTGGTGTTGAAAACGCAAACCATGATGAAACGCTCAAAGTCAGTAATCGGAATATGCAGTTATGCATTTCTTATCAAACTTTAATTGTCACATGCGCCGAATACAACAAGTGTAGACCTTACCATAAAATGCTTACTTACAAGCCCTTAACCAACAGTGCAGTTCAAGAAGAGTTAAGAAAATATTTACTAATTAAACTAAAGTAAAAATTATAAAAAGGTAACACAATAAAATACCAATAACGAGGTTATATACAGGGGGTACCGGTACTGAGTCAGTGTGCAGGGGTACAGGTTAGTTGAGGTAATTTGTACATGTAGGTAGGTGTAGAGTGACTATACATAGATGATAAACAGCGAGTAGCAGCAGTGTAAAAACAAATGGGGGGGGGGGGTCAATGTAAATAGTCCAGTTGCCATTTGATTAATTGTTCAGCAGTCTTATGGCTTGGGGGTAGAAGCTGTTAAGGAGCTTTTTGGTCCTAGACTTGACGCTCCGGTACCGCTTGCCATGCGGTAGCAGAGAAAACAGTCTATGACTTGGGTGACTGGAGTCTCTGACAATTTTATAGACCTTCCTCTGACACGCCTATGATATAAGTCCAGAGGGCCGTACGCACTGCCCCCCTGTAGCGCATTACGGTCAGATGCCAAGCAGTTGCCATACCAGACGGTGATGCAACCGGTCAGAATGCTCTCGATGGTGCAGCTGTAGAACATTTTGAGGATCTGGGGACCCATGCCAAATATTTTCAGTCCCCTGAGGGGAATAGGTTTTGTCGTGCCCTCTTCGCGACTGTTTTGGTGTATTTGGACCATGATAGTTCGTTGGTGATGTGGACACAAAGGAACTTGAAACTCTCGACCCGCTCCACTACAGCCCCGTCGATGTTAATGGGGGCCTGTTCGGCCCTCCTTTTCCTATCGTCCACGATCAGCTCCTTTGTCTTGCATACATTGAGGGAGAGGTTGTTGTCCTGGCACCTCACTGTCAGTTCTCTGATCTCCTCCCTATAGGCTATTTCATCATTGTCTGTGATCAGGCCTACCACTGTTGTGTCGTCAGCAAACTTAATGATGGTGTTGGAGTCGTGTTTGGCCACGAAGTTGTGGGGGAAGAGGGAGTACAGGAGGGGACTAAGTACACACCCCTGAGGGGCCCCAGTGTTGAGGATCAGCGTGGCAGACGTGTTGTTGCCTACCCTTACCACCTGGGGGCGGCCCGTCAGGATGTCCAGGATCCAGTTTCAGAGGGAGGTGTTTAGTCCCAGGGTCCTTAGCTTAGTAATGAGCTTCGTGGGCACTTTGTGGGTACATTCTTACATAGGTGTTCCTTTTGTCCAGGTGGGAAAGAACAGTGTGGAGTGCGATTGAGATTGCATCATCTCTGGATCTGTTGGGGCGGTATGCGAATTTGAGTGGGTCTATGGTGTCTGGGAGGATGCTGTTGATGTGAGCCATGACCAGCCTTTCAAACCACTTCATGGCTACCAACATGAGTGCTACAGGGCGGTACTTATTTAGGCAGGTTAACTTAGTTTCCTTGGGCACAGGGACTATGGTGGTCTGCTTGAAACATGTAGGTATTACAGACTTGGTCAGGGAGAGGTTGAAAATGTCAGTGAAGACAGTTGCCGGTTGGTCCGTGCATGCTTTGAGTACATTTCCTGGTAATCCGTCTGGCCTCGCAGCTTTGTGAATTTTGACCTGTTTAAAGGTCTTGCTCACATCGGCTACCGAGAGCGTTAAAACACAGTCATCCAGAACAGCTGGTGCTCAAATCAAATCAAATCAAATCAAATTTTATTTGTCACATACACATGGTTAGCAGATGTTAATGCGAGTGTAGCGAAATGCTTGTGCTTCTAGTTCCGACAATGCAGTGATAACCAACAAGTAATCTAACTAACAATTCCAAAACTACTGTCTTATACACAGTGTAAGGGGATAAGGAATATGTACATAAGGATATATGAATGAGTGATGGTACAGAGCAGCATACAGTAGATGGTATCGAGTACAGTATATACATATGAGATGAGTATGTAGACAAAGTAAACAAAGTGGCATAGTTAAAGTGGCTAGTGACATAAGAATGCAGTCGATGATCTAGAGTACAGTATATACATATGCATATGAGATGAATAATGTAGGGTAAGTAACATTATATAAGGTAGCATTGTTTAAAGTGGCTAGTGATATATTTACATCATTTCCCATTATTAAAGTGGCTGGAGTTGGGTCAGTGTCAATGACAGTGTGTTGGCAGCAGCCACTCAATGTTAGTGGTGGCTGTTTAACAGTCTGATGGCCTTGAGATAGAAGCTGTTTTTCAGTCTCTCGGTCCCAGCTTTGATGCACCTGTACTGACCTCGCCTTCTGGATGATAGCGGGGTGAACAGGCAGTGGTTCGGGGTGGTTGATGTCCTTGATGATCTTTATGGCCTTCCTGTAACATCGGGTGGTGTAGGTGTCCTGGAGGGCAGGTAGTTTGCCCCCGGTGATGCGTTGTGCAGACCTCACTACCCTCTGGAGAGCCTTACGGTTGAGGGCGGAGCAGTTGCCGTACCAGGCGGTGATACAGCCCGCCAGGATGCTCTCGATTGTGCATCTGTAGAAGTTTGTGAGTGCTTTTGGTGACAAGCCGAATTTCTTCAGCCTCCTGAGGTTGAAGAGGCGCTGCTGCACCTTCTTCACGACGCTGTCAGTGTGAGTGGACCAATTCAGTTTGTCTGTGATGTGTATGCCGAGGAACTTAAAACTTGCTACCCTCTCCACTACTGATCCATCGATGTGGATAGGGGGTGTTCCCTCTGCTGTTTCCTGAAGTCCACAATCATCTCCTTAGTTTTGTTGACGTTGAGTGTGAGGTTATTTTCCTGACACCACACTCCGAGGGCCCTCACCTCCTCCCTGTAGGCCGTCTCGTCGTTGTTGGTAATCAAGCCTACCACTGTTGTGTCGTCCGCAAACTTGATGATTGAGTTGGAGGCGTGCATGGCCACGCAGTCGTGGGTGAACAGGGAGTACAGGAGAGGGCTCAGAACGCACCCTTGTGGGGCCCCGTGTTGAGGATCAGCGGGGAGGAGATGTTGTTGCCTACCCTCACCACCTGGGGGCGGCCCGTCAGGAAGTCCAGAACCCAGTTGCACAGGGCGGGGTCGAGACCCAGGGTCTCGAGCTTGATGACGAGCTTGGAGGGTACTATGGTGTTGAATGCCGAGCTGTAGTCGATGAACAGCATTCTCACATAGGTATTCCTCTTGTCCAGGTGGGTTAGGGCAGTGTGCAGTGTGGTTGAGATTGCATCGTCTGTGGACCTATTTGGGCGGTAAGCAAATTGGAGTGGGTCTAGGGTGTCAGGTAGGGTGGAGGTGATATGGTCCTTGACTAGTCTCTCAAAGCACTTCATGATGACGGAAGTGAGTGCTACGGGGCGGTAGTCGTTTAGCTCTCGTGCATGCTTCAGTGTTGCTTGCCTCGAAGCGAGCATAAAAGACATTTAGCTTGTTTGGTAGGCTCTGGGCAGCTCGCGTCTGGGTTTCCCTTTGAATTTTTTTTCTCCTCTGGTTGCACATGTGACATGCTGGTAAAAATGTGGTAAAACTGATTTAAGTTTGCCTGCATTAAAGTCCCCGGCCAATAGAAGCGCCACTTGTTTGCTTATGGCCTTATAGAGTTGGTTGAGTGCGGTCTTAGTGCCAGCATCGGTCTGTGGTGGTAAATAGACGGCTACGAATAATATAGATGAGAACTTTCTTGGTAGATAGTGTGGTCTACAGCTTATCATAAGGTACTCAACCTATTGGTTGTGTGTGGTGCATTCTCACAGAAAGAAACCTGTTGGTGGAAAATCGTTGCATACATTTTAAAATGATAAATGTTGAAAATCGGATTTCCCCCTACCTGATCATTGTCTGCAGCCAGCTCTGACCGTGGTGTAATGAGACAGGCAAGGAGAGTGAGCTCATCTGTGGTGGTCGGTAACCTTCTGGCCCAAACTGATCCTATTTCAAATGAATTACAGTGTGGCATAGGATATCAACAGTGAGAACGTTTAGCAGCTATTTAAATTTGACTGTCAAATCTGTGTATTGGTGTGTAGCCAACGACTTTTATAGAGAGACCACCTCAGATTTTTGGTGTCATTCCATTAACCCATTTCATTAAGATATTGATATGTTTTAAGCAGTCAATCTTGTCATTGTGATGACTATAAACGTTTATACTAACATTACCAATCTAAGGTAAAAAGGTTGTGTAATTCCACTCAATTTTATGGGGTAGAAATGCAAGCTTGTGTAAGGTAATAGCAAACTGTCCACATTAGGGTAATTAGGGAAATATCCAATAATTTCATATGGAAAAATAATTAAACATATCAATTTAAGACGATAGTATATGTTGCCCACTCACATTGCAACAATATCCATTTCTCACTAATTTAACCAGTTAGACAGTTATAAAATGCTCTCAAACACAATTTAACCAGGTAGACAGTTATAAAATGCTCTCAAACACAATTTAACCAGGCGCTCTAGACTAGAGCCTCCATGGTGTCAGTGCAGAAGCCTGAATGTTTGACGTCCCTAATATTAGGTTATTATCACATTTTGAACACATTTCAAAGCACTAGTGGTGTTCACCTGTGTTGGCACTTGCTGAACATTGAACAGAACAAGGCTATGTCAATAACTACATTTTGACAAAAATGCAGATAGAGCCTTATAGCTTCCAAGCTCTCCGACTTGGCAGGTACTCAGTTGAGTACGGGCCATGAACCACAGTTCTCACTCCAAATCATCACCTCCAAACAGGTTCCCCTAGATAGATTAGATACACTTACTATATCTGAGAACAGTTACTTCAAGTGATTTTGTAGTCATTACTTAAACCAACAGAGCACATGTGTCAATCTCATTCCACGTAGGGCCGAGTATCTGTGAGTTTTTCCGCTCCTCCCTTGTACTTGATTGCTGAATTAAGGTAACTAATTAGTAAGGAACTCCCCTCACCTGGTTGTCTAGGTTTTAATTCAAAGGAAAAAACAAAAATCAGCAGGCAGTGCCCTCCATGGAATGAGTTTGACACCCCTGCCCTATAGGGTCACAGTGACTATCTCAGGGGTGTCAAACTCATTCCATGGAGGGCGTAGTGTCTGCGGGTTTTTGTTTTTTCCTTTCAATGAATACTTGGGAGGAGTGAAAACCCGCAGACACTTGGCCCTCCGTGGAATGAGTTTGACACGTGCTGTAGGGGTCCAGATTTGAGTTGTATCAGTTTGAACATTTTGAGTAATGGCTCCACTAAGCCACGCCTCCAAAATCATTTCCCAGTATACTTTGCCTTTTTGAGTGAAATGTACAGTTACCACCCATGACTCTATTTCAATCCTGTGGCCTTCACCAAGTGAGTTCCTAGGTGAAGATTGTCATTATAATTAAACTCTTTATGACAATCACAGGAGGTTGGTGGCACCTTAATTAGGGAGAATGGGCTCGTGGTAATGACTGAAGCATAATCAGTGGAATGGTATCAAATACGCATGGTATCCAAGTCATTAATTCGCATGGTTCTGGCCATTTATTATGAGCCATCCTCCCCTCAGCAGCCTTCTGTGCTGACAATACAATACATATCTCATTAGGCCTTATTTTGAGGAAGCTTTACCCTAATACAATGGTCTGAAACTGATGGTTTACAGGCCACGTCAGGCCTGCAAGTAGTGTTGCAAATTTCCAGTAATTTCCCCAAATTCACAGACTAAAAAACTATCCTGGTTGGAAGATTTCTAGAAAACCTGGGAAATTTACAAGGATTTGCAACCCTACCTGTAAATCACATTAGGCCAGTTTGCAAAGTGATGTGTAATTCCTATTGGAATCCAGTCAGAGTTAGGCTATCCAACAGTTGGAATTGTTATTCACCCACAACCTACATAAGGACTGACAGGGCTTTGATACTACATGAGCCATTTTAAATGGGACAAACATTTCAGTAACGGTGCAAAAAAATCTAACTAAATGTTTGGATTAGTTTAGGAAAATGTATGTTATTTATCTTCGTGTAGCATAAGATTAATCAATCACTCACTCATTGTACATGCAAAAACACATATTACAAACATTTCCCAGAAATGGACCTGCAGTAGAGCATGCTGGGTAGAAAGTTAATGGGTTGAAACATAATTTGTTTTTGTTGATGTCAGTTTTCAGTCAGTTCCACATACACATTTGAAGTAAAAATTACTTTTCATTGACATTGAGTTCAACTTACTATAAGTATTTGAGTTAAAAATGCTTTGGGGTTTACAGTGCAGGAAGAGTAGATGCTGCTTCTGCAAGAGCTAAAGGGGATCCAAATAAACAAATACAGTTGAAGTCAGGAGTTTATATACACTTAGGTTGGAGTCATTAAAACTTGTTTTTTAAACACCACCAATTTCTTGTTAACAAACTATAGTTTTGGCAAGTCGGTTAGGATATCTACTTTGTGCACGACACAAGTAATTTTTACAACAATTGTTTACAGACAGATTATTTAACTTATAATTCACTGTATCACAATTCCAGTTGGTCAGAAGTTTACATACACTAAGTTGACTGTGCCTTTAAACATCTTGGAAAATTCCATAAAATGATGCCATGGCTTTAGAAGCTTCTGATAGGCTAATTGACATCATTTGAGTCAACTGGAGGTGTACCTGTGGATGTGTTTCAAGGCCTACCTTCAAACTCAGTGCCTCTTTGCTTGACATCATGTGAAAATCAAAATAAATCAGCCAAGACCTCAGAAAATAATGGTAGACCTCCACAAGTCTGGTTCATCCTTGGGAGAAAATGTACATCTGTACAAACAATACCCCAAGCAGACTTCCAAAGTTGTGGCAAAATGGCTTAAGGACAACAAAGTCAAGATATTGGAGTGGCCATCATAATGCTCTGACCTCAATCCCATAGAAAATGTGTGGGCAGAACTGAAAACGCGTGTGCGAGCAAGGAAAATTCACCCAACTTATTGTGGGAATCTTGTGGAAGGCCACCTGAAACGTTTGACCCAAGTTAAACAATTTAAAGGCATTGCTACCAAATACTAATTGAGTGTATGTAATCTTCTGACCCACTGGGAATGTGATGAAAGAAATAAAAGCTGAAATTAATAATTCTCTTTACCATTTTTCTGACATTTCACATTCTTAAAATAAAGTGGTGATCCTAACTGACCTAAAACAGGGAATATTTACTCGGATTAAATGTCAGAAATTGTGAAAAACTGAGTTTAAATGTAGTTGGCTAAGGTGTATGTAAACTTCCGACTTCAACTGTAGATGTTCCCTACAACAGAAATTCACATTCTCACACTCCACCCCCCCTCACACACACACGGTGCTAGTACAGCCTACATTAGGAGGCTGCTGTGTGCCCGACCCACGTCATGCTTCTCCCTCTGCCCCAGTTGGGCATCTGGAACTACACTCTCTTATCAGGATGGGGGCGGTGGCTCCCCTCAGACCTAAATATGGAGCCTGAAGGAGAGAGAGGGAGAGGGAGAGGGGGAGGAGAGAGAAGAGAAGAGAGAATAATGTAATTTTAAACAAACAGCAAATAGTTATTCACATGTTAAAGAGGGAGAGGGAGATAGTTTATGTCTGTTTCCTGCCAGGGCAGCTTTTGGACTGATCAGTCATCAATTTGATGGGTACATTGAACAACAACACAAATGAAGAGCTGAGGCAGGCTTTGGGATTCAAGTATAAAAAAATTGTGCGGCTGAGCAGGTATTCTCTTCCCTGAGCATAAACGCTTAACAATGGTGCCCATTATAAGCATACACTGTACAAGGTACAGAACATTATGGCACATCACTGTACTTCTGTCCTAGATTACATCAGTGTGTCTTAGTCTAACTGAGGATGAGTGACTTTGACTGTGACCTGAAGACTTGAATTAGTTCCCCAAGCTAATTCCTAGACTTTAGCTCAGTCTGCTAACACAGTCTTGATGGGGTACGCAGAAGACCTGGGTCGGTAACAAAAGGAATGTAGAGAAGTTGTCTCATTCAGTGTCCAATACCCCTGACGTTGTCCTTTTGATAGGAGAGAATATACTCTCTCTCTCACCTCCTGTAGGGTGGTGACACAGTTCTTTGTGTTCCTGTACTGTAAATGTCTGTGGCGAGGCCTGAAGTTTGTGGTCAGGAAGGTCACGGGGAGGTGCGAACTGCAACGGATCTGCCACAGCAACAAGCCAGGGGCCCGAAGGACCCTTAAGATCGGTAGGCCTATTTATTGTCTTTGAATAATTGTTTAATTCGTCAACATGTAATTTAATCTGTTCTTCAATTCTGATTCTGTGTGAGAGATATGTAAGCTATGAGAATGATAAAAAGTGGTGGGTGGGAACTGGGAGTTTGAAATACTGTAGGTTTGTTAGCATTTCTTTTTAACTTGTTTTTCCCATTCAGAGTCTTCCCTCAGGTACTCAAAGCATGAGGTGAGTTGTGTACATTTGATGGGTAATATGGTATTTCATAACTTATACACATTTATACACAACTATGATGATGCTTTGTGCTTTCCTCCTCCTCTTCCTGCCCGCTATTCCTCCTCCTCTTCCTGCCCCCTATTCCTCATCCTCCTCCTGCCCCCTATTCCTCCTCCTCTTCCTGCCCGCTATTCCTCCTCCTCTTCCTGCCCCCTATTCCTCCTCTTTCTCCTCATCCTCCTCCTCTTCCTGCCCGCTATTCCTCCTCCTCTTCCTGCCCCCTATTCCTCCTCTTTCTCCTCATCCTCCTCCTCTTCCTGCCCGCTATTCATCCTCCTCTTCCTGCCCCCTATTCCTCATCCTCCTCCTGCCCCCTATTCCTCCTCCTCCTGCCCCCTATTCCTTCTTCTCTTCATACCCCCTATTCCTCCACCTCCTGCACCCTATTCGTCCTCCTTCTCTCCATGCCCCCTTTTCCTCCTCCTCCTGCCTCCTATTCTTCCTCCTCCTGCCTCCTATTCTTCCTCCTACTCCTCATCTTTATCTTCCCTCTCCAGGTGTGCCAGTCTGCCCTCAGTGCTCACCCAGACCGAGTGGAGAAGACCATCGATGACATCATGACCCTGAAGAAGGTCAACCCTGACACTAACCCACAGTAAGATCATGTTCAGCACTGAATCTGTTGATCACTGTGCATCGTTTGCATAGGCAGATTTAATCACTATAATGAAGTACTGGGAGCCACCAAGCGGTCTTTTAAGGTTCATAACGTGCCCGACCTAACTAGAATACAATTGATTTGTACTCTAGTCAGACAACTGACCAGGATTGGAACACCTACAGTGGGCCGGGATTCAGTCCAAGGCACGTATAGCACTGGTTACTATACAGCTGACAATCCCTTTTTAAAGGTATTTTCCACAAAGTTCTTCAGAGATTGCATTTTTGGTAAAGTCGGCTCAAACGCAAATTACCTTTAAGAGACGGTTATAGTGCCCTGCGCTACAATGCACCTTGGATTGAATCCTGGCTCTACAGTACTTACAAAAGGAGCCTCCAAAAAGAGCATGCTCTCACAGACCTCAAGGCTCATCCAGGCTAAGCCATAAGAGAAGCACTGGGTTGAGTTCATTAAGTGTACAGCTTATTATAGCTTATAGCTTATTTTTTGAGCATTTTGTATAGGAAAAGACTAGACCAGCCTCTCTCCACTCCCCCTTTCATTCTCTTCCGTTTGGTGTCTATTGAGTACGTCACCTCCAGGCTAACCTCTAGGCTGATCCTTGCATGGCTGTGTCTCTCCCCAGGCTAGGCATCTCCCTCCAGGCCAGTCTGTTCCAGATCGTCGGCTACCGTAGCCTGGTGGCGGAGGTGGAGAAGCTACGCAGGGAGCCGTACGACTGTGAGAACCCCGACCATGAGGAGATGCTGATGAAGGTAAGATGTAATGTTATTATAATGCATTATGAAGTGCTACAATAAATACCACTATTTAATGTATGTGTTGATATACTGACTTGTGCTGCTGACATCTGTGCTTACTGGAATTGATATAAAGTAGCTAGACAGGTAGAATTTCTGTGCTTTCTATAGTTTGGGAGCTAGAGTGGGGCAGTTACTTTGTGTGGGTTAGATACAGTATATAAATTGATCCCCTGCTAGGAATGTAAGGTGACTGAATTGCTGATATAAATTGTTATTTTCTATGTTTGAAAGGGCTAGGTTTTGAATATCAGGGCCCATATTCATAAACCGTCTCAGAGTAGGATTGCTGATCCAGGATCAGTTTGGCCTTTAAATCATAATGAATAACAATATATTGACAGGGGGGGGACCTGTTCCTAGCACTGCTACTCTGAGACACTTTATGAATATGGGATCTGGCTTTATTTACTGATAGCAGTAAGTAGTCTCTCCCTGATTAATGTCTGTGTTTGTTCTGTTGTAGCTGTGGAAGACACTGCGTCCTGATTCACCACTCACTGGGCGGATCTCCAAGCAGTGGTGTGAGATCGGTTTCCAAGGCAATGACCCCAAGACTGACTTCAGGGGCATGGGTCTACTGGGCCTACACAATCTTCTGTGAGTGTCTCTGTGTGTATGACAGTGTCGTGTGACAGTGTCGTGTGTGTGTGTGTGTGTGTAATATGAGTCACTGTACTGTACAAATGTTTTCCTCTGCAGACCAGGACCAGACAGTAGTACAGTACTGATTATACATCCAATAACAATGTCAAGGGACATAGAGACAATCCTGGACAATCCTAATTTATGTTTCCCCTGTGTTTTAACTTCCTCTACCATAGATATTTTGCTGAGCATGACAAGGCCACCGCTCTCCAGGTGCTTCATGACTCCTTGCAGCCGAAACACAGGTGGTTCCCTCCCCTTTACCCCTCCTTCACCCGCCCCCTGACCTATAGCGTAGAGATTGGCTCTTGATTTATCTCAACCCTTTACAACATGCTATGAAGAATGACCTGTCTAGGGTCGAACCAATGACTGCTAGATATTTTGGATGATTTGTACCTATCATGCTTATTTGTCAGCTCACCATCTAATCCCGCGTTCCAGGCTGACTACATTGGAGACGCCTTTCAGATCCACAACACCTGCATAGGTGTTGAACATATTATCTAGCCACATCATATGATATAGCAATCAGATGCCCGACTGTGCTGTCGATGAAGTGGCACTTAACCATTGGTTGATGCAATGCAACGTCTGCAATGTAGTTGGCCTGGAACTCGACCTGTATGATTAATTTAAGCGCTGGAGTCACACTAACTCTCAACATAACAGAGTCCCACTATTGAAACCCCATTGGAGGAAATCTTATAAAAAGGGGAATCCCTATCAGTAGTCTTGAATTCTATTTCCGTTCAGACCTCTCTGATGTTTTGAGTTTCTCGTGGGTCATGTTCATTAAGCACCTAACAACAAAAAAAGGACTGAACAAGGAGGAACTACCTGAACTTGCCCAATAAGAAACACACATTTTTGCTTTCCGTTGTGTACAATTTAAGACTATTTTCCAGTGTGCCCTAATGAACCCAACACTAGGTTTTCCACACTGGTTAGGCTACATTGTGTCAGTCTATAGCTGCAATTTATAGTACGGACTTGAATGACTGCAGTTGTGACTAGCGTTTTAATTTCTGTCATTTGGCACATTTGCTTTGGTCTACATCTCACTGGGCACACTCACTTTCTTTCTTTCTCCACCTCCATTCTCTCCATCCCTGTCTCTCACGTGTGTAGGAGCATTCCCAAAGAGGCAAGGTACTACTTCATCATTTCACTTTCATACTGACCAATTGATTTGCAACGTTTTAGAATGATCTCTATATGTACTTGTTATGGTTACGCATTCCATTCATTAATTGCGATGAGTTATAGAATCTAAATAGTCATGGATATTGTCATATGAAACTGCATCATGGCACTTTCTTTGCACTACTCATCTTGTTTCATTAGCTGAGGTCTTTGTACGTTTCTGAGGTACCTCTGAAGTAGACTGGTTGCAGTTCTGTTTGTGCTGTCTGACAATGACCATAGGAGTTGGAAAGACAGCACAAACAGATCTGGGACCAGGCTACTTCAGTAGTCAGAAAACACTGCAATTTCAGAGCTCTAGATGCACACTCACACTCACGCTTGTGTTCTCCACAGCAAAATGAGCAAAGCAGAATGGGAACAGAAGAACTTTGATAAAGCAATTGGGTGAGTTTCAAATCCCTAAAACACGCACGCACAGCGGAGATGGCACAGGAGAGAATATCAAGAAGAATCCTTTGATGTCCATGTGTCCTCATCATACCATAGGCTTGGCAGTGTCTTAAAGGATTATGGGAGATCTGGGCATGGGGTGGAGGGTTACTGTAGCTCTAGGGAGATCTGGGCATGGAGTGGAGGGTTACTGTAGCTCTAAGGAGATCTGGGCATGGGGTGGAGGGTTACTTTAGCTCTAGGGAGATCTGGGCATGGGGTGGAGGGTTACTGTATCTCTAAGGAGATCTGGGCATGGAGTGGAGGGTTACTGTAGCTCTAGGGAGATCTGGGCATGGCGTGGAGGGTTACTGTAGCTCTAGGGAGATCTGGGCATGGCGTGGAGGGTTACTTTAGCTCTAGGGAGATCTGGGCATGGGGTGGAGGGTTACTGTAGCTCTAGGGAGATTTGGGCATGAGGTGGAGGGTTACTGTAGCTCTAAGGAGATCTGGGCATGGGGTGGAGGGTTACTTTAGCTCTAGGGAGATCTGGGCATGGGGTGGAGGGTTACTGTAGCTCTAAGGAGATCTGGGCATGGAGTGGAGGGTTACTGTAGCTCTAGGGAGATCTGGGCATGGCGTGGAGGGTTACTGTAGCTCTAGGGAGATCTGGGCATGGCGTGGAGGGTTACTGTAGCTCTAGGGAGATCTGGGCATGGCGTGGAGGGTTACTGTAGCTCTAGGGAGATCTGGGCATGGCGTGGAGGGTTACTGTTGCTCTAGGGAGATCTGGGCATGGGGTGGAGGGTTACTGTAGCTCTAGGGAGATCTGGGCATGGGGTGGAGGGTTACTTTAGCTCTAAGGAGATCTGGGCATGGGGTGGAGGGTTACTGTAGCTCTAGGGAGATCTGGGCATGGCGTGGAGGGTTACTGTAGCTCTAGGGAGATCTGGGCATGGAGTGGAGGGTTACTGTAGCTCTAGGGAGATTTGGCTCTGGCAGAGGGTGCTGTTTCAGCACTGAAAGTCCGGCGGTGACATCTATATTTAGGCTGTGTGTGTGTGTGTGTGTGTTTTCAGAGGTTGAAATGTGTGTGTGTGGCCTCCCGGGTGGCGCAGTGGTTAAGGGCACTCTACTGCAGCACCAGCTGTGCCATCAGAGTCCCTGGGTTCGCGCCCAGGCTCTGTCGTAACCGGCCGCGACCGGGAGGTCCGTGGGGCGACGCACAATTGGCCTAGCGTCGCCCGGGTTAGGGAGGGCTTGGTCGGTAGGGGTGTCCTTGTCTCATCGCGCACCAGCGACTCCTGTGGCGGGCTGGGCGCAGTGTGCGCTAGACAAGGTGGCCAGGTGCACGGTGTTTCCTCCGGCGCATTGGTGCGGCTGGCTTCCGGGTTGGATGCGCACTGTGTTAAGAAGCAGTGCGGCTTGGTTGGGTTGTGTATCGGAGGACGCATGACTTTCAACCTTCGTCTCTCCCGAGCCCGTACGGGAGTTGTAGCGATGAGACAAGATAGTAGCTACTACAACAATTGGATACCACGAAATTGGGGAGAAAAAGGGGTAAAATTCAAGAAAGAAAAAAAAGAAGTGTGTGTGTTTTCAGAGGTGAAATGTGTGTGTGTTTTCAGAGGGTGAAATGTGTGTGTGTGTGCCAGGATTTGTTTAGATTCAGCTCTTGTACACACCTATTCCTTTAGTTCAATTGTCTCAGTCAAACCTTGGCAAAATCACTTCTCATACTTGTACTGCAATAGGTCAAGTCCACGTTGTGGATTTCAAATCTCAACAGGACCATAAATTATTTTCACCCAATCAAAACCTGTGAGATCATTAAGCTACATTACAAGCATAAGACTGTAAATATATTCCATTCTAGTCCATATCCACTAGTGCCTACTGCCTACTTATTAAGTCATGTAGAAGGAACAACCACAGGGGGCAGCACAGAGGCTTGTGCACAGCTACAAAGATTGCCTTCGTTCCAGCTTCAGATAAAATGAGATATGTTTATAACTGATTGTTCCAGATACTCCTTTGCCATCGTGGGCATCAACATCACGGATCTGGCCTACTCTCTGCTGGTGAGCGGAGCCCTGAAGACCCACCTGTACAACGTAGCCCCGGAGATGCCCAGCCTCAGCCACTTCCAGCAGACCTTCTGTGAGTGGGAACCACTGTGCCCATAATGGCACCCTATTCCATATGTATTGTACTACCAAATGGTACTCTATTCCATATGTATTGTACTACCAAATGGTACTCTATTCCATATGTATTGTACTACCAAATGGTACTCTATTCCATATGTATTGTACTACTAAATGGCAACATATTCCCTATATTATGTAAGACATTTGCCAAGAGTCCAATAGGGTGCCATTTCAGATGCAGTCTTTGTGTTAAATCTGCTAGCACGTGTGACGCTATATTGATACTAATATAACTTGAGAACCGAACGGCACACTTATACACTTTCAGTCATGCTTCACACTAATATCAATCAGCATGCCCTCCAACTTGTCAGACAGAAAATGCTGTTAGAATTCCTACAGTATCTTTCCCTGAAATATTGTTTTATCCCAATATCGTAATATCATAGTAGTATCTTTCCCTGAAGTATGATAACCCAAAACAAATGTTTTTTTCCATTTTGGTACAGTTATTGTAGTACTGTATGAAAACGTTATACTGTTGTCCCACCCTTACCTGCTAACCTACAGGTTTTCCGTTTTCTTCTTGTCCTCCTCTGTGATCCCAGCCGCTTGTCCCAGATCTGTTTGTGCTGTATAGCCAACTATGACCATAGGAATTGGCGAGATAGCACAAACAGTTCTAGGACCAGGCTAATGTGGTTCTATCCGGCTAATGGTCCACCCTCTCCTCTCATAGGTTACCTAATGCAGGAGTTCCATCGGTTCTGGATCGAGGAGGACCCCTGTGACATCATGGAGTTCAACCGTGTGCGTTCCAAGTTCCACCGGCGGGTGCTGCGGCAGCTCAAGAACCCCGACATGGCGCTGTGCCCCCACTTCGCCGCCTCCGATCTCCACCTGGTCAACCTGTAAATACACTCCCCCTGACTTCTAACCCCTGACCCTATACCTCTAACTTCCTCAACCCCCCCTCCGTCCTCCCAGCTACATCACGTCACTGCCAACCGCTCACCCCGCCAGCGCTCACACACATGCTCACACACACCCTCCCCTCCACGCCCTGCCTCTAACCCCCACAGCGACTTCAGAACCACCAGCACCACTAGATGACCATGGCGATTGTAGGGGTGCATGATGAGGCTGCACCACATAGTCATTCACTGACTCATTGTTATTCCTTGCTTTAATGATTTGTGATTGTACAACAGCCATCCATTGCTGGTTATGTATTGCTATTATTATGCATTTTTAAAGAAATAGTTTACCCAAATTACAAAATGAATATGCACTTTGGGTGAACTATTCCTTTAATTGAATCATCATGGAACAAGTGCTTTGTTTTCTCCAGTCCTTTAGTCCCTTGAATACATCTCATTGTGATGAATGTTCGGCTGTGACACCAAAAATATTTGAGTCCATTTAAGGAGACAGTGCTTCCTCTTTACCATTAGACAGGGCAATAACAGTAAGCCTAAGCTGTGCTGTCAGACTGTCAGAAGTCACAAACTGAAAAGGCTTCATAAGCTTCCTATGCTTATGTAGGGAATTGTACAAGAGCTATGTACTTATTCTATATTTGGCTCTGTAGTGTAGTGTACTGTACTGTATAAGGAAGTCAGAGTTACTATCTAGTCCTATGTTGCCTGCCTTATTTAAGTGGGGAAGCAGCAAGGCTTTGTGTTGCAATGTGCAGACAGAACATTCTATCGGTTGAGGAGGGGTATATGAAGGAAATGAAAGTAGGCTACTAAAAGAAGATTGCTTAATGATACATGAGCTGGAAAAAAAGGGCCTATGCACTATATAGGACTGGATTCATTTACAGTCAAAACCAATCAAGAGAGATAGCAGACATTCATTCATCCAATTAAATCACTCGCAGCCATCATCTCAGCAAGGCCGTTTCTTTTCTAAATCATTTGTCCAATATTTATCAATTGTATTTAATTTCACATTTGAGGTCAAATGCATGATAAGAACACTTCACAAGAGCATAATTCTCATTGCCAAAATGTAGACTAATGTGGACAATTCACATGAATCAGAATAGCAGTTTGAAGAAATGGTCATTTATTTTATGAATGTTATTCAGCTATGTCCATGATTGTTTGATTTGTAAATCTTTATTCAACTATGTCCACGATTGTTTTATTTGTAAATATTTTTAGATATATTGAATGTGACACATTAAATGTTCACTGAATTAGTAAATCAAATATTTACATTTTCCCCATGAGACGCACATATGACTTTGGGTGTTTTCATACTTGGTCCCTTTCAGACAATTTTTGTGAACTCAGTGCGGCTTGCTTATTTTTTTCATGCAGTGTGAACACTCCAAAGGAACTCAGACACCTCAAAAGAGCCCCCGAAGTGAACCAATCTCGAGGGGTGGTCTGAGTTCAGGTTCCCTTGAATTTCGTGGTCCTATTCCCTTTTTTAGGGCAATGTGAGCACAAAGGTCCACAGGTTCACTTGTCATTATTCCCGTACGACACACTAGACTACTGCAACACCGTTTCTTCTGCCATAACCCCTCGCATTGGTACCATAAAAGAGAGAAGATGATGTGCTGGGACGTATTCATTCCACTGATTCTGTTGCAAACGTTTCTTAAACGGAAGTAGACGGAATGAAAATGGAGAGGAACCTACCTGAATTTGTCCAATACAAAAGTGTGTTTTAGGTTGACTGTTTGGCTAATGATTACACCCCAGACTCACTGAAAATACCTGTGCTGTTTTTGGATAAAGATTAGTGATTGTCAAGGATGCACAGAAATTCCAAAATATGTGAGTTTTTAGTTCAGATTATTTGTTTGCAATATGTGATCTATAGACTAAGCGAGCTTCATAAACTGTTTATTCAATCGTGCAGTAAGAAACTACAATATGTAACTTTTTGGGCGACCTGACCAAATTCACATAGAAATGTGAGTTAAAAATGAATTCCCGTTGAAAGCAAGTCTACGAAGCTGTAGATGAGTGCTGTTTCTATGCTACCCGTTCTGAAGTTTCGTTTTTGCGTAGTTTTGTACACCAGCGAATTCTGCATAGTGCATCTTTAAATAGTGTGAAAAGACAACATATTTGGTGAAAATCACAACACGGAGTGCAAAATAAATGATTTCTCTGAAAGGGCCAGTAGCCTACATTGGGTGTACAATTTTCAATTACAGCATTATTTAATCTCCAGATATTTGTCTGCTATTTATTCTGTTACCAATAGTAATTACATGTTAATAGTATCTTCTGATTACAATTATATCTCATCTTTTAACTAAATGCAATTTATTAGCTACCAAAATGTAAGTAGGTATATCTAGCTGTCCGATAACACACGCTGATGGAATGTCCTGCACTTTGTAAAAACCCAGAGTGAATTGAGTGAATGTTGGAAAAAGAATGGTTCCTTTCTAAACATAGAAATATGAATACAAAGAGGACTTGAACCACAAAATGGGTGAAGTGAACTGGCAAAAGAGTTGAGTCCTCATTCAAAGGGAAAGGCAGCATGAACACAAAGAAAATTGGCTTATTTAGCTATTTTTCATCTTCACTTTAAAAGAGGACTGAGATGAGTTATTTTAAAAAGGCCCATGTGAAAGAAAACACCCTTAGTTGTTACTGTAGGCTCAAATCTGGTTTGCAACAGTTCTGCCTGTGTTGTTTTACTCACTGTATGGCATAATCAATTAAAAGTAAAAGACAGTTTAATGTAACCAATGATGTTGGAAGGAAGCGGGATCACAAGCGTTATTCCCCATAGAATGAGCTGTGTCGAGTGACTGACTAAAGCTTACACCAATGCCTCCAAACTGAATTGACATTTTGCTGTGTTTTTTTTGTTACAGTGACTAATTTATATTACAGTGACTGGAATATTATTCCAGGTGTGCATGTTTTGTACTTTTCCATTCTACTTCTTTTGAACGAGGTAAAGACCACTCATTTCTAATGGTTAATTAAAGGGACATTTTACACAATACATGAACGTTTGTCAGATGTTTTCAGACCTCAACTACGTTGTGAGATGTAGTGAAATCAGACTACTTTTGAGGTCTGAAAACATCTGCCAAACTTTGATCTGAAAGTGTAATGCCCTTCTGAGATTTGTATGGTTCAGATAGTTCACTGCATGATATTATCAGCTAGGACTTTCAGTGAACACCACAAACATAATTATCATAGGCCTTCTTTAAAAAAAAAAACGTGTCTTGTTGAAATGCCATGCTTGCACAGTTTCTTTATTTGGATTAGTATTTATGAACAGGTTTGTTACCTTTTAAGTGAATGTCAATGCTTGTGATCCGTAGTTTTGCAGCAGTTTGCTTCACTGCATGTCAACGTGTGGTTTGTCTCGTTGCCCCTTTGCTCTTTCTTTCAATTGATGGTCGTCAACAGTGCACTTTTGGAAATAAATACGATTTCATGTCACTCAAATACACTATAGTGCAACACTTTATTTATGTGTGTTATTTGAGTGTATTTGGGCTTAATTCTCAATAAAGATGTAGATGTTGTTAGACACAATCAGCTGTACATACTGCTTGAAGAAATGCTACTAAAGAGATCATCTTAAGCAATATGCATGATCAAACCCATGATGTCGCTGCTCCTCCGGCATCTTGTGCTGCTTCTGTTTAAGCCTAGATCATGAGAAGATACATTCTAGACAAATAGGAACTTATTTGTGCTTAAATTCTTTGTGCGGTGTAACAGTTACTTTTTGAGACCACAATAAAATATCAATGTAATTAAACGATCAATGTATTTGTGTTTCCTCTGTGTCCGTATAGTATCATAATTGTGTTTGTGTGTGAGTGGGGGTATTGTCAGTTAATCATTGACCAGGTCACCTTGTTATATCTATAATGGCCAGGTCAGATAAAGCCTCATCATCACCTCCTGTACTTTCCTTTTTCTTGTCCTTTATAATATGCAATTTGTGAAATGTTTTATGATTGGTTATAAGACTTTTAATATAGGATTTTCCAACTAGCAACAGCTGCTGATTGGTCCAGGAAGTAGCCTAGTGAAGTTTGAAAAAACTAAACTAGTTGAAAGGAATGGGAAAATGCATGCAGTTAATGTTAGCCACTGTCACTGATTCCTTCCAAACCACTCATTGTTGAATTTGTGATTTCCAACTTGTTGTGTAATGTTTATGTCCAATGGCCGATGAGCAACTATATGTTTTATCTATAATTTCTCTTTGTTATTTCTCTTCATATGACAAGGATTAAAAAGGATTTGCCAGTAGATTGTCTACTTGATTCATGATCATGACTGCTACAGTAGCTAAGATTTTGAAAGAATGATGTTGACATGATCAGTCCAATCAAAGCTACTGTACATATAATGTGATTTGACGTTATTTTATCTGTGGCCAATTACCTTGAGCCTTCTTGGATGGGTACTTATAATGTAACTCTATAGCAGCACCCAAGGGGCTAGAATTTTCAAGATCTACCCTTAGATTTGGCGGTGACGTAGTGTCCCTATGAGTGACAGAACACTGAGCCAATCATAGTACAACATATTTTCTGCTGGCTGGCCCCACCAGCAGAGAAAGCACTGGAGCTGCCTTACTCAAGAAACCAAAAAAGAGACCATGTTTGTATGCGACTTTAAAAATATGATATACATATTTTTTACATTGCTTGCAAACTGATATGTGACACGTATTAATGCCAAAATAACAAAAAAACAGGCAACCCCCCCCCTCATCAATCAGATTCTGATTCTTCAAGGCGACCACAACAGGGAAAAGTGAGAAAATGATGGATGATATGATGTTTATGGACATTATTATCTCAATTAAGCTGAAATGACAAATGTAAATTGTATTTCATGATTGAACCCTCAAATGTCAGAAGCCTTTAGTTTCCAGGTGTTTGTGGCTGTCAGATATAATTGAAACATGTATTTGTTCAGTCAGTAAGTATAATAAGAAAGAAAGAGTCACACACTTTATACCCTGAGTTTACAAAACATTATGAACACCTGCCCCACAACTACAACAGTGACACAGATATTTCACTGGATGTATAAATGTGAAGCATCCACTTGGCGTTTTCACTCACTATCAAATATGGTAGTGAGAGGAAGCCCAGTGGCGGGCGATGGAAGGAGATGGATTCTGGTGGACATTCTGCACATTTTCTCATCTATGAAACATGAAATCAAATATTATTGGTCACATACACATGGTTCGCAGATGTTACTGCGACTGTAGTGAAATGCTTGTGCTTCTAATTCTGACAGTGCAGCAATATCTAACAAGTAATCTAACAATTCCTCAACAACTACCTAATACACACAAATCTAAGTAAAGGAATGGAATAAAAAAAATATACATATAAATATATGGATGAGCAATGACAGAGGCATAGGCAAGATGCAATAGATGGTATAAAATACAATATATTCATATGAGATGAGTAATGCAAGATTAATAAACGATTTATTAAAGTGGCATTATTAAAGTGACTAGTGATCCATTATTAAAGTGACCAATAATGTCAAGTCTGTATGTAGACAGCAGCCTCTCTGTGTAAGTGATGGCTGTGTAACAGTCTGATGGCCTTGATATAGAAGCTGTTTTTCAGTCTCTCGGGCCCAGCTTTTTGCACCTATACTGACCTTGCCTTCTGGATGGTAGCCGGGTGAACAGGCATTGTGTCACGGCCGTTGAAAGAACTGGACCAAGGTGCAGCGTGGTGAGCGTACATATTATTTTTATTTGAACAATGCGCCGAACAAAACAATAAACACTACAAAACAAACCGTGAAGCTACAGGCTATGTGCCATAAACAAAAGTCAACTTCCCACAAAGACAGGTGGAAAAAGGGCTATCTAAGTATGGTTCTCAATCAGAGACAACGATAGACAGCTGTCCCTGATTGAGAACCCTACCCGGCCAAAGCATAGAAATACAAATAATAGAATATAGAATACCCACCCCAACTCACACCCTGACCAAACCAAAATAGAGACATAAACAGGATCTCTAAGGTCAGGGCTTGACAGTACCCCCCGACAGGGCAGTGGGAGGCGGGATAAAGGGAGCCCAAGCTGCAGAGATATTGGATTCTCCAAACAAGGCAGAGAAGAACACAGCTCTGTCTGTGGCCATGGAAGCTGGGAATGCCATTACTGCAGTGTGGAACTTGACTCAAAACCTTTTCTAGCCACAAAGGGCACCGCAGTAAAAGCAATGTCATAAGCAGTGAATGAGGAGAGCTGAGACGACACAGAAGATTCATTCAAAAGTAACAAGACAATTGGATTAAGATGTATCAGAGCTAGAGAATTGCTGGTCTACTTTCAAATAGAAACCACTGAAATTAATATTATTTTAACATGTTATTTGTTAGTCTTTAATTGATACTATAATAATCTGAGGTTCATTACACAATAAAGTGTAATGGAATTGAACGAGGAGAGCTGTAACAATGCACAATATTTCATGGTCTTTGCGTGATAAAAAACAACAACAACAACAACAACAATGTAAGAAATTAGCACGGTAGCACTCACTTCCGTCATCATGAAGTGCTTTGAGAGACTAGTCAAGGATCATATCACCTCCACCCTACCTGACACCCTAGACCATTCCAATTTGTTTACCGCCCCAATAGGTCCACAGACGCAATAACAATCGCACTGCACACTGCCCTAACCTATCTGGACAAGTGAAATACCTATGTAAGAATGCTGTTCATCGATTACAGCTCAACATTTAACACCATAGTAACCTCCAAACTTGTCATTAAGCTCGAGACCCTGGGTCTCAACCCCGCCCTGTGCAACTGGGTCCAGGACTTTCTGACGGGCCTCCCCCAGGTGGTGAGGGTAGGAAATAACATCTCTACCCCGCTGATCCTCAACACTGGGGCCCCACAAGGGTGCGTTCTCAGCCCTCTCCTGTACTCCTTGTTTACCCATGACTGCGTGGCCATGCACACCTCCAACTCAATCATCAAGTTTGCAGACGACACTACAGTGGTGGGCTTGATTACCAACAATGACAAGACAGCCTACAGGGAGGAGGTGAGGGCCCTCGGAGTGTGGTGTCTGGAACATAACCTCACACTCAACGTCAATAAAACAAAGGAGATGATCGTGGACTTCAGGAAGCAGCAGAGGGAGCGCCCCCTATCCACATCGACTGGACAGTAGTGGAGAAGGTGGAAGGTTTTAAGTTCCTTGGCGTACACATCACGGACAAACTGAAATGGTCCAGCCACACAGACAGCGTGGTGAAGAAGGCGCAACAGCGCCTCTTCAACCTCAGGAGGCTGAAGAAATTTGGCTTGTCACCAAAAACACTCACAAACTTTTACAGATGCACAATTGAGAGCATCCTGCCGGGCTGTATCACCGCCTGGTACGGCAACTGCTCCGCCCACAACCGTAATGCTCTCCAGAGGGTAGTGAGGTCTACACAACGCATCACCGGGGGCAACCTACCTGCCCTCCAGGACACCTACACCACCCGATGTCACAGGAAGGCCAAAAGTATCATCAAGGACAACAACCACCCAAGCCACTGCCTGTTCAGCCCGCAATCATCCAGAAGGCGAGGTCAATACAGGTGCGTCAAGCTGGGACCGAGAGACTGAAGAACAGCTTCTATCTCAAGGCCATCAGACTGTTAAACAGCCATCCCTAACATTGAGTGGCTGCTGCCAACATACTGACTCAAATCTCTAGCCACTTTAATAGTAAAAAATTTGATGTAATAATTGTATCACTAGTCACTTTAAACAATGCCAGTTTATATAATGTTTACATACCCTACAGTACTCATCTCACATGTACATTGGGGCAAAAAATATTTAGTCAGCCACCAATTGTGCAAGTTCCCCCACTTAAAAAGATGAGAGAGGCCTGTAATTTTCATCAAAGGTACACTTCAACCATGACAGACAAAATGAGAAAAAAATCCAGAAAATCACATTGTAGGATTTTTTATTAATTTATTTGCAAATTATGGTGGAAAATAAGTATTTGGTCACCTACAAACAAGCAAGATTTCTGTCTCTCACAGACCTGTAACTTCTTCTTCAAGAGGCTCCTCTGTCCTCCACTCGTTACCTGTATTAATGGCACCTGTTTGAACTTGTTATCAGTATAAAAGACACCTGTCCACAACCTCCAACAGTCACACTCCAAATTCCACTATGGCCAAGACCAAAGAGCTGTCAAAGGACACCAGAAACAAAATTGTAGACCTGCACCAGGCTGGGAAGACTGAATCTGCAATAGGTAAGCAGCTTGGTTTGAAGAAATCAACTGTGGGAGCAATTATTAGGAAATGGAAGACATACAAGACCACTGATAATCTCTCTCGATCTGGGGCTCCATGCGAGATCTCACCCCGTGGGGTCAAAATGATCACAAGAACGGAGAGCAAAAATCCCAGAACCACACGGGGGGACCTAGTGAATGACATGCAGAGAGCTGGGACCAAAGTAACAAAGCCTACCATCAGTAACACACTACGCCGCCAGGGACTCAAATCCTGCAGTGCCAGACGTGTCCCCCTGCTTAAGCCAGTACATGTCCAGGCCCTTCTGAAGTTTGCTAGAGAGCATTTGGATGATCCAGAAGAAGATTGGGAGAATGTCATATGGCCAGATGAAACCAAAATATAACTTTTTGGTAAAAACTCCACTCGTCGTGTTTGGAGGACAAAGAATGCTGAGTTGCATCCAAAGAACACCATACCTACTGTGAAGCATGGGGGTGGAAAGATCATGCTTTGGGGCTGTTTTTCTGCAAAGGGACCAGGACGACTGATCCGTGTAAAGGAAAGAATGAATGGGGCCATGTATCGTGAGATATTGAGTTAAAACCTTCCATCAGCAAGGGCATTGAAGATGAAACATGGCTGGGTCTTTCAGCATGACAATGATCCCAAACACACCGCCTGGGCAACAAAGGAGTGGCTTCGTAAGAAGCATTTCAAGGTCCTGGAGTGGCCTAGCCAGTCTCCAGATCTCAACCCCATATAAAATCTTTGGAGGGAGTTGAAAGGCCGTGTTGCCCAGCAACAGCCCCAAAACATCACTGCTCTAGAGGAGATCTGCATGGAGGAATGGGCCAAAATACCAGCAACAGTGTGTGAAAACCTTGTGAAGACTTACAGAAAACATTTGACCTCTGTCATTGCCAACAAAAGGTATATAACAAAGTATTGAGATAAACTTTGTTATTGACCAAATACTTAATTTCCACCATAATTTGCAAATAAATAAATTAAGATGCCTACAATGTGATTTTCTGGATTTTTTTTCTCATTTTGTCTGTCATAGTTGAAGTGTACCTATGATGAAAATTACAGGCCTCTCTCATCTTTTTAAGTGGGAGAACTTGCTCAATTGGTGGCTGACTAAATATTTTTTTGCCCCACTGTATTATGTACAAAATCAGTTATGAATAACGCAAAAAAAAACACATAATAGCACAATTGGTTGGGCGCCCGTAAAACTTCTTCGGGTGCCATTTTAATTTTAATCCCTTAATCCCATAAAGCCATGTACACAGCAGAGGGCTGGCTCACTGTCCAAAACGGCGACCTTAAGGCCCTGTACACAGCAGAGAGGCTTGTTCCAGTATTCAAACATGTGTACAAGCCTTTTCCAGCTACAATTGTCACTTTCAACATTAACAATGTCTACACTTTATTTCTGATCAATTTGATGTTATTTTAATGGACAAAAAAATTGCTTTTCTTTCAAAAACAAGGACATTTCTAAGTGACCCCAAACTTTTGAACGTTAGTGTATATATATATTTACAAAAGATATATGCGGGATTGGAAATGATGAAGATGATAACACTGATAGAAGCCACAATCTATCTGCAATATTAAAGCTGATCTACCCTCCCCCCAAAAAGTATGTACTACAGATTGCTGTCCATGAAGACAAAATTGCGACATGTTTATGCACCTGCCTAACGAATAGGTGATAAGCTTTCTGTGGTGCCAGGGCATGTAGCATATATCTTTGCTTTAGATAATGGATAATTGTTTATTGGTAGGCCTATTTGGTACAAATGTATCATGTTAATCCTAACATTTCACAAAGCTATACACGGTGTCGCAATGCTGATATTTAGGCTGCTGGCTGGCGGCAATCATCTAATTACTTGTTCTGTTCAGTAATTCAAGTTGTAAATTCAAACACTGCCGATTGTAAAATGTATTTTCAATGTGTAAATTAATTATTCCCTTAATTTCTGTATTACAAAACCATCACCATGTACATCCCCCTGGGCACAGAGGTCGAGTCAACGTCCATTTCACATTGGTTCAACGTTATTTCATTGAAAAGCATGGAAACAATGTTGATTCAACCAGTGTGTGCCCAGTGGATCTCCATGTTCATCTTTCCCAGTGTGTGTAAATAAAGTTCCCTGTGTGTGTTAACTGTTGTGCTGCCTTACTCCCCACTAACAAGGGCAGTGTCAATGGTTCACAGGTAAGCAAATAAGTAGAGCCGGGTCGCTCTCTTTCACTTTGTGTTTAATGACTTTACTATGGGGTCCACAAAGAGGATGAACTAATGATGAATTTCAACAAATATCTACCTAGCTGCAACATGATATCAGACACCTGGTTGGGGTCACAGCCTTTTATACACCAAGGACTCATCCCTGCCAAATCAATGTCTGCCTACAGCATCCCTCCTATATCCCTCCCTTTTCCCTACTCGTGTTGACTCTCAGTGAGGATGTGACCAAGGTTGGGCAGCTCGATTTGGGCAGCTTGATCTTATATTTTATTCCCCTGAAGGTCAGAACCCTGCTGTCTCCCCTTTTTGACATACACTATATATAAAAGTATGTGGACAACCCTTCAAATGAGTGGATTCGGCTATTTCAGCCACACCCGTTGCTGACAGGTGTGTAAAATCAAGCACACAGCCATGCAATCTCCATAGACGAACATTGGCATTAGAATGGCCTTACTGAAGAGCTCAGTGACTTTCCACGTGGCACCGTCATAGGATGCCACCTTTCCAACAAGTCAGTTTGTCAAATTTCTGCCGTGCTAGAGCTGCCCCGGTCAAATGTAAGAGCTGTTATTGTGAAATTGAAATGTCTAGGAGCATCAATGGCTCAGCTTCGAAGTGGTAGGTCACACAAGCTCACAGAACGGGACCGCCGAGTGCTGAAGTGCGTAGCATGTAAAAATTGCCTGTCCACTCACTACTGAGTTTCAAACTGCCTCTGGAAGCAACGTCAGCACAATAACTGTTCTTCGGGAGCTTCATGAAATGGGTTTCCATGGCCAAGCAGCCACACACAAGCCTAAGATCACCATGAGCGATGCCAAGCATTGGCTGGATTGGTGTAAAGCTAGCCTCCATTGGACTCAAGCTGTGGAAATACGTACGCTGGAGTGATGAATCATGCTTCATCAACTGGCAGTCCCACGGATAAATCTGGGTTTGTTGGATACCAGGAGAACGATACCTGCCCGAAAGCATAGTGTCGACTGTAATGTTTGGCGGAGGAGGAATATTGGTCTGGTACTGTTTTTCATGGTTCGGGCTAGGTCCCTTAGTTCCAGTGAAGGGAATTCTTAACGCTACAGCATGCAATGACATCCTAGATGATTCTGTGCTTCCAACTTCCTGGCAACAGTTTGGGGAAGGTTTGGGTTTTCCTGTTTCAGCATGACAATGCCCCCATGCACAAAGAAAGGTCCATACAGGAATGGTTTGTTGAGATCAGTTTGGAAGAACTTGACTGGCCTGCACAGAGCACAGAGCACTGACCTCAACCCCATCAAACACCTTTGGGATGAATTGGAGTGCTGACTGCGAGCTAGGCCTAATCGCCCAACATCAGTGCCCGACCGAATCATATCCCTGCAGCAATTTTCCAATATATAATGGAAAGTCTTCCCAGAAGAGTAGAGGCAAAGTGGGTCCAACTCCATATACATTCCCATGATTTTGGAATGAGATGTTCGACGAGCAGGTGTCCACATACTTTTGGTCATGGTGTCACTTCTGTCTTACAAACGTCCTGTCCCCTTGGCTCCACACGTTGAGTTCCTCAACTGCCTACAGCCACCGCAGCCTGCTCTGCGTCCCTGTTTACATCGCTAGTAGCTATAGTAGAGCTGTGCACAGTGTTTTAGTGCGAGCACGACCAAGGTTTGACCGTAATATGGAGTGGAAGGTCAAGGCTGAACATGAGCAGGGTTGGTCTAATTTATACCGTATGCAACACAATAACTCAATTAGCTATGCAAAATGGCCATTCTGCATACTTGCATTTTGTGCAGCCCCAAAGTCTATGGGCTCTTTCCTCTGCCCAGGCCAGACATATTTCATTCATTTATTTTATTTGTATTTATTTATTTAACTAGGCAAGTCAGTAAAGAACAAATTCTTATTTACAATGACGGCCTAGCCAGGCCAAACCCTCCCCTAACCCGGACGATGCTGGGCCACACATTTTTACAATGCCTGGATAGATATTTTTTATGTATCAGCTAATCATCATATTCTATAGGAATCTGTCAATCAATAACACAGTCGATGACGTGTCACGCAACCACTAGTTGATGCATGCAACGTCTGAGCAGGGGAACTCAACCTATAATTTGTCGCAACTATGAAGGGTAGCCATTTTGCTTAGGTGTAAATGAGGCTTTGTTCCATCACTGCAGCATTCACCTGATGGTTTCAGCACCTTGTCTTGGACCATCTGTCATGTTGGTGGTCGGTTCATAGTGTCCGAGGCTGAGGCACTGCTACGTTAGGAGGATATCAAATGTAAGGACCCGTACACACTCAAGTTGCACAATGCATTTGACACAATAGGTTTGATACAACTGATATATTTGTGATACAAAACTAATACAACAGATCATTTAGTGATGCGTTGTATAACTGATGAGCCAAATGCGTTTTATATCAGTTGAACAACTTGAGTGTGTATGGGGCCTAAGGCCTAGATTCAATCAGATGAAGCGTTAACTGGAGATAGTCAACACTTAAGTTTTGGCATTGTCAGAGATGTGACTGCGTTGCAGCTGTCAAATCGCTGAGCAGCTGCTCTTGATCATTGTCAAGAAGCCACACCCATCCCACTCGCGTTGGAAGTTCAGAATGACAAAGTGAAGGATATATAGAAATAATGACGCTCAAATTGAAAATGATTCAAAAAAATAATGAGGATTTCTATCATCCTAATAGAGGTCTAGATTACATCTCACATTTCAGTGTTTGAACTTGTAATCAAGGCTGCATGGAATTTATCTTAATGCGACCAATGGTAATGTCCGCTTTAGGTTTAATGCCGGGAGCTGCTTGTGGATTTGACAGCTTTAGTATCTTATAATGCTCATGTAAGCATGACATGAGCGTGATCATTAAACATTGGTTAGAAATGACATAAAGCCTTTACATTGGACTGGGTGCATCTTATTACCAGTTGAACACAAATATTAGTTAAAGTAAATGGAACATATTGCATTATTATTGTGAAAACGTCATTCATTATTCAGGAATACACCTTTTAAATATAATACTCTCCCCAACAGTTGACAATGCGCAATTGATTGAATTCCAGCCTGTGAGTGGGTTATATCTAAAAACAAATATCTCACAAACACACTCAAGTAAGTTCATGAATTAACACAGATCCCTCTCATACCTGTCCACAATAAAAACACAGTGACAAATCCTTTGGATTAACTTTTTACTAAAAAAATGATCAAAATAAAGATGTACAATTGAAACCAAAATAGGATACCATTTGAATTTTACAGACATATGGCAGAACCAAAAAGCATGGCCTGAAATATTTTAGCTGGTTAATTCTCTCAAAGCAACAAGGTCCATCCGGTGTGTGCGTGTGTGTGTGTGTGTGTGTGTGTGTGTGTGTGTGTGTGTGTGTGTGTGTGTGTGTGTGTGTGTGTGTGTGTGTGTGTGTGTGTGTGTGTGTGTGTGTGTGTGTGTGCGCGTGTGTACCAGAAGAGGCTGGTGAGAGAAGCTATAAGAGGACGGGCTGGAATGGAATCAATGGAAAAGAGTCAATCATGTGGTTTCCATGTGTTTGATGTGCTTGATACTGTTTAATTGATTCCATTCAGCCATTACAATGAGCCCGTCCTCCTATACCTCCTCTCACCAGCCTCCTCTGTACGTGTCGTGTACACAGGATTTAGGTATAGGCGACATGGGTAGGTGCCCATGGTGGCATCTTGCCATTTGTTTCTATTTGTCTTTGTTACTTCTTTTTGATATTTATGAGTCTTATTTTGTATATATTTTAAAATGTTTTGATTATTTATTTGTGTTACAAATGTCTGAATAAAAATGACAGAGGGGGGCTGAAGTGGAGGTTCGCCCAGGCAGCCATACAAGCTACAAGCACTACTATGTGTACATGTATGTGGACGTGTATGTGAATGTGTGTAAGGGCAAAAGACAGAGGCAGCAATTGAAAACATTGATAACATTGCACATATTTGTCCGACAACAACAATAGCAGAAACAGGTTTTGGGGCAAAAAAGTTGAAAATGAAAGAGACAAAAGGATGACACAGTAAAAGTCAGAGTCCTATTGCTGCCCACGGGCCTAGAGGTTGCCCTTCCATTGGCCATGTGTTGAAACCTCCACTGCACACTAATAACTTCAATGACAGGAAGTAGACCATAGATTCTTCTACTGAGGATCCACAGTGTTAGGGACCAAGAGGGCCAAAGCTTTGACCATGGCTCAATAATACAAATATTCTTCTTCGTCTTCTTTTTTACTCAATAAATACTGTTTATATAAGCTTTGACTAGTGAAATAATACAACAATGAGGAAAACAATTGCATTTCTCATTTCACATTAAAAAAAATGCATTATTCTCTCCTTACACAATTATCTAAAATATCTATCCAGATAAGACGTTCAACGTTCAACAGCCGCGAACATTGAAAAAACATTGAAAAATCAGGAGACGGACAGTCATTTTAAATGTAATTGATCGTTACGAAAAATAGAACAAACGACACAAAAAATATTGTTTGTTTTCTAGTGGAAACGCAAGTAAAGCATTTAAACATAAAATTCAGTCTATCAGCCACTTCTGGTCTATGACTGCACAGTGTGGGGTGTGGCTAGAGGATGAGGATGAGACTAATTAACATTCATCGCTGAATATATGAATATGTAGAGAACAGGTATCTAGATGGGCAGAGTTGATACTATGCCCATGGAACATGACGCTCTGAAATGAACGTTGAAGGAATAAAACGCAGTCTCAATGTCTCTCCTTTTTCAACAACGTGGTCTTAGTCGTCTTATCCATTATTGCGATGAATGATTTCTTTAAAGATGGTTACAAAAAGAGAACTGCCCTCTGTCCACTACTGAATCAGCTATTTAAATCTGTTTGAAAGGCAAGCAATGTTATACAGTCTCTTCTATGTACAGAACAGCTTCGTCTTCACAGAATATACATATTTACTAAATCTTCACAGAATATACATATTTACTAAATCTTCACAGTTTATTTATCTTATATGTATTATCAATAGAGTTATTGTAGTTTATTAATAATGATAGTTTTTATCTCCATGATGACAACGGGAGACACTCCTCCACATGATGTCAGATATTGATATTCAGTGAGATTGTTGTCTGACAGTTGTGTTTTCAACACTGCTCTCGTCTGGTAACAATTGTCCACATTTGGAAAACAATCTTGATTGTAATTCAGTTTGCCAATTCAGTCAGCAACCCAATGATCCACAGCTACACGTTTCAAGTTTTCTGGTCTTCCTTTATTTTTCATTTTTACTTCACTCTCAATTCCTCCTGCTCTTCCTTCGCCAGTGATCGCAATGATAAGTTGGCACAGGGTCTTCAGTGGAACATCTCAGATGCAATCTCCACCTCTGCACCCGAAAATGGCAGCTTGATTACAAATAGCCCTCACTTGGCCACACAGTAAAAATACAGATTGTACTTTTCCACAGAACTCCATCCAAAATGGCCACAGATTCACTACATACTCAAATGGCAAAGTCCCAATTTCTGCTATATTAAAAAACTTCCACAATGTTAGTTAGTCCCTGTCTGCCCACACACTGGTGGTGGTGTCCGGTTTGGGTGGTGTTTGTCCTGTGTCTTTGTGGTATATGGTGGTTGTGGGTTGGTCATTTTTAAGGCACTTGGAAGGTTTTTGGTTTTCACGGGAGCTCAGAGGAGACCAAGGCCAGGCCGGAGCTCTGGCGGAGTGAGGGGCCCGAGTGGACCGCTTTGGGACAGTCGGGTGTCAGGACGCGCCCATTCTCCCCCACACTGCCTGTGATCGACAGGCGTGCCTTGTTCCTCATGGCCTCCGTGAAGGTCAGCTGGGTAGGGAAAGGGGGGGGGGGGCAGGAAGAGAAAGGGGATAGAGACAGAGAGAGGGGAAATGGGGGTAGTGAGAAAGAGGAGAGACAAATATAAGAAAAAGAGAGGGTGGGAACAGACAGAGGGAGAGGGGAAGAAAGAGGGGAGAGAGAGAAAGCAAGGGGGACAGGGAGGGAGAGAGAGAGGAGAGGGGAAGAAAGAGGGGAGAGAGAGAAAGCAAGGGGGACAGGGAGAGAGAGAGAGGGAGTGAATAGTGAGAGAAAGCAAGGGGGACAGGGAGAGAGAGAGAGGGAATAGTGAGAGAAAGCAAGGGGACAGGGAGAGAGAGAGAGAGAGAGAGGGGAAGAAAGAGGGGAGAGAGAGAAAGCAAGGGGGACAGGGAGAGAGAGAGAGAGAGGGAATAGTGAGAGAAAGCAAGGGGGACAGGGAGAGAGAGAGGGAATAGTGAGAGAAAGCAAGGGGGACAGGGAGAGAGAGAGGGGGAGAGGGAAGAAAGAGGGAGAGAGAGAAAGCAAGAGGGACAGGGAGAGAGAGAGAGTGAATAGTGAGAGAAAGCAAGGGGGACAGGGAGAGAGAGGGGGGAGGGGAAGAAAGAGGGGAGAGAGAGAAAGCAAGGGGGACAGGGAGAGAGAGAGAGAGAATAGTGAGAGAAAGCAAGGGGGACAGGGAGAGAGAGAGGGGGAGAGGGGAAGAAAGAGGGGAGAGAGAGAAAGCAAGGGGGACAGGGAGAGAGAGAGAGGGAATAGTGAGAGAAAGCAAGGGGGACAGGGAGAGAGAGAGAGGGAATAGTGAGAGAAAGAAAGGGGAAGAGAGGGACAGAGAAAAACATGTCAGCTCATCTGGGCATACAAAATTACACTAACAATTCTAAGATCAGGAAGCATCATGAAGATAGATAATGTCAGGGATGAATATAGTACAGTAACTACATCTAACGTCACACCACAGAATCACAGGACATCCATCATGGCCATTCAATAAAATCTTATAACACCACTTTATGTGCACATTTGATACAAGACTACCATTGACTACTATGGTTATTAGACATTGGATGATTTATGTGTGGGTGAGGGACAACAGGGCAGCTGACCAAGCAACAAGTAAAGGGAATGAAGAGAGGGCTGAAAGAGGGGGCCTACAGCACCAACAGGAGACACATAACCACGTCAGACACATACTGTAGATCTGCAAGTCAAATATCGTTGGACCCGAGGGAAATATCTTAGAGATCGGCGCTCAAGTCAATATAGAGGGGCAGTTAGTTTCCACTTACTTTAGTCTTTAACACGCCAATAATGTATGGTGTTATATTGCTTTTTCTAACTTAACGTGTACTTGGGGCTGGTTTCTCATTAAAACCTGTGGTTCTCCCTTCTTATATTGTCTGTTTTAGAAAAGTGGTGTTAGTTTAGCTAAACCTAGGGTATGGAAAAGTGTGTGTGTGTGTGTGGGGGGAGTATTAGACATTTGTGCAGTTAGACATTTTTAGGCCATAGTTAGGTAGCCTACAATATATATATATATATATATATATATAAAACCTGTACGCAGATCTTTATAAATGGTAGGATTCATTGTAAATTAAAACCAACATCAACAAGGTGGGCCTGAAACTATTGAAACATTGTATCAATGAATAGAGAATACTATCAATGCTCTGAGAATACTGAAACATTGTGTATCAACAAGGCAGCTCTGAGAATATTGTTTGGAATAACGAAGGGGTGGCTCGCACATCTTTCCCCAGGCCAGCTTGTCTCTGATATTATTGTGTTGGCCACACAGCAGTTGCACTGTCTGGGTGATTATTGTATTTCAAAAACAGCCCTACATCCACACTATGGCTAAATAACTGAACAATATTTAATGACATTTTGCCTGCAAGATTGATCTGTAAGAATTGAATTGAGGAAGATGGACAAGCAAGACTGATAAAGTGAGAGGTGGAAATGCATTATGTCACTGCATGACAGAACATTTGTTATAGCCTACAATTGTTATTTTCTTTGAAGCCAAAAACAGGACATGTATTTTGGGGAAATGCTCTAAAAAGAAAGTAGTTCAGTTCTGTTTATGTTCATGCCAATACATGAAACCAAAATTGCACTAGCCTACTTGGCAAATGAACGTAAATATAAATTAGGCCGACAGTTATCACAGCCTATATTTTAATAACAATAAAATCGCTTTTGGTTTTGAATGGTCACCAAAAAGGAAGGCTTCCCCACCTCCAAATTCCCAATTCAATTAACCCCTGGCTATCAGATTACAATAAGGTTTACAAGGCTGAGTTCAAATACCGTCATCAAATTCAAAGCAATCGGCCTAAACAGCTGACTGGCAAGCTGCCACTGTCTCTGTCCTCTGCTTTCCAAAAGTGAGAGAAAAGGGTGCAGGTTGGCAGCTGCTCTCCGAGCGATGCTCCGCATGGTCCTAAAACCAGTCTGACGTTACGTTAAACAGCAGTTGCATTTTAAATCAGGATAGGAAAGATTTTTTGTCTACTTTTTTTGCCTACTTAAAATGTTTGTGCGACTGCCATACCCAACTGATGCCCTTGGTTTAGACAGAGCACTATGGCTATGTGTGATGTTAGCAGGTGCCTGTGTGTGTCATAGTGTGTCATAGTCATAGTCAGGGTTGTGAAATTCCAGAAACTTTCCCAAACAATCAAGGTTGGAGGATTCCTGGAATAAGAAGGAAATAAGCAGAGAGGAGGGGATTTCGAGAAAACCTGAGAATTCCTGGGAAATCTGGGAAACTTTCCCCAAATTCCCAGAAATCCAGGTTGGTGGATTCACAGAGTGAATAAGTAAGGATGGAATACACCAACAGGAAATCCTCCAACTGGGATTTCTGGAAAACATGAGAATAATATCGCAAATTCCTAGATTTCCAGAAATCCCAGTTGGAAGATTCCCAGAATCAATGGGGAATAAGCAGGGAAGGATTCCTGCAACCGGGATTTCTCTAAAACGTGGGAATTTTGGAAAAGCTTCCAGAAGTGTGCAACCCTAGTCACAGTCAACAGCAGGAGACATTGTCTGCAGCCAAACAAACCAAACAGACAATAGAAACAGCGGCCATCTTAAAGCCCTCGCCAGGAAGCCAAGAGACAGACGAATAAGTCACATGACCACAAACGAGCGAATCACAAGGCAGAGGAAGTAAAGGAAGCATTGCCACCAGTTGTACAGTCAATCAGCAGCATGGCAAGCTAGCTAGTGGCCAATAAGGGAGGGTCAACTTACAGTACCACAGGAGGGGGGCCTAGAGGGGTGGGTGGGGGATGGAGGAGGACTTTTCTATACTGGCCTTATATCATAACATCCCCATCGCTCCCATCATCGCTCCCATACCCGTCGAAAACCTCACTATACGTGGCTAAGTTGTGGGTGCTTGGGGAAGGGCTGGGGCCGGGGGTGTGGCCAGGACTATAGCCAGGACTGTGACAGGGGTGAGGGCTTGTTCTGGGGCTGGAGCAGCTGGGGTGGGGGCTGCTAGGGGTTAGGTGGTGGGGGAGGTGGTGGTGGTGGTGTTCAGACATCGGTGCCTCCACCTTCATTCGCTTGGCCTCGTTCCGGGACTTGTAGCAGAATTCGATGAGGGCCACCAGCATGGCCAGACCCAGGCCCCCCACAAGGATATAGAAGACCCCCGCCACGTTGCTCAACGACAGGGCCTGGGACGACTTGTCCTGGGGGTTGGAGGAGAGACACAGGGCAGACAGGAAATCAGAGGCGTGACAGTGGTGGGGTGCCGAGAACACACAAATGAAAACACAGACTCACATACATACTCATACATAAAATACCAGGCAATTATATTACACAATTACAACACAAGTACACAAATACAAAGTTAACAAATATAACACACACACACAGACATACTTTCCAGTCCACCTTCTCTAGCTATGAGCTCTGTGGCTAGGGCTGTAGCTGTTATCATCATGAAATTACCATTCAAATCAATCTAAAGCTTGACTATGATGTCTTACAGCAATTAAAAAGGAAAACAATTATTCTAGTTTGCTAGCTGTCAACAATTGTCAACAGGCTGTTTTTTCCTCGGTCTAAACTCTCAAGTAGCTCCCTAGCCCTCGGTTATCTCTGCTTATTGTCATTTTGTAATTAGATGCTGTGGTTTAAAACACACTAGAGCAGCTCTCTCACATTTCTTATCTTCTCTTTTGGAGCAGGTTGGTTTCCTGCTCCTAAAGTAGGATGACTTCTTTTCAAAAGGACTATGTTCAGGTTAGAGACTTCACTAAACACTGCCTTGTTATGCATCTGATCTGCTTCTGATGGGAATGTGTGTGAGCACATTCTAACAAAACTGGAGAGCTACTTTTTAATTATACTTGACAAGAAAATACTGTACACTTGACGAGGACTTGTTTTGCCGCTAAGGCGTTTACATGCTGCTTTGTTGAGGCGGGAGTTCACTTTACATGCTTGAGTAGTGGCCAACTGCTATACTTGATATATCCAATCTAGAGTGAGCTGGGATGACTGGCATACTAATCATAAAAAAATAATAGGTTTCAAACCTGTTCTACTCATTCTAATTCTATGATACTAATAATCTGCTGGGACATCACAACTGCACAACTTGAATACATTCATTGCTAAGTGCCCTACTAAGTATACACTACTAAGTGTGCACAGATACAGGTGACAACCATATGAATGTGATCCTGCGGGTATCATTTCATACACTACCGTTCAAAAGTTTGGGGTCACTTAGAAATGTCCTTGTTTTCCATGAAAACATACATGAAATGAGTTGCAAAATGAATAGGAAATATAGTCAAGATGTTGACAAGGTTATAAATAATGATTTTTAATTGAAATAATAATAGTCTCCTTCAAACTTTTCCTTCGTCAAAGAATCCTCTATTTGCAGCAATTACAGCCTTGCAGACCTTCTAGTTGTCAATTTGTTGATGTAACCTGAAGAGATTTCACCCTATGCTTCCTGAAGCACCTCCCACCCCATGCTTCCTGAAGCACCTCCCACCACATGCTTCCTGAAGCACCTCCCACCCCATGCTTCCTGAAGCACCTCCCACCCCATGCTTCCTGAAGCACCTCCCACAAGTTGGATTGGCTTGATGGGCACTTCTTACGTACCATACGGTCAAGCTGCTCCCACAACAGCTCAATAGGGTTGAGATCCGGTGACTGTGCTGGCCACTTCATTATAGACAGAATACCAGCTGACTGCTTCTTCCCTAAATATTTCTTGCATAGTTTGGAGCTGTGCTTTGGGTCATTCTCCTGAGGATGGAGGAGGAAATTGGCTCCAATTAGGCACCGTCCACAGGGTATGACCGGCGTTGCAAAATGGAGTGATAGCTTTCCTTCTTCAAGATCCCTTTTACCCTGAACAAATCTCCCACTTTACCACCACCAAAGCACCCCAGACCATCACATTTCCTCCACCATGCTTGACAGATGGTGTCAAGCACTCCTACAGCATCTTTTCATCTTTTTCTGGGTCTCACAAATGTTGTTCTTTGTGATCCGAACACCTCAAACTTAGATTCGTCTGTCCATAACTATTTCTTCCAATCTTCCCCTGTCCAGTGTCTGTGTTCTTTTGCCCATCTTAATCTTTTGTTTTTATTGGCCAGCCTGGGATATGGCTTTTTCTTTGCAACTCTGCCTAGAAGGCCAACATCCCGGAGTTGCCTCTTCACTGTTGACGTTGAGACTGGTGTTTTGCGGGTACTATTTAATGAATCTGCCAGTTGAGGACTTGTGAGGCATCTGTTTCTCAAACTAGACACTAATGTACTTGTCCTCTTGCTCAGTTGTGCTCTGGGGCCTCCCACTCCTCTTTCTATTCTGGTTAGAGACAATTTGCGCTGTTCTGTTAAGGGAGTGGTACACAGCATTGTACGAGACCTTCAGTTTCTTGGCAATTTCTCACATGGAATAGCCTTCATTTCTCAAAACAAGAATAGACTGACTAGTTTCAGAAGAATGTTATTTGTTTCTGGCCATTTTGAGCTTGTAATCAAACTCACAAATGCTGATGCTCCAGATACTCAACTAGTCTAAAGGACAGTTTTATTTCTTCTTCAATCAGGACAACAGTTTTCAGCTGTGCTAACATAATTGCAAAAGTGTTTTCTAATGATCAATTAGCCTTTTAAAATGATACACTTGGATTAGCTAACACAACGTGCCATTGGAACACAGGAGTGATGGTTGCTGATAATGGGCCTATTCCATTAAAAAATCTGCCATTTCTAGCTACAATAGTCATTTACAACATTAACAATGCCTACACTGTATTTCTGATCAAAAATGACATTTCTAAGTGACCCCAACATTTTGAATGGTAGAGGACAGTACATTGCTGTGATGCTTACCACTGAATTGTGAGCATGCCTTCTAGTGTGATCTGTTGTATCCCTCAGGCTACGCTTTAAGTGTCTCTGTCCTATTTTTGTGTGTGTGTGTCAGCAAGCCTGCCTGTCTGCCTGCCTCCCTATCTGCTTGCCTGCCTACCTATCTCTCAGTCAACCTGTCTGTCTGCCTTTCTACCCGTCTACCTGTCTTCCTATCTGTCTGTCTGCGATGGGTGGGGTTCATCAGTGTGACAGAACAGTCAGTGAGGAGGTGTGGTCCCAGGACTTGCAGGAGACTGACCTTACTTCCTGAGGCCGTGGGTCCACACTCGCCCTTATCGTACCACCATTTGTTTTTCAGCTTGTCTAAGACGCCTGATTCACTCAGTTTCAACACGGCTAGGTTTACCGGCGTTCTTCAAAACCGCACGTGTGAGGTCGAGGGGTCGGGGAGGGGTCAGGGGGGGAAATAACATAAATAACATCATAGGACATGTTATTTTATGTTATTCAGTCAGAAACCTAAAGAGCCCATTCAGAGCACTTAACATCTGGAAGTGACGGAGACAGGAGCCCCATTGGTTTACATGTCTCTATGCTCGTGGTCGAGGAGGGGGCGCCTGAGGGGCTGAGCGCTACAGACATATACATGGGGCCCCCGCTTCATCGCTTTCTGGAACGGGCACATACTGCTGGGGCCTATCTCACAACAACCAATCGAAGGCCATTACTGTGAAGCCTCAACTATTGGCTGGATTTTGTACCAGGTCAACAATTACCAAAAAAAAAACATGTATTTAAAATGTATTTATCCGTTAATTAACTAGGAAAGTCACAATGAGATGTACATCTCTTTTTCAAGTGAGCACGGAAGTTATCAAAGGATAACTTCATGTTTTGGCATAAGATACATGTATGACATGCACAATGTAGTGTTTAGTGGGAGTACACAATAGGGCGGTGACTGTGACTTCAAAGTGTCTTCAAAAACGTTTCACTTAAGCTTTAGATTATGAATAGGTGAACAATAACATCTATCAATAGTGCACATTTGTGGTTTGACAGTAATCACTTTCCACTCTATAATATGTGCCACTGTGGTGCGTCACAACGCCACTGTGGGCCACAGGATGGGTGTCGCCCCGGCAGATGCCCCCGTTACCACGGCAACACTTTTACCCAATCGGCATGGGGCTGACACACGGGTGGCTAACCTTCTCGCCACCTCCGCCGCTGCCACACTCTCCCTTGTCGTACCACCACTTGTTTTTCAATTTGTCCAACAGGCCTTGTTCATTCAGTTTTAACACTGCCAGGTTAACTGCGCTTCTTGAAAATGATAAAACATATTTGGGTGAGTGAAGGTAAGTCAATAGCATCCAATTGGGGATATGAGGGGGAAGGGTGGGATTGTAAAGGGGGCACAAGGGTGGAAATAGGGGTGTGTTAATGTTCTATCTGTAACAATAAACCCTCCCTCCATACACAGGGGGCAAAGCCTAACTTCCACTTAAGTCATACATTTTTACTTAGTCATGCAGTGATGTCAATGGGAGAAGTTAGATTTTGACTTGAGTGGAAATTTGTATTTGCCCCACAGATTGGACCCTTATACACAGAACGGACAATCCTCAAGTTGGGACTTGGTTCACTTCAGTTTGAGCCAAGGAAACTAAATTACAGTATGTCCATTTTTCCCTTGTGGCCACTGACCAGAATGTATTTTGTCTTTCTTCACACAACCTGATTGATAGTTAGACTCCGTTACACATTTTGTGCATCCAAAATGGTGCATATATTGACCAGGGCCCATAGGGAAATGATTGTGTAGTAACGTCATGTTATATATACTGTATATTTTGATTCAGAGGAGTAAAACTTGCATCAAGAGAGATTTGTCCACGTGCATTCAGTGCCTTTCAGCTCGACTTTGCAGTAATATCAAGTACACACCATAAATGAGAGAGACAGAAATGTAACTGATAGCAACATTAGTAAAATAACTATTTCAGTAAAAGCTGATGAGAAGAGAAGAAAAATATAATTAAACATCTAACCCTTTTAGAGACACTTTAAGGTTAATGCCGTGGGAAATTGCAGCCTTGTCTGACATTATAGCTGCTTTGCATGCTGATTGGTGAGTTTCCATGGTGACCAGGAGAAGTGACTGACAGAAGATGATGGGCACGTTTCTCTGCCCATGCGTTACTGACGCATGCCAGATCTGACAATGTCTGGATAGGTATTTTACGTATCAGCTAACAACATCCCATGTTATAGCAATTTGTCAGTTGATGACACAGTCGAGGATATGGCACGCAACCAATGGTTGATGCATGCCACATCTGAGCAGGGGAAAGAAACCGATAATAATGCTGAAAAGAATTGACTCCATCGGGAACTACCATGATCTGTCAGTGACTCCTCTTGCAGAAAACAGTGGGTAAATCCTGCACCAGTTGTTGTTTGCATTGCAAACTCATGTTGTTCCATTCTAGAGAAGCACAGTCAGTGGAATTTACAGACAGGTAAGGGTTGATGTTGGATTGTGGAAATAGTGTGTGTGCGTGCATGCGTCTGTGTGTCTTGCAATGCGAATGTCCAGCCCACCTCAGGATTCCCCACTTTCCAGCAATTATTTTCTTGTTTTTGTGGGGTGTTAATTCACTTGTCACATAATTGTTGCTGGATCAAATTATTTAAAAAGAAAAGCAATGCACATTCCAACTCTTGCTTGTGCAAAACACATGTTCCTGTTGATTGTACAATTGCACAAACGTCTGTTATGACCTCTCAAACACTGGCGGGTGCTGTAGTTCAGTCAACAAGTATTGAGTATCCTACTCCATTATGCAACTGGTACATTTATCAGAACTGTGTTCTTGACATTTTACCAATTTTGACAAACGTTGCTAGTGTGTTTATAAGCACTTTGTAGCAACTGCTGATGTAAAAAGGGCTTTATAAAATAAACATTATTGACTGATTGATTGAGAGAGATTGAATGCTCTGTAGGCCCTATCTAGGGTCAGGTGGTCAACAACATAGATCTATAGTTAGTTTATATACTGCACTGAGGTGCTCCTCTCTACAGTTTACATGTGATCATGGCATTTGTTCCACTTTCCATGTATTAAAGGATATATGGTAAACCAGAAGCAGTATTCACTAATAGATAGTCTGAGCATTATCATATAGGCTGAGATAACTTGCTAATGGGTGCTTGTTTGCTTTTATCATTTGCAGTGTCTTTTCCCTCCCAAAAATAACATTATCTCAATCATTCTAAAAAAACTGTGAAAATGCAAGTTAACTTTTATCAGTCCTTTCGCAATGGATTCATGAAAATGTGCCCAGTACACACAGGAACACACACACACACTAGTTTTGGTGAAGTGAAACTAACTCCCTGTGGTGACTGGGATGTTTTCTTTTTAGGCAAGTCTGTAAATTCCACTGTATATAAAGCAGCTCTAGTCTAGCCAAGTCAGACAGGACTGATCATTGACATGGCTCGCATTCACATCACTTATATCCCAAGTCGAAAGTTTACATTACACTTAGGTTGGAGTCATTAAAACTCATTTTTTAATGAGGTGAAAGCACCAATTTGTAAGTCGCTCTGGATAAGAGTGTCTGCTAAATGACTTAAATGTAATGTAAATGTAACTTCTCCACAAATTTCTTGTTAAAAAGTTTTGGCAAGTCGGTTAGGACATCTACTTTGTGCATGACAAGTAATTTTCCAACAGTTGTTTACAGATTATTTCACTTATAATTCACTGTATCACAAATCCAGTGGGTCAGAAGTTTACATACACTAAGTTGACTGTGCCTTTAACAGCTTGGAAAATGTCAGAAAATGTCATCATGGCTTTAGAAACTTCTGATAGGCTAATTGACATCATTTGAGTCAATTGCAGGTGTACCTGTGGATGTATTTCAAGGCCTACCTTCAAACTCAGTGCCTCTTTGCTTGACATCATGGGGAAATCAAAAGAAATCAGCCAAAACCTCAGAAAAAAATTGTAGACCTCCACAAGTCTGGTTCATCCTTGGGAGAAATTTCCAAACGCCTGAAGGTACCACGTTCATCTGTACAAACAATAGTATGCAAGTACTGTATAAACACCATGGGACCACGCAGCCGTCATACCGCTCAGGAAGGAGACGCGTTCTGTCTCCTAGAGATTAACGTACTTTAGTGCGAAAAGTGCAAATCACTCCCAGAACAACAGCAAAAGACCTTGTGAAGATGCTGGAGGAAACAGGTACACAAGTATCTATATCAACAGTAAAACAAGTCCTATATCGACATAACCTGAAAGACCGCTCAGCAAGGAAGAAGCCACTGCTCCAAAACCGCCATCAAAAATTCGCAACTGCACATGGGGACAAAGGTCGTACTTTTTGGAGAAATGTCCTCTGGTCTGATGAAACAAAAATAGAACTGTTTGGCCATAATGACCATCGTTATGTTTGGAGGAAAAAGGGGGAAGCTTGCAAGCCCCAGGAACACCATCCCAACCGTGAAGTATGGGGGTGGCAGCATCATGTTGTTGGGGTGCTTTGCTGCAGGAGGGCCTGGTGCACTTCACAAAATAGATGGCACATGAGTTAGGAAAATTATGTGGATATATTGAAGAAACATCTCAAAACATCAGTCAGGAAGTTAAAGCTTGGTTGCAAATGGGTCTTCGAAATGGACAATGACCCAAGCATACTTCCAAAGTTGTGGAAAAATGGCTTAAGGACAACAAAGTCAAGGTATTGGAGTGGCCATCACAAAGCCCTGACCTCAATCCCATAGAACATTTGTGGGCAGAACTGAAAACGCGTGTGCGAGCAAGGAGGCCTACAAATCTGACTCAGTTACAGCAGCTCTGTCAGGAGGAATGGGCCAAAATTCACCCAACTTATTGTGGGAAGCTTATGGAAGGCTACCCAAAATGTTTGACCCAAGTTAAACAATTTAAAGGCACTGCTACCAAATACTAATTGAGTGTATGTAAACGTTTGACCAACAGGGAATGTGATGAAAGAAATAAAAGCTGAAATAAATCATTCTCTCTTCTATTATTCTGACATTTCACATTCTTAAAATAAAGTGGTGATCCTAACTGACCTAAGACAGGGATTTTTACTAGGATTAAATGTCATGAATTGTGAAAAACTGAGTTTAAATGTATTTGGCTAAGGTGTATGTAAACTTCCGACTTCAACTGTATATCCCACCATCTCATATGACATTCACTATGTCTACGTCCCAAATAGCACTCTTTTCCCTAATTAGTGCAGTTTGGGTCGCAACATTCCGTTAACCTTGCCAAAATTCCCCAGGTTTTCCAGAAATCCCAGTTCGGGATATTCCCGGATTCAGAAGGGAATAAGCAGAAAATCCAGGAATTTGGAGAAAGTTGCCAGTATTTTGCAATATTGATCATAGTAATATATTAGAGTAATATTTGGACTTATCTAGGGCCTTTCAACATACTGTTTCAACTCCCACTGGCACACCAACACAAAGCAGCACAAACATTACCTGACATCGAAGAAGTAGAGCTGCAACAAAAACAACTGTTGCCATGACCACATGCACACCAAATACAAATGTAAAAGCCACTACCATAACCTTCATGATCACTATGCATGGAAAAACATTCCAACCCAAAAAAGTGTTACATGAGCGTTATTATACATGTTCAGGCAGCACGCCAGGGAAGGTGGAATAACATAACAACACGCACAGCTTGGACATATTGTTATACTACTCCACCCACCTTAACAGTGAACCCTTGGGGGTGGCCACTCCGTATCCTTTGGAGTCCAGGTTGCCGCCGACCTTCATGGTGTCGCAGGGTTTCCGCTGTTCTGTGTACTCGTTCATGGTTGACTCCAATAGGAAAGCGTACTTCCCTTTGCTCTTCCGCACACGTACAACCCCCTCCTGGGTGTTCTTGGTAAACACAGTCGGTTCGGCTGACTTCATGTAGCCCCACATCTTCTCGTATACCGCGATCTTTGACCTCTGTGGTTGGTTTGGGTCAGATCGGAGGAGGGGTGGAGGAAGAGTAGAGGTGGAGGAGGGTGGAGAGAGAGCATAGAGCGAGCATAGCCACATAGAGAGGAGGACATGGGGGGTTAGTTAGTGTACTGTAAAGATTTACTGGTGGAGTGAATATTGACTGGAAACAGTTACTGTAAAAACACACACTCCTCCCCCAGTGAATGATTATGCTTGAGTGAACTGATCAGTATTGAGTACAACACATGGTGTCGTGTGTGTGTGTGTGAGCTGATCTGTTCAATACTACTCACCCTATAACTTCATATTCCTACATACACAAAAAGCCTATGAAATACAGATGTAGGATCTTCATTTGATCACCCTGTTCCAGGAGAACTGGAAATGTAAATCTTGTAGTGTACTAGAGGTTTAAAAAGGCTTCTGAAGTTTTTAATTTCCACTTTGATTTTCACTTTTTTTAAATGTCCATGAACTATAATCCACATAATAATTCACATTTCCTGTTGCTGTAGGTAACTGCCTCAAATGAAGATCTTACATCTGTAGGACAAGGCTATAATATGATAAAACAGACACAGCTGGCGTCTACTCCAGCACTATACTCACCCTGAAGAACTCTTTAGTGGAGCCGGAGTCTAGGGTACCGTAGGCGATGTCTGTCTGTTTAGCCAGGTCCTCAGCACTCTCTATAGGCGACACCATCCTCTCTACTGTGAGGAAGGCAGCCAGGTTGGCCGTGTAGGAGGAGATGATGATGAGTGTGAAGAACCACCACACACCACCCACAATACGCCCCGACAGAGACCTGGGGGAGAGAGAGAGGAAGAGGAAGGAGAGTGGAGGAGGGAGAGGGGGAGAGGAGAGAGAGGACGGGGGAAGGAAGGAGGAGAGGAAGGAGAGGAATAAGGGAAGTGTGGAGGTGAGAATGAGAAGGAGGGGGAGTAACAAAAGAGTGAGCATGGTGAGGAAAAGAAAAGAGGAGAGTAGGGGGTGTGATATACAGAAGAGTCCATCAATAACACTCATTATTATGAATCAACACAAATCCACAAACTGTATTAAGAAGTGAGAGTGAGTTACAGACAAACGTATTGGTGACATGTGTGGTCTAGCGGTTAGAGCTGCTGACTCTGACACACGTATACAGTGCATTCAGGAAGTCTTTAGACTCCTTCCATTTCCCACGTTTTGTTACTTTACAGCCTCACTCTAAAATGGTCAATTTGATGTTATTTTAATGGACAAAACAAGTGCTTTTCTTTCAAAAACAAGGAAATGTCTAAGTGACCCCAACCTTTTGAATGGCAGGGCTTATCTTTAATCAGCTGATTTTAAATGGAATATCATCACTCCTGTGTTCCAATGGCACGTTGTGTTAGCTAATCCAAGTTTATCAATTTAAAAAGATAATTGATCATTAGAAAACACTTTTGCAATTATGTTAGCACAGCTGAAAACTGATCTGATCTGATTAAAGAAGTAATAAAACTGACCTTTAGACTAGTTGAGTATCTGGAGCATCAGCATTTGTGGGTTTGATTACAAGCTCAAAATGGCTAGAAACAAAGACCTTTCTTCTGAAACTCGTCAGTCTATTCTTGTTCTGAGAAATGAAGACTATTCCATGTGAGAAATTGCCAAGAAACTGAAGATCTCATACAACGCTGTGTACTACTCCCTTCACAGAACAGAGCAAACTGGCCCTAACCAGAATAGAAAGAGGAGTGGGAGTCCCCGGTGCACAACTGAGCAAGAGGACAAGTACATTAGAATGTCTAGTTTGAGAAACAGACACCTCACATGTCCTCAACTGGCAGATTCGTTAAATAGTACCCACAAAACACCAGTCTCAACGTCAACAGTGAAGAGGCGACTCCGGGATGCTGGCCTTCTAAGCAGAGTTCCTCTGTTCAGTGTCTGTGTTCTTTTGCCCATCTTAAACTTTTCTTTTTATTGGCCAGTCTGAGATACGTCTTTTTCTTTGCATCTCTGCCTAGAAGGCCAGCTGTGGGGATGTTTTTCAGCGGCAAGGAGTGGGAGACTAGTCAGGATTGAGGGTAAGATGAACGGATTGAGGGAAAGATGAACGGAGCTAAGTACCTGCTCCAGAGCACACTCCCCATCCAACCTGACAGAGCTTGAGAGGATCTGCAGAGAAGAATCAGAGAAACTCCCCAAATACAGGTGTGTCAAGCTTGTAGCGTCATACCCTAGAAGACTCAAGGCTGTAATTGCTGCCAAAGGTGCTTCAACATAGTAAAGGGTCTGAATACTTATGTAAATGTGATATTTCTTTGGATAATAATTTTAAAAACTCTTTAGTTTGTCATTATGGAGTATTGTGTGTAGATTTATGAGGGAAAAAAATATTTAATCGATTTTAGAATAAGGCTGTAACGTAACAAACTGTGGAAAAATTCAAGTGGCCTGAATACATCTGAAAGTCAGAATGGGTTCAAATCCGGTCTACTGCCCTTCTGACTCGCAATCTCACCTACTTTTCCTGTCTCCCCTTCACTGTCCTTTCTCAACAAATAACAATGTGCCAATAGGTAATTTGGGAACAGAGTGCTATTCCGCCAACCTACCACAGGGGGGAGCTCTAAGAGCACACTGACTTCACAACACCATCCAGCCCATATTCAGATCCACCTTAAGGCAAAAGTGGCTCATTAAAACCCAATGCGCTTCTGTGTCAATCTCTTTCTTTCTTTCTTTCTTTCTTTCTTTCTTTCTTTCTTTCTTTCTTTCTTTCTTTCTTTCTTTCTTTCTTTCTTTCTTTCTTTCTTTCTTTCTTTCAATGTTTATTGGTGAGATGAAAAGAGCTGGCAGTGCTTTGGAGAGCGACCGACGACGTCACACAGCGCTTCCTCCGTTCAGCTCTGTTTTTGTCTTGTTTGTTGGCTCAAGGGAGACAGATAAGCCGACTCAAGCGAGCGGGGGGAAGGTTGTGAGGAGAGTCAAGCATAATGGTGCATTGGAGTTAACAAACAATGTTCTCTCTCCACCTTCGGTACAAACCAAACATAGAGAGAAGCTCTATGAAAACCCCTTCAGTTCCTGTTGTTTTGTCAAACAAGCATTTTCATACCATTTCACAAGTCGATGCCGACCTGAAACAAGCCTTTTCATGATTCACATTACCGTGCAGACCTGAACCGACCCAAACCGTACACTGCTGAACTGGCATGGTTATTTCATTTTTTTCTTTTCTCATGGCCCTTTCTTTCCAGCACACAGTGACTATGTTAGATGTGCACCCAGGCCAGTGCAGTACAGCTCTGCCCAGTAATGTGAAAAGGGTGTAAGAAGGGACTTTCCGAAAATATTATTCATCACCGACCCGTTCCCCTTATTGCACACTGTGTCCCCTCTAGTCTTGTCCCTAGAACATGCCACCAACCTCTCTCTCTCACACACACACACACACCCTGTGTCACATTGGGGCTGTGCTTGTGCCCAACATATAGCAAAGATCTCACCAAACAAGAGCCGCAGCAACAAAGCATGTACACTGAATGCTATGCTGTAGAATATATTACTATGCCCTCTTTTAACTCTGGATTTGAGTACAGATTATCTCTCTCTCTCTCTCTCTCTCTCTCCCTCTTATTATTATTATTATTTCTCTCTCGGTTTCACTCTCACCCTTTCGAGTAGCCAGCAGCTGTGACTAAGGACAGACAGTTAGCCAGGGGGCTCCCTCTTTCCAGTCTGTGTTGATCCGAGGTGACTCTAGTGACTTTCATCCATGTTGACAGATTGGCATACCCTGATGGTCCATGGCCAACTGGGGGAAGGAAGGCGGGGGAGGAGGAGGTTGTTATCTGGGGAGGGATCATCGCTGCCATACGGTTGCCCCTATGGGATGGGGAATGGTACAGTCTGACCCTGGGTTTAGCATGTTAGATGGGTGACGAGAGCGAGACAGCTGTGTTACAAGGGGAAACGGGACTGGGAACGTCAATGGGGAATGTGATTGTGTCTGCGATTGTGTGTGTGCATGCATGAGTGTCTGCGGGCCCTGGTCAAAAGTATTGCACTATGGAATTGGATACCATTTCAGATGTAGCCTTAACTGCCTTTGGAGTGGTGACTCGAGTGGGGACTTGTCCAATGTATCACAGTGTATTGAGTCACTCAGTGAAGCAGAGATAGACTAGCTGCTGCTGGCTGCTGCTGCTTTGGCCAGTCCGAGCGGCCTGCCTCACTGTAATCAGGTTGGTTCAGCCTCACACAGACAAACGATTAGCAGTGGAGCCTGGAGCCCAGACGTGTCCATCATGCTACACCAGAGACCCAGCGCAACCTACATATTGAAGTGGTGACACATACCCACACATACTACACACACACACACACACACACACACACACACACACACACACACACACACACACACACACACACACACACACACACACACACACACACACACACACACACACACACACACACACACACACACACACACACACACAAGCCTGTTGCTGAAACACACATACTGTATGGAGGTATAGAGGTTCTAGTTTTGCTAAGGGTCAAAATGCCCCAGCCCCCCCACTGACCATGCGACCTTACTCTTTCATAACACACACACGATTAGACACACACACACTATTAGAGACACATACACTTGAATTCCTACAAAGCTGTCACTGCAACATCTCTCTCAGCCAAGTGAATGAGATGATGGGACGTCTCCGGTGTTAGCCACAGAGAGATGTGTGTGTGTGTGACTCACCATGCACATACTTTCATTATTTGATATCTGCATGAGTTGTGTGTTTGTGGACAGGTAATTAGGATCACAGAATCTGATGTACAATATTACATAATAGCAGAGATATACTGTATAAAGAGTGAATTAGGAGAGAGAGTGAAGATATATATATATATATATATATATATATATATATATATATATATATATATCTAGAGAGAGAGAAAGAGAGAGAGAGAGAGAAAGAGAGGAGAGCCACATAAGGTTGACCTTGAGAAGAGCCTAAATAAATGACGAGGTGTTGTCCGTTCCCAGCATGATACGCCCCCAGGCTAGCCACTATTGCTTTAGTTATTCATGCTATCCCCCTCTCCCTCTCCTCCTCTCCCTACTTCCCTCCCTCCATCTCTCCATTTCTACCCTGATGAAGAATGAAAACACCTGGGAATCCTGGAAATCTATTTGACAGTACATGAGCCTGTACAAATTCACACTCTCTCACACTCTCTCAAGCCAAAATGATATTCATATAAATGGTAGGGCAGACCGAAGCAATCAGCACTGACCAAACAGGCCAAACTTATCGCACCTGCTCAATTAGACCAGACTAGAGTAAGGCAGCATAACCAACACAGGTCAAGGTTGAGTCAGGTTGTTGTAAAATGTAATGACTTACAGTACCTGGCTGAATATTTTTGTGACAAAAAAAGTCGGCAAAACTTACAAGAAAATTTGTTACAGAAGGTACCACACTTGCAACCCCCCCCCAACAAAATATAAATTGCATTATTTTTTACATCTAGTTAAAAGTTGACATGGCAACATATTAGCTACGCTTGAATGTTTGGGTGCTTTAATGGCATCCAAAAATATGTCTGAATATTATTATGATAGTCTAAATTATGTAGTATTATCTGTCTAGTATCCTGAGTCAAAAACAGTGTCATGCGTGGCAAATGGCATCCTATCCCCTATGCAGGGCACTACTTTGGACCAGGGACCATATGACTCACTATACACTAAACAAAACGATACAGAACTATACAGTATACACTGTACAGAACTACACGGGGAATAGGCTGCCATTTGTTACACTAAACTGGGATTTGTTCTCAATTAGGGTGCTCCCATGTCACCACTTCAATCACACACACTCCCCTCTCTCCCTCCCGTTGCCATGGAGATCTGGCATTACTGCCAGAGACAAGCACACAGGGATATTAGTTACTGCCTTAATTATTATGGGGTGCCTTGGGGAAACGTGTGTTTGTATGTCTTTCCCTCTCTTTTTCGCTCTCTCTCTCTCCCTGTGTGGGTATCTGACGATCAGGATTAACCTTCATTAAAGTAAAGGATGGAACATCAGTAGCAGATAACCTTTAGACCTGTCAATCATCTCACCACTGGGTCTTCTTCTCCCATTGGATTGTGTACATATGTAGGATCTTATTTTGACATATATTGTCACAGCAAAATAATCCTGCAGCAAGAGGATTTGATCATTTAGTCCATGTTGCTTGATCGATGGTTAGGCTATTAGCTGGCCAAAAGTAGGCAACATAAAAAGTGCAATACACTCGGAAAGCATTCAGACCCCTTTACTTTTTCCACATTTTGTTTTACGTTACAGCCTTATTCTAAAATGTATTAAATACATTTTTTTCCTCATCAATCTACACCCTACAATGACAAAGCGAAAAACGTTTTTTAGAAATGTTTGCAAATGTATTCAAAATAGAAACAGAAATACCTTATTTACATAAACATTCAAACCCTTCGATGTGAGACTTGATATTGAGCTCAGGTGCATCCTGTTTCCATTGATCATCCTTGAAATGTTTCTACAACTAGACTGTAGTCCACCTGTGGTAAACTCAATTGATTGGACATGATTTGGAAAGGCACACACTTGTCTATATAAGGTCCCACAGTTGACAGTGTATGTCAGAGAAAAACCAAGCCTAGGGTTTTCCTCCGGGATTTTGCATGTGCTTAGCTCTATTACGTTTTTTAAAATCCCAACAAACTCCCTAGTCCTTGCCGATGACAAGCATATGCATAACATGATGCAGTCACCAACATACTTCAAAAATGTGAAGAGTGGTACTCAGTGATGTGTTGTGTTGGATTCTTCCTAAACATAAAGCTTTGTATTCAGGACATAAAGTTAATTTCTTTGCCACATTTTTTTGCAGTTTTACTTTAGTGCCTTGTTGCAAACAGGATGCATGTTTTGGAGAATTTTTTTTATGTATAGGTTTCCTTCTTTTCACTGTCATTTAGATCAACAACACTATAATGTTGTTGATCTATCCTCAGTTTTCTCCTATCACAGCCATTAAACTCTGTATCTGTTTTAAAGTCACCATTGGCCTATGTTTTGTTTGCATGGGCTATGTCTTAATCCACCACATCTGCCTACCGTATGTCGCCCTTCCACATCTGCCTACAGTATGTCGCCCTTCCACATCTGCCTACAGTATGTCGCCCTTCCACATCTGCCTACAGTATGTCGCCCTTCCACATCTGCCTACCGTATGTCGCCCTTCCACATCTGCCTACAGTATGTCGCCCTTCCACATCTGCCTACAGTATGTCGCCCTTCCACATCTGCCTACAGTATGTCGCCCTTCCACATCTGCCTACAGTATGTCGCCCTTCCACATCTGCCTACAGTATGTCGCCCTTCCACATCGGCCTACAGTATGTCGCCCTTCCACATCTGCCTACAGTATGTCGCCCTTCCACATCTGCCTACAGTATGTCGCCCTTCCACATCTGCCTACAGTATGTCGCCCTTCCACATCTGCCTACCGTATGTCGCCCTTCCACATCTGCCTACAGTATGTCGCCCTTCCACATCTGCCTACAGTATGTCGCCCTTCCACATCTGCCTACAGTATGTCGCCCTTCCACATCTGCCTACAGTATGTCGCCCTTCCACATCTGCCTACAGTATGTCGCCGTTCCACATCTGCTGTGTAAAGTGGCAGAGCTACAATGCTGTTTATCAGACCAGGAAACATCCCAAAAATCGGTCTTCTCACGAAAATGTATGTACGGTTTAGCCTAAAATCTCACTGTTCTCGGTTTTGCTCTACGACCCACACAAGTGTCATGGGTCACATCTGAAGGTAACCAATACAAAAAATACATACAGTATATATTTCCCGAGCTTCAAAACCTTACGTTTTTTTACTCTCTTATTTTGCCATTTTTGAATGTGTTATTCGATGTGTTTCTATCGGCTATAGTAATTAAGGTTGAATGTGTTATTCGATGTGTTTCTATCGGCTATAGTAATTAAGGTTGAATGTGTTATTCGATGTGTTTCTATCGGCTATAGTAATTAAGGTTGAATGTGTTATTCGATGTGTTTCTATCGGCTATAGTAATTAAGGTTGAATGTGTTATTCCATGTGTTTCTATCGGTGTTTCTATATAGTAATTAAGGTTGAATGTGTTATTCGATGTGTTTCTATCGGCTATAGTAATTAAGGTTGAATGTGTTATTCCATGTGTTTCTATCGGCTATAGTAATTAAGGTTGAATGTGTTATTCCATGTGTTTCTATCGGCTATAGTAATTAAGGTTGAATGTGTTATTCCATGTGTTTCTATCGGCTATAGTAATTAAGGTTGAATGTGTTATTCCATGTGTTTCTATCGGCTATAGTAATTAAGGTTGAATGTGTTATTCCATGTGTTTCTATCGGCTATAGTAATTAAGGTTGAATGTGTTATTCCATGTGTTTCTATCGGCTATAGTAATTAAGGTTGAATGTGTTATTCCATGTGTTTCTATCGGCTATAGTAATTAAGGTTGAATGTGTTATTCCATGTGTTTCTATCGGCTATAGTAATTAAGGTTGAATGTGTTATTCCATGTGTTTCTATCGGCTATAGTAATTAAGGTTGAATGTGTTATTCCATGTGTTTCTATCGGCTATAGTAATTAAGGTTGAATGTGTTTTCTATTATAGTAATTAAGGTTGAATGTGTTTCTGTGTTTCTATCGGCTATAGTAATTAAGGTTGAATGTGTTATTCGATGTGTTTCTATCGGCTATAGTAATTAAGGTTGAATGTGTTATTCCATGTGTTTCTATCGGCTATAGTAATTAAGGTTGAATGTGTTATTCGATGTGTTTCTATCGGCTATAGTAATTAAGGTTGAATGTGTTATTCGATGTGTTTCTATCGGCTATAGTAATTAAGGTTGAATGTGTTATTGGATGTGTTTCTATCGGCTATAGTAATTAAGGTCAACTTCAATATTTGATCAAAACATTTTTCAATATATATTTTTTTATACCTAAAGGGGTACTAAAATTCAAAATCAAATAGTTAAATGATCCATTGTATGAACATCTAAAAACAATTCTATGTGTTAGCTTGGTAGATTCCCTTCACCATGCTCAAAAGGATATGCAATGTCTGTTAAGCTCATGTTAACTGCTGAACTTATTTAGGCTTGCCATAACAAAGGGGTTGAATGCTTATTGACTCAAGACATTTTCATTTTTAATTCATCTGTAAAAAAATTGAAAACATAATTCCACTTTAACATTATGGGGTATTGTGTGTTGGCCAGTGACACAAAATATACATTTAATCCATTTGAAATGCAGGCTGTAACATAACAAAATGTGGAAAAAGTCAATTGGTGTGAATGTTTTCTGAAGGCACTGTATATGCCTCGCACATACGCAGGCTTCCTTTCCTTATCACTGCAGATGAGTGGTGTGCCATAGTCCTAAACCCTTCACTAAAACTGTGCCCTTGGCATTCCCTCATTTTCTCCACACTCCCAAAGTCCCCTAATCCCTCGGTGGAGGGGATTTGCATGTCCCCTTGTCAGGGTAAACTTCAGTCGACCCCCTCCGTAGTGAACTTTTGGTGACAGATTGGGACAGGGCCTGTGGGATTACTGCAACTTTATCTGTGTGTCACGCCCTGGTCTAAGTATTGTGTGTTTTTCTTCATGTATTGGGTCAGGCCAGGGTGTGGCATGGAGTTTTTGTATTGTGGTGTGTTTTGTCTGGGGGTTTTGGTGTGTATGTTAGTGGGATTGTAGCTTAGTAGGGTGTTCTAGGAAAGTCTATGGCTGTCTGGAGTGGTTCTCAATCAGAGGCAGGTGGTTATCGTTGTCTCTGATTGGGAACCATATTTAGGCAGCCATATTCTTTGGTTGTATTGTGGGTGATTGTCCTGAGTGTCTTGATGTCCTTGTTAGATGTTAGTTGACACATGTATAGGCGGTTTTCGTTTCGTTTATTGTTTTGTATTGTTCGTGTTTAGTCGTGTTTTACTTTTGAATAAACATGAATCGCAATCGACACGCTGCAGTTTGGTCCGACTCTCCTTCACCATTAGAAAACCGTTACACTGTGATAGGTGTGGGACAGACAGACAGACAGACACAGTAGTCTGACCACACTGTGGAGAGACATAAGGACAACATGTAGACGAAATGTAGAGTTTCAATAGTAAACACTGACTAAACGACTAAACTGTAGCAGTAATAAAATTCCAGAAAACTTCCCAGAAATTCCCATGTTTTCCAGAAATCGCAGAAGGAGGATTCCCATTTGGATTATTACTTGTCCTGCGTATTCCCTCTTGATTGCGAGAATCCCAAACTGCGATTTCTGGAAAACTTTTAGGAACGTTACAAGAATTATATACAGTATGTTGTGGATGAGGATCCCTTCTCATGGGAAATAAGTTAACTTAAGTGGACGACTTAAAATGAAGTGGACTTAAGTCAAAATCATAGGCCCACTATAGCTCCCTCAAGATAGAGGTGCTATAGGACGTTCTAGGATGCTACGTAACGGGCGCTATCATTTCGACGGTGCTCTTGTCTAATGTACCTTAGTGTTCTCCATCTTGTGTATGCCTCTGCTCTGGTCCTGTGTAGGAGGGCTGAAAAATACAGGCTGGTTTTGGTCCCTCCTCTCCATTTTACACCATTCGTAATCTTAAATCTTAGAGGAACTGAAGATATCCATAGGAACCATTAAAGACTACAAGAGCTTAAACTTAAACTCAGCGATATGACGTGACCATGAGCAGCAGTATGAACCAAAGATAATGCAGGGGAGGTCAACCTTTTGCTTTCGGCTGTCTTTGTGTGTTTTGCGGAAGTCACCATAACTGCTATTGTAATGCTAACGTCATATCGCTGAGTCTACCTTTAAAATGACTCTAAGGATCATAAAGCTGACCTGGGACCTATTTGACGTATGTCAAATACGTACCTCAAGTCATTTTAAATATTCAACTGTGCTTGATTTAGTTTTCTCTGTATCATAGAGCGAATATAGTCCCAAAACTCCAAACTAGACCAAGCACACCTCAAATACGTTTAAGTATTTGACACAGGATATTATCTAGGAAATTTGACCCAGGTCTGTCATGAAATTGCTATGAATATAACTACACAAATCCTAAAGATCTTCATCACGACTACAGAACAGCAGGCAGATGCTCTGTGAGTGGGCAGAAAGGTGTGTCACAGACAGGAAGCTTGACCCGGAAGCAATGACACCCAGCACTGACTGGTCACTGAATATTTTTTGGTGGTTCATGATCGGACGAGAGGTAGGTAATAGTAAGTAATGGATGATATACCCTTTGACCTCTCATGCCTGTTGAACGCAGAACTACAGTGTATGAAACACACACCAGACACATCAGAGACAATGGGACAGCAGTCCAATGTCTTTCTAAACAGACAGATCACAATGCACGCACAAACACACAAACACACACACGTACACACCAAAGCACAGCAGACAGTGGCTAAACTAGAAACTGGAAGCAGAGACGAGACATTCTTATTACAAACTACAGGCCAATGATATTTACAGTGGCCAGAAAAAGTATGTGAACCCTTTGGAATTATCTGGATTTCTGCATAAATTGGTCATAAAATTAGATCTGGTCTTCATCTAAGTCACATCAACAGACAAACCCAGTCTGTTTAAACTAATAACACACAAATTAATGTATTTTTCTTGTGTATATTGAATACATCATTTAAACATTCACAGTGTAGGTTGGAAAAAGTATGTGAACCCCTTGGCTAATGACTTCTCCAAAAGCTAATTGGAGTCAGGAGTCAGCTAACCTGGAGTACAATCATTGAGACGAGATTAGAGATGTTGGTTAGAGCTGCCCTGCCCTTTCCAGCTTTATGCAAGTCAACAATTCTTAATCTTGAGTCTTCTGAGATCTCTTTTGTTTGAGGCATGGTTCACATCAGGCAATGCTTCTTGTGAATAGCAAGCTCAAATTTTGTGAGTGTTTATATAGGGTTACAAAAGTATCTCTAAAAGCCTTGATATTCATCAGTCCACGGTAAGACAAATGATCTATAAATGGAGAAAGTTCAGCAATGATGCTACTCCCTAGGAGTGGTAGGCGTGGCTGTCCTGCAAAGATAACTGCAAGAGCACAACGCAGAATGCTCAATGAGGTTAAGAAGAATCTTAGAGCATCAGCTAAGGACTTAATTAAAGAAATCTCTGAAAAATGCTAACATCTCTGTTGACGAGTCTACGATACGTAAAACACTAAACAAGAATGGTGTTTATGGGAGGACACCATGGAAGCAGCAACTGCTGTCCTAAAAAAACATTGCTGTACGACTGAAGTTCGCAAAAGAGCATCTGGATGTACCACAGCGCTACTGGCAAAATATTCTGTGGACAGATGAAACTAAAGTTGAGTTGTTTGGAAGGAAGAAACACACTATGTGTGGAGAAAAAAAGGCACCGCACACCAACATCAACCTCATCCCAACTGTAAAGTATGGTGGAGGGAGCATCATGGTTTGGGGCTGCTTTGCTGCCTCAGGGCCTGGACAGCTTGCTATCACTGATGGTAAACAAAAAATCCCAAGTTTATCAAGACATTTTGCAGGAGAATGTAAGGCTATCTGTCCGCCAATTGAAGCTCAAAATAAGTTGAGTGATGCAACAGGACAACGACCCAAACCACAGAAGTAAATCAACAACAGAATGGCTTCAACAGAAGAAAACACGCCTTCTGGAGTGGCCCAGTCAGAGTCCTGACCTCAACCCGATTGAGATGCTGTGGCATGACCTCAAGAGAACGATTCACACCAGGCATCCCAAGAATATTGCTGAACTGAAACCGTTTTGTAAAGAGGAATGGTCCAAAATTCCTCCTGACCGTTGTGCAGGTCTGCTCCTCAACTACAGAAAAAGTTTGGTTGAGGTTATTGTTGTCAAACTTAGGGTCAACCAGTTATTAAAACCAAGGGTTCACATACTTTTTCCACCCTGCACTGTGAATGTTTACACGGTGTGTTCAATAAAGAAATGAAAACGTATAATTGTTTGTGTGTTATTAGTTAAAGCAGACTGTGTTTGCCTATTGTTTTGACTTAGATGAAGATCAGATCAAATTGTATGACCAATGTATGTAGAAGTCCAGGTAATTCCAAAGGGTTCACATACATTTTCTTGCCACTGTAGCTATTTTCACATATGTGATATAAAGCGACAATTTTGGTGTGAATACTAAGGAGACAAAAAAACTATGGTGCAAGTTTAAATTCTACAGAGTGGAGTAACTATAGTTGTTCTGCAACAGACAGTGAATTAAACATGTATACTGTATGAGGCATAGCATCCTGAGGCAGCTGTTATCAATGGCAAACAGCCTTTAATACTCAACACAATAAAGAAAGGGACATTGTGGGGACATTTGGATGTAATTTAGTGCTATGTGTTTAATTTATGTGTATATATCTATACACATAAATATATAAATATATGTGATATATATATATATATATATCTCTAACCTAAGAGATGTTTGGATATAGTCTAGTACTATGTGTGTAATGTAGTACTATGTGTGTAATGTAGTACTATGTGTGTAATGTAGTACTATGTGTGTAATGGAGTAGTAGTAGTGACATTTATCTCTCAGCTGGCCAAGGTATAATATTTCAGAATATATTGTTGTAGTAGTACGTGTGTACTGTAGTAGTACGTGTGTACTGTAGTAGTATGTGTGTACTGTAGTCTTAGTAGTAACGCATCTATCTCTCACCTCGGGGAGATGTCACATCCCTGCTGCATGAAGGCACCCAGGGAGAACCAGAGGGAGTTGAAGATGCCAAACTCGTTGGGGGGCTGGTCGCTCGGCGGACCGTCGGTACCCTCTTCGGGCTCCTCGGTGTGCCACTCGTACGGGCTGAAACGGCTGACCAGGAAGAGCACCACGCTTACGCCGATGTAGGCGAACACAATGCACATCCAGATCTCGTAGGCCAGCGGGTCCAGGAAGGAGAACACCCCAGGTTTGGACTTCTGGGGCTTCTTGATCATGATGGAGATGCCCAGCGACATGAAGGGCTTGGAGAAGTCGATCACCTCCTCCCGGACCAGCGTGATTGTCAATGGGGCCACAGCGATTTCCGCTTTCTGCGTGTGGGCGGCGGGAGAGAAGGAAAGAAGGAAGGGAAATAGCAGAAGTAGTTAGCATTTCAACTAGACAGTCATCTAATAAAACTGTGGACAAACGGTAGACAACAGTAGACAGTATCTGTTTTTTGTTCTCTTTCCACCTTATTCAGCACTGTCAACTTCACACACTACAGTGAGTGTGAGCCTGAGGCGAGCCCATATCCAAATGTATTGTACTAAAGATGAATTGTTCCCAAAGGGACATACATGTACTGTACATACAAGATCAGCTACAGTATGTCAGAGCCAGAAAAGCCAGGGGCTGTATGTATATCAAGTATCTCAGAGCAGGAGTACTGATCTAGGATCAGGTCCCTCCTGTCCATGTAATATTATCTAAAAGGCAAAACTGATAATAAAAAGAAAACCATACTGAGTCGCTTGATGGAAACGGCCCGAGAACTCTCTTCTTAGTCGACCATGTCTATCATTCACACATCTGTCTATCCTCCTATCTGACACAATCACTAAGTACACAAATCACAAACAACAACAACAACCACCAGTATTTCTCCCCATCCCGCCTTTTTTCATTTCATTTTGCCATTTTGCCACTTAGCCACTTTTTCTGATTGAACACGTCTTACAATGTTTTGAATAGAAAAAGACGGGCAGTAGCTCTAATCCTAGCGGCTTAATTCGAAAGGCCTCGGATCTGAAGGAGAAGGGAATCAAATAAGGCCGTTGGAGAAATATGCGTACAACACAAGACGGAAAAATTTGACACAGGATACACGTATTGCTTCTTTGCGGCAAATCCACAAACCAGATTATTGTTAGTGATTTAGCAACACATCCGACCTTTCCTGCCTGGACATCTGCAGTGGGGAATTTGGGATTTATCCGCAAATAAATTAATAAAAGTTTGATATATTACAAGCCGACATGTTGCATAGAGGGAGAGAGAGAAGAAACAGAGATACAAATTCCCTCGTCCTCAGCATTAATTATTAAGATGACAGGTTGGCTTGCATTGAGTAACCATTAAAATACATGACAGGGCTGAAATGGGGGGAGACCTTTCACGGTGACACAGGCTTTGAAAAGGACTGTCAGAGGGTGAATGGTCACCAGGCAAGGTCTTAGAGACAGGGAAGTGCTGACGGGCTAAGCTCTGAGCTCACAGCTTCCCTCTGCACTGTAAGAGCCTTGCAATCTCTCTAAGCTTTCACACACACGTGCACACACACACACTTTTAAAGTACAGTACCTTCATTTTTCACCCCTTGTACAAACACCCCTTACACCTGTACATGAATCCTGTTATCTCTTAGCAACAGACAGGAGGTAGCTAAGCACCGGCATCATTTAACCCTCTCACCTCTCAAACTTAACCTCTTCAACCTATGGGGGCGCTATGTCATTATTGGATAAAAAAAACGTGCCCGTTTTAAGCGCAATATTTTGTCACGAAAAGATGCTCGACTATGCATATAATTGGCAGCTTTGGAAAGAAAACACTCTGACGTTTTCAAAACTGCAAAGATATTATCTGTGAGTGCCACAGAACTCATGCTACAGGCGAAACCAAGATGAAACCTCAAACAGGAAATGAGCAGAATTTTAGAGGCTTTGTTGCCCATCGTCTCCTTATATGGCTGTGAATGTGCCATGAATGAACCTAAGCTCTCTGCCGTTCGTCCAAGATGTCTGCAGCATTGTGACGTATTTGTAGGCATATCATTGGAAGATTGACCATAAGAGACTACATTTACCAGGGGTCCGCCCGGTGTCCTGTGTCGAAATTATTGCGTAATCTCTAGGTCCATGCGCGTTCCATTTCTTCAGAAGAGAAAGTCAACTGCCACGATGGATTTATCGTCGATAGATATGTGAAAAACACCCTGAGGATTGATTCTAAACATTGGTTTGCCATGTTTCTGTCGATATTATGGAGTTAATTTGGAAAAAAGTTCGCGTTTTAATGACTTAATTTTCTTTCTTTTTTTTCTTACCCAAACGTGAAGGAGAAAACGGAGCGATTTGTCAACACAAATAATATTTTTGTAAAAACTGAACATTTGCAATCTAACTGAGAGTCTCCTCATTGAAAACATCTGAAATTCTTCAAAGGTAGATGAGTTTTTCTGTTTTTTGTGAAAATGTTGCTTGCTGAATGTCAGGCATAACCCTATGCTAGGCTATCAATAGTGTTACACAAATGCTTGTTTTGCTATGGTTGAGAAGCATATTTTTTTAAATCTGAGATGACAGTGTCGTTAACAAAAGGCTAGGCTTGAGAGCAAATAATTTATTTCATTTCATTTGCGATTTTCATGAATAGTTAACGTTGCGTTATGCTAATGAGCTTGCGGATAGATTTACACAATCCTGGATACAGGTTTCTTTCGTAGCTAAACGTGACGCAGAAAACGGAGCGATTTGTCCTAAAACAAATAATCTTTTTGTAAAAACTGAACATTTGCTATCTAACTGAGAGTCTCTTCATTGAAAACATCTGAAGTTCTTCAAAGGTAAATGATTTTATTTGAATGTTTTTCTGGTTTTTGTGAAAATGTTGCCTGCTGAATGCTAATGCTAAATGCTACGCTAAATGCTACGCTAGCTATCAATACTGTTACACAAATGCTTGTTTTGCTATGGTTGAGAAGCATATTTTGAAAATCTGAGATGACAGTGTTGTTAACAAAAATCTAAGCTTGAGAGCTAGCATATTGATTTCATTTCATTTGCGATTTTCATGAATAGTTAACGTTGCATTATGGTAATGAGCTTGAGGCTGTATTCACGATCCCGGATCCGGGATGGCTCGTCGCAACAGGTTAACACATCACACACAAAGCACACTTTAACCCCTACACCTCTATCACACTTGACACACTACACTGGTCCCAGCTCTAGCCCCTAGCACGATCACCTTATAATAGCCTGTATCTCTTAGCTAGAAGCACTAGGGTTGCACAATTCTAATAACTTTCCACAAAAATAATTTATAAATCCCGGTTGTGAGAATCCAGGAATCAGAGGGAATCCAACCGCGATTTCTGGAATTTTTCCACCCTAATAAGCACCAAAAGATCCCTTATCCCAAGGTTTAGTTTGGTCAAGATCAAGCTATTTGAAGTAGTCCAGGTAACTGACCAACTGACGAGTGTCAAGCCATCTGTGTTTTGTGTTTAAAACAACTGATTCTGTGTCTTCAGTTCATTGGCTGCCTTTAACTAAACAGATTTACAAATGAATGTAAAGTGTGAGTGAAACCCTGCATCACATAAACTTTAAAAATGGGTCAACAAAGTCAAGGCGATCCCGCACGCGCACACACGCACAAACACCCCTCAGTGCCCTGTCCCTCTTACCCCGTACACCAGCTCCCCAACCATGCCATTCCAAATCTTGGTCTCTGGGTCCCGGGCGCCGTACTTTCCGTCGGGTACGATAGCGATCTTGTACTTGATGCCAATGTGTTTGGCAATCTCCGAGGCCAGGTCCACACAGTAGCCTTCATACTGGTCGTTGCCCTCGTACAACTCCCAGTTCTTCTTCAACATGACATATGGACCCTCCTACAAAGTGACACACACACCACAGGGACCACAGGGTCAAACTGGCAAACATGTTCCCCGCTTACAGACAGTCACTTGCCCAGCGAGCATAACTGGTTGACACCAGGTCATAATGAGTGACGTTGTAATGACGTCAATTCAACCAGTTTCAAAATGTTGTTTAAGTGACGTCATAGTGATATTATTTTAATACATTTTTAAAACTGGTTGAATTGACGTCATTAGAACGTAATGATAATGTCATTTCAACCAGTTTTGCCCATTGGATTTTTCACAGAAAAATAGACAGAAGACAAGCGTGCAGAAACACATACAGTATGTATGTTGTAGACATGACCGAGAAATAGGCCTACATAATTTAGCAACAAATAGGGCATACAGTATGATATTGTGTGGATCTTCCAAAATGAACAAACAAGATTGCTTTTCTATAAATATGGAGTTCATGTTAAAAGATTATGTACCAATGTTTCAACTTCTTGAACACAGATGTGGACGATAAAACAGCCATTGAACATTACACTGGCTATTATTTAAAATGGTACTGTGATAGTATGAGAGAGAGAGAGAGAGAGAGAGAGAGAGAGAGAGAGAGAGATAGAGAGAGTGAGAGAGAGAGGGGGAGAGGGGGAGAGAGAGAGAGAGAGAGAGAGAGAGAGAGAGAGAGAGAGAGAGAGAGATACAGAGAGAGAGAGAGAGATACAGAGAGAACAAGACAGAGACAGAAGGGGAGAGAAAGAGAGAAAGTGAGAGAGCAAAAGAGAAAGACAGAAAGAGAGGGGGAGAGAAAGACAGAGGTAAAGACAGTCACAAAGACAGAGGTAAAGACAGTCAGAAAGACAGACAGACAGACAGACAGACAGACAGACAGACAGACAGACAGACAGACAGACAGACAGACAGACAGACAGACAGACAGACAGACAGACAGACAGACAGACAGACAGACAGACAGACAGACAGACAGACAGACAGACAGACAGACAGACAGACAGACAGAGAAAGCGAGACAGACAGAGAGAGACAGACAGACAGTAGACAGAGAGAGCGATCGAGACAGATCGGGACAGACAGATAGACAGAGAAAGCGAGACAGACAGAGAGAGAGAGACAGACAGTAGACAGAGAGAGCGATCAAGACAGATCGGGACAGACAGATAGACAGAGAAAGCGAGACAGACAGAGAGAGAGAGACAGACAGTAGACAGAGAGAGCGATCAAGACAGATCGGGACAAAAAGAAAGACAGAGAGAGCGATCGAGACAGATCGGGACAGACAGATAGACAGAGAAAGCGAGACAGACAGAGAGAGAGACAGACAGACAGAGAGACAGATCGAGACAGACAGAAAAACAGAGAGAGACAGATAGAAAGGACATTGAAAAAACATTGATAATGCTTAAAGAACTCTTAAAGAATGCTGAAAGTCAGCAGCAGATTTGAAATGTTTCCAGACTCTCCACGTCCAAGTTGATCATGGCTTGTCTCAGTGGGTAATGAACCCTATTAGACATAGCGTTACACACACACGCACGTACACACACATAAGTAGAAGGAAGAGAGTCCAGTAAGTGTATGTGTGTGAGTTGGAGTTGACAATCGAATTGACAGATACACAGTCTGTCTGATAGGTGAGGAGTATGTACAATAATAAAGTTCATAAAGATTGGTATTGACGACATACTCCATCTCTCTCTCTGATAGGTGAGGAGTATGTACAATAATAAACGTCAAAATAATGGGTCTTGACTATATACTACATCTCTCTCTCTGTCTCTCTCAAAACATCTATGTGTCGCAGTCATCATGGCACAAATCAAACCTTTATTTTTCACTTGGCTGCATGACATTCAGTAAATTGAGCACATTTCAAGCATGAGTGGAAAAATATATTTGAAAACGTTGAGGTGCTCTCAGTAAGTCCCCCACCTTCTGCTGTTGGGGTAAAACACCATTCAGTTGCCTTGTCCTTGATATGAGGTGGAAATGGGTATTTGATGAATGAGAACAATCTTAAAGCCATCTCTCATTCCTTATGGTGAAACAGGAGACGTATGCTAGCTGTAGTAGTGGGTATTTATTGGATGTGTACTGGAGGCCCCTTTCTTATTCTGACATACCCCTAGCAAACAGGAGCTGTTTTAAAGACATTAGGCAATGTTCCCCTTAGGTCCCTTGTAGGGTTTTTGTACAACGTTATCCCACATACACTCTGAGAAGGTTAAAACATGACATTTCCCTCGGGACCATAATGGTACATTCAATACTGTAGGGTTAGAAAGGTGTGCGGTTCCAAGCTCTGCCGAAATATATTCAGTCAGAGTGCCATTGTTATAAACTATATTCATTATCTGACTAACACCAATAAAAAATTGCTTTTTTGTCTGAAGCCCTTTGAATAATATAGCCATTGAATCAGGTGAGCGACAGTGTTTGCTTTCAGTCTAGATATTAGCCATATTCAGAGCTACCACTGTGGATTAATGATTGCTATACCAGTCCAATTATTATTATTTTATTTAACTAGGCAAGCAGTTCAGAATAAATTCTTATTTACAATGACGGCCTATCACGGCCAAACCCGGACGACGCTGGGCCAATTGTGCGCCGTCTTTTTAGACTCCTAATCACGGCCAGTTGTGATACAGTCTGGATTCGAACCAGGGTGTCTGTAGTGACGCCTTTAGCACTGAGATGCAGAGAGCCCAAAAGAAGGCTTGTCATCAGAACGAATAGCATATTTACATGAGAAACAGCTGAACAGACTCTACCTGCCTGGCTCTTTTCACTGGAGCATTCCTTTGGCCATATGGTAGCTGATGAAAGCCATAAAAACCACAAACAAAAGCATTGCATGGACAACAAACAAAACCCCCCCCTCCGCCATGTGAATGCCAACTCCCGAGTTGATCGTCCCTTCTGGTTTGATGTACACAAAACATGCCAGCTTTCTCTCTCTCTCCCTCCAATGCATTGCCAAAACAGTTTGTGTTACTGTTTGTCTTATTGTAGTCACCACAGAATGTAATACTGAAGTAAAAGCTTAATTAGTGTATATTACAGTAAACAAACATTATCAAGCGCAAACACACATTAGAGACTCTATCCGACACAGTCGGCATGGTTAAACACTGATATTATCATGCTCTATAAAATGATTTCTTAGGCAGTGCTTTTGAAAATGTATTATAAAGCAGTTATATACAAAAATTGAATGGAAACTGACACATTCAGAGCAGTCTTTTTTAAGTTATTTCGATAAAATCTCAACATCTATTCCTACATATTTCAAATACTGTATTAGCCATAATTACCTGCAATATGCCAGGCATGGACATTCATGTAATAAGAACATTTATATCCTAGAGTATATCCAGACATACACACACGCACACACACTCACGCACACGCACGCACACGCACAGTTAAGCCAACCATGTTAATGTGATGTTTGATTAGAAGAACAAAAATGTGTCTTTAGACAGGATGAAGGGTCCATTGTGGCTCCAATCCCCCGCCACATTCTTGTTCATTTACTTAAAAATTTGGTCAGATTGTGTCGATTTTGGGTCTTCTTGAAGGGGTTCATTTTGGCTCTGGATAGATCCTTCCCTTGGGTCAGTTTCCTAATAAGGTGTGCATTAGAATTCACAACGCATCTCTCCGTTGCATCAGTCTGTGTCTTTAGGGGGTTCATTTTGGCTCTGGCTGTGTCCAACACTGTCCATCAGTCTCCCAATAAGGGATGTGTCATTTGGGCTCAGCTTGTGTCCATTTTCTCAGTTTCTTAAAATGGGGTTCCTCACCAGGGGCTGAAAAGAGGAGGATTCTGCTGAGGTATGACTCTCCAATCCCAATTCCATCCCTCCTCTACTCACTCTGCCTTTCCTTACCGTGTTCTCTCCATCTCCTCTAACTAACTAACCACCTTTACTTTCAGAAACACAGTAAATCTTCACCCTTTTCACACTATCATGCCGACCCGAACGAACTGTGCTGGCCCCGGATATTTCCTTTTCACATTGTCATCCCGGTTCCAGCATCTAGGAGTAATGCATTACCAGGCCAGCTCAGCACAGCTTGGTTTGGCTCGGCTCGGTTCAGCTCAGTAGTGTGAAAATCCTGATTTAGTACCCATAGTTCACATTACATGCGTGAGTGTTACAGTATCAGTGCAAAAAAAAGGAGAAACCGAATGTAACAAACCAATATCAAGCAAACAGGAAGGTATCATTTGGGTCCTGAGCCCTAGTAAGTAGGCCCACTAAGTAAACAACAAGTGTTACGTAGGAGGACACAACCTCCTGACATCACAGCACACATCAGCCCAGAGATTTTCTGTCTGAGTGCATGTGTGTGTGTGTGTATGAGTGTGTGTGTGTGTGTGTGTGTGTGTGTGTGTGTGTGTGTATGTGTGTGTGTGTGTGTGTGTGTGTGTGCATGTGTGCACCTGTATGTGTGTGTGCATTTGCATCTGTGTGTGCGTGTGTGTGTTTGAGTATAGAATCTGACTTTGTTGCCTCATTAAATACCAACTCTTAAAATGCATGTGTAGCAGTCTCTGGCAGGGATACAGAGCACAGCTCATGCATTTTATAAAGGGGACTAGACTAGTCATGGTAGGTACTGCACTTACAGTGACATGTTTACAATGACATCTCCATCACACCTAGTGTAACAACGTCTCAAAAGCATCTGCAGTGCCAATGCTGGTGAGTGTTTTGGATTATGTTTGTGTTTGTGTGACTGAACGTCTGCCCTGAGGCAGAGGAAGGTAGAGTAAAGCCCTGTCCGGGAGAACAGTGTGCTAGAGGGTGTGTGTTTCTGTGTCTCTTTTGTGCTTGTGTGTCTCTTTGTGTGCATGTGCACGTATGCGCATGTGTGTGTGTGTGTAGGGTTGTAGCGTGTCTTACCATGATAGTGGTGACTACAACAGTTCTGTTCTCCAGGATTTCATTGGGAAGGAGGGCTTCATTCTGGATCAGAACCAGCTTGTCTGAATCCGTCCAGTAACCCATCTGGAGACAGACAGAGGGTGTATGTGTTCAGTGTGTGTAGAGGGTGTATGTGTTCATACAGTGAGTGTAGAGGGTGTGTTTGTACAGTCGTGGCCAAATGATTTGAGAATGACACAAATATTTATTTTCACAGTCTGCTGCCTCAGTTTGTATGATGGCAATTTGCATATACTCCATAATGTTATGAAGAGTGATCAATTGAATTGCAATTAATTGCAAAGTCCCTCTTTGCCATGCAAATGAACTGAATTCCCCAAAAACATTTCCACTGCATTTCAGCCCTGCCACAAAAGGACAAGCTGACATCATGTCAGTGATTCTCTCGTTAACACAGGTCTGAGTGTTGACGAGGGCAAGGCTGGAGATCACTCTGTCATGCTGATTGAGTTCGAATAGCAGACTGGAAGCTTCAAAAGGAGGGTGGTGCTTGGCATCATCGTTCTTCCTCTGTCAATCATGGTTACCTGCAAGGAAACACGTGCCGTCATCATTGCTTTGCACAAAAAGGGCTTCACAGACAAGAATATTGCTGCCAGTAAGATTGTACCTAAATCAACCATTTATCGGATCATCAAGAACTTCAAGGAGAGTGGTTCAATTGTTCTGAAGAAGGCTTCAGGGCGCCCAAGAAAGTCCAGCAAGCGCCAGGACCATCGCTTAAAGTTGATTCAGCTGCGGGATCGGGGCACCACCAGTACAGAGCTTGCTCAGGAATGGCAGCAGGCAGGTGTGAGTGCATCTGCACGCACATTGAGGCGAAGACTTTTGGAGGATGGCCTGGTGTCAAGAAGGGCAGCAAAGAAGCCACTTCTCTCCAGGAAAAACATCAGGGACAAACTGATATTCTGCAAAGGGTACAGGGATTGGACTGCTGAGGACTGGGGTGAAGTCATTTTCTCTGATGAATCCCCTTTCCGATTGTTTGGGGCATCCGGAAAAAAAGCTTGTCTGGAGAAGACAAGGTGAGCGCTACCATCAGTCCTGTGTCATGCCAACAGTAAAGCATCCTGAGACCATTCATGTGTGGGTTGCTTCTCAGCCAAGGGAGTGGGCTCACTCACAATTTTGCCTAAGAACACAGCCATGAATAAAGAATGGTACCAACACATCCTCCGAGAGCATAAGGCAAAAATGATAACTAAGTGGCTCGGGGAACAAAACATTGATATTTTGGGACCATGGCCAGGAAACTCCCCAGACCTTTATCCCATTGAGAACTTGTGGTCCATCCTCAAGAGGCGGGTGGACAAACAAAAACCCACAAATTCTGACAAACTCCAAGCATTGATTATGCAAGAATGGGCTTCCATCAGTCAGGATGTGGCCCAGAAGTTAATTGACAGCATTCCAGGGCGGATTGCAGAGGTCTTGAAAAAGAGGGGTCAACACTGCACATATTGACTCTTTGCATCAACTCTTTCAATGCTTATAATTATACTTCAGTATTCCATAGTAACATCTGACAAAAATATCTGAAGACACTGAAGCAGTAGACTTTGTGAAAATAAAAATTTGTGTCATTCTCAAAACGTTTGGCCACGACTGTATAGTGTGTGTGCAGTGTGTGTAGAGGGTGTGTGTATTCAGCATGTGTACAGTGTGTATAGAGGGTGTGTGTGTTCAGCATGTGTACAGTGTGTGTAGAGCGTGTGTATGTTCAGTGTGTACAGTGTATTTCTGGTGTGTAGTTTCCAGTATTTCTGTTTCATTATGTGGTGTGAAGATCTGTGAGAGTATCTGAGATAATGTGTGTGTATACAAGCAAAGGATAAGAGCCACACAAATTGTACATTATGCTTGGATGTGTCATGCACAGTACATTAAAGTACACCATGTTGAAATGCTTAGTATACAGTACATGAGTCATATAATAGGTGAGTCAAGCTAAGGCAGTCAATATAAATGTCTGCCATATAAATCCATATAAATTGGTGGTGTCTGCCATGGATCAAGAAGACGGAGGGGGGTGATGGCGGGCTGGCCGTGAACTGCTCCTCTCTCTCCCTGCTGAGTGTAGGAATGATTGACGAGCTTTTGAGGGGCGGTGGAGAGGTGTGAGTGTGTGCATGCGTGAGCATGTGTGTGCACGCATGTGCATGAATGGAGATGTCTGTATGTTCGCATGTGTGTGTACCCAGCCCCCCTCCCTCCTGTCCTGACAGGACTCCTAGCGTGCGCAGCCAGCCAGCAGACCCAAACAGCCTGCTGATTGATGAACACACTCCTCCTCTCCTCCTCCCCTCTTCTTTTCCTCCCTCCATCACTTTCTGTCTCTACCGCTCCACTGCTTTCTGTTCACCTACCGTAGTTGGCTGGTGTCCGACACATACAGTACACAGACAGCACTAAACATACACACATAGGCACAGGCGCGCACACACATTGCCGAAGCCTGAGTATACTATTCATGCAGCAACTTGAATATAGAGATCACTGATACACAATACACAGATTCTACAGACACAGACAATGCTAAACAGATAAAAAGATAATGACATGATGTTCGCTCTCTGTCATTTCAAACAGAATGAAATTAAACATACAGTTATTCATTGCTCAAACGTGCATATTATGTTTTTAATATGATTCAGTTATTATGGTATAGTGGTATTATGGTATAGCAATTATGGTTATAGCTAGAAAGCATGGGCAGTGATGGAAATTGAGAATAAAATTAAACATTTAGTGAATATAAATTCAAACATATAGTTATGTTTCTAAATGAATGAGTTAAGGTATAATAGTGTGGGCAGTAAGGTGCAGCATAGGTGGGTGAGCCAGTGAGGTGCAGCATAGGTGGGTGAGCCAGTGAGGTGCAGCATAGGTGGGTGAGCCAGTGAGGTGCAGTATAGGTGGGTGAGCCAGTGAGGTGCAGCATAGGTGGGTGAACCAGTGAGGTGCGGTATAGGTGGGCCAGTGAGGTGCAGTATAGGTGGGTGAGCGAGTGAGGTGCAGCATAGGTGGGTAAGCCATTGAGGTGCAGTATAGGTGGGTGAGCCAGTGAGGTGCAGCATAGGTGGGTGAGCCAGTGAGGTGCGGTATAGGTGGGTGAGCCAGTGAGGTGCAGTATAGGTGGGTGAGCCAGTGAGGTGCAGCATAGGTGGGTGAGCCAGTGAGGTGCAGTATAGGTGGGTGAGCCAGTGAGGTGCAGCATAGGTGGGTAAGCCAGTGAGGTGCGGTATAGGTGGGTAAGCCAGTGAGGTGCGGTATAGGTGGGTGAGCCAGTGAGGTGCAGCATAGGTGGGTGAGCCAGTGAGGTGCAGTATAGGTGGGTGAGCCAGTGAGGTGCAGCATAGGTGGGTGAGCCAGTGAGGTGCGGTATAGGTGGGTGAGCCAGTGAGGTGCAGCATAGGTGGGTGAGCCAGTGAGGTGCAGCATAGGTGGGTGAGCCAGTGAGGTGCAGTATAGGTGGGTGAGCGAGTGAGGTGCAGCATAGGTGGGTAAGCCAGTGAGGTGCGGTATAGGTGGGTGAGCCAGTGAGGTGCAGTATAGGTGGGTGAGCCAGTGAGGTGCGGTATAGGTGGGTGAGCCAGTGAGGTGCAGCATAGGTGGGTGAGCCAGTGAGGTGCAGCATAGGTGGGTGAGCCAGTGAGGTGCAGTATAGGTGGGTGAGCCAGTGAGGTGCAGCATAGGTGGGTGAACCAGTGAGGTGCGGTATAGGTGGGCCAGTGAGGTGCAGTATAGGTGGGTGAGCGAGTGAGGTGCAGCATAGGTGGGTAAGCCAGTGAGGTGCAGTATAGGTGGGTGAGCCAGTGAGGTGCAGCATAGGTGGGTGAGCCAGTGAGGTGCAGTATAGGTGGGTGAGCGAGTGAGGTGCAGCATAGGTGGGTAAGCCAGTGAGGTGCGGTATAGGTGGGTGAGCCAGTGAGATGCAGTATAGGTGGGTCAGCGAGTGAGGTGCAGCATAGGTGGGTAAGCCAGTGAGGTGCGGTATAGGTGGGTGAGCCAGTGAGGTGCAGTATAGGTGGGTGAGCCAGTGAGGTGCAGTATAGGTGGGTGAGCCAGTGAGGTGCAGCATAGGTGGGTGAGCCAGTGAGGTGCAGTATAGGTGGGTGAGCCAGTGAGGTGCAGCATAGGTGGGTGAGCCAGTGAGGTGCAGTATAGGTGGGTGAGCGAGTGAGGTGCAGCATAGGTGGGTAAGCCAGTGAGGTGCGGTATAGGTGGGTGAGCCAGTGAGATGCAGTATAGGTGGGTCAGCGAGTGAGGTGCAGCATAGGTGGGTAAGCCAGTGAGGTGCGGTATAGGTGGGTGAGCCAGTGAGGTGCAGTATAGGTGGGTGAGCCAGTGAGGTGCAGCATAGGTGGGTGAGCCAGTGAGGTGCAGTATAGGTGGGTGAGCCAGTGAGGTGCAGCATAGGTGGGTAAGCCAGTGAGGTGCGGTATAGGTGGGTAAGCCAGTGAGGTGCGGTATAGGTGGGTGAGCCAGTGAGGTGCAGCATAGTTGGGTGAGCCAGTGAGGTGCAGTATAGGTGGGTGAGCCAGTGAGGTGCAGCATAGGTGGGTGAGCCAGTGAGGTGCGGTATAGGTGGGTGAGCCAGTGAGGTGCAGCATAGGTGGGTGAGCCAGTGAGGTGCAGTATAGGTGGGTGAGCGAGTGAGGTGCAGCATAGGTGGGTAAGCCAGTGAGGTGCGGTATAGGTGGGTGAGCCAGTGAGGTGCAGTATAGGTGGGTGAGCCAGTGAGGTGCAGCATAGGTGGGTGAGCCAGTGAGGTGCAGCATAGGTGGGTGAGCCAGTGAGGTGCAGCATCGGGGGGTGAGCCAGTGAGGTGCCGTATAGGTGGGTGAGCGAGTGAGGTGCAGCATCGGGGGGTGAGCCAGTGAGGTGCAGTATAGGTGGGTGAGGCGGTCACAGCACTAGTCTTCTTACCCGTCTGGGTCCGTTGTTCTTCAGCTCAAACACGTCCATGGTGTAGTTGACCCTGCGTCCATAGTGGTCAAACTGGACATTACCTGTTAATCCCTGCAACCGGACCTGCAAACAGTATCATCGGAGTATTCAACACCGGTAACTTTACCAAAATTACCAGAAATCCTGGTTGGAAGATTCCCAGAATCATTAGGTAATAAGAAAGAAATCAGGAATCATCCGACCATGATTTCTGGAGATCCTGGAAATTACCAGAATTTTGCAACTACATCAGAGTGGAAGAATACTTTTATTTGACTTTTAATAAGATAGATTTCATATGACATAGTATGTAGTGTTGACTGGTGATGTAATTTGTGGACATCCTTGACGCGACAAACCAAATTTGGTTCCGTGAAATTTCCCAGAACATTAGTTCGGGCAAATGTTCTTATGACACAAAAACTGTCCAGTCGTGCTGATGAATATAGAATGTTTGTATAAAACATTCACCTGATGTTGCAAGAATGTTCCTAGAACACATTTAATCTGTTCTTTAAATGTTCCCAGAATGTTTCATTAGGTTATGGAACAGTCTGGTGAGAACATTTTGAGTGGAAATCACAAAATATATGTTCCCAAAACACTAAAACTGTCCAGTTGTGCTGCCATTCAGATAATGTTTGTATCGGGGTGCACACAGCCATTATGAGTTCTTTAATGGTTCCCAGAACATTTAGGTCGTGGGAAAAGTGTGAATACATTACAAGAGATAGGTTTCCAAAACACTAAATATACTCAGTTGTGATGACATTTATACAATGTTCATACACTTTTCACACTATCATGCCGACCCGCACTGGACATTCCCTCACTGTTGCAAGAATGTTCTTGTGATACTCATGAAGGTTGCACAGAACATTCCCACATTGTTGCATAATGTTCCACAATTTCCAAATAAGTCAGTTTTTATGACATAATATTCCATTAATGTTCACGCAATATACATTTTTCTTGGAGGTCCTCAGAACATTTCAATCACTTTTAGAACATTTTATTTTTAAGTCTGACAGAATATTAGCTCAACATTGGCAGCATGCACATTTTTATTTAGCTCTTAAAGCAAAATAAAGCAGATTGGAATACATCTCCATTATGGTTCTCTCCAGATTTGATTGGAATACATCTCCATTATGGTTCTCTCCAGATTTGATTGGAATACATCTCCATTATGGTTCTCTCCAGATTTGATTGGAATACATCTCCTCTCATTATGGTTCTCTTATGGTTCTCAGATTTGATTGGAATACATCTCTATTATGGTTCTCTCCAGATTTGATTGGAATACATCTCCATTATGGTTCTCTCAGATTTGATTGGAATACATCTCCATTATGGTTCTCTCCAGATTTGATTGGAATACATCTCCATTATGGTTCTCTCAGATTTGATTGGAATACATCTCCATTATGGTTCTCTCCAGATTTGATTGGAATACATCTCCATTATGGTTCTCTCCAGATTTGATTGGAATACATCTCCATTATGGTTCTCTCCAGATTTGATTGGAATACATCTCCATTATGGTTCTCTCCAGATTTGATTGGAATACATCTCCATTATGGTTCTCTCCAGATTTGATTGGAATACATCTCCATTATGGTTCTCTCCAGATTTGATTGGAATACATCTCCATTATGGTTCTCTCCAGATTTGATTGGAATACATCTCCATTATGGTTCTCTCCAGATTTGATTGGAATACATCTCCATTATGGTTCTCTCCAGATTTGATTGGAATACATCTCCATTATGGTTCTCTCCAGATTTGATTGGAATACATCTCCATTATGGTTCTCTCCAGATTTGATTGGAATACATCTCCATTATGGTTCTCTCCAGATTTGATTGGAATACATCTCCATTATGGTTCTCTCCAGATTTGATTGGAATACATCTCCATTATGGTTCTCTCCAGATTTGATTGGAATACATCTCCAGATTTGATTGGAATGGTTCTCTCAGATTTGATTGGAATACATCTCCATTATGGTTCTCTCCAGATTTGATTGGAATACATCTCCATTATGGTTCTCTCCAGATTTGATTGGAATACATCTCCATTATGGTTCTCTCCAGATTTGATTGGAATACATCTCCATTATGGTTCTCTCCAGATTTGATTGGAATACATCTCCATTATGGTTCTCTCCAGATTTGATTGGAATACATCTCCATTATGGTTCTCTCCAGATTTGATTGGAATACATCTCCATTATGGTTCTCCATCTCAGATTTGATTGGAATACATCTCCATTATGGTTCTCTCCAGATTTGATTGGAATACATCTCCATTATGGTTCTCTCCAGATTTGATTGGAATACATCTCCATTATGGTTCTCTCCAGATTTGATTGGAATACATCTCCATTATGGTTCTCTCCAGATTTGATTGGAATACATCTCCATTATGGTTCTCTCCAGATTTGATTGGAATACATCTCCATTATGGTTCTCTCCAGATTTGATTGGAATACATCTCCATTATGGTTCTCTCCAGATTTGATTGGAATACATCTCCATTATGGTTCTCTCCAGATTTGATTGGAATACATCTCCATTATGGTTCTCTCCAGATTTGATTGGAATACATCTCCATTATGGTTCTCTCCAGATTTGATTGGAATACATCTCCATTATGGTTCTCTCCAGATTTGATTGGAATACATCTCCATTATGGTTCTCTCCAGATTTGATTGGAATACATCTCCATTATGGTTCTCTCCAGATTTGATTGGAATACATCTCCATTATGGTTCTCTCCAGATTTGATTGGAATACATCTCCATTATGGTTCTCTCCAGATTTGATTGGAATACATCTCCATTATGGTTCTCTCCAGATTTGATTGGAATACATCTCCATTATGGTTCTCTCCAGATTTGATTGGAATACATCTCCATTATGGTTCTCTCAGATTTGATTGGAATACATCTCCATTATGGTTCTCTCCAGATTTGATTGGAATACATCTCCATTATGGTTCTCTCCAGATTTGATTGGAATACATCTCCATTATGGTTCTCTCCAGATTTGATTGGAATACATCTCCATTATGGTTCTCTCCAGATTTGATTGGAATACATCTCCATTATGGTTCTCTCCAGATTTGATTGGAATACATCTCCATTATGGTTCTCTCCAGATTTGATTGGAATACATCTCCATTATGGTTCTCTCCAGATTTGATTGGAATACATCTCCATTATGGTTCTCTCCAGATTTGATTGGAATACATCTCCATTATGGTTCTCTCCAGATTTGATTGGAATACATCTCCATTATGGTTCTCTCCAGATTTGATTGGAATACATCTCCATTATGGTTCTCTCCAGATTTGATTGGAATACATCTCCATTATGGTTCTCTCCAGATTTGATTGGAATACATCTCCATTATGGTTCTCTCCAGATTTGATTGGAATACATCTCCATTATGGTTCTCTCCAGATTTGATTGGAATACATCTCCATTATGGTTCTCTCCAGATTTGATTGGAATACATCTCCATTATGGTTCTCTCCAGATTTGATTGGAATACATCTCCATTATGGTTCTCTCCAGATTTGATTGGAATACATCTCCATTATGGTTCTCTCCAGATTTGATTGGAATACATCTCCATTATGGTTCTCTCCAGATTTGATTGGAATACATCTCCATTATGGTTCTCTCCAGATTTGATTGGAATACATCTCCATTATGGTTCTCTCCAGATTTGATTGGAATACATCTCCATTATGGTTCTCTCCAGATTTGATTGGAATACATCTCCATTATGGTTCTCTCCAGATTTGATTGGAATACATCTCCATTATGGTTCTCTCCAGATTTGATTGGAATACATCTCCATTATGGTTCTCTCCAGATTTGATTGGAATACATCTCCATTATGGTTCTCTCATCTCCAGATTTGATTGGAATACATCTCCATTATGGTTCTCTCCAGATTTGATTGGAATACATCTCCATTATGGTTCTCTCCAGATTTGATTGGAATACATCTCCATTATGGTTCTCTCCAGATTTGATTGGAATACATCTCCATTATGGTTCTCTCCAGATTTGATTGGAATACATCTCCATTATGGTTCTCTCCAGATTTGATTGGAATACATCTCCATTATGGTTCTCTCCAGATTTGATTGGAATACATCTCCATTATGGTTCTCTCCAGATTTGATTGGAATACATCTCCATTATGGTTCTCTCCAGATTTGATTGGAATACATCTCCATTATGGTTCTCTCCAGATTTGATTGGAATACATCTCCATTATGGTTCTCTCCAGATTTGATTGGAATACATCTCCATTATGGTTCTCTCCAGATTTGATTGGAATACATCTCCATTATGGTTCTCTCCAGATTTGATTGGAATACATCTCCATTATGGTTCTCTCCAGATTTGATTGGAATACATCTCCATTATGGTTCTCATTTGATTGGAATACATCTCCATTATGGTTCTCTCAGATTTGATTGGAATACATCTCCATTATGGTTTGATTGGAATACATCTCCATTATGGTTCTCTCAGATTTGATTGGAATACATCTCCATTATGGTTCTCTCCAGATTTGATTGGAATACATCTCCATTATGGTTCTCTCCAGATTTGATTGGAATACATCTCCATTATGGTTCTCTCCAGATTTGATTGGAATACATCTCCATTATGGTTCTCTCCAGATTTGATTGGAATACATCTCCATTATGGTTCTCTCCAGATTTGATTGGAATACATCTCCATTATGGTTCTCTCCAGATTTGATTGGAATACATCTCCATTATGGTTCTCTCCAGATTTGATTGGAATACATCTCCATTATGGTTCTCTCCAGATTTGATTGGAATACATCTCCATTATGGTTCTCTCCAGATTTGATTGGAATACATCTCCATTATGGTTCTCTCCAGATTTGATTGGAATACATCTCCATTATGGTTCTCTCCAGATTTGATTGGAATACATCTCCATTATGGTTCTCTCCAGATTTGATTGGAATACATCTCCATTATGGTTCTCTCCAGATTTGATTGGAATACATCTCCATTATGGTTCTCTCCAGATTTGATTGGAATACATCTCCATTATGGTTCTCTCCAGATTTGATTGGAATACATCTCCATTATGGTTCTCTCCAGATTTGATTGGAATACATCTCCATTATGGTTCTCTCCAGATTTGATTGGAATACATCTCCATTATGGTTCTCTCCAGATTTGATTGGAATACATCTCCATTATGGTTCTCTCCAGATTTGATTGGAATACATCTCCATTATGGTTCTCTCCAGATTTGATTGGAATACATCTCCATTATGGTTCTCTCCAGATTTGATTGGAATACATCTCCATTATGGTTCTCTCCAGATTTGATTGGAATACATCTCCATTATGGTTCTCTCCAGATTTGATTGGAATACATCTCCATTATGGTTCTCTCCAGATTTGATTGGAATACATCTCCATTATGGTTCTCTCCAGATTTGATTGGAATACATCTCCATTATGGTTCTCTCCAGATTTGATTGGAATACATCTCCATTATGGTTCTCTCCAGATTTGATTGGAATACATCTCCATTATGGTTCTCTCCAGATTTGATTGGAATACATCTCCATTATGGTTCTCTCCAGATTTGATTGGAATACATCTCCATTATGGTTCTCTCCAGATTTGATTGGAATACATCTCCATTATGGTTCTCTCCAGATTTGATTGGAATACATCTCCATTATGGTTCTCTCCATTTGATTGGAATTCTCCATTATGGTTCTCTCCAGATTTGATTGGAATACATCTCCATTATGGTTCTCTCCAGATTTGATTGGAATACTTCTCCATTATGGTTCTTTCCAGATTTGATTGGAATACATCACCATTATGGTTCTCTCCAGATTTGATTGGAATACATCTCCATTATGGTTCTTTCCAGATTTGATTGGAATACATCTCCATTATGGTTCTCTCCAGATTTGATTGGAATACATCTCCATTATGGTTCTCTCCAGATTTGATTGGAATACATCTCCATTATGGTTCTCTCCAGATTTGATTGGAATACATCTCCATTATGGTTCTCTCCAGATTTGATTGGAATACATCTCCATTATGGTTCTCTCCAGTTCTCTCCAGATTTGATTGGAATACATCTCCATTATGGTTCTCTCCAGATTTGATTGGAATACATCTCCATTATGGTTCTCTCCAGATTTGATTGGAATACATCTCCATTATGGTTCTCTCCAGATTTGATTGGAATACATCTCCATTATGGTTCTTTCCAGATTTGATTGGAATACATCTCCATTATGGTTCTCTCCAGATTTGATTGGAATACATCTCCATTATGGTTCTCTCCAGATTTGATTGGAATACATCTCCATTATGGTTCTCTCCAGATTTGATTGGAATACATCTCCATTATGGTTCTCTCCAGATTTGATTGGAATACATCTCCATTATGGTTCTCTCCAGATTTGATTGGAATACATCTCCATTATGGTTCTTTCCAGATTTGATTGGAATACATCTCCATTATGGTTCTCTCCAGATTTGATTGGAATTCGCATTTGAGGATAGCATTGTAGACCCACTACAAGGTGATATAGGCACACATGGCATTTTCATTTCATCCACAAGTAATTTAATCAAACACACATATTTTTACATGACATATGTTGACAAACTGCACATTATTTAATTCATAAGACATTTGAACAGCATTTAATCTCAATCCAGGTATTTTATGCTCTGCGCCACCAGGTAAGCGCTCTGACATATTAAGCGCTCTTACATATACTGCCATGGCGGTATGGTCAGCCAGGAATAACGCCTGCCTTTTTAGCCTTCTTAGACATAATTAACATACGGGTAACTGGGTTATTCACCATGACTTCACCCACCCTCTTCATATACTGCATACTTCTGGGCCCATATTTACAATGTATACAAGACTATGAGTTCTGATCTCAGATCACTTTAGCTTTTTCAGATCATGAAAAATAAGACAAGTGTCTCAAAGCAGGAATTATATTGGGTGCGTTTTATTAAAAAGTTGAAGAGTACATTTTACAATGTACAATGTATTTTCAATGTATTTACAATGTATTTTCATTTCTACAATGTTTTATTTTTTACAGTTAGGTCAACATTCTTCATTTCTGACTGGACTTATGAATCTGGACGAAATAAACTCTCTTTTAGTATAGTGGATATGAGCATCAATTTTACATTATTTTTGAAAAGAAAAATGGTTCAAGAATATGTGGGATTGAACCTGTGAATCTGCAACCAGATCATTGACCTTCTGCGCCACCAGGGACTAGCTGAGACCTTGTGTTTTTCCCCCAATCTAATATTGTCAATCAGGACACGGCACACAACCACTGAGTTATTTAACAAGTTCCCTTTCTCTTTATATGCTGTGTACTTGTAATATTGTTTTTTGTGATTTTACTCTTTACTCAATATACAATGTGAGCAAATGAGGTGAGATAAAGGAGGTAAAGGCAATAAATAGGCCATGGTGGTGAAGTAAATACAGTATAGCAATTAAAACACTGGAATGGTAGATTTGACAGTAGATGAGTGTGCAAAGTAGACATACTGAGGTGCAAAGGAGCAAAATAAATAAATGAATAAATACAGTAGGGGAAGAGGTAGTTGTTTGGGATATTTATATATGGGCTATGTACAGGTGCAGTGATCTATGAGCTGCTCTGACAGCTGGTGCTTAAAGCTAGTGAGGGAGATAAGTGTTTCCAGTTTCAGAGATTTTTGTAGTTCGTTCCAGTCATTGGCAGCAAAGAACTGGAAGGAGAGGCGGCCAAAGAAAGAATTGGTTTTGGGGGTGACTAGAGAGATATACCTACTGGAGGATGCTACGGGAGGGTGCAGCTATGGTGACCAGCGAGCAGAGATAAGGCGGGACTTTACCTAGCAGGGTCTTGTAGATGACCTGGAGCCAGTGGAAGCGAGGGCCAGCAAACGAGAGAGTACAGGTCACAGTGGTGGGTAGTATATGGGGCTTTGGTAACAAAATGGATGGCACTGTGATATACTGCATCCAATTAGGGTGTTGGAGGCTATTTTGTAAATGACATCGCCAAAGTCGAGGATCGGTAAGATGATCAGTTTTACAAGGGTATGTTTGGCAGCATAACGTAACGTTAGCTAGCGAGCCAGGCAGCTAACATTAGCTAGCTAGCTAACAGTACGCTTTAACTTGAAATTAAAATGACTTTCTGACAAAATTAGAAATGTGTAATATATGAAAATGTAGCTAGCTAGACTATCTTACCCGTATACATGGATGGACACTTCTCCCTCTGTCACAGACAGAGGGAGGTTGCCCTTAGTTTGAAGATGTATAAAACACCTGTCTCCGGATTACAACAGCCTTCAGTGTGTTCTCTTGTTAGCTATCATACTCTAATTCCACTGATTTCAAAACTCGGTCCTCCAGAAAGTGGAGAGCAACACTTTTGCAGTTCTACTAATTTATATCCTTAAAAACGCAGCGTTAGAAAGGATTACCTACACATACTGACCAGCTCATGTTATAGACAGCAGAGAGCTACATGGCAGACCAATCAGAACTCATCTCTCGGCATGTCCAGCCCATCCATTATCTCAGCCAATCATGGCTAGTGGGAAGGTGCCTGTCTTTTTCCGTGGCTAAACCAACGAGGCTGGTAATTTAACTATTTTATTCGTATTTACAGATGGCATACAAGTATGTTATTAAGGCACATGAAAGTTCACATGTTCCAGAAGGCATTTCTGCCAAAAAACACATTTTGATAAAAAGTAAATGTATGTTCAAACTGCTCTCCTGTGAAGTAGTGACGCATGACATATGCCTAGTTTCGTGAAATGAGTCACATATGGTGATCAAATGTTCTATGAATTAAATATAAATTACATGTGTCCTTCAATCACTTTCAGATGCGAATTGCCATTATATCTCTAGAGAAACATAATGGCGATATTTTCCTATCTGCTTTCTTGTGTTTTATGGACATTTACACATTTGCATGCTGAGAATGTTGTGGTAATATTAGGTAAAACAACAACAAAATATAACATTTTCTAAATGTTCTGAGGACCTCAAAGAGAAGTTAAATGTATATTAGTTGAATATCAATGGAATATTAAGTTAAAACTTTGCTATGCTTCAAACATGCTACGAACGTCATAAATACAGCCTTTTTGGAAAATTGTGGAACATTGTGGTAATGTTCTATGCAACCTATATGAATATCAAAATAATATTGTTGCAACATCCCAGACAACTCCCATAACTGAATTAAATGTTCTGGGACCTTTTAAAGAACTTAGACCAGGTGTTCTGTCAACATGCTTACAACATAGGAATGTCCTGTGTAACCCAACATTGTATGAATGTCATCACAACTGAGCATATTTTGTGTTTTGAAAACCTATCTTCTGCAATGTACCCATACTGTTCTCACAACCCAATTAATCTAATGAAACATTCTGGGAACATTTAAAGAACAGAATGTTATACTGTATAAAACCCTAACTAGAACTTGATGGGAATCTTAGCTAATGTTCTGGCAATGTTCCCGGTTTGCCGGGGAGTTGTTTGTAGTTATTTCATGAACCGAAATGTCTTTGAGGTGCAGTGATAGATACCTGTTTGAGGGTGCGCTCCATGTCGATGCCCTGGTTCCATGGGGCAGCGGGGTTGGCCAGACAGTCCCCAGCGTTCCCCCTGCGAGAGATGTCCACTTTCTGCCTACGCAGGTTCCTGAAGGCCTCCGCCATCACCATCACACCGTCGTAGGTCAAAGCCGACGTGTACTGGCGAACAGGAGTGAAGCGTCAGGTGTGTGTGATGGAGGGATGGGGTGTGTGTGATGGAGGGATGGGGAGTGTGTGATGGAGGGATGGGGTGTGTGTGATGGAGGGATGGGGTGTGTGATGGAGGGATGGGGTGTGTGTGCTCACCCATGTGACTATGAAAAGAGACAAAGGTTTCTGCGTGTGTGTACAGTATACATAGTCTGGGTACCAGACGTTTTAGTTAACATTCTACTCCACTTTGGGAAATGACAGGAGTGGCAAGAAGTAATATGTAATAGCCGAACAGAGAAAGTAACCAGGATACTGTATACTGGGCATTAAAAATATACTTTTTCAAAATGCCTGTAATGCAGCAAGGTACATTGTTGACTAACTCTCTCGCCATGTGATGCCAAATTCATTAGCAATCACCTAACAATAACCCCGTCTTAAAGAACTAGTTTAGAGAGAAAGAGAGATTTAGTAATGCGTTATAGATGAAGGCAGTAACAGTGTAGCCAATCACATCAGTTTGTCATGGCTCATATCAGGATCAGTTTGGCCAGGACCAGGCAGAGCTTAAACAATCAGTGTGCTGCTGACAGACACAGTGGATGGTGTGAGAGAGAGAGAGAGAGAGAGAGAGAGAGAGAGAGAGAGAGAGAGAGGAAAAGAGGTCTGAGTGTTTAGTCTACTGTAGCACAGAGTGGGCCTGGAATCAGTTATCCAATGTGGGAGAGTTAATTTAATCTTCACTCTGGTCTGGGAAAATCCTTATTGGAGAGTTAATTTAACGTTCAACCCTGGCCTGGGAAAATCTTTATTGGAGAGTTAATTTAACCTTCACTCTGGCCTGGGAAAATCCTTATTGGAGAGTTAATTTAACTTTCACTCTGGCCTGGTAAAATCTTTATTGGAGAGTTAATTTAACCTTCACTCTGGCCTGGGAAAATCCTTATTAGAGAGTTCATTTCATCTTCACTCTGGCCTGGGAAAATCTTTATTGGAGAGTTAATTTAACCTTCACTCTGGCCTGGGAAAATCTTTATTGGAGAGTTAATTTAACCTTCACTCTGGCCTGGGAAAATCCTTATTGGAGAGTTAATTTAACCTTCACTCTGGCCTGGGAAAATCTTTATTGGAGAGTTAATTTAACCTTCACTCTGGCCTGGGAAAATCCTTATTAGAGAGTTCATTTCATCTTCACTCTGGCCTGGGAAAATCTTTATTGGAGAGTTAATTTAACCTTCACTCTGGCCTGGGAAAATCCTTATTAGAGAGTTCATTTCATCTTCACTCTGGCCTGGGAAAATCTTTATTGGAGAGTTAATTTAACCTTCACTCTGGCCTGGGAAAATCCTTATTAGAGAGTTCATTTCATCTTCACTCTGGCCTGGGAAAATCTTTATTGGAGAGTTCATTTCATCTTCACTCTGGCCTGGGAAAATCCTTCTCATTAACACCACTCTCCTTCCACCCTTGTTCATTTCAGCTCTCTGTGGGGGCCACGGTGTGTGTGTGTGTGTGTGTGTGTGTGTGTGTGTGTGTGTGTGTGTATGGACCACCAACCCTGTGCCAGGAGTGGACAAGCTGCCTACACCAACAAGGGTCAAGGCGGGCAATAAACAGTTTGATAACCAACGCTGATGCCACCCACTCCCTGGGCATGAAGGCTGGCACAAACTGGTACATGTTTGGCAATGGTAAGAGTCTGGGCACTTAAATAGAAGAGGGACAGTCCTGCCAAGGAGTTATGAATGGGGAGAGGAGGGTGTTGTAGCTGTTTTGACCAGGGGTGTCAAACTCATTTTGCCCCGGGGGTCGCATTCGGTCTTCAACGAGGTCCGGAGGGCCGCACTGAAAATGTTATATATTTCTTTGTGAGCAAAATTGATAAAAATGGTCCTCTATCTATTGTTTTTGGAATTTACCATGCTCCTTGACTGTCTAGTTTTAATTGTATTGATTATCAGTAGGCTGTACACAGGAAAGAAACTATATGAATGTAGGTCCATTATAATTTCTACACAGTTTCCACTTGCTTTTAGTTATTTTAAAGTATAATGAGTTCGTCCCCCACCATTCACCATTTTTTTTGTTGTATTTTTATTTTTTTACTCAAACCACCCGCAGGCCAAGTTCCATAATACTACAAGTCATAACCAACCTACAAATCACAACACATCCAAAGTGTGGTTATAATGAAATACTGCCTTGGTTCGTGGACCTGGGAAGGTGCTATCTAGAACCTAAAAGAGTTCTTCGGCCGTCACCATAGGAGAACCCTTTGAAGAACCCTTTTTGGTTCCAGTTAGAAACCTTTTGGTTCCAAGTACAATCATATTGTGTTCCATGTAGAACCCTTTCCACAACGGCTTCTACATGGCTCTCAAAAGAGTTCTAACTGGAACCAAAAAGAGTTCTACCTGGAACCAAAAAAGGTTATCCTATGGGAACAGCTGAATAACCATTTTGGATAGTTTATTCACTCTATAGTGCACTACGTTTGACCAAAACTCTCCTTGGGCCGTATGTTTGACATCCCTGATCTAGACTGTGACCAGAACACTGTTGGGCTCCACTAATTACAAAATAAAAAAACTATGGATGGTGCTACTGTACACCAGAAGGGCTGTTTGGTAGGGAGAACATTGGAATGGTTTTACCAATTTCACTTTAGATTCTGACATTTATTCACGTTTCTCCAAAGATCAAATTTCAAAGTTGCTCCAAACATCAAATTTCAAAGTGTTTTTGACACCCTTCATTCGTCTTGCTCAAGCCAGTACATTTTCTTGAAACCTCACATTTTCAAAGGTTTTGGAAAGGGTTAAAACATTACATTTAGGCATGGCTGAGTTAAGATAGGCTAGGAGGATAATAAAAATAAAATGAATATCTACCACTGGGGACAGAACACGAGACCTTCAGATCAGGAGTAATGGGATTATGCCCGTTCACCACCCCTGTCCACAACGCAAAACCCAAGCCCACTTCATGGAAATAGCACTGTTGCCCCTAGTGGCCGGTTTTGAAGGCATTTCCCGACGTCCTCAGGACATAGACAGATGTTCAATTTTGAAGTCAATCTTGAGTGATCTGCATGGATATTGGAGCAAAAACACAAGCATACACACACACTGCGCGTCGTGGCACAGCAGTATAGCTTAAATCTGTCAGTCCGTCACATCCTCGCAGCTAGGGCCAATGGCCCCCAGGGTGGGCCAACAACAGTGCTGATGATGATGCCCCCTCCATACCATCTCTCTCCTACCTACCCCCCACTCGCTCGCTCTCTCTCCCTCCATCACTCCCTCCTTCTCCCATCTATTCCTAGGAAATGCATCTCAGATCAGCCCTCAGAGATTCTGACTCATGACGCACTGATGTGTCCGGGTGGTAGGTGACTGCTGGTCACAGAGCCCCTTAAAGGGAGAGTTTATAATATTTTCAACATTTTAGATTATTTTCAATTTCTCTTTGATGTTTCATCCAAACCATTTTAAGTTCCTTAGCTGGTTAATTAGCAACGTCCAGAATCTTCTGGATATCATTTTTAGAGCATGGGTCCAGTACATTTCAAGTGCATCAGGACAGCTAAAATGCAGTCAGTCAGCCAGCTATTCAGTCAGTCAGCCAGCCAGCCAGCCAGCCAGCCAGTCAGTCAGTCAGTCAGTCAGTCAGTCAGTCAGTCAGAACTAGAGGTTATCTACTGAAGAATTGTATTGACTCGGGCTCAGCTCTGTTAAATCCTCCATGGGTTCTATCCCCCATGCCTTAGAGGAGAGATACAGGAGAGAACCTTAGGGGAGAAGACCTTACTCCAGGCATGGTGTACATTCGGGGGGCTGTCGCTCTTCAGCAAATGGGGGAAAGGCATGACATTAGAGGAGACTTAATCCCAGTCAGGGTGTTACCTTTGGGGGGCTGTCGGAGCCTGGGTACTCCCTCTGGTCCAGCTTGTTCCAGCGCTGCATCAGCTTGATGACCATGGGGTTGCTGAAGTCCACTAGCTGGAAGCCTGACACGTTGGCCCCGCCATGCATGAAGCGCTCGAGGTTGATGTCCTTAAAACCCTGGGGAGAGAGAGAGAGAAATACATCAATGGAGAGAAGTAAGGAGAATGAGGAAGGCATGCAAAAGGTAGATGGAAAGAGGGAGAGAAATAAACAGAAGGGGAGGGAGAGAGAGAAAGAGAGGCAGAGCATTATGTTATACCGCAACAAAAAAGGACACCAGACAGTTCTTTCCCCTAGCCTTTTCTAAGATCTGGGATCACCGGCTGAGCCTGAATTGTGTCGACGCCCTGCTTCTGCAGCAGAGGGGTGGTAAGAAGGATTGTGCCAACAGTAATCTCTCCCAGCCCAGTGCTCTGATGCCTCCAGTACTGTCACACACACACACACAGTCACTCACATGTAGATGCACACACACAAACACTGAGCTGTCCTGTTCTGGACATCATTAATACACTGTCACTGTGGAAATGGGCTGAATACTAATTACATAGACGTGGAGAGAGAGAGAGAGAGAGAGAGAGAGAGAGAGAGAGAGAGAGACAGAGACAGAGAGAGAGAGACAGACAGAGAGAGAGAGACAGAGAGAGAGAATGAGAGAGAAATGGTGTAGTCAAGACATGCCAGGATTTTTTTTCCTCACCAAGTTAGCCATGATGTAATGGTAGCCTTTGACATGTTTTCCGACACTGACAATCTGCGAGAGAAGGGAGGAAGAAGCGTTAGAGAAACATTAAGTCAACCCGACTGGAAAGGGACAAACGTTCGACAAACGTTGAGTGAACCCGACTGGATTAGCATTAGCAAGCTTAATTGGCTGTCAGTTGAATGACACCCCAGTGTGTGCGGCTTGGCATCGCGTCAACATTGTCTTTCATGGGGAGAAATCAGACGTGCAGGCTGTCTAAACAAATGAGTAGGCATCCGGATGAGTGCCACACGAGGAGATAGACAGACAGACAGACAGACACTATCTGAGGCCAGGTAGTAGGGAATATGAAAATGCTCCTGCCATGGAGAGAGAGACAGAGAATGTTCATTGATCCATTGAACACAAGCAGATCTCAGATAGCTAAACAGACATTGAACTGAAGACAGCTGCTAAACCCTAACCATAAACGTAGCCCTTACTTTTACCTTAACTTCTTGGTGACAGGGGGCAGTATTGAGTAGCTTGGATGAATAAGGTGCCCAGAGTAAACTGCCTGCTACTCTGTCCCAGATACTAATATATGCATATTATGATTCGTATTGGATAGAAAACACTCTGAAGATTCTAAAACTATTTGAATGATGTCTGTGAGTATAACATAACTCATATGGCAGGCGAAAACCTGAGACAAATCCAACCAGGAAGTGAGAAATCTGAGGTTTGCAGTTTCATTTAAGTGATTGCCTATCCAATATGCTGTGTCTATGCGGCCAGATTGCACTTCCCAAGGCTTCCAGCAGATGTCATCAGTCTTTAGAAAGTTGTTTGAGGCTTCTATTGTGGAAGGAAGAGCTATTTCAATAAGTGGACTAAGCTGTGGCCAATCAGTTGTTTACTGCGCTGTCACGCGGGTGCGCCGTTCCTTCTTTTTCCTCTGTAATGAACACGCTATTGTCCGGTTGGAATATTATTGAAGATTCATTATAAAAAGTCCCTAAGGATTGATTGTAAACCTCTTTTGACATGTTTCTACAAACTGTAATGGAACTCTTTCGACTTCGTCTGGATTTTGCGCTCGCGCATTGTGCCTTTGGAATAGTGAACTAAACGCGCGAACAAAACAGAGGCATTTGGACAAAATTATGAAGGTAATTGAAAAAAACAAACATTTCTTGTGGAAGTGGGAGTCCTGGGAGTGCATTCCGACGAAGATCAGCAAAGGTAAGTGAAGATTTATAATGCTATTTATGACTTTTGTTGACTCCACAATTTGGCAGGTAACTGTATGGCTTGCTTTTGTGTCTGAACGCTGTTCTCAGATGATTGAATATTGTGCTTTTGCCATTAAGCTTTTTAAAATCTGACACAGCGGTTGCATTAAGAACAAGTTTATCTTTAATTCTATGTAAAACGTATCTTTCATCAAAGTTTATGATGAGTATTTCTGTTATTTGATGTGGCTCTCTGCAATTTCTCCGGATGTTTTGGAGGCATTTCTGAACATGGCGCCAATGTAAACTGAGGTTTTTGAATATAAATATGAACTTGATCGAACAGAACATACATGTATTGTGTAACATTGAGTCCTGGGAGTATCATCTGATGAAGATTGTCAAAGGTTAGTGATTCATTTGATCTATATTTCTGCTTTTTGTGACACCTCTCTTTGGTTGGAGAATGCTTTCTGTGACTAGTTGCTGACCTAACATAATGATATGTTCAGCTTTCGCTGAAAAGCCTTTTTGAAATCGAACACTGTGGTTGGATTAACAAGAAGTGTATCTTTAAAATGGTGTAAAATACTTGTATGGTTGAGGAATTTTAATTATGAGATTTCTGTTGTTTTGAATTTGGAGCCCTGCAAGTTCACTGGCTGTCGGCGAGGTGGGACGCTAGTGTCCCGAACGATCCCAGTGAGGTTAACCACATCCCTAGCCTAACCCTTACCTCAACAATTTTAAATGTCAACTTCAATGGGGTAACCTCAGAGTTGGGATATCCCAAGGATCCCAGATAGGGGTGACCCTGTTGCTTATGTCACCCTGTAGTATGACTTGGCTTATAGATGATTTGTGAGGTACAGTATCAATGTAGTGATGATGAAGACTTTTTAAATGTTCAGTAAAGCATTCATTGTTGTTTGTTTAAAGTTTTAGCCTAATGTGTTTGAATGCACTGCTAACAAATACAATCTGTTTCCACTAGCTGTGCTCCATTCTCCTAAAATGCTAGCCAGATTTTTCTGAACATTGCTAAATGACAAGGTAACGAAACAAAAAATGGTTTGGAAACAATAACACTAGAGGGAAGTTGAAAATAAGCTATGCTAAAGAAAAGTGAATTTACCCTTACTAAAATTGGGACCATTCAAAAAACTAGTTTTTACCACTGCATCCCTGGTGAACACAAGATACTACTGAATACCAATGTGTATATTAGATGTGACCTGCTGATTAAGATTAAGTTGTGTGTACTGACGCCTACTGAGATACAATGGGAACTGTTGGAGGTGAGCCCGGCTCCCACAAAAGCACACCACACACACATACTGACTCGCACACACTCACATAAACACTGAGTCGTTAGCACAGTGACAGATGCCGGAGCTGAAATTTGCTAAATAATTGAAACGTGAGATAGAGATACTGGTTGCCTGGGGGATGGTGGATGAGTACACTATGAAACAGAGAAGGGGGTTATTCGGTTTGTAACTCTGACTACATATAGGCAACTGAGTGGCGCCAGAAGCTATTCAAACATTCTACAATTTGACCTACTAGACTGAATATACCTAAACCTGAATGATTATGTAAAATATGACAATTGTGTTCGGTACAATATGCACCATCTCAGATTGTACCACAAAATATTAATGAATCATGTTTGCAGCTAATTAATTCAACTTAATTCAAATAAGCACTCTAGAACTGTAAAATCCACTGCAGGTCTCAAATTGAAATGAAAGAAAGTGTTTCCTCTAGTCATTTTCGTTACCAAATGGTTCTGTCACCTGTTTTAGACTGTATAGATGAATTGATTAATTGATTTCATTGATTGATTGACCTACTCCAGTATGTTGGTGAGCCTCTTGAACTCCTTAACTGCCCAGCAGCCTAACTGCCTAACTCCCTAACTGCCTAACTCCCTAACTGCCCAGCAGCCTAACTGCCTAACTCCCTAACTGCCCAGCAGCCTAACTGCCTAACTCCCTAACTCCCTAACTGCCTAACTCCCTAACTGCCCAGCAGCCTAACTGCCTAACTCCCTAACTGCCTAACTCCCTAATTGCCTAACTCCCTAATTGCCTAACTCCCTAACTGCCTAACTCCCTAACTCCCTAACTCCCTAACTGCCTAACTCCCTAACTGCCTAACTCCCTAATTGCCTAACTCCCTAACTGCCTAACTCCTGCCTAACTGCCTAACTCCCTAACTGCCTAACTCCCAAACTGCCCAGCTGCCTAACTCCCTAACTGCCCAGCTGCCCAACTGCCTAACTCGCTATCTGCCTTAATTACCTTTTTCTTTCTTCCTGCCTGCCTGCCATGACTGATTGGCTGACTGATCTCACCTGCTCCAGCATGTTGGTGAGCCTCTCGGCCTCCAGGTCGATGACAAACTTCTTCTCCTGCCGTCGGTCCAGGTCCTCCAGGAGGCGCCGGTAGGCAGCGTCGTCGAAGCTCTCCACACAGATGGCGCTCACCTGCCAGCTGTTCTGGCCCGCCTTCTCCATGATGGCCTGCAGTATGGCGTACCCTGAGGGACAAGACCAACCACCAATCAGATCACAGAATTTCATTCCAATAATTTATTTAGCTACATAGTGACAATTAATTAATATTTTACTGCAGTGGGCTAAATCAAGGTCACAGTGTTTCTTGGTAGTCTTAAACAAATCTACTTTGAAACAGAAGTATACACCTCACACATATGGTTATGGGCTTACAAAAAATAAGACACCTGTACCATGTCAGATATAGAGTTGAAATGTATCCAATTTTGAGTTTGCATCCCAATATTACACTTTATATACATCACTGAAGACTGGAATATAACAAAACCGTTTGACATAAAAACACAGGATTTTCTACGGGTTTATAGAAATAATGTGTATTAACTATGAAATTATGAAAAATATTAATAACATTACACCCGAGGCCACTAGGTCATTTGACTGCAGGAAAAGACAACAACATTTGCATATTGAATGCACAACAGTCAGATGCATTGCACCATCACATCTGCACTACAATCATTTACAGTGTTGGTCCCAAATCAGCACGGAGTGGGTCTCATATTAGGATTCTGCACTTATAATCTGCTCTCCTTTCAGGGTTAGGGTCAATTCAGTCAGACTAAATGCCAACCCTGCTTCCTATTGGCTGGGAAATGATTGAGTGATATTACTGAGTACTACCAATATCATAAAACTGAAACCACAATCTAAAAACCCTGGCTTCACAAAAACAACAAGCATGCAAGAAGAAGAACCACAAGAAACCCTGCATCCAAGAAGAGCTTTTCTATCTGTGTTGAATTAAGAGTTCTAACCCTTTGCTCCTATGCCAATTCTTCAAACTAGTCCCACAGCAAACCCCCTGTTTTTGAGTAGATGGCCTAGTCTCTTTGATTAGAGACTGGTAGAGTGGGAGGAACCACATGGTGTTTAGAGGGGGGACTCTGGGCTGCTGGGACCAGATGAGGCCTTGTGTAAATAGAGGGACGATAGAGGGGTGAGAGGAAGTCAGGGGAGCCCCGCCCAGCGTCTCCTGTCTTCTCTCCAACAGGAACAGATGTCCCACTTAAACGGACCCTCCTGGTGGCAATCACAAGCTGGCAACCTTTCTCCCTCTGCTCCCAATTAGTAGATTAACCTGTGCTCGAGTATCCACGTCTGGCTCAACCCCCCTTTTTCACTCTCTCTCTGTGCACCCTATTAGAGTGAGTGAGTGAGTGAGTGAGTGAGTGAGTGAGTGAGTCAGTCAGTCAGTCAGTCAGTCAGTCAGTCAGTCAGTCAGTCAGTCAGTCTGTCAGTCAGTCAGTCAGTCAGTCTGTCTGTCTGTCTTTGCCAGGAGGACAAGGAGGATGGTAGGTCACACACTGCCACTGCTTCAGCTTCAACACACACCCGTCAGGGCTGGGACTACCTGGATATGTTCAAAAATAAACTCAAATGTTTGTTTTCCTTTCAGAGGGCTGCCGTGCTTCTAGCTCTTAGGAAACTTTGCAGTGTTTTGTTTTTGTATGTATTATTTCTTACATTATTGTAATTACATACAGCAGGGGAAAACTATTGGATATCAGAGCAGCGGTAACTCACCAGCACTACCAGCATTACGCCCAGGAATACGACTTTCCCTAAGCAAATCCTTTGTTCACAACCCACAGTGTTTTGAACTGATTCCAGAGGCCGATCCAAAACACCGCTGGAGGAGGAGAGGTACTCAGAGGTCATCTAGTCTGACTTAGGAGGCACGCAAACCACCCACCGCTTCCGAGTATATTACTCACTGATGTTCAATCTCTGGATAATAAAGTTGACGAGCTCAGAGCGAGGGTTTCTTTCCAGAGAGATATCAGGGATTGTAACATACTCCGTTTCACTGAAACATGGCTCTCTCGGGATATACGGGGTCGGTCCAGCGAGTTGGGTTCTCAGTTCATTGCGCAGACAGGAAAAAATATCTCTCAGGGAAGAAGAAGGGCAGGGGTGTATGTTTCATGATTAACAACTTATGCTGGAATTGTAACAAAATACAGGATCTCAAGTCCTTTTGTTCACCCAACCTAGAATACGTCACAATCAAACACCGACCGTATTATCTCTCAAGAGAATAGTCTTCAGTTAAAGTCACAGCAGTGTACAGTTGAAGTCGGAAGTTCACATACACTTAGGTTGGAGTACTTTTCAACCACTCCACAAATTTCTTGTTAACAAAATATAGTTTTGGCAAGTCGGTTCGGACATCTACTTTGTGCATGACACAAGTTATTTTTTGAAAAATTGATTACAGACAGATTATTTCACTTAATCACAATTCCAGTGGGTCAGAAGTTTACATACGCCAAGTTGACTGTGCCTTTAAACAATTTGGAAAATTCCAGAAAATTATGTCATGGTTTTAGAAGCTTCTGTTAGGCTAATTGACATCATTTGAGTCAATTAGAGGTGTAGCTGTGGATGTATTTCAAGGCCTACCTTCAAAATCAGTGCCTCTTTGCTTGACATCATGGGAAAATCAAAAGAACTCAGCCAAGACCTCAGAAAAAAATTGTAGACCTCCACAAGTCTGGTTCATCCCTGGGAGCAATTTCCAAACGCCTGATAGTATCATGTAAATCTGTACAAACAATAGTATGCAAGTATAAACACCATGGGACCACGTCATACCGCTCAGGAAGGAGATGCGTTCTGTCTCGTAGAGATGAATGTACTTTGGTGTGAAAAGTGCAAATCAATCCCAGAACAACAGCAAAGGACCTTGTGAAGATGCTGGAGGAAACAGGTACAAAAGTATCTATATCCACAGTAAAACGAGTCCTGTATCGACATAACCTGAAAGACTGCTCAACAAGGAAGAAGCCACTGCTCCAAAACCGTCATAAAAAGGCAGACTACTGTTTGCAAATGCACATGGGGACAAAGATCATACTTTTTGGAGAAATGTCTTCTGGTCTGATTAAACAAAAATAGAACTGTTTGGCCATAATGACGATCATTATGTTTGGAGGAAAAGGGGGACGCTTGCAAGCTGAAGAACACCATCCCAACCGTGAAGCACGGGGGTGGCCGCATCATCTTGTGGGGGTGCTTTGCTGCAGGAGGGACTGGTGCACTTCACAAAATAGATGGCATCATGAGGAAAGAAAATTATGTGGATATATTGATGCAACATCAGTCAGGAAGTTAAAGCTTGGTCACAAATGAGTCTTGCAAATGGACAATGATCTCAAGCATACTTCCAAAGTTGTGGCAAAATGGCTTTAGGAAAACAAAGTCAAGGTATTGGAATGACCATCGCAAAGCTCTGACCTCAATCCCATAGAATAGTTTAGGGCAGAAGTGAAAAAAAGTGTGTGCGAGCAAGGAGGCCTACATACCTGACTCAGTTACACCAGCTCTGACAGGAGGAATGGGACAAAATTCACCCAACTTATTGTGGGAAGCTTGTGGAAGGCTACCTGAAACGTTTGACTCAAGTTAAACAATTGAAAGGCAATGCTACCAAATACTAATTGAGTGTATATAAACTTCTGATCCAAGTTGAAGGTGATTAAAGAAATAAAAGCTGAAATAAATCATTATTTCTACTATTATTCTGACATGTCACATTGTTAAAATAAAGTGGTGATCATAACTGACCTAAGTCAGGGAATTTTTACAAGGATTAATTGTCAGGAATTGTGAAAACCTGAGTTTAAATGTATTTGGCTAAAATGTATGTAAACTTCTGACTTCAACTGTAGATGGCAGCATTCGCACAAAACTGAAAGTGCGAACCACCGCATTTAACCATGACAAAGTGACAGGGAATATGGCAGAATACAAAAAGTGTAGTTATTCCTTCCGCAAGGCAATCAAACAGGCAAAACATCAGTATAGAGACAAAGTGGTCGCAATTCAACCGCTCAGACACGAGACGTATGTGGCAGGGTCTACAGACAATCACGGACTGCAAAATGAAAACCACTCACATCGCGGACACTGACATATTGCTTCTGGACAAGCTAAATACCTTCTTCGCCCGCTTTAAGGATAAAGCAGTGCCACCGACGCGGCCCGCTACCAAGGACTGTGGGCTCTCCTTCTCCGTAGCCGTCGTGAGTAAGATATTTAACTGTGTTAACCCTTGCAAGGCTGGGTTAATGTGGATAGGAGGGAGCACCCCCCTATCCACATCGACGGGACCGCAGCGGAGAAGGTGGATAGTTCCTCGGCGTACACTTAACTGACAAACTGAAATGGTCCACCAACACAAACAGTGTGGTCAAGAAGGCTCAACGGCGCCTCTTCAACCTCAGGAGGCTTGGCACCTAAAACCCTTACAAACTTTTACATCACCGCCTGGTATGGCAACTGCAGCGCCAGCAACCACATGGCTCTCCAGGTGGTGTGGTGTGCCCAACGCATCACTGAGGGCTAACTACCTGCCCGATGTCACAGCCTGTTCACCCCGCTATCATTCAGAAGGCTAGGTCAGTACAGGTGCATCAAAGCTGGGGCAGAGAAACTGGAAAAACAGCTTCTATCTCAAGGCCATCAGACTGTTAAACAACCATCACTAGCACATTAGAGGCTGTTGCCTATAAACATAGACTTGAAATCACTGGCCACTTTAATACATGGAACACTAGTCACTTTAATAACGTTTACATATTTTCCATTACTCGTCTCATATGTATATACTGTATTCTATTCTATTCTACTGTATCTTAGTCTTTGCCGCTCTGACATTGCTCGTCCATATATTTACATACCCAGACTATTTGCATTGCCCCCCTTCCCCTCTCTGGATCGCTGCTACTCTCTGTTATTATCTATGCATCGTCACTTTAATAACTCTACCTACATGTACATATTACCTCAATTACCTCGACACCGGTACCCCCGCACATTGACTCTGTACCGGTACCCCATGTATATTTTAGGCATCTTCTTAAAACTGCATTGTTGGTTAAGGGCTTGTAAGTAAGCATTTCACTGTAAGGTCTACTACACCTGTTGTATTCGGCGCATGTGACAAATACAATTTGATTTGATTTGATACTTAGATTTGTGTATATTGGGTATATATTGTGAAATGGTTAAATATTACTTGTTAGATATTACCGCACTGTTGAAGCTGGAAACAATGCGGTAATAACACCTGCTAAACACGTGTATGTGACCAACAAAATGTGATTTGATTTGAGATATATTGTGTGCTGAAATCCTTGGGCATTTTAAAGAGTTTCCAATAGTGACTTTTTAAAATTCCATCCCTGGCTTATGTTCATTAGTAACCTGACCACCCATCCACATCACTCTGCCAAAAGGTTATGCTCACTAGAGTCTCTTTCCACAATGAATATATGGAGTGATCAATAGAGCAGAGGAATTAAATTCAGGATTAGTCATCAGGCAAGTTCATTAGGGCACATAAAAAAACGTTTAAAACCTCTTGCAACGGAAAACAAATGACGACAATTCTGCAACGATACTAGTTTTGTGCTTTGTATATGTCCTATAGTCTATAAGCAACCTGGCTGTGGTCCTATAGTATATAGACAGATCTAATGACTAGTTGGCTAGTGGCCCATCTATCCATATGGCTGTGATTACAGTGTTTCAGTCAGAGCCAGGTGCAGCTTCTCTCCTCATGTCAGTGACATCACTGTAATTACACACTGGAGAATAAAGCAAAGCCCATTATGAGCCCTGTGAACAACTGACCTAAGTGCAGGCGCATACAGTATAGATGATGCACAAAAACACACACACATACACATGCATGAACACGCATGCATAAACAAAAACACACACACAAGCCCTTCCCCCACACACGTGGTGCGACCTACGGCAGACACCAAACAGCCCAGAGCAGCAAAAGTCATTCCTTTCTATGTAACGTAACAAAATCCTATCATGTTCTATTCGCAATCACAGGCATTCCACCTATACCAGCCCCACAAGCCCCACCAACCAGAGATGAGTGCTACGGCCGGTTTGCCTTTCTTTCCGCCTACCCGTCACTGATTACCAGCTGATAAATCTGTAGCCTGGAGCTGTGTGTGGAGCAGCAGCCAGCCACAATCAGCATCAGTGTCAGAGCAATAGCTGCCTGCCTGTCTGCACTACAGAACAGCACAGAGTACAGTCCCCCCCCCCACCCCTCATTGCACATAGGAGGCAGTGATTATATGGACTGCATGTCATTCAATGAGCTCTTGTCTACTGCAGTAAACGAGTGAGAGAAAGAGAGTGATGGAGAGGGGATGAATAGAGTCCAGTGGAGAGAGAGAGCATGTGATATTCCTCCTGAGAGACCTAAACTTTTAAACTGAGTCACTCATCATGACCTGGAGACCCCGCTATTTGCTGAGCAGAGACAGATAGAGAGTCTGTGTGTGTGTGTGTGTGAGAGAGAGAGAGAGAGAGAGAGAGAGAGAGAGAGAGATAGAGAGAGAGAAAGCATTATCATTAACAGCAGACTTGTACATTTCCTCAGTGAAAACAATGTACTGAGCAAATGTCAAATTGCGTATTTACCAAATTACCGTACGGCAGACCACGTATTCACCCTGCACACCCTAATTGAGTAAAAAAGGCAAAGTCTTCTCATGCTTTGTTGATTTCTATTTGGCATGAGGGTCTGCTATACAAATGGATAGAAAGTGTTGTTATGAAATCCATGTACACAAACAACAAGTGTGCGGTTAAAATTGGCAAAAACAAACACATTTCTTTCCACAGGGTTGTGGAGTGAGACAGGGATGCAGCTTAAGCCCCACCCTCTTCAACATATATATCAACAAATTGGCGAGGGCACTAGAACAGCCTGCAGCACGCGGCCTCACCCTACTAGAATCTGAAGTCAAATGTCTACTGTTTGCTGATGATCTGGTGCTTTAGTCCCCAACCAAGGAGGGCCTACAGCAGCACCTAGATCTTCTGCACAGATTCGTTCAGACCTGGGCCCTGACAGTAAATCTCAGTAAGACAAAAATAACGGTGTTCCAAAAAAGGTCCAGTTGCCAGGACCACAAATACAAATTCCATCTAGACACCGTCGCCCAAGAGCACACACAAAATATACACACCTCGGCCTAAACATCAGCACCACAGGTAACTTTCACAAACCTGTGAACGATCTGAGAGACAAGGCAAGAAGGGCCTTCTATGTCATCAAAAGGAACATAAAATTCGACATACCAATAGGGATCTGGCATAAAATACTTGAATAAGTTATAGAACCCATTGCCCTTTATGGTTGTGAGGTCTGGGATCTGCTCACCAACCAAGAATTCACAAAATGGGACAAACACCAAATTGAGAATTCTGCAAACACATCCTCTGTGTACAACGTAAAACACCATGTAACATGTAGAGCAGAATTAGGGCAATATCCGCTAATGATCAAAATCCAGAAAAGCGCCTACAAAAATTCTACAATCACCTAAAAGGAAGCGATTCCCAAACCTTCCATAACAAAGCCATCGCCTACAGAGAGATGAACCTGGTGAAGAGTCCTTTAAGCAAGCTGGTTCTGGGGCTCTGTTCACAAACACAAACAGACCCTACAAGAGCACCAGGACAGCAACACAATTAAACCCAACCAAATCATGAGAAAACAAAAAACATTGGAAAGAATTAACAAAACAGAGCAAACTAGAATGCTATTTGGCCCTAAACAGAGAGTACACAGTGGCAAAATACCTGGCCACTGTGACTGACCCAAACTTAAGGAAAGCTTTGACTATGTATAGACTCAGTGAGCATAGCCTTGCTATTGAGAAAGGCCACAGTAGGCAGACGTGGCTCTCAAGAGAAGACAGGCTATGCGCACACTGCCCACAAAATGAGGTGGAAACTGAGATGCACTTCCTAACCTCCTGCCAAATGTATGACCATATTAGAGACACATAATTCCCTCAGATTACACAGACCCATAAAGAATTCGAAAACAAATCCAATTTTGATAAAGTGCCATATCTATTGGGTGAAATACCACAGTGTGCCATCACAGCAGCATGATTTGTGGCCTGTTGCCACAAGAAAAGGGCAACCAGTGAAGAACAAACACCATTGTAAATAAAACCTATATTTATGTTTATTTGTTTTCCCTTTTGTACTTCAACTATTTGCATAGTTGAAGTACAATATGACATTGGATATGTCTTTATTATTTTGGAACTTTTGTGAGTGTAATGTGTAATGTGTCATTTTTTATTGTTCATTTTACTTTTGTTTATGATCTATTTCACATAATTTGGAAATGTCATTGGATGTTTCCCATGCCAATAAAGCCCATAAATTGATATTGGAATTGAAAGAGAGAGCGACACAGAGAGAGAGAGTATGTATGTGTGTATGAAAGAGAGAGACAGAGAGAGACAGAGAGAGAGAGAGAAAGAGACAGTGTCTGTCTGAGTCTGTGTGTGTGAGAAGTGAGAACAAAAGAGAGAGAAAAGAGACAGACAGAAAGCGAGAGAGAGATACAGTGTATGTGTGTGAGAAGTGAGAACAAAAGAGAGAGAAAAGAGACAGACAGAAAGCGCGAGAGAGATACAGTGTGTGTGTGTGAGAGAGAACAAAAGAGAGAGAAAAGAGACAGACAGAAAGCGAGAGAGAGATACAGTGTGTGTGTGAGAGAGAGAGAACAAAAGAGAGAGAAAAGAGACAGACAGAAAGCAAGAGAGAGATACAGTGTGTGTGAGAGAGAGAGTGTGTATATGTGTATGTGTGTGAGTGGGAGAGAGAGAGACACACACAGAGACACAGAGAGAGTGAGTGAGTGAGTGAGTGAGTGAGTGAGTGAGTGGAGTGAGTGAGTGAGTGAGTGAGTGAGTGAGTGAGTGAGAAAGAGAGAGAGAGAGAGAGAAGAGTCGCCTACCAAGAAACAAGTAAATGTTCCTGCGTGGCCAAGTTACGGTTTTGACTTAAAAATGCTTGAAAATCTATGGCAAGACCTGAAATTGGTAATCTAGCGCTTACAAATTTACCAAGAAAGACTCACAGCTGTAGCCGCTGCCAAAGGTGCTTCTAAAGTATTGATTCAGGGGTGTGAATAGTAATATAAATGAGATATTTCTATATTTAATTTCCAATCAATTTGCAAAAATATCTAAAAACATGTTTTCAGTTTGTCATTATGGGGTATTGTGTGTAGATGGGTGAGACAAAAAATAAATCTAATCTATTTTCACAATTTTATCCATTTTAAATTCCATCTGTAACAAAACATTTGGGATAAGTCAAGGTATATGAATACTTTCTGCAAGGGAAATGAGGAAGGGGCGACAGGTAGCCTAGTGGTTAAAGGGTTGGGCCGGTAACCGAACGGTTGCAACATCGAATCCCCGAGCCAACAAGGTAAAAAATCTGTCGCTCTGCCTTTGAATAAGGTAGTTAACCCACTAGGCCGACATTCAGAATTTGTTCTTGACTGACTTGCCTAGCTAATTTTTAAAATAAATAAATACCTAGTCAGTTGTACAGGCTCAGTACCTACGCATGCGCACCAGGGTTTCAATATGTATATATATATATTTTTTTGAAGCCGATAAATACAGTTGTTTTAGACCAAATTGACTGGGAGGAAAAACAATCCCACTGCAAAATAATGTGTTTTATTCATTGATGGAAATATGAATTGATGGAACTACATTGACCGTAATGTTTATTGGTCAATAGGTTATTTTGCTACATTTTGTGGAATTAAACTGCCGATTGTGTTTTTTAGTTAGTCGTCATGTATCTTATTTATCAGCCGCGCACAACATACAGACCCTATTTTGAGCTGAATATCAGTCTGCTGCTGTAGCTACTCAGCTAGTTGCTGCTGCAGTGAAACATGGGCTTTTATAATCTCCACAATTCTAAATGCAATGGCATGTTAAAACGTTTTGATGGCCACAATTAAAAATAACTACACTTTTTATTTCTCAACTGGTAATTGAAGCACGCATCCCATTCAAGTGCATAGGCAATGGTAGGCAGGCTACCAAAGCTTCACACACCACTTTGCAATATGAGCTAGAGGCAGGATTCATTTTGAAAACATATAGGGAACACCCACCCCCAGAAAAAAATATTATGAAACTGCTGTCGTGTTGTTAAAAGCCTATATTCTATCAGTGTGTAAAATAAAATTATACAGGAACGCATCATAGCTATATAATTCTCGTCACTAGAGATAGTGGATAACACACTATCACATTTCAACAATTACCTGCACTTCAGATCGCCAAATCAGCCAATAGATGGTATGGCCATACTTGTCTAGAACACATCCGTCCGTTTATATTGTCATGATAAAGTATAGATTTCGCTAGAGGTGCTCAATCAAAACACTGCACCAAATAATCCAACTCCGTTTGTCCTTCAAGTACCATGTCCTAATGGAAATAGAGATCTGCCTGTGGAAGTAGAGATCTAACAGAAAGGAGGAGATAGGAATCCCAACGGACAATGAATAGAGAAAGGCTCCACCCAACTGACTGTAAACCAATCGCATTCATGTTGTCATGCCGCGTCACGCAGTTGCTAAACTAATGATCAATCTGCAATCAGTGCCTCTTTGCTTGACATCATGGGAAAATCAAATGAAATCAGCCAAGACCTCAGAAAATAAATTATAGACCTCCACAAGTCTGGTTCATCCTTGGGAGATATTTTCCAAACGCCTGAAGGTACCACGTTCATCTGTACAAACAATAGTATGCAAGTATAAACACCATGGGACCACACAGACTTCATACCGCTCAGGAAGGAGACGTGTTCTGTCTCCTAGAGATGAATGTACTTTGGTGCGAAAAGTGCAAATCAATCACAGAACAACAGCAAAGGACCTTGTGAAGATGCTGGAGGAAACAGGTGCAAAAGTAGCCACTGCTCCAAAACCGCCATAAAAAAGGCAGACTACGGTTTGCAACTGCACATAGGGACAAAGACTGTACTTTCTGGAGAAATGTCCTCTGGTCTGATGAAACAAAAATAGAACTGTTTGGCCATAATGACCATCGTTATGTTTGGAGGAAAAAGGGGGAGGCTTGCAAGTAGAAGAACACTATCCCAACCGTGAAGCACGGGGGTGACAGTATCATGTTGTGGGGGTACTTTGCTGCAGGAGGGACTCGTGCACTTCACAAAATAGATGGCACCATGAGGAAGGAAAATTATGTGGATATATTGAAGCACCATCTCAGTCAGGAAGTTAAAGTTTGGTGGCAAATGGGTCTTCCAAATGGACAATGGCCTCAAGCATTCTTCCAAAGTTGTGGCAAAATGGCTTAAGGACAACAAAGTCAAGGTATTGGAGTGGCCATCACAAAGCCCTGACCTCAATCTTATAGAACATTTGCCGGCAGAACTGAAAAAGCGTGTGCGAGCAAGGAGGCAAACCTGACTCAGTTACACCAGCTCTGTCAGGAGGAATGGGCAAAAAGTCACCCAACTTATTGTGGGAAGCTTGTGGAAGGCTACCCAAAATGTTTGACCCAAGTTAAACAATTTAAAGGCAATGCTACCAAATACTAATTGAGTGTATGTAAACTTCTGACCCACTGGGAATGTTATGAAATAAATAAAAGCTGAAATAAATCATTCTCTCTACTATTACTCTGACATTTCACATTCTTAAAATAAAGTGGTGATTCTAACTGACCGAAGACAGGGAATTTTTACTAGGATTAAATGTCAGGAATTGCGAAAAACCGAGGTCCGTTAAATTTCTCAAATGGCCTGTAGATTTAAATCTTCCCGGTCAGACACGCCACATCTTCCTTGGTGGGCGCGCGCTAAACAGCACGCACGCGCGCGCACGCACACACACACACACACACACACACACACACACACACACACACACACACACACACACACACACACACACACACACACACACACACACACACACACACATACACACACACACACACACACACACACACACACACACACACACACACACACACACACACAATTATATCTCTGGTGTGCTCCATGCAAGACCGTCTCAGACTACCCTGCTCATTGACTGAGCTCGTTCATGCGTGGGCTGATACTCCAGTCAATACTGTGTGTGTAAAAACTGGCAAACACACACGCACACAGCCAAAGTGCTGCCTGCCTGCATCCTGACACACATTCACTAGAACACAGTTTAAAGCTCTAGCTTTAACCGCCCACATATCGTAAGGTCTGCTTCAATGACACAGTCTCTCAGTCTCTTCCAAACCCCCACAATCATGTTTTCTCCAGTGTTCCATTATGTTTTCATTGGAAATGTGCCATTCTTCCTATTTCCTACAATGCATTTTATCCATGAGACTGTTTACAGCTACTCTAGAGTACAGATACAGTACTTGAATACAGATACTGTGCAGCTAACTGCGTCCCAAATGGCACCCTATTCCCTACATGGTGGGGTCCTGGTCAAAAGTAGTGCACTATGTAGGGTATATGGTGCCATTTGGGACTCAAAATTACTCTAGAGCAGGGTTTCCCAAACCGGGTCCTGTGGCCCCCTCTGGGTGCACGTTTTGGTTTTTGTCCTAACACTATACAGCTGATTCAAATAACCAACTCATCATCAAGCTTTGTTTATTTGAATCCGCTGTGTAATGCTAGGGCAAATCCCAAAACGTGCACTTGAGGTGCCTCAATGGGAGATAGAGAGTGAAAAAGAAAGAGGGGCGGATAGTGAATGAATAAATGCAAGGCATGTCGAAGATAACAGCTGAGCTCATGGCTATGATATTCCACTTACAGGGCGCTTTTCCACTCCATTGCAACGAGAAGGAGACGGAGTAGACACTTTTTTTAAATTGAAAAATGCTTATGGAGAGATTCACTACTTTCCACGCTGAGTGGTCCAAAAATGTATTTCTCCACTGATCTGCAGTTAAAGCAATTAGGAAAGGAACAGATTGGAGCAGGTTGCAGAGAAGAGTACTGTTGGTACTGGAGAAGTCTAGAGCAAGATGTTGTAGACCTAACCAGGTCATGGATATGAAAGTTACTAACAGTTGTTATTATTATCCCAACTGGCAGTTCTGGTTGTAAGCTGGTTGTAATGATGTCAGTTCTGGTTGTAAGCTGGTTGTAATGATGTCAGTTCTGGTTGTAAGCTGGTTGTTATGATGTCAGTTCTGGTTGTAAGCTGGTTGTAATGATGTCAGTTCTGGTTGTAAGCTGGTTGTAATGATGTCAGTTCTGGTTGTAAGCTGGTTGTAATGATGTCAGTTCTGGTTGTAAGCTGGTTGTAATGATGTCAGTTCTGGTTGTAAGCTGGTTGTAATGATGTCAGTTCTGGTTGTAAGCTGGTTGTAATGACATCAGTTCTGGTTGTAAGCTGGTTGTAATGATGTCAGTTCTGGTTGTAAGCTGGTTGTAATGACGTCAGTTCTGGTTGTAAGCTGGTTGTAATGATGTTAGTTTGGGTTGTAAGCTGGTTGTAATGGTGTCAGTTTTGGTTGTAATGATGTTAGTTTTGGTTGTAAGCTGGTTGCAATGACGTCAGTTTTGGTTGTAAGCCGGTTGTAATGATGTTAGTTTGGGTTGTAAGCTGGTTGTAATGACGTCAGTTTTGGTTGTAAGCGGTTTGTAATCATGTCATTTTAACCAGCTTTGTCTGCAGGGATGAGAAGTGATGCAGAAAATAGAGAGAAAGAGCTGCATGAGGAAAGACATTAGGCTGTCCAGAGATGGTGGACGGGGCAACTCAATTCTGCGGGGGTGCAGGATATGTCAGTGCTCTATGCAGGCTGGTAACACCTCGACAGCTGCAGTGTCAATACAGACATTGATACATGTGGTGAAGCAGCAACCTTTTCTCACTGTGTTACCACAACCCATGTTTAGGCCTTGAGTAGAGATTGGCAGCTGGCGTGGTGACAGTAACAGCCGAAACAGCAATAGCAGCAGTAGCAGTAGTTACAGCAGTGACCCCAACAGGAGCTGTCCGTTCAGCATCACAACTGAGCAGACTGCTGTAGGTTATGCTGTCACAACATCATCAATAGAAGCTGTCCCTTCAGCACCCCCACTGTAGGAGTAGTTAGAACAGCATCCCCAATAGGCACTGTCCATTCACCACCCCCACTATAGCAGTAGTTACAACAGTATCCCCAATCTTCAAAACCACCACTGAGCAGGCTGCTATAGCTACTGCTGTAGCAGTACCCCCAAATAAGAGCTGTCCGTTAAGCAGGGCCATTGAGCAAGCTGTAGTATTTATCAGCACCAAGGACAGCTCCACACCATGCCGAATACATACAGATGCTCTTGTGCTGCAATCAGGGCCCGTATTTAACGTTTCACAGTAGTGTTGCTGTTTTGCCGTTTAAGATCATAATGAACAAAATTATACGGACAAGGGTGACCTGAGCCTACATCAGCACTCTAACTGTCGGACACTTGGGCCCTGATCAACTAATGGAAAAAACCAGGCCATAGTTTGTTTATGCCTGCCTATTTGGTGATGTGCTTGGAATTGGTTTTGAGTAGTTTTGCAGTGCTCTGGCTGCTTTTTATAATTCAAATGAACCAATATCTGAAACCCGAAAGCACGGTTTGAATGTATAGTTTCTCATTGTGTCGATCTCATGGCGAGTCAGCCCTTGCATCTATAGCTTCCATATTAATTTGAGAGTGGTAAAAATGTCCAGCCACAATCGTTAAGCTTTATAGCAAACCAAGTGGCGGGGCTACCGGTTGGCCGAATAATGAATTCAGGATTATGGCTTTAACACAGATGGCATGTCCTCAACATGACTATTGTCACAGGTTCAGGGCCCATATTCATGAACGATTAGTAGTGCTGATCTAGGATGAGATCCATGTTCCATGTTACTAAGATCTAAAAGGCAAAACTGATCCAAGATCAGCACTGTGCCTTTAAACAGCTTGGAAAATTCCAGAAAATGATGTCATGGCTTTAGAAGCTTCTGATAGGCTAATTGACATCATTTGAGTCAATTTGAGGTGTACCTGTGGATGTATTTCAAGAACTACCTTCAAACTCAGTGCTTGCTTGACATCATGGGAAAATCAAAAGAAATCAGCCAAGACCTTTTTGTAGACCTCCACAAGTCTGATTCATCCTTGGGAGATATTTTCCAAACGCCTGAAGGTACCATGTTCATCCGTACAAACAATAGTATGCAAGTATAAACACCATGGGACCAAGCAGCTGTCATACCGCTCAGGAAGGAGACGCGTTCTGTCTGCTAGAGATTAACGTACTTTGGTGCGAAAAGTGCAAATCAATCCCAGAACAACAGCAAAAGGACCTTGTGAAGATGCTGGAGGGAACAGGTGCAAAAGTATCTATATCGACATAACCTGAAAGGCCACTCAGCAAGGAAGAAGCCACTGCTCCAAAACCGCCATAAAAATGCCAGACTACAGTTTGAAACTGCACAAGGGGACAAAGATCGTACAACAAAAATATAACTGTTTGGCCATAATGACCATCATTATGTTTGGAGGAAAAAGGGGGAGGCTTGCAAGCCGAAAAACACCATCCCAACCATGAAGCACAGGGGTGGCAGCATCATGTTGTGGGGGTGCTTTGCTGCAGGAGGCACTGGTGCACTTCACAAAATAGATGGCATCATGAGGCAGGAAAATTACGTGGATATATTGAAGCAACATCTCAAGATATCAGTCAGGAAGTTAAAGCTTAGTCGCAAATGGGCCTTCCAAATGGACAATGACCTCAAGCATACTTCCAAAGTTGTGGGAAAATGGACAACAAAGTCAAGGTATTGGAGTGGCCATAAGAAATCCCTGACCTCAATCATATAGAAAATGTGTTGGCACAACTGAAAAAGTGTGTGCGAGGAAGGAGGCCTACAAACCTGACTCAGTTACACCAGCTCTGTCAGGAGGAATGGGCTAAAATTCACCCAACTTATTGTGGGAAGCTTGTGGAAGGTTATCCGAAACGTTTGACCCAACTTCAACAATTTAAAGGCAATGCTACCAAATACTAATTGAGTGTATGTAAACTTCTGATCCACTGGGAATGTGATGAAAGAAATAAAAGCTGAAATAAATCATTCTCTCTCCCATTATTCTGACATTTCACATTCTTAAAATAAAGTGGTGATCCTAACTGACCTAAAACAGGACATTTTTACTAGGATTAAACGTGAGGAAATGTGAAAAAAATTAAATAAATTGTGTTTAATTGTTTTTGGCTAAGGTGAATGTGAACTTCCTACTTCAACTGTACATATGCTTGGGAGTATGTATGGACTGTGTGAATTGAAGATGTTCAACTGAAATTAGTTTAGTTTAGCTCCATCCCCTCTGGGTTGAAACAGACATCTGAGAACAGGGTGAGCTGTTATCGATAGCTGTAAGAGAAGGAGAGACACCGAGAGAGAGAGAGAGGCCTGAGTAAGAGAGAGAGAGAGAGTGAGAGAGAAAGACAGTGAGAAATACAAGGTTGAAGAA